>NW_022589704.1:109134509-109293919 GCF_004348235.1 Phoca vitulina
CCCCCGCCTTCTCTTAACTGTGGTGATGTCTTGAGGCAGGACCCAGAGATTTTCCTCCTCTTCAGGTGTCATAGTGAGGTGAGGGATGTTAAAAATAGGAAATTCTGCAGCTAGGGAAGTGAGGGTGCATTCTTCATTTATTAACAATGAAGAGACTGTACATGGGGTACAAAAATCTTGCTATCTGCTTGGATGGCCTAGAAACAGAATTTTTTTCTATTTTTTCCACAAAAACATTTCAGTATGTATTTTGAAAACTCCTAGGTGAAACATTTCTAAAAAATATTGTTCAATTAAAAAAAAAACCTTTGATCAAAGTTATGAATGTATGGGGTTTAAAGAGTCTAACAGCACAACGAGTTTTGTTATGCAAAACAGCAGTTCTCTTGCCCTACCCTATGGATTCCTGCTTCCCAGAGGAAACCAATTTTTAACAGTTCTTTTGATACCATATTCACAACTCTAAATAAAATGCTAACATTGCTAACTTTTGATTTTCCAGTTTTGGGCATTATCCTTTTACTTCCTGCCATGGAAGGTGGGGAATTATTTTTTGTTCACCCCATTCTGGGCAGCACTACACAAATGTTCGAACATTTCCCATCCCCCACTATCAGCAACGTAGTTACCTCCTAATTCTGAAGGATTGAGAATACAAAAGTTCCCACACTCCCAGGAAAAGACCGATTGTTCTGTAGCCATGGTAACAAATAACCGCAGAACCAGTTTTAAACCTTTTCAATGGATAGACACCAGCTGACTTCAATGAACGTGCTTTGCAGCCAACCAATCAGTGTCAGTCCCTAGCTGAAACTCAGCCAATCAGAGACAGACACACTCGAATAAGCAGCCTCTGAGTGCCAGCCAAGCAACCATTTTCTTTCATCCATTCACCATCAAGGGATGATGGATGACATCACCCCTAGTCCAGATGGCTGGCCAATCCCTGCACTCCCCACTCCGTGCTCTGGGAGACTGCCTGAGCAGCAAAGTTTAGGCTTGCTCATGTGAGCAATAAATTCAGCATTGTGTTTTATTTTAGAGTTGAACTAGGGCCTCATTACCTTTGACAAGATTAACATTCTGTGTTTACAGTGTGATTATGTCAAGGCTTTTCACAGATAAGTTTTTTGTTTTAACTGGAGTTAATAATTGCTCTATATTTTAAATTTTCTTAATCTTATTTTCCTTTCTTTCATAACTTTTTTGTTTTACCTGGAGTTAATAATTGTTCTGTATTTGACATTTGTTTGATTTTTTTCCTGCACTTGTCTCTAATTTATCCCCAAACTCCTTTCTTTTGCTGTGCCCATTCCCTGTTGATGTAAATTTCCTCTCACAGTGTTCCAATCCATTACCTGTGCTATCAATTTCATTTTCCTGCAAAGTGTTTCTTTGAGGCGTTGACTTCCCCAGCTGCCCTGGCTATTCTGGCCCTGCTGTTCAGCCCTCTTGGGGTCTCCCTTCATTGCTTGCCTGGGACCCCCTTTAACTGTCTGTCCTGTTGGACTCCTGTTTTCTGCAGCCCTGGCAGGGCGATGCCCTCATCTGGGAGAAGCCCATCCTTGAGAGCTTCTTGAAGTCCAGGGGAGGATAATCTGAGAAATTGCATGTCTGAAAATGTCTTAAACTCTTACTTACTCCTGATAGTTTGGCTGGTGTAGAATTCTCTGATCAAGATCATTTTCCTTTAGAATTTTGAAGTTATTGCCCTTTTACTTCTGGTTTTCAGAGTTACTAACAAGAGTCTTCTGGCATTCTGACTCTTGGACCTTTGTATCTAACCCATGTTCACTTATTTTTATATCCTTTATAGCTTACAGGATCTTCTGTTTGTCCTCAGTATTCTAAAATTTGAAACATGGTGATTGCAAGCTCATTTATCCCAACAAATATCCTCAATTCCTTCAGATTGTCCTATTGCAAGTTTAAACTCACCAGTTTCTCTCCCTGCCCCCTCAATACTCTGAAGTGCTTGGGTGGAGCTTTTGAGCTGGCAGGGAGGGACCAATGCATCAGGGAAACATTGCCTCTGCCAGGGTGGGCCCTAGTGATTACCATTTAACCCACTGGCAACTGATGGGACATCTGGGTCCTGCCTTGGTCTGTGGTCACCTGACACTTACTCTGCATTTCCTTATGTGAACTCTGACGCCACAAGGGCTCACTGGCCCCCTTAGCCATGCTGTTGCTCTTGTCACAGACACAGGACAGCTGTGTGTGTGTGGGGGGGGGGGGAGGGGCTATCCAGGCCTCTCTACTGCCTCCTGTGGTTCCCACAGCCAATGGACACATGTCCTCATGGCTTTAGGAATATTCTAAGTTTGCTGGGGGTTCTATCATTCCTGTTTTGGGAGCTGACCTGGGGTGTGGGCTGAGGGGCAAGGGATCTTTAGCAACACCCAGCTTCTCTGACCCTCTCCTCCCCCAGGGCAAAGGCCCCCATTTGCTCTCTGTGGGGGAAGTAGCGAGGTGGTACCTTTCCATCTTGTTACTCATGCAGGGACCCTATCTCTTTTTAGTCAGACCCTGTTTCTCCTGGAGTGCTGTCTCTGTCCTGGCCTCAGATGTCTATATGTGGTACTACAGAAGGCTGCCACATGGTTTCTTTGCCTCAACTCTTGGAGCAGACCCAGGGGGCTTTTTACATTTTTAACTTATAGCTCAGGTTCATCCCTCCCTTGCTCACTGTTCTGATGTCTTTGCTCCAATGTCTGATGTCTACTGGCTTCTCTTACCTTCCCTGCTCTTTCTTTTGTTCCCTTCCTCCCACTCACTGGTTACTTGGATGCTCCTTAAAACTGCCTGTCTGGCCTCAGGGCCTTTGCCCTGCTTTCCCCGCTTGGATGTTCTTCTAGCTCTTCTTCTCTACTTCATTCATATCCCTGCCTGAGTCTTCACCAGAGTGGCAATCTTTTTGACCCCTCTAAGAGTTTCTCTTTCCCTTACAGAGCACTATGGAAGAAAACACATGGTGTTGGAGGTATGTGATTGTGTTTTACTTCATGAGTGGCTTCACACTGTCTGCATGTGGGCTGCAAGGGCAGGGACTTCCCTGATTCATCATGCCACTTCCAGCCCTGAAGGAGCTGATGTGGAGCAGGCACTTGGTAAATTCTTTGGATGAATATGAATGGCACTTTTCTTGGTGAGCTCTGGAGCTGAGCATTGACTCATGCCACCATCTCTCTTCTGCAGTGAAAACCCTTCCTGAGTGTGGGGCCCACACTGAGCCCTTTAGGCTGCATGCTCAGCCCACTGCAAACACAATGGTCTGCATATCAACCTTTCCTTACCAGAGCAGCCTGACCTCAGCGTGTGTTAATTAGACCTCTTGATGTCACTCTACACCTAAACCTCTAAGCCAGGAGCGTTCCCTGGCACCAACCCCTCCTGCTACTAGCCAGGCTCTGCTTCTCTGCTAATCTGCTCATTTGGTGTTCTGCTGTGAAAGAGCAGGTAAGTAGCAAAGTGTGATGCACCCCTCTATGCCATTCTGATGTCCAGCCCCACTGAGCCTTCCCGTCCCTGGCCCACCCAGCCTGCCTACCTGCACTTTGACTCTCTACTGGTTTTATAAAACATCTGGAGAATGTAGCAGCTGTCATCAGATCCCTCCCACATCCCTGCTGCTCTGTCCCATGTGTGGGATGTTGTAGGAATATTGGGAATTAACATTCCCCAGAGCAGCTCTGAATCAGTCTCAGGATTTTTGTGTAAGTCTCCAGCTCCCTCACCCTGGGGGAGGATGGGATGACTCTGAGGCTTGTGTTTTACACCATTTCCCAACAGAATTAAGCTGATGGTGGGCTAGTGAATGTTTAACAGCAGTTCCCTGGGAAGAAATGAGTCTGATTTGTACTGTTTGTGATTTCCATGGTGTGAAGACTCCCACCATGACAAATTTCAGCTACCACGTGAACGTCACTGAAGGCAGAGCTGGAGACATGCTCACTAAGGGCAGGTGTAAGTTGGCTCCTGTTCACCTGCAGCCTAGTTTTTGTAAGCACATCTTCTTTCCTTCCCTTCTCTTTCTGCCTCCTTCCTGCTGGGATCCTGCACCTCCCAAATAAACTAATTCCACACTTCTACTTGAATCCAGGGCTTAGGACCTGCTCTGGGGAATCTGATTTAAAGAGTGAAAGCTAACTCCAGAAGGGACGTGGAGATCATTCATTTCTCAGAAGAGGAAATGGAGGCCCAGAGAGGGGAAATGACTCCCCAGGACCCTACAGCTGGGTCGCAGCAGATCCAGCTTTGGAACCCCCGACCTAGGGGTCAAGGGTCATCCTCAATCATGCCACCTTTAAAATTCCATGTTTGAACCGCTTCTCAGATGTGTGGAGTTTGGGGTCACACACATGGCTAAAAGGCTCAGGAGAGTATTGCTCCAGAGATGGGCCCTTTGCAGATAAGGTGCTGAGGAGCCTTGCCGCCCAGGGTTCCAACAAGACAGTGGAAGAACAAGAGTAGGCTGGAGGGGACGAGGCAGCTGGGAAATTCAGAATCTCATGGTGCCTTTCCACAGTGAGCCCGGATATGTCACTCTTATATGTGCAGTCCCTCCACCTATAAGGTAGTGATTCTGACACTGAGAACTTTCCAGAGACCCCCACTTAGTGCCTAGCACAGAGTGAGCCCTCAGGGAGTGATGGTGATGAGGATGATGATGGAAATGCCAGGCAGCAGCAGTGTGGCTGGCACTCCCTCCATAGACCTCAGGCTCCTTATCTGCAAAGCGGGAGGCGGCCTGTGTGAGCAGCTGACAGTTTGAAGGCGGGCTCTGTACTGGTGGGCATCCTTGGGTCCCCACAAGACTGCATGCTCTGGTGGCTGGGGTTGTCCCAGGCCACTGTGGAGGCAATGAGTGCGTCATGTCCATGGTCCTAGGAGTTCAACCATGCTGCTCCTCTCAGGAGAAATGGGCTCAAACGCAGTCACCTCAGTCACTGAGCTGTCATAGCTAGAGAGACAGGTTGATGCCCTGGGCTGATTATTGTTGCACGGAATTGTGAGAAAGGGGGCACAGTGTGTGGGGTGGGGGATTAGACTGGATTTTTGTACTGTACATTTGTAGGTAATAAAATTATATTTTTAGAAAGCATTTTCATGCAATTCCCATGGCTAATTCCTCTTTGTTCTTCTATTTTCTGGTGAAATGTTATGCAGTGATTGGTTAATTTGAACTTTTAAACTTATATCAAGGATAATTATCAAATGTTTGCCATTGGAATTAATAGGATTTTTTTTAATCAAATGGAATGATAGCATTTTGAGATTAGGCCATCCTGGGCAGGGAGGCAAGCTCTCCTGAGAGACCCGTGTTGAGGGGGGTGAGAAGGACTCAGCCTCCCCTTATCGAAGGGGCCTCCCATCTCAGAGACTGTCCCCAAGTTCTGAGGACTCCACATGCCCAGCCTATTCTACAGGCCACCACATATTGGGAGGAAGCAGCCCAGGGTGGGAAGTAGGTAGCCTTGGTCTTATACTTTGCCCTGCCTTTTGCTGGCAGTGTGACTTGGAGGCTATTCATCTTCTCCAAGCCTGTCCCCTAGTCTGATGGGCAAGCTGTATCATCCACTTAGGTGCTTATAAGAACTTGGGAAATCACATGGTAAAACTCTAAGCTCAATTCTTGACACAGGGTGGATATGTGTTTTTCATTAGTTCCGTTCTCATCTTGTCAGACCACCCATTGTTTTTATGGAGCACCTACTGTGAGCACATCCTTTTGCGGGCCTGCTCCCTGCCCTCCAAGGACTTGAGTTTCTCCTCCCTGCATGAAAAAGAATGTAGGGTGATGCTGACAATAACCCACGTGCAGGAGTGATTCCTACCTGCCAGGTGCTGTTCTAAGTGTTTGTATGAATTACTTCATTTAATCTTCTTAATAATCTTTTTCTCATTTTATAGGTGAGGAAGTTGGGCACAGGAAGATTAAATGACTCACCCAAGGCACCAAGGCCAGGGTGGAAGAGTCAGGATTTGAACCCTCGACCCACTCCCTTAAGTACCTCTTTGTGGCTTCAGGTGCCAAAGCAGCTGGTTCAAGTGTGTGTGCTGTTTATGACCAGAGAAGGGATGGTGTGAGTCTGAGGTCACCTGGAAAGCTATCCTGAGAATGGGTGGGTAGGTAGATGGGCTGTGGGGAGTGACTTCAAAGGGGGCTGAGGTGGGGATAAGGTGGCAAAGGCTTTAGGTGGAGGGCGAGGCGAGAGTAGAGAAGAGTCACAGCCTCCCCAAATACCTCTGCAGCAGGAAGCCTTCCTTCAACACAGATGGCCTTTCTTCTGCATTCAGTGAGAGTTTCTGCATCACTCATTGGCTCAGTAAATATTCCTGAGCCTCATTCTGATGCAGAGGTAGCAGGATTGGAGTTCAGTGAAGTCTCTTCCTTCTGTGGAGGAGATAGACCTAAGCAAGTGGACACAGTATGATATGTTGGGAACTATGGCACAGGGGAATGAAGATTTGAGGTAGGTTTGGGGATGGGGCAGTGTCAGGGCAAAAGATGAGGAACAGCTTGAGATGTGTGCAGACTATAAGGGTTTTGCTCTGTGTGGGGTAAAGAAAAGTTTAGGGGTCCCAACTTTGTTGAAGGACAAGAGCAAAGTTAAGAGACTGACTTCCCATTTTCAAGATTTACTATAAAGCTACAATAATCAGGACAGTGTAATATTGGTGGAAGAATAGACAAGTAGATCAATAGAACAAAATAGAGAGCCCAGAAATAGACCCACAGTCAACTCATACTTGACAAAAAAGCCAAAGTAATACAACAGAGAAAAGATAGCCTTTTCAACAAATGGTGCTGAAACAATTGGACATCCACATGCAAAAACAATGAATCTAGACACAGACATTATGCCTTTCACAAAAGTGAACTCAAAATGGATCACAGACCTAAATGTAAAATGCAAAACTATAAAACTCCTAGAAGATAACATAGGGGATAATCTAGATGACCTTGGGTTTGGCTATAACTTTTTAGATACAACACCAAAAGTATGATTCATGAAAGCAAGAATAGATAATCTGGACTTCATTAAAATTAAAAACTTCTGCTTTGCAAAAGACACTGTCAAAAAAATGAGAAGACAAGCCATAGAAGAAAATAGAAAATATTTGCAAAAGACATATCTGATAAAGGGCTGTTCTCCGGAATATATAATGAACTCTTAAAACTCAGCAAAAAGAAAACAAACAACCGGATTAAAAAATGGGCCAAAGACTTTAGGGGACACTTCACCAAAGAAGATACACAAGATGGCAAATAGGCACATGAAAAGATGCTTTACATGATATATCATCAAGGAAATGCAAATTAAGACAACAATGAGAAACTACTACACACCTATTAGAATAGTCAAAATTCAGAACACTGATGACCCCTAATGCTGGGAAGGATGTGGAACAAGAACTCTCATTTGTTGCTGGTGGGAATGCAAAATGGTACAGACGCTTTGGAAAGCAATTTGGTGGCTTCTTACAAAACTAAGCATAATCTTATCATACAATACAGGAATCACACTCCTTGGTATTTACCCAAAGGGTTTGAAAACCTGCACATGAATGTTTATAGCAACTTATTTCTAATTGCTAAAACTTGGAAGCAACCAAGATATCTTTCACTAGGTAAATGGATAAATAAAGTATGGTAATCCAGACAATGGGATATTATTCATCACTAAAGAGAAATGAGCTTCAAGCCATGAAGAGATATGGAGGAAACTTAAATGCATATTACTAAATGAAAGAAGCCAATCTGAAAAGGTTACATACTATATGATTCTGATTATATGACATTCTAGAAAAGGCAAATCATGGAGACAGTATAAAGGTCAGTAGTTGTCAAGAGTTGAGAGGAGGGAGGAAGGGGTTGGCAGGCAGAGCACACAGGGTTTTTTTTAAGGAAGTATAACTACACTGTATGAAACTACAATGGTGGATACATGTCATAGTAAATTTGTCCAAACGCATAGAATGTACAACACTAAGACTGAACCCTGGTGTAAACTATGGACTTTGGATGATTATGATGTGTCAGTGTAGGTTTATCAATTGCAACAAATGTACCACTGTGATGGGGGATGCTGATAATGGAGGAGGTTATGAATTTGTAGTGGCATCGGGTATATGGGAAATCTTTGTATCTTCTTCACAGAATTGCTGTGAACCAAAAACTGCTAAAAAAATAAAGGCTATTTAAAAAAAATGAGATTCTAGAGGTAAAAATTAAAATGTCTGAGATGAAAAAACATGCTGAATGGGATTAATGACTGATTAACACTGAAAAGACTAATGAATTTGAAGAAATAGCAATAGAAACTATCCAAAATGAAACATATGAATAATGAACTATAGGAAAACTTCAAGTGGTCTAAAATATGTAGAATTGGAGTCCCCAAAAGAGGTGTAAGGGGGAAGGGCAGAAAAAACATTTCAAGAAACAACAGCTGAAAATTTTCCAAATTAGATGAAAACTATAAACCCACAAGAAGCTCTATGAATCTCAAACACAAGAAACATGAAGAAAACTTCATCAAGATGCATCACAATCAATTTGCTTGAAACCAGTGATAAAAACAAAATCATAAGGCAGCTGGAGCAAAAAGTCATGCTGTGTACAAAGGAACAAATATGAGAATGAAAGCAGACTTCTCATTGGAAATCATGCAAGTCAGAAGACAGTGAAGTGACACCTGTAAAGTACTGAAACAAAAACATCTCAACCCAGAATTCTATGTTTGGTAAAAGTATCTTCCCAAATTAAAGTGAAATAAGGATTTTCTTAGACTGTCAAAGGATAGAAGAATTAATCACCAGAAGACCTGCACTAAGACATGTTAAAAGAAGTCCTCCAGGCAGAGGAAAATGATTCCAGATGGAAATGTGGATCCACACAAAAGGATGAAGAACATCAGACATCATAAAGATGTGGGTACATATAAAATACTTTAAAAAATCTTTTAAAAGGAAAATTGGCTATTCAGAAATGAAATATATCACAAAAATAACAAAAAAAGCTGGGAGAAGGGACAAATAGAAATATACTGTTGTAAGGATCTTATACTATGTGGGTTGTACAATAACATTACTTAAAGGTAGATAGTATAGTATAAACTCTAACACAACCACACACACACACACACACACACACACACACTCACTCACACACATACAGTTATGGACAATAAACCCAAAACAGAGGTAAACATGGAATCATTAAAAATATTCAATCCAAAGAAAAAAATGTAGAAAAAAAGAAAAAAAAAGAACAGATGGTACAACTGGAAAACAAATAACAAGATGGTAGATTAAAGTCCAACTGTATGTAATCACATTAAATGTAAATGATCTAAATAGTCAAAATTGATTGTTTTCTAGTGTCCTGTATGCTTCAGAGATGGTCAAGGCATTCTAAGTCTTAATCCATTGTATGTGGTCTAGGTTTTCCTTTCTGAAACATGTAGAAGCTGATTTTCTTCCTGTTCTCTAAACTTCTGTAGTAAAATGACTTGTGGTGGGTCTGTCCTTGTTGGTTTTGCTGGGTCCTCCATAGACCTCTCAATATGGAGATTTGTGTCTTTCAGTTCAGGGGTTTTCTTGTTTGTTTGATTTCCACCATTCTGTTTTCTATGTTCTTCAGGAATTCTTTTTTTTTTTTTTTTAAGGTTTATTTATTTGTCAGAGAGAAAGAGAGAACACAAGCAGGGGGAGCAGCCAGCAGAGGGAGAAGCAGGCTCCCCACTGAGCAAGTAGCCTGATGTGGGACTCAATCCCGGGACCCTGGGATCATGACCTGAGCCAAGGCAGATGCTTAACTGACTGAGCCACCCAGGTGTCCTTCAGGAATTCTTATTATTTGGATATACACATTGTCTTAGGTCAGGTCCCCAAGAAGCAGACCTTGAGATGTGGGTTTACATGTAAGTGGCTCATTAAAGAAATGCTTCCAAGGGAAATTGGTCAGGGAGTGGGGAGCAGGAGAGGGAATTGGAAGCAGCCCAGCAGGGAGCAGGCGAGCCTTCAAGCCAGGTCCCCAGAGGGGCACTTTGGCTGTCCAGCAGGGGCCTCTGGGGTACAAGTTATCCTTCAGAATGTCCTGCCCTAAGGCAAGGGAGCTGGCCTTTGATTCTCCTGTGCTCCACTAACCCAGCCATTGGGGGGTCTAGACTTCCAGCACTCTGGCCCCTGCAGATACAAGTAAAGTGTCTGCAGTTGAGCAAAAACCCTGCAATGCTGAGGGAGAGGAGCAAATGAGGGTGGGGGTGTCAGTACAGGACATTGACAGGGCTTGCTACATGGTCTCCTGATCCTTTGTTTTCCTTCCTTTCTTCCTTCCTTCCTTCCTTCCTTCCTTTCTTTTTTTTCTGCCCTTCTTGACCTTTTTCTCTTCTTTCTGAGAGATGTCCTCAACTTTTTAGTCCATTGCTTCTATACATTTTGAAACATTTACTATCATATTTTTAATTTTCAAGAGCTTGTGTTTGTTTTTGAATATTCCTTCTTTTTTTTTTAAGGTAGGTTCCATGCTCAGCATGGAGCCCAACTTGGGGCTTGAATTTACCACCCCAAGATCAAGACCTGAGCTGAGATCAAGAGTCAGGCACTTAACCAACTGAGCCAACCAGGTGCCCCTGTTTTTTGTTTTAAAATTTAATTATATTTAAATTCAATTAACATATAATGTATCATTAGTTTCAGAGGTAGAGTTCAGTGATTCACCCATTGCATATAACACCCAGTGCTCATTACATCATGTAACTCCTTAATGCCCATCACCCAGTTGCCCCATCCCCCTACTCACCTCCCCTCCAGCAACCCTCAGTTTGTTTCCTATAGTTAAGAGTCTCTCATGGTTTATCTCCCTCTCTGATTTTGTCTTATTTTATTTTTCCCTCTCTTCCCCTATGATCCTCTGTTTTGTTTCTTAATTTCCACATATGAGTGAAATCATATGATAATTGTCTTTCTCTGATTGACCTATTTTGCTTAGCATAATACCCTCTAGTTCCAGCCATGTCATTGCAAATGGTAAGAGTTCATTTTTTGATGGCTGAGTAATATTCCATTGTATATATACCACATCTTCTTTATCCATTCATCTAGCAATGGACATCTGGGCTTGTTCCATAGTTTGGCTATTGTGGACATTGCTGCTATAATTTGAATATTCTTTTTATAGAGTTTCCTTTCATATTTCATGGATATACTATTTTCTGTTATTTCTTAGAGGCTGTTAATGATAGTTTTATTGGACTTTCTCTTTATGTGTGGGTTTCCTCTGAATGGCTCATTCTCTCTTTCTATCATGATGGAGGCTTTCCTCAGATGTCTGCTACACCTTGGCCTAAGAGCCAGGGCTCATATGCTGCTTAGGATTGGTGAAGGGGTAGGTGGCTCTTGTAGAGCCCTTGGGGGGGGGGCTTTGTGGGAGACCCTTCTGTCATTATCTTTAGGTCCCTCCTCTGGGACTAGTAGGTTTTCCTGGAGCTTGAATAGCCTTCTTATCTCCTGCCTGGAGGATGAAACATATGAGTGCAGTGTTCTGGGAGCCAAGAAGGGGAGACTACATGCTATTGGTTAACAGCTTGGTGTCTGGAATGGCACTCACAGCCCTGCTGTGTGGTCCCTAGTCAAGAGTCTGCTTTATCTTCTTCTGAGAGTAAACTTCCAGTCTTCCTCTGGGGGAAAGGGAGTGCTGGCTGGGGGAGGGCAGCCTTTCCATGCAAGGCTGAGCATGGAAGAGGGGATCTAGGGATCTATTTCCCAGACAGCTTCTGGCCAGTTCTCCTTATTTTAGCCCCATTGTAGTTCTTTATGAATCTGAGCTCCTCGTGCTGCCAGTTCCTGAGCATTTTGAGAATTCTGAAGTGTGAATTGGGTTGATTCTTTGCTTTCCCTGGTGATGGCTTATGATTTGCCTTTTTCCAGTTTACTTTACACCTTTTAAATTTTTGTTGGTATTGCATCTTCTCCTGTTCTCAGTGTCCTTGTAGATTTATACCCTTTAAAAGATTTTTTCACAGTGTTTTTTTTTTTTTTTTTTTTTAAGGTGGGGGAGTGGATTTGAGATGAGGTGAAATTAGGTGTGCATGCTCAATTAATTGCCTTAAGTTTGAAGTCCTTCTGTCTCTTTATCCTCATGGGCCACCTAGCCCCTGGGAGAGCAAGTGGGGCATGTGCCCTATGTCTTTGGAGTGGCATATTTCAACACATTGTTCTTCCTCTGTGAGCTAAGCAAATCCTAGCTGCAGCCTGGGCCTGCAGGGCAGACAAAAGAGCACATGGCTGTGTCGGTGCTTTCTGAATGTGTCTGTGGTTGACCTGCGTAGAGGCATCCTTCTGGCCAGGGGGAGTGCTGGGGTGAGAGGCTGCTCCAAGGAGGAATAGTTATGAGACTCCTGGAAAGTGGGCTGTTGGAGATCAGTCATTAAGCCCCTGCCCTTGTAGACCACTTGCCCACATTCATTAGTTGGTATCATGCTTGTGGTCATGGTTTCTCACTTATTTTTCACAGTAACCTTTTGAGGTTGTTACTTCCCTTCTTACAATGATTCCCCTTTACAATGAGAAAGCTCAGGTCCCGCCAGTGGGCCAATGTGTGTTACAGAGCTAGGAGGTGAGAAGTGCTGAGTCCCAACCCCACATTTAGAGTCTTTGAAGCATCTTGGGAACAACTTAGAGGTAGAGGCCACACAAGAGCAGCTGTGTGTGGGTGCTCATGACTGGAACTGTAATAAATTATTCTATTATCTATAAGATTTTAAACACTTTCCCCAAATCCCCTTATTCATCCCCATGGTTGGCATTTATTCTCTGGCAAAAGAAACACTCAGAGAGGAAATATTTTTTAAAGGAAACAGTCATTGCTGGGAGCCTACATGGGTTCATTAACAACAAGTCATGGCTTGGGGCACCTGGGTGGCTCAGTTGGTTAAGTGTCTGCCTTCAGCTTGGGTCATGATCCCAGGGTCCTGGGATCGAGCCCCACATCGGGCTCCCTGCTCCACGGGAAGCCTGCTTCTCCCTCTCCTACTCCCCCCGCTTGTGTTCCCTCTCTCGCTGTCTCTCTCTCTGTGTCAAATAAATTAAAAAAATAAATAAAAAATAAAAAATAAGAACAAGTCATGGCTTAATGGCATTCAGTTTCATTGAACAGATATGCTAAACTGTAAGACTTGGTGCTTTTAAATAAAGTGCATTGTGAGTTCTGTAAAATATTTGACAACATTTCTAATTCTGTCACTGTGAACAAAATAGGGCCTGAATGAGGGTCACTGCAATTAGAAGGACACAAAGTGGGTGGACCCCTGTGCCCTCAGCTGGAGTGATGAGCCTCCTTTTGTTTAGATGCATTTTCTATACCACAGCTGTAGGCTCTGTTTGTCAGTTCATTTTAATCAATGACCTAAATTATGGAGGGCTTACTTATATTGTGCAGATGGAAGAAAAGCTGGGGGAGAGAACTGCTATGTTGGATGAGAGGTTCTGAGAGGTGTTGGAATGGTGAGTAAACCCAGAAGGTGGGGCTGAAATGTGCAATCACAGGCCTGCTACACCTCCATGGAAGCTAAGCCATCGTTGGTCATGGGGCTTGGACATAGGAGGATTTAAGTTTTCCCAGAAGATTCATGGTATGTTATAATCAGCCCTACTAATTAGACTACAGACAGCCTCTTCAGGGTCTCAAAGGAGTTAATTCTCAGATCCCCAATGGGTCTCTTTTCTTTCACACTTACCACCTGCTCACTTTCCCACCAGCCCACTCGGCACACTTGAGCCCCCATTACCATCTACCCATTTACTGCCATTGCCAATCCACCCACTCACCATTTATCTAATTACCCATCCATCTATCTACCTAACCAGCCATTCACCCATCCACCCATTTACCCACCCATTTATCCATCCATCCATCCATCTATCTATCTGTCCATCCATCCATCCATCCATTCTCCCAGATATGGCATCCACCAAAAGCTTAGCTCAGGCACTGTACCAGGTGCTGGAGAGCTAACAGATGAATTCAGTGCAGCTCCTACTTTTAAAGAGCTCATGACCTATTTATGGGTGGTCATGTGTCTGAATTCAATTAATTAACATAATGTATTATTATTAATTATTAACATTAGTTTCAGAGGTAGAGTTCAGTGATTCATCCATTGAATGTAACACCCAGTGCTCATTACATCATGTACCCTCCTTAATGCCCATCACCCAGTTGTTATCCCATCTCCTTATCCCCCTCCTCTCCAGCAACCCTCAGTTTGTTTCCTATAGTTAAGAGTCTCTTATGGTTTGTCTCCCTTTCTGATTTCGTCTTATTTTATTTTTCCCTCCCTTCCCCTATGATCCTCTGTTTTCTTTCTTAATTTCCACATATGAGTGAAATTATATGGTAACTGTCTTTCTCTGATTGACTTATTTCGCTTAGCATAATACCCTCTAGTTCCATCCATGTTGTTGCAAATGGTAAGATTTCATTTTTTTGATGGCTGAGTAATATTCCATTGTGTATATGTGTGTGTGTGTGTGTGTGTGTGTGTGTGTATACATCTTCTTTATCCATTGATTGATTGATCGATGGACTTCTGGGCCTTTTCCACAGTTTGGCTATTGTGGGTATTGCTGCTATAAACAGTCGGGTGCAGGTGCCCCTTCTCATGACTACATTTGTATCTTTGGGGTAAATACCTAGTAGTACAATTACTGGGTCGTAGGGTAGCTCTATTTTCAACTTTTTGAGGAACCTCCATACTCTTTTCCAGAGTGGCTGCACCAGTTTGCATTCCCACCAACAGTGTAAGAGGATTCCCCTTTCTCCACATTCTTGACAACATGTTTTCCTGAGTTGTTAATTTTAGCCATTCTAGTAAGTGTGAGGTGATATCTCACTGAGGTTTTGATTTAGATTTCCCTGATGCCAACTAATGTGGAGCACTTTTTCATGTGTGTTGGCCATTTTTATGTCTTATTTGGGGAAATGTCTGTTCATGTCCTCTGCCCATTTCTTGACCAGATTATTTGTTTTTCTGGGTGTTGAGTTTGATAAGTTCTTTATAGATATTGGATACTAGCTCTTTATCTGATAAGACATTTGCAAATATCTTCTCCTATTCTGTAGGTTGTCTTTTGGTTTGATGACTGTTTCCCTTGCTGTGCAAAAGCTTTTTATCTTGATGAGGTTCCAGTAGTTCATTTTTGCTTTTGTTTCCCTTGCTTTTGGAGATGTGTCTAGCAAAAAGTTGCTGCGGCCAAGTTTGAAGAAGTTGCTGCCCATATTCTCCTCTAGGATTTTGAGGGATTCTGTCTCACATTTAGGTCTTTCATTCATTTTGAGTTTATTTTTGTGTACAGTGTAAGGAAATGGTCCAGTTTCATTCTTCTGCATGTTGCTGTCTAATTTTCCCAACACCAGTTGTTGAAGAGACTGTCTTTTTTTCCCACTGGATATATTCTTTCCTGTTTTTTTGAAGATTAGTTGACCATAGAGTTGAGGGTCCATATCTGGGTTCTCTATTCTGTTCCATTGATTTATGTGTCTGTTTTTGTGCCAGTACCATATTGTCTTGATGATTACAGCTTTGTAATATAGCTTAAGTCCAGAATTGTGATGCCACCAGCTTTGGTTTTCTTTTTCAACATTCCTCTGGCTATTCAGAGTCTTTTCTGGTTCCATACAAATTTTAAGATTATTTGTTTTAGGTCTGTGAAAAATGTTGATGTTATTTTGATAGGGATTGCTTTGAATGTGTAGATTACTCTAGGTAGCATAGACATTATAACAATATTTGTTCTTCCAATCCCTGAGCATAGAATGTTTTTCCATTTCTTTGGGTCTTCCTCAATTTCTTTCATAAGTGTTCTGTAGTTTTCAGAATACAGATCCTTTACCTCTTTGGTTAGGTTTATTCCTAGGTATCTTATGGTTTTTGGTACAGTTGTAAGTGGGATTGATTCCTTAAGAGAAAAAGAATGTTTGTATTTAAGGTTTTTGGAGTCAAGTGAAGGGTGGAAAAGGAAAAGCACTGAGGAGTTAAGCAGAAAGTGCCATGGCAAGATTTACATTTTAGGACCATGTCTTTGGCAGTTCTGGGCAGGATGGATTACAGGGGAGAGGTGAAAGGGTGAATGGTTGGCAGGTTGTCTTAACACTCTCCATGAAGAATGATGTGGCCCTAGGGAATAGAAGGAGAAAGATCAAGGAAGGCTAAGGGGTGAGATGCTTTGCTAGTGCAATTTCAGGCTGGGGACTAGTATGTTTGATGTTTGGATTGGATGGATATTTTAAAGTGTAGAAGCAGAGATCAGGCTGGGGCCCTGGGCAGCTTAGGGGCTCTGGAGGCCAAGACATCATTATTGCCTGGTAAATGGTCTCTTATTCCGAAGGCCTGGTGCCCTCCAGTTCTTCCTCCTCCTATCATCCTTGCTTCCCCTGACCCACCCTTCCTATTTCTAGAATTATGAGAGCTGACAACAGCCAAGGGTCAGGGGAGAATAAGTGAATTTCCTGCTTGTAAATCACTGCAGGAGCACAGACTATTCTTTGCAGTTTCACCCTGACCGGCAGCCATTTATTGGATAATGTATTTATTTATTGCTGCTTGACCATTTTGCACTGAGATACATGTGCAAACTGAAAGTGCCAATGATTTGCTTGCAGACATCAAAGGTAGGAAAAGAAAATGAAATCGGGCATATTAGATTATTTGGTATTGAATTCAATGTCTGCAGCCTCCCATTTTTCTCCATCTCCTGCCTTTCCTACAAATCAATTTACGTGACTTTTGCTGGAAATACTCATTGGTATCCAAATCTGTGGGCAAAATCCAGCCGTGGTGATCATTCTTCTAGCAGAAGGCAGTGAGATGTCGAGCAGGGTGGCTGTGCTGAGCAGCCCTCCTGCCTCCATCCCTCACCCCCCACAGCCACAGTATAGGAGCAGGGGCGCACACACACACGTATACATGCACACATGCTGAGACAGGATGAACCAGTCACTGAACTGTGGCGAGGTATTAAAAAAATGGGTCACTGATGGCTGGAGGAAATCAGGCTTGTCATAAAGCTGCCTGGGCTTGGGGAAATCATAAGCTGGGCTCCAGGTTCTTAGGACTGAGATGCAGGGTTGACCACACCTCCTCTGGGGTTTGTGAGGATTAGGGCTAGTGTGTGAAGATGCGGCCATGTCTAGCCCCACTGAGGCTCACCTCTCTCCCATCTTCTTCCTGATGGCAGTATAGGCAGGCCTCTGGGTCAGTGATGTGTCTGGGAAGGTGGTCACCATCCAGGCAACCTTGCTGGCCACCTCCTGGGCTCTCCTTCCTCTCTGTGGGGCCTCCCCTCCCCCTGTCCCGCTCCAAGCAGCTTCCTGCCTTCCTCTAAGTCCAGCCTCTCAGCCTCCTGACCCCTCCCCACACTCCTCCCTCTACCCAAATGATGTCTCTCCTACCCCAGGCTCCATCCAGTCACAGCATCACATTACTACTAATCTTTTTTTAAAAATTGCTTCCATAGCAAAGTTTACCTGGTGAGGTAGAATGACATATAGGTCAAGACATGGAATAGTTAAGCTCTAGCTGGCTTTGTCTCTACCTGGCTCTGCAGCTCCCTGCAAGGCCCTTTGTGGGTCTCAGTTTCCATATCTGTTAAATGGGATAATTCTTGTTTGCTTACTTCACCAGGTTTTATAAGAATCACACAAGAGAGCAAATGTGAAAAATACTCTAAGTTAGGAACTCGCTGTAAAGCAGCAATTGAACACGGGCCCCAGGAGTCCATGGCTTCTGCCCTATTTGCTGTGTGACTCTGGCAAGTTGTTCATGTCACTCAACCTGGGATCCCTTCTCTATGACACTTACTTCAGATGGTTGTTTTGATGAGGGTGGCAGGAAGGGGTGACTATGACCAGGTAGCCATGTGCTTTGCTCAGGCCTGCTACATACTGAGTCCTCATACTGTAGGGATTACTATTTACTTATTTTTTTATTTTATTTTATTATTTTTATTTTTTATTTATTTATTTTTTTAAAAGATTTTATTTATTTATTTGACAGAGAGATAAAGAGCACAAGTAGGCAGAGAAGCAGGCAGAAGGAGAGGGAGAAGCAGGCTCCCCGCAGAGCAGGGAGCCCGATGCGGGACTCGATCCCAGGACCCTAGGATCATGACCTGAGCCGAAGGCAGCCGCTTAACTGACTGAGCCACCCAGGCGCCCTATTTTATTTTATTATTTTTAAAGATTTTATTGATGTATTTTAGAAAGAGAGGGAGAGAGAGCGAGAGAGCCGGGGGAGGAGAAAAAGGGAGAGAGAATCTTGAGCAGACTCCACGCTGAGCACGGAACCTGATGCAGGGCTAGATCCCAAGACCCTGAGATCATGACCTGAGCGGAAACCAAGAGTCAGACGCTTAACCGACTGAGCCACCCAGGCGCCCCAAATTACTATTTATTTTTAAGGAAACATTAAAATATGTGGAAGATGGGTGATTGAGAAAATGTGATTACTTTATGAATCAGGAAGAATTTAGAAAAGCCGGGATCTCTAGGGAAAAGGGTCCTTTCTTCCATGTGGAATCTCTTGTCTTACTTTGGGGTAAAATGTAATAAGGAGCATGAGGGAGGTGGGGGAGATTCTCAGAACCAGCTGCCAGGAACCTGGTGCTCTGTGGACCTGTGGCTTCTTCTCAATGCTCCTCTGTCTGTCTGTCCTCTGTCCTCCCATGTTCTGAGAGTCTGGTGTGACCTGAGTGGGCAGGTGGCTGTGCAGAGCCCTGTGGTCCCTCCTGCTCCTCCTGGGAGCCCAGCTCCGTGAGTACACGCCCCACGACAACCAGGGCTCTGCTCAGGTGCTCCGTCTGTCCCCTGTCACCCACCTCAGACTCCCCTGCCTGCCCTTCCCTGTTGCCTTCAGGAAGCTGGTCTAATGAGGTGCAGTTGACAGCCTGCTGGGGTGGGCCAAACTGCTCTGTCAGCATTTCTTCAGCTTCTCATAAATTCACAGAAAAACTCCCTGTGGACAAAAGCTTGGCATGGAAGCTTTCTACTCAGAAAGGCGTTTCCTCTTGAAGTTAGAGTGGGAATCAGTTTCCAGGGCTGTCCCCACCCCATGGTTTCCTTTTGGGAAAGAATGTGGAGGGGCTGAGGAAGGAAGAGGGAAGGAAAACCACTTGAAAATTTCAGGCTAGCCTCCCCCAACCCTAGTCCCTTCCTCCCACTGCCCTTCCCCTTCCCTCCCTTTCTCCCCTGCCTTCCCCCTCATTCCCATCTGTGGCTGCCCTGGTGCTAATGTTTAAAAACCTTGAAATTCCACCATCACACTCTTCCACCAGAGCAGAGCATGGTATTTTGTTGGTGCAAAGTGTTTCAGTCCCAGAGATGGCACACCTAACATTGATGGCTTCTTTACACATTGCCTCTGGGTTCTGGTGGATTAGGGTTTCTGGAGCCCCATGGACTTGGATTATGCTTCCAGATCATCCTCTTAGTAGATCAGGGACACAGAGATTTTCGCATCCGCATACACAAAAGTGTCCAGCACACAGCTGGTGCCCAGGAAAGACGCAGTATCCCCCGATGTGCGTCTATCTTTGAGGCTTCTCCAGGGTGCGTGCACGCGTTCCTCATGGGCATCAGCGCACAGCTGCTATGGAAGGGTCTATCAAGTCCGAGATAGTGTTGAAGGCACACATGGCTGGACCCTGGGTGAAAACAGATGTTAGTCTGTACCCACTGCAGTAGGGGGGAGCTGAGCTCCCTTCTGACTGCAGCAGAGGTGTGTGGGCTTTCAAAGGGAGAGGGAGGGACTGCGGGCTTGAACAGAGTCAGGCAAGTGAAATAGCCCAGAGAGTAGGTGAGAGGGTTGGTCAGTGTCGATGCTGTGCCTGCTAACTGGCACTTCCTGAGTTAGATTTGGACGACTGCCCTTCCACCGAGACTGGGACGAGGCACCCTGTCCTTCCTGATGACTACATTTCAAAGGACTGGCCCCTGAGTCCTTGAGAAAGATACTCTGGGGTGGTAGGAAATACACCTCAACAGAAGGACAGGCAGAGGAAGGATTTACAATTGTATGTTTTTAATTTTAGTATATGTGCTGCCGAAGTGAGCACATACAATTGTATGTTTTCTAGAGGAACTGCTTTATTTGGGGGATTCAGGGGCCTGTAATCAGGTGTTGGCTGAAGCAAATGGCAAATTCTTTTGGCAGCCTTATCTTTCTTCAGTAGGCACCTGGAGGGGTTCAGGCTGTCCCAAGGGATATGGTCTTAGGCTGCCAAAAACCATGCTAGAGTTGTTCAAGTCCCTTAGTGAGTGTGTGGGTGGGTGGAGGAAATTGTTTCTGCTGAAAGTGGCAGTTTTATGGGCTGAGGTTGAGGCCTAGTGGACCGGGGCCCCCAGGGGCCTGGCTAAGTTTTGAACACGACTGAGTGTCAAGGCCAGCAGGAAGTCCAGGAGCTGTTAGCCGTCTTAGCTCATGGAGGAGCAGGCTGAGGCTGAGAGAGACCTGCCAGAGTCTAGGTTACTGTCTCCATGATGGGCCTGGACCAGGTTTACCTCTCTGGATGGAATCGTGTGTGGTGATTGCATTTGACACTCAAAGGAAGGGGGAATGAGCATTTGTCTCATGAGGCCCAGAGTTGCTCAGGACAAGGCCCTGAGCCTCCTGTGCCCTGTTCTCAGAGTGCTGAGAAGGGCCCTTTGCTATCTTGTTTCTTCTCTGGGTGGGTTTGTTTTCCTCAAAATGGGTGGAAGGCAGTGAAGTGGCCCCTCTTCTTCACAGGGAGGTGGCTCTGTGCTCACAGGAGGCCTCCTCCTGCAAAAGCTTTGGTGTGGGGAGCTCCAAGGTTGCCGGCCAATGTGGGAGGGGCAGGGCATCCTACATCCTGGATCAGGGGCTCATGCTGGAACTCTCCTGGGGTCCATCTCAGCCTCCCGAGGGCTAGGCTATAGTGTTCTCTGTGTGGTCGGGGCTGCCCCACTTCACCAGTGAGCCGATCTCCACAGAGCTGGCCTGAAGCACCTCATTTTGGATGAAGAATATGGGCTGCACCTGGCACCAGCATGCCGGGGGGTTGGGTGGTGTCTCCCTGACCTCTTTGGTAGCCAGCTCTATATGGTGGGTCCTGCTATGGCTGGGCCTCAGGCGTGAGCCTTCTGGAAGCTCTGTGATGGTGAGGGATGTAGGCTACTCCCTATGTCTGAGTGTTCCCCTGTGTCCCATTCTCAATCTGAGAACCACCCTCCTTGGCTCTCTTCATGTTACAGCAGCACCAAACAGCTGAGGCATCTAGCACAGGGTCAGACGTGTATGCTGGAGGGAGGCTGCCCCTGATGGGAGGGGTCGGGACGGCGAGCTGAAGGGGTAGCACATGTGGGTGCTGGCTGATACAGAGGCTGTGCCCGGAAGGGGCCAATTCAGCAGGGAAGAGTGGGTTCCCATGCACATGAGGTGGATGCTGCAGAGCAGAGAGTGGGTGGGGGTCCAGGACAGAAGAGTCCGTGCTGGGGGAAGCCTGGACCCCTGGGCTGGGCCAAGGTGTCTTCGGGCTGTCACCAGTCCACAGCCCAAGGTCAGGTTCTCAAAAGCTGGCCAAACTGGAGGGACATTAAGAACATCACATCTCAGTTAACAGGAGAGCCAACTGGATCAGGAAGCAGGTGGTCTAGGATGTTGGATTTCCTGATTAGCGGAAGTGCCTGAAACTGTCTCATACTCCCCTTGTTAGAGGAATCTCTCTGGTGCCTGAGCCCTTCCCTGCTCCACGTCCACTGATGGGATGCTCTTGGGACTCCAGGGACTTTATGAATGAACCCAGTGCCCTCTGTTTGGGCCCGTGGACACAGAAGGACAAGGTGGCATCAGACTCATGCTCAGGACCTCAAGTGGGATTTTATTACTTATTACATCTTCTGGATCATTAGTCTCTAGGGAGCTGACTTCCCAGGGTAAGGGGAGGGAGAACTGCATTTGTTATTTTTCCTTTCTCCCAGCTGCTGGGGTACAGCATGGCCAGGCGTCCCAGGCCCTTGTCCTTGAGCCCCCATTCTGAGGCGTGGGCTCCTGGCCTCCCAGGATGAACTTCGTAGAGACCAGGTTCTCATGTGTAAGAAAGGAGTGCCAAGCAGGCTGTCCACAGGACATGCTCATGTCAGGCTGGAACTCTCCCTATCCTGGGGGTTTACTCAAGCTCATAGATGGGTCTTATGGGAGGTCACTCATTTCCAGATGTCTGCATCAGAATTTCCTGCAGCATTGTTTAAAACACAGACTTAGGGATGATCCCTGGCCTGCTGAACAGCACCTCCTTATACCCAGGAGCCTGCATGAAATCAAGTGGCCCTCAGGCTTGGAGGCTGGTATTAGCATTTGGGTGGAAGATTCCTTCTCAGCCCTGAGTCTGATGCTGGCCTGGGTATGGGCAGTGTGGCCACTGGGCCTCAGAATGTTCAACCTTGAACCTAGCCCAGCACACAGAGGGACCACTTTCTGGGGTGCTGGGGATGTGCCTAGAAGTCAGGGAAGCAGCATCTTTCCTGCAATGTTTCTCCAGTGGCTTCTGGCTGCTCCTAGGTCTGCCAGACGTGCATCAGCCTGTCTTTGTTTCTTTCTATGTTTCTTAAAACATCATTCCTTTTAAGAGGAAGCTATTTTGCCTTCAACATCTGGGCTATTATTATTGTGTGTGTGTGTGTGTGTGTGTTTCCCTAGGATTCCCTCTTACTTTCCTAAATTGCAGTATCCTGGGGACCATTACTCCGTAACTGGATTGGGCAGGATGCCCAGTGTCTGCACATGGCTGTCTGGGGAGACAGTTTTCTGGGGCCCACCTGAGAGGATCACTTTCTAGCATCCTGATTTCCTTTTTCTCATTCCAGAGCCAGGGGCACAGGCCCAGCTCCATGCTGGCCTTTCTCTGGGCCTCAGTTTCCCCAGGTATAAAAATGCAAGTCCGGTTGTGCTTGCTGTCGGGTTCGGGGATGGGGTCACCCTGAGGTTCCCATGTCCCCTTTGGGAGCTCAGCTTGCTCTTTGGCCTCCAAGGCTTGAAGTCCCAAGACCTGTGTTTGCTTCCAGAAGGGACTTTTGGATGAAGGGTGTGGCCAGTCATCAGATTACACAGCAGGCCTGTCCTCATTTTCCCTGGCCACAGACAGGAAGTGGGTCTGAGCATGGTGGGGCCAAATCCTCTGGGAGGGGCACAACCAGCAGCTGCCCTGGAGTTGGCAGGAACGTCCTCATTGTCCAGGTGAGATGCCCTCACGTACCTGGCTAAGGAAGACAGACCACCAGGGTGGGGGCTGAAGCTTGCTGGCTACTCACCTCAGTCACTGGTCACCTCCACTTTCCCTGCTCAAACTTGGGATGACAAAGCATTTCCCTGGGTGGGGCAGGGCGTGGGTGCTCCCTGTGCCCCTAGTTATCAGGGTCTAGGTCAGAGCCCAGCTTCCTCCTCCCCTCCCTCTTCTTGCTAGAAAGGCTTTTGTATTTGGGCTGCAATCTTCTTACAAAATCTGCTGCTTGGGTCCTACCCTCTCTGGCCCAGCCTGGAGGGAGGCAGGGCCGTGAGGTGGAAAGAGCACAGCCCTTGGGACAGAGCTGACATGGATTTGAACCCAACCTGTAGCTGTCATTCCCCAGGGCAGGGAGTTTGCATGTTTTGCTCACTTGAGTGCCCCCAGCTCCTAGACCACGTGGTGGGCTCGCGTATATGCTTGCTAAATCCATGAACAGATACGCGTATGGTATCGGTACAAAAGAATATATTGGTAAGAAACCAAAAACAAGAAAACCCCAAACCTGCCAGCGTCTCTTCCCCAGGCTTCCACCCAGCCAGCTTTGCCTCACTCTGTATTTGTGTATTGATATTTTGACTTCTGGGACTTAAATCCAGGCAGACAGATGCCTCCTGGGGCCGGCGCTCAGGAAGTGTGTGGGGCTTCTTTCCGCCTCACTGATTGAAAGTCCTTCCTGCAGCAGCTGGCCTGACTGCGTTCTTTCTCCCATGGGGTCTGGCACAGCTTGCTCCCTGATCTCAGGAACCCCCTTGGCGGGGGTGGAGGGGGTGGGGGGTGTGGGGGGTGGGGGTGGGGGTGGGGGGCGGGGGTTGGGGAGGGGCATCAGCCTGGGCAGGATGCAGTGCATAGCGCCTGGGCCTGTGCACTGTGCATGGGAAAAGCCCAGTGAATGCCATGCATGGGCTTCCCTGCTGACATACCCTTTTGCATTGCCCTGTGTCCTTGGTCTTGTCTGTGTCCACTTCCAGTGTTCTGCCCATCCCAGCCCCCCACTCCTCCTAAGCCATGTCTGCTCCCCACTCTGGCTCCTTGTCTTCTGGAAGCTGTGAGTTTGGGGCACAAACACCCCACTTCCTTTAGAAACCCTTTCCATGGATGCTCACCTGGGCCCAGACAGTGACATTAGGGAGTTCAGACCCAGGCCACAGACATGGCTTTTCATTCCCGGTAACAAGAGGAGGCAATCTTGCCTCTTCCACCTTCTTCTAGAAGCAGCCGGCATTCCTTGGCTCCAGCACACATCACTCCAGTGTCTGCTTTGGGCTTCACAGAGCCTCTCCTGCATTTTCTGCTCCTGCCTCCTTCCCATAGGGACCCTTGTGATTGCATTTAGGGCTTACCTGGGTGAACCAGGAAAGTGTTCCCATCGCAAGGGCCTTAATTTAACCATACCTGTAGTCACTTTTGTCAAAGAAGGTGACATTCACAGCTTCCAGAGATCAGGGCATGGACATCTTGGTGGAGGGATAATTCAGTCTTCCACAACAACTTTGTAATTTTCAAAATGCATTGTGTGTCGAGACAGTGGAGTAGAAAGAATTCTGTAGCTGGGATTCAGACAGACGGGCTGTAATTGTGGCTCTCCTGTGTGGGTGGCCTGGGACAAGACCTCACCTCTCTGGGCCCCAGCTCCCTGGGCTGGGTTTCAGAGTTCTTAACCCCCTTCAGCACAGGCACTGGCTTTGTACATTTTTGGTGACTTGAAATCAAACACCTGAGTGTCTGCATTAGAGGGTGGAAAAAAAATAAAGGTTGGGTTGAGACATCAGAAAATGAGGTACCAAATGGTATCCGGACCTTTATTTTTCAGCCCAGGGTCAGTCTCTGCTAATTTATCCTGGTATTGATTCCAGAAGTCTGAAGACTGAGCTCTTTTGCTCTCCACTGTTTAAAAATGTTTGCTAGGCACTCCCAACTTGCAATTTGCTGCAGTTTGGGCTCCAGGAAGCAGGAAGCTTCCCCTAGGCTAACTTGAGGTGCAGATTAGTTTAGGAGGTGTTGGGTCAGCAGCTGAGTAAGGCAGGTCAGGACACAGGCTGGGGTAGAGGCCCCAGCTGAGCAGAGACCCCAACTGACTCAGTTGGCCCCACAGAGATCTGGGGTGGCCGTGAGAGTGCAATGGAGTTGGGACAAGGGGTGGGAGCAGGTGTGTATGCCAATGTGTCCAACAGTCATGGATGTGGCCATCTGGGGAAGGGGAGTGGGGGGTGAAGTCTTCATTCTTGAAGGAGGAGCCAAGTGGCGCATCATTGCCTCTCAAACCACCTGCTTTTTCTTTCCTTCTTGCCTCCACACCTTTGCCCAAGGTGGGCCCTATTCCTGGAATGTCTTTCCCTTCTGTCCACTTCCTTTAGCTCCCTTGATAACTTCTACCTGGTATGCTCAGCTCAGCTCAGGGAGCCTATATCCATGGGTCTCCCACCACCACACACCTGAAGCTGTTGCTTTTGCTTCTGTTCTTGCATCTGAAGCTCTTGTCAAATTACAGGAGTATTTGCTTATGGGTCTATGTTATGGTCTGGATGTTTGTGTCCCCCCCCCAAATTCATGTTGAAATCTGAACCCCCGAAGGTGATGGTATGTAGTAGACAGGCCTCTGGGAGGTGCTTAGGTCATGAGGGTGGAGTACTCAAGAGTGGGATTAGTGCTCTTATAAAAGACCCCCCCAAAGCTCTCTAACTCCTTTTCACCATGTGAGGATGGATTTAGCACTCTGTGGCCTGGAAGAGGTCCTCACCTGACCATGCTGGCACACTGACCTCCAGCCTCCAGAACTGCGAGCAATACATTTCTGCTCTTTATAAGCCACATTGATCTGTGGTATTTTGTTCTAGCAGCCCAGACAGACTAAGATAGTCTATGCCCCACCAGCCTGGATGCTGGAGGGCAGCTACTGCATCCTATACATCTTTGAATCAGGCTCTATATGAGTGTGTAGTTCATTTATGTTGCATGATCTTCTGAGTACAGAGGGTTTAAATGACTTGAAATCTCCTAGGACACATGACTTTTCAAGCTTCCAGACAGGAATACTAATCTAATCTTCTTGACAGAGTGGAAAATGTAGGGTTCTAATTGTATTGTGTTGGGAAGATAACCCAGGAAGCCTAATAAAATGCCATGTGGCATTTTCCTGCCCTGTGAGTTAATATTTGACTTCAAAGAGATGGTACGAGTCCTCCCTCAGTTATAAAATGACCCTCCAAATTAAACTGGGGCAGAAAGAACAAGGGCAGCCCATTTCTCCATGAAGGGAAGCCGCTAGGGACGTCCAGCCTCTATTAAGGGAGCATGTGGTCCGTTGGAATTGGAGGAATACAGCTCACCTTTAGGCAGATTAGGTGGGTCATATTTGCCTGTTAAGCCTGTTATTTTTAATAGATTTCATTTAAAAAGATCCATTGCCAACCTAATGTCAGAGAATTTTATGCAAGAATAGCTTTTAGATTTTGATATGCTTCTGCTCACTTAGAGGAGTTATTATTTTAATCTTTCTTTTTAAATATTATGTTTCCATGCCCCTCCCCAACTCAAGGTCCAGCCACAGAACTCAGTCCTGATGTCACCCCAGCGCCCACGCGGCCCCAGGATGCTTTGGCACACCCACTCACGCCCATGGGGGGGGCGGGGCGAATGCTTCCCCGGGGCTGGGTGGGGTGAGTAGAGAGAAAGCGAGCTGGCAGCGTGGGTCCAACATGCTCCTCCGCCCGTGCCCAGGACAGACTTAACCTACCGGCTCTGTTGGTCCGTTGGACCTGGGTACCTCCTCGGATGTCATCTCAGCACTGCCCCAGGGAGTCACTGCCCACCAAATAAATTTCCATTTATTTTGCGCAGAAGATTGGAACTCGTTTTCCATCCCCATTTAACCCCCGCCAGTTACAGCACCCAGCGCAGGGCGCTGTAATTGTTAGCTCTGTGGTTTCTCCCCTGCGTGTCGATGTGCGTGGCTGGATGGCTGTCGGGGCGTTTGAGTGGCCCCAGGTGATGTTTGGGTGCCGGGATCCCCACAGGGCCTTTCAGCCCCCATCTCACCACTCACTGTTGGCGAAGCCCTCTGCTCACGCTCAGGCTGCCCTCCTCACCGCCGGACTTCCCGACCTCAGCCGAGCTGCCGCTTGTATGCTTCTTGGTCTGCTCTGGGTCTTTCACTGCCTGTGTCCTCTGTCCTTGCCTGCTTGTAGTGGGGCTTGCTTTGCCACAGGGTCCTGTTAGGAGTCACTTTCCAAGGGTGAATTTAGGAAGTGGGTGGGAGAGCGGGAAGCTGTGAGGACATGGAGGCAGAGGCAGGTGGCCCTCCGGGGGGGGGGGCGGTACCCACACCTTCTCCCAGCTCCCCCTGCCCTTCGCTGAGCTCTGTCCTGTTGGGCGCCTGAGCCCTCAGCAGCAGTCAGACGCTGGTGATGGCTTCTGGGGCCCAGTGCAGTAGCTCTGCAAAGGCTCACAGCATCCTCAGTGCCAAGGCCTTCTCCCTATGTGGACTGTGAGCTCCTGCACAGCGGGGACCACACCTGGAATGCCATTTCTCCCTTGGTGCTGACTCTCTGTAAATGCATAAATGGTCATGCGAACGCTCCCCATTCACCAAGTGGTTATGGAACCCCTACTCTCAGCAGGCACTGTTCTAGAGCTCGGCATCCCTGACCCATGAACCTGCGTTCTTGGTGGGGGAGGAATTAAACAACAAATGCAAAGTGTTTCGTACTTCATACGGTGCGGTGGTGATTGGTGTCTGTAACAAAGATGAAGTGGAACAGAGTAAGTGGCCTGGGAGTGCTGGCTATAATTTCGCACAGGGTGCCCAAGACGAGCCTCAAAGAGCAGGCGGCATGCGGGCAAATGCTTGAAACAGGTGAGGGTGTTGGCCGTGCAGATATCTATGGAAGGAATGTTCTGGGGAGAGGGAACGGCAGGTACAAAGGACCGAGGGCAGGTGTGAGACACAGTGAGGTTGCATGCAGAGTGGCTGAAGGGTCAGGTGTCGGACAGAGCTGGGGCCAAATCCCTGGGGCCCGCGAACCTTCGCGGGGGCTGGGGTTTCCCCTCCAAGTGAGGGAGCGGCCTCGCTGGGGTTGTGGGAACAGACTGTGGAAGGCTGGTTGGAAGGACCGTGCGGTAATCCGGACCGGGGCTGATGGCAGGTGGGACAAGAGTGTGAGCAGGGAAGGTGGCAAGAGGTGACCCCGTGCTGGATGCATTTTGAGAGCAGAGCTGGCAGAATTCCCAGGACACAGGGTTTCAGAGAACACGGCATCAAAGACAAGGCCGGGGTTTTGACCCCCTCAGTCAGAAGCATGTGCTGCCGTAGCGGACATGGCAAAGGCTGTGGGTGGCAGGGTTCGGAACACGCAGGGCTGGAGGCGCCCACAGACCCCCAGGAGGCCTGCATGCTGGACGGCAGCAGGTGGGAGGCAGGCTGCGGGCCCAGGCTGGGGGGCAGACGGCCATCTGTAGAAGCCCTCTGTCTCGTCAGTACAGCAGGATAGCCATTAGCGGTGAGTGAGGACGGCGGAGGCGTCGCAGCATCTGGGGACAGGTGGGCAGGTGAGAGCGGCCACCTTACTCCGTGGGAGGGGGCACACATGGGAGAGCCTCGGGGACTCCCATGAGCTCCATGCCATGGGAAAAATTAATGGAGGGCTATAGCAATCCAATAGAGGCTGTGCTACGGGTGGTTCAGATCCTTCAGGAATGAAGGTGTGGGTCACCTGGCCAGGTAAAGAACCATGATCAGCACAGGTGCTGGCCCCCGGCGAGGAAACAGGCCTGGGTAGAGGGGAAAGGCAGTCGTGAAGGCAGACTAGGGCTGTAACAGCTGGGTATGAGTTCTTCTCTGCTTTATTATGCCTACAATTGTACATATTTACCCATTTCTTCACTCTCCCACCATGAGTCGCTGATACAGGATCTCAAATGGGGATTGTGGCTGAGCTGGAAATGGGACGAACGTTCTCCAGAGACAGATCTGTGCTCTACAGGTCTTTGTCCCTTTGTTTTTTGAAGAGGGATTGGGTGTGTTTCCAGCTCTGTGAGGGACTGTCACGTGGGGTGAGACGCAGGTACGCCGCTGCTGCCCTTGCTGTTGGAGACAGCTGGCTGTCCCCTGTGGGCTCCCCGTCACGTTCTGCTCTGCATCGCTGCAGGGGAGGCGCCTGGGGCTACGGATCCTAGAGCCCCCTTCCTCTTGGTCTGGGTAGAGGCAGCCAGAGAGCGGCACCGGGTGAGATTTGGGAGGAGAAAGGGGTCACACTCCTCCTTGGTGGCAGGTGATGACAGCTTATGAGGGTCAGCTGTTTGGTACTGTAGGCTGCCAAGATAATTTCTGGTGGACTCCTTGCTCCCGAGCTGTCTAGCAGTCATGAAAGCCTCTAACTCTCCATGTGAAAACCACTTCCACAACTAAGAGGAATATCTCGAGGGGCTTCCAGCATCTTCACCAAACCCTGCCTGATGCAGTGTGATAGACAGCTGTTGCATATGCTGGGCCCCATGCACCCGAGTGTGCCTGGGACCTGGGGACCTGGTTACTGATAATTTCTACGGAAGTGGACACAGGCACCCTCCCCTGCTCCCTCTGTGGGGAGGTGTCTGCAGGGCAGTGTGGGGCTCTATGCTCTCTCCAGGAACATTTCAGGGTCTCTGTGCCTACAGATGATTTTATCAATGTTTAACTAAACTTTCCTCATAAAATTGACAAGTGGTCTAAAAATATTTCTGCTAATAAGCTGTGGACTGATGATCATACTAATATGAAAGCAGAAGTGACGGAAAGTAGCAGGACTGGCATGTATATTCCTGGCGGGGAATTTTCTTGCTTCCACATTAAGTTGTGAAAACACTGCTGAGCTGGTGAGATTTTATATGCAAGGATATTTTATTGTTAGAAAATAATTAACATTACAAAACATAGTTGGGAATTAGTTTCCTGTATTAAAAAGTCACAAGGAATAAAAAAAATCCCACTACCTGTGATTATCTCCATGAAATTCAAAATGGCATTTGATAGAAGTGCCCAGTCACAACTAAAGCAGGAATAGAGAGAAACACTTCCTCCATGTAACAAGAGAAACAAACTGAAGCAAGAAGCTGGCGTGCTGCGGAGTGGGGACTCCCTGAGAGCATGCCCATTACAGCAGAAATGAGGAAAAGATGATCACTTCCCCACTGTTTTCTGACACTTCCCTGAAAGGACTCGTTATTAGAGCTGGAAAACACGCAGGAATAAAGTATAAAAATCGTGAAGAAGGGAGCAAAGTTATCATTATTTTCAGGTGACTTAATGGTGTGCCTGAAATCAGCAGGAGAATCTAGGGAAAACTTGTTGAAAAATAAGGGAATTTGGTAAAATGTCTGATTATGGAATAGATAACACAAAATATTTTCCTGTAATAATTCATCTGCTAATTGTCCTATATTCTATGTATTTTTCCCTATATCCAAATTTGGTAACTCACATTTTCCTGGAAAGTCATCCATTTCTTCTAGGTTTCATATGTATTTGCATGGATTTGAGCAAAATATTCTTTTATTATGTCTCATGAATTTATTTTCTGTCATTTCTCATTCTCACTTGTAACTTGGGGCATTTTGCTTTTCCTTTCCCTTGATTAGATTAGCATGCTGCGATTTCTCCCTTTGCCCATCCCCAATCTATTTTCCATCCTGTCCTGCCCTTTCTGGGCCCCAGGAGGCACACCTCTGTGGCTGCCACCTAAGCAAGCTTGCATGCGTGGGCTGGCTGGCGTCTAGGAGGGCTCAGAGGGCAGGGCAGGCACTGCCTCCTCACCCAGCTGCTCTGCAAGTTGGGCTCTCACCTGGCTCCCCACAGAGTCCCACACCTGCCTCTTCCGTCCTGGGATGGGATAGCTTGCTTCACCAGATGCGAGCTCTGGGTGCTCCACTTCCCTCCCTTGCCCCCCTCACCCTGCCCACACCTCTGTAAGTAGGTTGGCCATTGAGGTCTGGGGGCCCAGGAGGCACCACTCTGTAAATGTCCCATGGGCCTTAGAAAGAAGGGGACATTCTGTTTGCTGGGCATGGTTTGAAACATTTTGATTCATTTTGTTACATAGGCCCCCCTCCCCCGCCCTTAATCTTCTGTCATTGTGTTTTTGTGATTGATTGGTCATAGGCAGAGAGAGAGGTGACTTAAATCTGTTTGCTCCTGTTGTGTTTCTATTTCTCTTTGTATTTACTGTGGTTTTTCTTTTTATAATTTGCTGCCGCATTATTTGGTACATAAATTTTCCTGACAGTTAGAACTTCATTGTATATTATACTCTTTATCATTATAGAGTGCCTTTCTCTCTCTCCATAATGCTTTTCCTTGAATTGTCTTGACTGGTATTACTTTCACACCCCCAGCTTTGCTTTGTCTGTGTTAGCCGGGATGTCTGCAGAGGCTTCTCAGTGACTTTGCTGTAGATGCAGCTCTTTATTTTCAGCAAGTAGATTTTTCAAATATAACCTTTAAAACGTGAGTTTATCCACTTACTGATAATATCTGTTATGTTTGGTCTTAGATCTATCATTTTTTTTTGTTATAATACTGAGTTTTAATGTTCTCTGTGTGTGTGTGTTTATACTTTGTATATTTTCTTCCCTTAATATGGAGGTTGGTTGTCTTGTTTCATAGTTTTCATATTTATATAATATACTTACAACTCCATTTCTTGATCTATCAACTTCCAGACAGTATTTGACAGCCCATTATGAAGTATGAGAACAGGAGAAGATTAGACTTTGTTCCAAATCACTGCCCTGCTCATACCTCCAAGTGTGCTTAGTTGATACCATTCTCACGTGGCTGATGTTAGCATATTGACATGGAGAGTCTAATTTGGACCTTTGGCCTTGGTCCTGTAAGTAACCCACTTCTGGACCAAGTCCAGTCCTTGTACCAGGCATTGCCATATATGCCTTGGCTGGCTGGCTGTTTTCAGTCAGTACGACTTTCAAGAGACTTTCATGGGTGCAGTATTTTGGGTACTTGCATGTTTGAGTTTGCCTATTGCTCAACTTGGCTTAGTATACATTTTTTAGGTCAGTTTATTTCCCACAAATGTTGAATATATTCCCCTGTGGTCTTCTGGAATGTAGTGGGGCTGGGAGGAATCTGAAGGCAGCCTGATTTCCTTCTCTGTAAGGAATTATAATTACTATTATTTTTGCCTGGATGTCTAAAGAATTTCTTCTCTATCCTTGAGAAAGCTTGCTAGGATATCCTTTAGTGTTGATTTGCCTGTATCATTTTCTTCTAGAATGTGTTGTGTCCTTTCACTCTGTAGATGAAGCTCTTCCTTTTTTTTTCAAAAATATTTCCTTCTCATTTACCTTCAAATAATTTTTTTAGAAGATTTACTTATTTATTTTGGAGAGACAGAGAGAGAATGAGAGAGAGAGCAGAGGGGAAGGGTAGAGGGAGAGAGAGAATCCTCAAGCAGACTTCCTGCTGAACATGCAGCCCCATATGGTGCTCGATCTCACAACCCTGAGATCATGACCTGAGCCGAAATCAAGAGTTGGACACTTAACTAACTGAGCCACTCAGGCACCTATTATTTACCTTCGGATATTAATTTCCATTTGGTAGGTTCCTTATTTTAGGGATACCAATTATCCATTAGCTGGATACTTGTTTGCTCTTTGTGTCTACTGACTTTAATCAACCTTCCTTTTCATTCTGCATTCATTTTGATTATATTCAGTATTTCCTTTTTGCCAGAAATGCGATGATCCAACCTGTCTTTCTTTTGCTATTTCTAATTTATTTATTAGTTCTGAAAGGCACTCTATTTGTTTCTTTGCATCTTTAATCTCCCCTTGTTATGCTGTTATACTATTTTAAGCACTTTTAAAATCTGTAAATCCTCAGCAGTCTACCAGACCTTCCATATCATTATCTCATGTAATTCTTTTTTTTTTTTTTTAAGATTTTTTATTTGAGAGAGAGAGAGCGAGAAGGAGCAGTGGGGAGGCTGAGGGAGAGGGAGAAGCAGACTCCCTGCTGAGTAGGGAGCCCAACACGGGGCTCTAACCCAGGACCCTGGGATCATGACCTGAGCTGAAGGCAGATGCTTAAGTGACTGAGCCACCCAGGTGCCCATCACGTAATTGTTATGATGGTTTTGAAGAGTAGGAATTATCTTTCCTCCCCAACATTTTATTATATGTATTTTCACATACAGAAAAGACAATGGAATTTCAGTGATCATCCACTTATCCACCACCCAAATCCCATCAACATCTTCCTATACATGCTTGAGCATGGTTTCTCCACCTCTCTTTTTTTTCCCTCCATCAATCTTTCTTGATGCATTTCAAGTTGCAGACCTCAGCACACTTCCCCCCAAATACCTCAGCAGAGACATCTACTTTTGAGGTCTGTGTCAGGTTTGCTTTAATATGCAGCACTTTTGGGATATTTCCTACTGTTTCTTGTCTCTCTCCCCACCCCCACCCAGAGCGGATTATTAATCTTTTTTTGCCTTATGTTTTTTCCGTTAATTTATTCATTTCTTTGTTCTCATATTTTCCATAGCTGCTATATCCTTTCTTTTCATTTGATTACATGTAGCTCAATGAAGACTTCCTCTTCTTGTTAATATGGTGTGGGAAATTTCTCCTTCCCTTGCCCTCCTCGTATTTGAGACCCTTTGTTCTTTCCCCTCAGAGCTTCTGTTAGAGGGCTGGGTGTATTGTGTTCTCGTTTCCTGTGGCGGGATCTACGGGTGGGTGGTGTTGGATGTGGGGTACTGGGCTGTGGTTAATTGAGGTTGTGGCCCTGCTTGTGCTTGCCTCTGCCCTGCAGTAGTAATAGAAGCTTTGTTACAGGCTCTCTTCCTCTGGGCAAATGCAGGTTTTAACCCTGAGGAAGGATCCCTGGCTTTCATTCAGCTCAGAGCTGTGCTGCCAGGCTCAGGAGCAAACCTCCTTTCTGGTAATCTGCCTCTCTCCGGAGCTCCAAGCAAAGCCCTGGGGTAGGACCTGCTCTGTGCTGTCCGGGCCTCTCCTCCTAGCTTCCCCCAGCTCCTCTGAGGACATTCTTTTCTCTTTTGTCCTCTGCTGTGTTAACACCATGTTTATTTACTGAAAAAGATCAGCCCTTGGTGAAAGAACTTTTCGCTGTTCCCCTCCAGATTGCTGAGCAGACCTGCACGCGGTGTCTTCTCCTGGCTCCAGGGAGGGGTGGCAGGCTATTCCAGAGGGGCGCCTGCCGTTGCACTCAGCACCCTTGCATCTCTTCTCAAACTGTCCCTGCCTCCCCCACCCCCACGGTGTGATTGTTCATTTGCTTTCTTCCAGGGAAGAAACCATAGGAGCTGTGCCACCAGCTCATGTTCCCTCTCTCCTTGTTCACTATTATTTTTTGAAATTTATGCTGAGGATATCTCAGATTCATAATAAATTAAACCAGGTCTTACTCACTTAATAGCTATTAGATGTGACACAAGCCATTCATGGTTGCTGCAGTAAGTAAAGCTGGGGTGGCCGTGGGGCTCACTGCCCTCTGCCTGTTCTAGCACCTCAGGACCCTCAGTGTGGGCCAGAATCCACCTTCTACTTCATCTGAAGAGCCAGGGGACAGGGAGCCAACTCTGAGCCCCTAAAATCACAACTGCCAAGCAAGTTGCCCTCCATCCCTGTTCTGAGGAGCAGTGCTTTCTGGGCCCACTCAGGATGCTGCTTCAGTGTTATAAGCATTTTCGTGTTGATGAGGGGATCTGCCAGAGAGAGAAAAGGAGAAGAGAAAGAGCACTGTTCGTCTTCAGCTCAGATGTTAGCCTCTCCCCCAGGGAGAGACCCATGTAAGATAGAAGACTAGCAAACTTGGAGAAAAATGGTCACAGGACAAGACCCTGCATTTCTCAGAAGACAAAATCCCCAATGGCTAATAGGCTCAACTGCCATGTCTGGGGAGGTGCCCGACCACGAGATGCCACCAGATAGGCCATGACAATGACGAGAGTGACCAGGGCAGGTGATACACGCTCTCCCTGCTGGGAGGACTGCACCCCAGCTCTGCCTTTGGAGGCCAGATGGGCGAGCCCTAATACAACTGAATAAGCACAAAACCATAACCCAGAAGTTCTGCGAGGTATTCTCCCCAGGGAAACTCCTCTGTGTGAAGGTGTGAACGTGGCTGTTAGCTGGAGCATTGTTTATAGTACTGAAAAATCACAATGTCCACCACGAAGGAATTGGCTAAATAAATCATGCTATATTCACATGCACGCATTCTAACAGCAATTACAACAAATGAGCTAGATTTATATGAATCAACTGCAAGAAAGCTTAAAGCTGGCATATGACTATGATGAGTGAAGAAAGCATGTTTTGGAATTATAAATTCGGTATGACTTTATGTAAATAGTAAAAACAAACAAAGCATTGCTATACTGTCTTTTAGGATGCATAGAGTAAAATATGACTCTCAGGATGGGAAGAACACATACCAGCTTCAGATAAGGTTTGTCTGTCTGGCCAAGGAGGAGGAATGGGTTGGGGAAGGGGTACAGAGCAGACTTGATAGTTGCTATATTATTTTATTTCCTTAGAATCTCCTAGGCACTTAGGGAAATACTAACATCTGTTAATTCTGGGTAGTGGGTACATAGGCAGTTATAGTTCTCTTTGTATTTTTTATTTTCTTAAATATTTAATTATACTTTTCAATGAAAAGGTCCTGGAGTCTCCCATGCAGCAGAGGGGAAGGTGGGAATGCAGAGAGGCCAGGACCGCAGACTGGCCACTGAGTTGCTGGGTGGCTGCGTGACCGCTGCTTTACTGTGAGTGTCTGGCCTGGCCCAGGAAGAGCTGCTGTTAGAAACCGACCTCTGTGCTTCGAAGCCAAAATATAACGTGAAGACAGTGTGGGATAAAGAAGAGTAATAGCTTTATTGCTTTGCAGGGCAAAGGAGGCTGCGGCAGGATAAGGCCTTCAGCAAACTGCAAGCTTGTCTAGAGGAAGGAACTGGGGGGTTTTATAGGGAACTACAGGATCTTGCCAGTTTTTTTTCATTTTTAATTTTATTTTATTATGTTATGTTAGTCACCATACAATACATCATTAGTTTTTGATGTAGTGATCCACGATTCATTGTTTTCATATAACAACTAGTGCTCCATGCAGTACATGCCCTCCTTAATACCCATCACTGGGCTAACCCATCCCCCCACACCCTTCTCCTCTAAAACCCTCAGATTGTTTCTCAGAGTCCATAGTCTCTCATGGTTCGTCTCTCCCTCCTATTTCCCCCCTTTTATTTTTCCCTTCCTTCTCCTAATGTACTCCATGCTATTCCTTATGTTCCACAAATAAGTGAAATCATATGATAATTGACTTTCTCTGCTTGACTTATTTCACTTAGCATAATCTCCTCCAGTCCCATCCATGTTGATGTAAAAGTTGAGTATTCATCCTTTCTGATGGCTGAGTACTATTCCATTGTATATATGGACCACATCTTCTTTATCCATTCATCTTTTGAAGGGCATCTTGGCTCTTTCCACAGTTTGGCTATTGTGGACATTGCTGCTATGAACACTGGGGTGCATATGGCCCTTCTTTTCACTACATCTGTGTTTTTAGGGTAAATACCCAGTAGTGCAATTGCTGGGTCATAGGGTAGCTCTATTTTTAATTTTCTTAGGCACCTCCACACTGTTTTCCAAAGTGGCTGTACCAACTTGCATTCCCACCAACAGTGTAAGAGGGTTCCCTTTCTCCACAACCTCTCCAACATTTGTTGCTTATATGGAATCAGAAAAGACCCCGAATTGCCAAGAAAGTGTTGAAAAAGAAAAACAAAGCTGGGGGCATCATGTTGCCCAATTTCAAGCTATATTACAAAGCAGTGATCACCAAGACAGCATGGTACTGGCACAAAAACAGGCATATAGACCAATGGAACAGAATAGAAGAGCCCAGATATGTACCCTCAACTTTATGGTCAAATAATCTTGGACAAAGCAGGAAAACATATGCAATGGAAAAAAGACAGTCTCTTCAATAAATGGTGCTAGGAAAATTGGACAGCCACATGCAGAAGAATGAAACTCGACCATTCTCTAACACCATACATAAAGATAAACTCAAAATGGATAAAAGACCTCAATGTGAGACAGGAATCCATCAAAATCCTAGAGGAGAACATAGGCAGTAACCTCTTTGACATCAGCCACAGCAACTTCTTTCAAGATACATCTCCAAAGGCTAGTGAAACAAAAGCAAAAATGAAGTGTTGGGACTTTATCAAGATAAAAAGCTTCTGCACAGCAAAGGAAACAGTCAACAAAACAAAGAGGCAACCCACAGAATGGGAGAAGATATTTGCAAATGACACTACAGATAAAGGGCTGGGATCCAAGATCTATAAAGAACTTCTCAAACTCAACACCCAGAAAACAAATAATCAAGTCAAAAAAATGGGCAGAAGACATGAACAGACACTTCTCCAAAGAAGACATACAAATGGCTAACAGACACATGAAAAATGTTCATCATCATTAGCCATCAGGGAAATTCAAATCAAAACCACAATAGCCAAACTATGGAAAGAACCAAGATGTCCATTGACAGATGAATGGATAAAGAAGAAGTGGTATATATACACAGTGGAATATTATGCAGCCATCAAAAGAAATGAAATCTTGCCATTTGCAATGACGTGGATAGAACTGGAGAGTGTTATGCTGAGCGAAACAAGTCAATCAGAGAAAGACATGTATCATATGACCTCACTGATATGAGGAATTCTTAATCTCAGGAAACAAACTGAGGGTTGCTTCAGTGGTGGGGGGTGGGAGGGATGGGGTGGCTGGGTGATAGACACTGGGGAGGGTAAGTGCTATGGTGAGCTCTGTGAATTGTGTAAGACTGATGAATCACAGACCTGTACCTCTGAAACAAATAATACATTATATGTTAAAAAAAAAAAAAAGGAAGAAGATAGCAGGAGGGGAAGAATGAAGGGGGGGAAATCGGAGGGGGAGATGAACCATGAGAGACTATGGACTCTGAGAAACAAACTGAGGGTTCTAGAGGCAAGGGGGTGGGGGGATGGGTTAGCCTGGTGATGGGTATTAAAGAGGGCATGTACTGCATGGAGCACTGGGTGTTAATGAATCATGGAACACTACATCAAAACCAAATGATGTAATTTATGGTGATTAACATAACATAATAAAAAAACCCAAAAAACAAAACAAAACAAGAAAACACATTGAGACACCACCTTACACCAGTTAGAATGCAAAAATTGACAAGGCAAGGATCTTGCCAGTTTTGACAGGAATTGAGTACTTGCTGCCAACCTCCTTTGTCATGTCTTGAGGGTGGTACCAGTTCCAAAACAAAAGGCTAAGGTGGGAGGATGGGAGGTTTGCGGAAGAGAAGAGAAAGGTTACTTTAAACTCCAACTTCACTGAAGCATTAGTGCAGCCATTTTGATTTTTGTTCAACTTTATGTTTTTAAGTGGTTTCAGAAGGACAGCTGTGCAGGTGGTCTTGTTTGAGTTGAGCAGAGCGGTGAGGTGACATCTCCCTCTGACTGTCTCCCAGGGCAGGGATGATGGCCTCCTCCTTACTTCTGCAGTGCCATCTCAGGATCTGGCTCAAGGGGCCATGCCATCTATGCATGCCTGTTGAATGGACAGGCCCTGAGGCACGGGATGTGGGGCAGTGTTCTGCAAAGGGGTGACCCTCTCGGCTCCAGCCTCACCCCACAGAGCCCAGCCTGGGAGGGCCTGACCAGGCAAGGGGTGGGCACCAGCCTAGAGGTGGGGGCCAGGGAGGAGTGTCTTCTTCTGCTCTGTACCCAGGCCTCTGAGACACACCTTGAAAGGGAGGAGCAGTTCCAGGACAGTGAGTCCTCATCTCCTCACCCTGCCTCCAGGGATGCAGGAGCAGAGCTTTAAAATGCTTCAAAGTGCCTGCCCTGGGCTTAGATTAATGAAGGAAGGCTAACAGCAGGAACAGCCACCACCACCACCACAACACCACCTTGGAGGTTTGGATGCCAAATGTTCATAACTGTAAGGTATCTCTTCTGTCAGGTAGCTGATTTTGTCAACTAGCCAATGGATAAAGAATGGGTGCCTTCTCATGGAGTGTAAAGGGAAAATATTGGCACCTCACCGTAGACCCTGTGGGGAGGGGTGCTGGCAGGTCTTTGGACAGGCCAGTTCTGGGTGGCTGGGGAGACCAGCAGGAAGCCCACTTCTCTTGGCTCTGTTTATATTTATGGGTTCTGATTTTTAAAATAAGTAGTCATGAATTGATAAAGTAAGAATCTATTTCATGTTGACTTTATGCTAGACCCTGTGCTGGGAGGGCAGGAATCACAGGGGCCCTTGCCCTCACAAAGTCCCCTCCCTCTGGGTGTGAACCCTGCTAGGGCATGGACATCTGAGCTGGGAGCTCGATGGAAATGGGAGGGGGGATTCTGAGCAGATTCAGGAGCAGCTTGAGTCTGAAAGCCAGGGGGTTTGGAAGAGCCTAGTGCATTTAGGAAACTGTAGGCTTTAGGGGTATGTGCATGCATCTTTGTATGTATGTGTGTGTGTGTGTGTGTGTGTGAACATGTTACATAGAACATGTGTGCACATGCTTGCATGTATGAGTGTGCATGTGTTCAGGAGGGTTATGCAAAGAGGAGATGAGGATGGAGGGAAGTAGGGAGCAGATATTTGAGTTCCAGGAAAGGAGACTGGCCTTTTCCTCTGTGAGTGGGGGGGTGTCAGTGAGCATATAAGTTGGTCAGGTGGGCCAGGTCAGGCCAGTGGGGACAGGGGACAGCAGTGGCAGGGGAGGGTATGGACTTGAGAGAGTCAGGCCCTGCCTTGGTTCTTCAGGTGGGAGTGTCACAGGCTGCACCCAGGAAGGGCTGTGCAAGTTGAGACTCACTGTCAGACTCACCTAGACCTGGGCAGCATAGGCCATCCAGTTTCTGATGACCAGGGAATTGGTTTTTCACCTTACTCTGGAAGTGAGACAGAGTGAAGGCACAAGGGGAAGAGAAGAGAAGGAGCTGACAGAGTGACCAAGGACCCAGCCTCTTGACTGTGCTTTGTGAAACAGCCTCATTTACTTGCCTCAGATCCCATGTCCCTCTTAGGGGACCGCAGGCATCAGGGGGTGGCCCAGCAGGGAAAAATATCAGCAAGTCAATGAACCAGGTCTTTCATTAGATAACTGCACTGAGGGATACTCATGGTTTTAGCCTTAGTGAGGCCCTTCTCTTTAGAAAGGGTCAGCTTTTGAAAGTGTCGTGTAGTAAGAGCACTCCACGGAGAAGGTGGGCTGAGAAGCTTCCATGTGCCTGTGGAAATCCAAACCCACTTCCCCAGGACAGACTGGATTCAATAAAGGAAGGGACTCTTACTCAGAGAAGTAATTGGATTTTGAGGATAGAAATGGAAATCTGGGCCTAAGTGAAAATAATTATGTTAGCTTTTATATATGACACAATTTACATTTACTTTTTTATAGATAATGCCAATTGGTTTCTTTGGTGATATTTCCAATTTATTCCTCATATTTAGGCACCATCACAGTCCACAAAACACGTGGGCAGCACTGGTGGAGCCATGAAAACATCAGCGAGGACTCGTACTCAGGTTCTAGTCCTGCTGTCTGACCTTAGGCAAGACTTTTCACCCTTCTCAGCCTTAGTTTCCCTGTGGTAGGACAAGGGGGCTGCACTAGGTTGTCCTTAATGTGTGGCCCGGTTCTAACCTTCCAAGATGGAATGTGCCATGTGCATGAAGCACCCGCCTATGTGTGGGACGGTATCTGTCTGGGTTTGGCCATAGAATTGACATAAAGAACAAACATAAACAAAAATAGGAATAGAAAAGTTCTCTATGTTTTTAATAGAAATTTGCTGTCAAATCCAACATTATTCACTTCTTGATTTTCCAGTATGCCTGACTTCAATAATATGCTCTGCTTTATACCAAAAGCCCAGAGGCATGAAATGGATTAGCTCTTGGAAAATTGGGAGGTTAGTCTATTCTTCTATTGATTATAGAAGTCACATATTCTAATAGGGAAAATTTTACAAGTACAGAGAAATCTGAAGAAGAAAACGAAAATTGCCTATAACATTACCGCCCAGAGGACAACGTTGTTAATATTTTATGTATTTCCTTTTAAACTTTTCTTAGCATATAAATTCAAATATAGAAACCTTAAAATTGCAGAAAACTACAAATATAACAAGCATCCACCATATAGAATATCTATATCCACCATATAGAATCAACAACTGTCAGTATAGATCACATTTATCATGTCTTTTTACTTTCTAAAGAATTACAACATAGCATACAATTGGAATCTCCGTAACCCCCTACCCCAGGCCAGTTCCAACAACAATTTTTTTTTTTTAAAGATTTTATTTATTTATCTGACAGAGAGAGACACAACAAGAGAGGGAACACAAGCAGGGGGAGGGGGAGAGGGAGAAGCAGGCTACCCGCTGAGCAGGGAGCCTGATGTGGGGCTCGATCCCAGGACCCTGGGGTCATGACCTGAGCCGAAGGCAGACGCCTAATGACTGAGCCACCCAGGCGCCCCATCCAACAACAATTGTTATTCCATGTGTATCTTTCCAGTCTGTGTTTTGGGGACTTGTATGTTACATACTAGTATCCATGAGTAATTTACCATATTGTTTTCTGTGCTTCTAAAATGTGTATAAAAGATATCATATTAAAAATTTTATTTTTCAACTTTTTGTGATTAAACATTACATTTTTTGAGAAAAATCAATGTTGATAGAGATCTAGTTTTTATTTAAACACGAATAGCATTTTATTGAATGAATATTCCATGTTTTGTTTAACCTTTCTGTGAATGGTGAACATTTGTGTTTATATGTGTATATGGATATACAGTAATTATATAGGTTTTTACATTATGCTTTTTTCAAGAAATATTTCATAGTAAAAATTCCCTTGTATCATTGACACTTCTTAAAAAAACCCAACATTTTTGAATATTGACTATTACTCCATTTTATGGGTACAGCAAAGTTTATTTAACTGTTAATTGTGTGGTCTAGTATTGTTCAGGAGAATCACTGAGCCATCCAATGCTGTGGACCCACATGAATAAATTTGAGTTTGAGGAAATGTGTGGCATCTATGGGATTCAGGCTGACCTATGATAGATTTCCAGCATTGCCTCTTACAAGCTGAGTGAACTTAGCAAATTCCTTAAATTCTGGGAGCCTTCAAATCCCCACCTGGACCAAAGGGATCATAATGATATCCTCAGCTCCTGGGTCTGCAGGGAATATTGCATGCATGGAAGGTGCTCAGTGCGGTGCCAGGCATATCATCTGCCAACACTGCTCATCGTAAGTAGGGTTATTATTGATAGCTGTTGAGAATTAGGTTTGCTCTCTCAGACTAGTTTTCTCCTGGGAGCCTTGAGGTTATAGGTGCATTGTTTTGGGGTTATACACGTAGTCTGGTCCAACACTTTCAAACTGCAATGTGCATAAGCATTTCCAAGGGTCTCATTGAGATGTGGATTCTGATCAGTACATGCAGGGCACCCAAAATCCTGCTTTTATGAGCAGCTCTGTGGTGAGGTTAGCACGCCTGGTTTGATTAGCAGTGAGGGTTGGCACCACCTTGGCCTCTTCCCATTGGCTCATTCTCCTCTGGGCTTTGGTCTTCTTCTGCCATCTGTAGGTGGCTGCACATGAGAAGGGGGTATGGTTAGTGAAGCATCAAGAAGATCCTCCCTACCTCCTTTTCTCCCATCCTGGGGGAGGCCTGGGGGCTTCCTGAGCCTTGAGGTTGCTGAGGGTTGCAGATGCCTTCATTGTTATCATGGTGACAAGGAAGACTTCCCCCAAAGAGGCTGTTGTTTTTCTCTGTAGTACTCCTATATTGGTGAGTTTTTGCAACCAGGGATTCAAAATGGAAGGAAAAAAAAAAAAAGAGACCTGGCCTAATAAGTGTGTTATCCTGTCCCGAGTTACTAATAGTTAATTTTACTTAAACTGGATTCACTCAATCAAAATTTTGGTCTTATTTAATAACCTGAAGATTTTTTGACCACTAATTAAACATAAAAGAGCAAATCTAACTAATGGATCTTGGATAAAGGCTGAAGGGTTGCAAATGGGATGTTATGATGTTCACATAAAAACAAAAGATTCAGTCAGCCAGAGAACGAAATCCTTGCTTCTACATATGCTGGAGGGGGAAGGGAAAAGGGAGCCTCCCCACTTCCTCTCCACTTGCCCTCTCATCCCAGAGACACCCCAAAGCGAAGCAACCCTCCCCCCATATTGCTGTGTGGCTTCCAGTTGTGCAGGGGCAGTGAAATGAAAGGTGATTCTTGTTGTTCCCACCCCATCCCCTGTGTCCCTGCTCATCTGGAGATTCAGGTGGCAGAAGACCCCAGGCAGAGCCCTGTCCTTCCCCCAGTGCCTTTCTCTGACCCTGTCCCTTCCGGACCCTGTTCCTGAGCTGTTTCTCACTGTTGCCTCATACACTGCACACCCCTGGGAGAAGACAGGCCTGCATGGGGCTTGTCTCTGTCCTGATATGACCTCCAGATCATCACTGCTCCACCTTGTGTGCAGGTTCCCTTCCTCAGAAGCCCTACCCTCTGCCTCTGTTTCTCCTAACTCACTAGCCTTAGATTATGTTGACCATCTCCTGACATGTTCCTAGGAGATCTCACGTTGTAGGCTCTGGGTCCTCCCTAGCTTTCTGAGCCCTGGGAGCACTCTCCCCTCACTGCTTGAAGCCAGCCCTCTGTCTTCCCTGACTCGCTTTAAGCTCTCCATCTTCATAGATGGTGCATGTGCTCTTCTTCTATGGAGAGTGCCAAGCTCCCGCTGATCTTGCAGCTGCCAGCCCCTCCTGCCCCCTGCCTTCCTGGGGCTCCTCCATCACTTGTGCCTTGCTGTCACTGCCACAGTCATCTGGGTAGATGCCTCTTCCAGAGCAGGGAGGCTTGCTCATCCAGTATGGGACCACTGGGCATAGCTCAAGAAATCAAACTTCCACTGTGCACGTGGATATGGACAATTTAATGACCTCCTGTCTCGGCGAGGCTGTCATACTTCCAGGGGTCCTTGCCCATATCTCTGTCATGTCCCTCTGTTTCTTGGGACTCTACTCATCTTCCATCCTCTTTGTGTTCAGTGGAGGACACTGCCTCCTTCTTCACTGTGTTAATTGAGAGCACCAGGAGCTCTCCATCACCTTCTGGCCCATTCTCCCCAATTTTCCATGATCATACTCAGCCTCATTCCCGTACACTTCTAAGAGGGTGAGTGTCCCCATCTCCACTCAAGGCCACATTTTCTTGTGTCTCGGTCCCAGCCCCCTGATGTTTGTGAGTATATAGCTAACATTTATCCACTCCACACTCCCACCCCCACCCCCACTGTGAGCTCCAGATGATCAGGCATTGATTTTTGTATTCAAGACTTATTCTTATTCAAGAATTTCTTATTCTTATCCTATGCTCAGGTGGCCTTCAATAAATGTTTGGTGAATGAGTACTATTGATTCTCAAATCTATATTCCATTCTTCTTGCTGGCTCATATACTAGTTGGCATCCCTGGGATGTGCCACAAGCAATCCAGACCCAAACTGATCCCAAACTGAAGCCGTTGTCTTCTTTCTTAAATTGGGATAAGTCCAGTGTCCCCCATTGCCCATTGTCCAGTCTAGAAATTGGGAGTTATCATCAACTCTTCTTGACTGAATGAGTGTTCTCCCATGCAATTCCATTTCATGTCCCACAAATGTCCACTCTGTTTCCTCTCCTAGGACTCAGTGATGGGGTCCAGGCAGTACTAGTCTGGCTGAAGACGGTTCTAGACCCCTGGTTTGTGGAGCCAAGACAGGGTACCAGTGATTCTGTTTAGGCCACAGGGCCTTGGGAAAAGCTAGGGTCAGGTGGCTACTCCACCCCTACATCTCAGTTTGTATTGAGAAATAGATAAAGATAGGTGGATTCCACCTCCATTATAGTGTCCAGGTCTCCTCAGTGCCAGCAATAATCTGGCAAGCAAAGGTTCCAGGTTTGCTCTATAATTTATAGTGGAAGCATAATCTATTCTAGATACGTTTGCAAAGTAAGAAACAATAATTCCACCAATTAACAGAAAATAATGATCACCAAGATACTACACAAAAGCCATCTACAAAAGGACCCACCATGTTCAAATAATATATCAAGAGTAGAAGCCATAAATAACATGGTCTTTAGGGCAAAGGAGCCTCCCCACTCATCCATAATACCAGATCTTTCTTGACTTATGATAGAGTTATGTCTTTTTTTTCCAAAGATTTATTTATTTATTTGAGAGAGAGAAAGAGCGAGAGCACATGGTGGGGGCGGGGGGCAGAGGGAGAGGGAGAGAGAGAGTCTTAAGCAGACTCTGAGCTGAGTGTGGAGCCCGATGCCAGTTCCCGAGCTCTATCCCATGACCCTGAGATCATAACCTGAGCTGAAACCGAGAGTCGGATGCGTAACTGACTGCACTACCCAGGTGCCCTGATAGGGTTATGTCTTGATAAACCCATTGTTAAGTTGAAATGTCGTTAAGTTGAAAATGCATTTAATACAGCTAACCTACCAAATATCATAGCTTAGCCTCACCCACCTTAAATGTGCTCAGAACACTTATATTAGTCTACAGGTGGGCAAAATCATCTAATACAAATTCTATTTTATCATTAAGTATTGATTGACTATCTCATGTAATTTTTTGAATACTGTACTGAAAGTGAAAACCAGGATGGTCATATGGGTAGAACGGTTGTCAGTGTGGGGGTTGTTTGCCCTTGTGATCCTGGGGCTGACGGGGAACTGCAGCTCACTATTGCTGCCCAACATCAGGAGAGGATAGTCCTGCATAATTTTAACCCGGGAAAAGATTAAAATTCAAAATTCGAAGCACAGTTTCTCCTGCATTTGTGTTGCTTTTGCACCATCCTAAGATCAAAAAATTGTAGTTGGACCATCACAAGTTGGGGACCCTCTGTACTTAATAGTCCAATGCTCTAAGGCAGACAAACAAATAAACTCATTCTCCCAAAACTTAAATCCAATATGAGGAGCAGTTGGTGAGAAAATCCCAGGCTCCAGTCCTGGATCATTATCATAAGGAACTTTAGAAATATGAAAAATAATATATTTCTGACCAAATTGGTAAGCTCAATTTCCAAATTTAGTGAAGATCAAATAGAGCCACTAATAGCACCATTAATCAAGTGCCAGAAAATCAAGGGGGTTTGGGGAACTGGCACTCTCTGACTTCAGAGCATTCACCCATGACTCTAAGGGAAAAGGCTGTAAATAAATGATCGAGGTTGATAGTATCTCAAGGCAAAGGCATCTGCTTTTATTTTTTAAGCATTCTCTCATCGTTGTTCCTAGATCCGAGGCTCTGCACCAGAGCCCTTTTTGTGTCAGAGCTGAGAAGACAGTAAATCAAGGAATCCTGCTCCACCCAGGGAATCATTTCTGTGTTCCCCAAGGAGTGCATTGCACCCAGAATCTAATGCATGGCACTCTCTTTCTGCAGCTTGGCTTCCCCAAAGTCTGAGCAGGAAATGAAGGGAATGGGAGCTTTCAGAGATTTCTGGTCAGCTGTAAGTGCCTTTGATTTGGCAGGGCCAGGAGAACACTGTCTGAGGCCATGTACCCCCGACTCAAGCTTCGACTCAAGCTTCAACTCAACCTTGGTGCCAATGACAATTATAGGGGCACAGGGCTGCAATGGGGAGATGGCTGCCAGTCATGTTGGGGAAGCAATCAGGATGTGGGTCATATAAGTCTGGCCAGTGAGAGGCTTTGGACAGTCTGCAGGCCACTGTGATTCTTTCTTCAGGCAGTTCTCTGCCTTTACAGCCACATCTCCCTTGGAAAGGGAATAGGGATGCCTTTTACTTTGGAACTCGACTACTTTGCTCTACTGCCTACTCCCTCTTTCTGCTTCTGCTTTATCCTTGTTATTAACCCCATAAAGCAACATAGCCCAAAAGACTTAATTACAATTTGAGCTCAGGCTTGTCCTTCAGGTTTTGGTTGAATGCCACCATCTCTGGGCTACCTTCATGGCCTGCCTCGGCCAGGTTAGCTTCTCTGGCTGGGTCAGCATCACACACCTACCCTTCTGTAAGATTTTGTGTGTCAACCTTGGAATCGCTTGTTGAATCCTTTGTCTCTCCTACCAAACCACAGGCCCTGTGGGGTCAGTGACCCACTTCTAGACACATAACCAGGGGCAGGGCGTTTGATCACAGTCTCTCAGTCCAGGCCAGCCTACTTGGAGTCACACTGCCTACATGGGGCCCAGGGAGCTCTCTTGGCCACATGAGTATAGAGGACTTTAGGATCAACAGCTGGTTAATGGCACTGGGAAGTCAAGTTCCAGGGACCTTGGGTCGGGGGGGAGGTGTGACTCTTAAATACGGAATGGAGGGGGAATTCGGTTATTGCCCTTGGCCTCTAGGGATGTCCCGGGTTGAAGAGGCTCATCCTGGTGGAGGAGAATGCTGAGATGTTTGAGCTGCACTTGGATCACAGGCTGACTGGAGCGGGTTGAACAGTGTGCTTCCCATTGTCTCATGACCCACCATGAAAGTACTGTTCAAGATTGCTCAAGATGGGGTTCTACCTTTGTTCTGCTCTATTGATTTATTTGCCTGTCTTTATGACAATACCATATTCCCTTAATATTACTGTAGTTTACAGTGTCTTGAAATCAGGGAGTGTTGGTCCTCTGGCTTTGACCTTTTCAAAGTTGTTTTGGATAGTCTATGTCCTTTGTATTTATGTCTGAATTTTATAATCAGCTTGTTCATATGTAAAAAAAAATTCTGTTGGGATTTTGATTGGGATTATGTCAAATCTGTAGATCAGTTTGGAGAGAACTGGTGTCTTAATAATATTGAGCCTTCTGATCCATGAACATGACATATATCTCCTTTAATTTCTCTCAACAGTGTTTCATGATTTCCAAATCTTCTTGTCAGATTTATCCCCAAGTGTTTCATATTATCTGATGTTTAAGTGGCATTTCTTAAAAATTCAAATTATGATTTTTTATTCCTAGTATACAGAAATACAATTGGGTTTTTTTGTACATCACTCTTGTGACCTGCAAACCTGTTAAACTTACTTTTAAGTTTATTTAAATTAAAATTAGTAATTAAAATTTTATTGGATTTTCTATATAGATGATCATGTGACTAGAGACGGTTTTACTTCTTCCTTTCCAAGTATTCTTTCTTTTTCTTGCCTTATTGCACTGATTCGAAACTCCAATGCAATGCTGATTGAAGTGGTTAGTAGACATCTTTGTCTTGTACCTGATTCAGAGGGAATGTGTTCAGTTGTTCACCACTGAGTATGATTTTCTTGTAGGTTTTTTGTGGATGCCCTTTAATGGGTAGAAGAAGCTCCCTTTCTGTTCATATGTTGCTGAATGTTCTTTTTTTTTCATCAGGAATGGATGTTGAATTTTTTCCGCATCTATTGGGATGAACGTACAATTTTTCTGTTTTAATTTGTTAACATGGAGATTACATTGGTTGGTTTTTGAATGCCATACCAATTTTGCAATCCTGGGATAAACCCCACTTGGTTATGATGTATTCTTCTTTGTAAACATTATTGGATTTATTTACTGAAATATTGCAAAGAATTTTTACATCCACATTCACAAGGGATATTGATCTACAGTTTTATTTTCTTGTAATGTTTTTTTCTGGGTTTGGTATTATAGTAATTCTGACTTTATAAAATCAGTTGGGAAGTATCCCCTCCTTTTCAGTTTTCAGGAATAATTTTTGTAGATTTGCTATTATTTCTTCCTTAAATGTTTGGTAGAATTAATTAGTGAATCCATCTGGGTCTGGAGTTTTCTCTGTGGAAAAATTTTGACTACAATTATGTTTCTTAACAGATATAAGGATAAATAGAAGTTATCTTTTTTTGTGCGTGAGCTTTTGGTAGTTTGCATCTGTCAAAAAATTTGTCCATTTCACCTAAATTTCCAAATATATTGGCATAAATATTTTTATAATTGTACTAGTTTCCTAGGATTTCTGTAACAAATTACCATGGCTTAAAACAACAGAAATTTATTGTCTCATGGTCCTGGAGGCTAGAAGTCCAAAGTCAAGTTTTTGGGAAGGATGGTTCCTTCTAGAGGCTTTGAAGGAAAATCTGCTGCATGCCTCTCTCCTAGCTTCTGGTGATTGCTAGCAATTCGTGGCATTCCTTGGCTTATAGATTCTTTACTACAATCTGTGTGTCCATCTTCACATGATGTTCTCCCCGTGTGTTTCTCTGTGCCAAATTTCCCTCTTCCTGTAAGGTTACCAGTCTTGGATTTAGGGCCCAACCCAATTTATATGACCTTATCTTAACTTCATCCGACCTTACTTTAACTTGATCACATGTAAAGACACTATTTCCAGAAAGGTCACATTGACCGATTTCAGGTAGACATGAATTTTTTGGGAACACTATTCAACCAGCACAATAATTTTTCCTTATTATCCTTTTAATATCTGTAGAATCTGTAGAAATGTCACTTCTCTCATTCATAGTTTTGATAATCTGTGACTTCTCTTTCTCTCTCTTTTTTTCCTGATGTCTGGTTAGAGGTTTAACAATAGTAGTAATTATTCCAAGGAACTGGTTTTTGGTTTCACTGATTTATTTCTGTTGTTTTACTGCTTTTCTATTTCTATTATTTCCTTTCTTCTACTTCCTTTGGATTTAATTTTCTCTTATTTTCTAGTTTCTGAAGGAAGAAGCTGAGATAATTGATTTGAGACCTTTCTTCTGTTTAAATACAGGTGTTTAGTGCTTTTATTTTCTCTAAGTACTTCTTTAGTGGCATCCTGCAAATTTCAGTGTGTTGTGTTTTCATTTTCATTCAGCTAAAATTAATTTTTTTAGGGCTTTAAATGCTGTTTTCTTTCTTTCTTTATTTTTATTTAAGTATATTTGACATACAGCATTTTATTAGTTTCAGGTGTACAACATAATGAGTTGATAATTGTATATACTGTGAAATGATCACTAAAATAAGTATAGTTAGTATCTGTTACCTCACATAGTTACAATTTTTTTTCTTGTGATGAGAACTTTTAAGATCTATTCTGTTAGCAACTTCCATATATGGAATACCCAATATTATTAATTAGTAGTCACCATGCTGTACATTATATCCCCATTACTATTTATTTTGTAATTGGAAGTTTCTACCCTTTGTCCTCCTTCACTCACTTTACTTACTAACCCCACCTCCCACCTCTGGTAACCACCAATTTATTCCTTGTATTTATGAGCTTGTTTTTGTTTGTTTATTTGTTTATTTTTAGATTTCACGTATAAGTGAGAACATATGGTGTTTGTTTCTCTCTGCCTGACTCATTTTACTTAGCATAATGCCCTCAAGGTGCATCTTTATTGTCACAAATGACAAGATCTTCTTCTTTTTTATATATATTTTCTTTATCCATTCATCTATCGATGGACACTTAGATTGCTTCCTATCTTGGCCACTACAAATAATGTTGCAATGGACATGGGAGTGCATATGTCTTTTCCAGTTAGTGTTTTAGTTTTCTTCAGATAAACACCCAGAAGTGGGATTGAGAGATCATATGGTAGTTCTATTTTTAATTTTTTGATTAACCTCCATACTGTTATCCATAGTGGCTATACTAATTTACATTCCCACTAACAGTGCACAAGGATTTCCATTTTTTCACATCCTCACCAACACTTATTTCTTGGCTTTTTAATAATAGTCATCCTAACAAGTGTGAGGTTAATATCTCATTGTGGTTTTGATTTGAATTTCTCTGATAATTTGTGATGTTGAGTACCTTTTTATTACCTGTTGTATGTCTTCTTTGGAAAAATGTTTATTCAGGTCCTCTGTCAAATTTTTAATTGGATTGTGTGTCATTGACTTGTATGAGTTCTTTATATATTTTGGAGATTAACCCCTTATCAGATACATGATTTTCAAATATTTTGTCCCATTTGGTAGGTTGTATTTTCATTTTGTTGATTCCTTTGTTGTGCAAAGCTTTTTAGTTTAATGCAGTCCCACTTGTTTATATTGCTTTTGTTGTTTTTGTTTTTGATGTCAGATCCAAAAAATAATCACCAAGACTGATGTTAAAGAGCTTACCATTTATACTTTCTTCTAGGAGGTTTTTTTTTTTTTAAGATTTTATTTATTTATTTGAGGGAGGGAGAGAGAGAAAGAGAGAGAGAGAGAGAGCATGAACAAGGGGAAGGGCAGAGGGAAAAGGAGAAGCAGACTCCCCACTGAGCAGGGAGTCCTACATGGGGCTCTATCCCAGGACCCTGGGATCATGACCTGAGCTGAAGGCAGATGCTTAACCGATTGAGCCACCCAGGCACCCCTCTTCTAGGAGTTTTATGGTTTTAAGTTTTAGGTTCAAATCTTTAATCCAATTTTTGTGTATGGTATTAGATAGTGATTGAATTTCATTCTTTGGCATGTAGCTGTCCAGTTTTCCCAATACCAGTTATTGAAGAGACTGTCTTTTCCCTATGCTATATTCTTGGCTCCTTTGTCATAAATTAATTGACCAAATATGTGTGGGTTTATTTCTGGGCTTTCTATTCTGTTCCATTGGTCTATGTGTCTGTTTTTATGACTATTCCATACTATAGCTTGATAATTATAACTTTGTAATATAGATGAAAATCAGGGAGTGTGAGACCTCCAGCTTTGTTCTCTCTCAAGATTGCTTTGGCTATCTTTGGGATCTTTGGTGATCCCATACAAATTTTAGGGTTCTTTGTTCTATTTTTGTGAAAAATGCCACTGGAATTTTGATAAGAACTGCATTGAATCTGTAGATTGCTTTGGCTAGTATGGACATTTTGACAATATTAATTTTTCCAATCCATGAGCATGGAATATCTTTCCATTTATTTGTGCCTTCTTCAATTTCTTCCATCAATATCTTATAGTTTTTTTTTAGATTTTTAATTATTTATTTGACAGAGAGATAGAGAGATAGAGAGAGAGCACAAGCAGGGGAAGTGGCAGGCAGAGGCAGAGGGAGAAGCAGGGTCCCCGCAGAGCAGGGGGAGCCTGATGTGGAACTCAATCCCAGGACCCTGGGATCATGACCTGAGCCGCAGGCAGTTACTTAACCAACTGAGCCACCCAGCCGCCCAATATCTTTTTTTTTTTTAAAGATTTTATTTATTTATTTGACAGAGAGAGACACAGCGAGAGAGGGGACACAAGCAGGGGGAGTGGGAGAGGGAGAAGCAGGCTTCCCGCCGAGCAGGGAGCCCGATGCGGGGCTCGATTCCAGGACCCTGGGATCGTGACCTGAGCCGAAGGCAGCTGCTTAACCGACTGAGCCACCCAGGTGCCCCGAAGTTGCCCAATATCTTATAGTTTTTAGTGTATAGATCTTTCATCTCTTTTGTTAAATTTATGCCTATGTATTTTATTCTTATTGATGTAATTGTAAATTGGGTTATTTTTAATTTCTCTTTCTGATAGTTTGTTATTAGTGCATAGAAATACAGAAGATTTTTAAAAAAATATTGAATACTTCATGAATTTGTGGGTTATCTTGTGCAGGGACCATGCTAAGCTCTGTATTGTTCCAATTTTAGAATATGTGTGCCAAAATGAGCACCAAAATATTTTTATATATTGGTTTTGTATCCTGTAACTTTACTGAATTTATTAGTTATAGCAATTTATTTTCTAATTTCTAATTAAACTTTTGATTTTGTTATTTCATGTATTACTTATAAGCATGTTAGTTTCCAGGTATTTGGGGATTTTAAAGATATCTTCCTGTTATTGATTTCTAATATAACATATTTGTGACAGAGAACAGTTTGCGTATTCTTTGAATTCTTTAAAATTTATGCAGATTTGTTTTATGATCCAGAATATGGTTTATCCAAATAAATGGTCTATGCACACTTGCAAAGAATATGTATTCTGCTTTTTTTGGATGGAGTGTTCTTTTTCTTTTTTTTTTGTCCCTCGTTATTTTTTTAAATTTTATTTTATTATGTTATGCTAGTCACCATACATTACATCATTAGTTTTTGGTGTAGTGTTCCATGATTCATTGTTTGCATATAACACCCAGTGCTTCATGCAATATGTGCTCTCCTTAATAACCAATACCGGGCTAACCCATCCCCACACCCTCCTCCCCTCTAAAACCCTCAGTTTGTTTCTTGGAGTCCATAGTCTCTCATGGTTCGTCTCCCCCTCCAATTTCCCCCCTTTCATTTTTCCCTTCCTTCTCCTAATGTCCTCCATGCTATTCCTTATGTTCCCCAAATAAGTGAAACCATATGATAATTGACTTTCTCTGCTTGACTTATTTCACTTAGATGGATTGTTCTTCTAAATATCTTTTGGATCAGGTTGGTTGATAGTGTGGTTCAAATTTAATTTTACTAATTTTCTGTCTACTTATTCTAGCAATTATTGAGAATGGGGTATTGAAATATCTAACTATAATTTTAGATTTATTACTCTTTGAAGTTTTGTTTTTTATTCATGTAATTTGATGCTCTGATATTAGGGGCATGAGTGGGTAATATTTTTATGTCCTTCTAATCCAACAAACATTTTATTATTATGAAATACTCATTTTGGTCCATGGTAATATTTTGTTCTTTGAAACCTATTTTATCTGATATTAATATAGCTCCTCCAGCTTTCTTTTGGCCAGTGTTAGCATGATATATCTTTTTTCTATCTTTCTACTTTTAATTTATTTGTGTCTGTGTTTCAAGTGTATTTCTTGTAGGCAGTATTTGGGTATTGCTTTTTTATCCAATATGACAATATCTGCCATTTAATTTGGGAGTATTTATCCATTTGTATTTAATGTGACTATTGGTGTTATTAAATTTAAATCCATCATCTTGCTTTTGGTTTTCTGTTTGTCCTATCTGTTCTCCAGTCTCCTTTTCTTATTTCTCTGTCTTCTTTGGGATTTATTACATAGTTTAAAAAAGACTTTATGCTATCTTCTTTGTTGGCTTTATCTTATTATTTTTGTGGTTGCTTAGAGTTTTACCTCTCTAACTTCTCTTGGTCTGATCTGCATTTACACAAGTTTGAGAATCAGTGTCTCCTGAAATTTTGTGCCTTACATGCCTCTTCTGTCTCACCTTAGTCCTAGCTCTGGTTTTTATGTCTTTATTTGCTAACTCAAACCTCTATGAGGTTGTAGGTTAGATTTGATTGATTTATCTCTTCATTGGGAGTTCTATTTTCTTGCTTCTTTGTATACCTGCTAATTTTTTATTGATGCTGGACATTATGAGTTTTACCTTGTTGGGTAATGGATATTTTTGTATCCTCTTAAATATTCTTGAGTTTTGCTTCAGAACACATTTGAGTACTTGGAAACAGTTTGATGATTTTGAGTCTTGCTTTGAAGATTCTTTTAGGAGCAGTGCACCTTAAGCATCCTTAGTATCCTAAGTCTAGTGTTCACTATTACTGAGGCCCCATGAATTTCAACGTTTTTAGTATGGTTGGTGGGAACAGGCATTATTCCCAGTCTTCTTTTGATGCCAGGCACTGTTACCTCCAATCCTTAGGGTCTGTCTTTTCATGGCCTTGAATAGTTTGTTTACAAGTATATGCTGATCAGTTCTCAGCTGAGGAGTTGAGGCAGGTCCTCTATGGTTGTTAAGAGTTTCTCTCTTAGCACCTCTTTTGTACTCAGCACTGTTCTGTGGACTCTGGTGGACTTGGTCTTCCTGGGTCCTCCATTCCATCTCCTCAACTTAGGGAGTCTGAAAGGCTCCTCCTTAATTTGAACTCCTGTGCTTTGCCTTGGAATTTGAACTCCCAGGATGATAAACTGGGGCAACTTTAGGGCTCGCTTTAGTTTTTCTCCATCTCTCAGGAATCATTATATTCTGTTGCCTTAAGTACAGTGTCTTGCAGATCTTTGTTTCACTTTTTTATCAGTTTCTGCTGCTGTTATGTTTCAGGTGGGAGGATAAATCCAGTCCTTGTTACTTCCTTTTGGTTGTAAGCAGAAGTCTCTATTTTACCCATATGAAAGCCCAGTTTTAAGTATACATACCACTTCTGCTTGAAATCTACCTGTAGGGGTTACCTGGAGAAACTGAAATTCATATCCTCTTCAATCTGTCCCATCAGAAATATGCTCTCATCATCAAAAACCTTTAAACTCTAATTTTGTTACTTGAAAGTCAGAGCATAACTTGTCAATGAGTCATTACAAATTTCAACTGGTGGTTTCACCACACATGAATAAAAATCATCACTTTTATAAATGTTTTATTTATAAACCATAAATATATTTAACTGCTCACTTCTAGTACACACACAAATCACATATTTAGGGACATTGATAGAGAGAATGAAAAGTGCACTGGATTTTGAACAGGACAGATTTGGCTTTTTGAACCTAGTCAACCAAGCTCCACTTTCCTCTCCATCCCTGTTTTGTAAACATTAAAGGAGGTATGTGAAGTTCTAGAACATTCAGTAGGTGTTAATAGCTTCCACTCATCTCTCCTCTCCCCATCCTCACTATAACCCACCTCTGCTCCCTCATTTTATGTAATTTCTTTTGGCTGAAATAACCATGAACAATAAGACATCAGGGTTATATCTGAAATACACTGAAATACCTTTCAGGGTGAGTATTGGGTGGGTAGATTAACAGTGTTTTGTAGTCAGTTTCGAGGGCAGCATTTTGCCATATGGAGTTGTTTTGCTTCAGGGAATGCATTTTCCCTTAGTGGTAGATCTGAGTCACCAGCACACTTATGGAGTCATAGCTCTGCAGGGGAGCCAAGACCTTGAGGGATTAGAGAAATGGTACAACTCTGGCTCCCTGCTAGAGGCCAGGGTTACCTGTGGAGGGAAGGTGACTAGAATGAGCTCATGGCAGGTGGTGGTACAGCTGGATTTAGAATCTCCTGTTTCCTGGTGCTGGGATTGCTCTTATGCTGTGAAGAATTCTATCCCCTCAGAGAATGTGTTTCGCATAACTGGCAGCAGATAATTAGAGTCATTTGGGGTTCATCTGGACTGTGACTCAACTAGTGGGGACTCAAATGCTTTCAGTGTCATCTCAGTTCTGTTGGCAGCAAAGAGGACAAACAGAAATCACCTGATTGTGTCCATTCTCTTCTTACGTGTAAAACAAGACCTACCAAGTTAAATTATGCTGACAGTCCTTGTTGCCATGAATTCACAGTTCAATATCTACTTCCCTCTTCATTAAAAAAAAAAATCACACATTTTCTCTATTAACAAAAATGTGAAAGTCAGAGTTAGAAAGAAGAATTTTTAAATTCCCGTCGTGCCTCTTACCAAAGACAACCACTGTTAACATTTAGGATACTTTTTCCCATTAAAAAAATTCTAGGATGATTTTTTTGCTTTCTGTTATTTTTTTAAAGATTTATTTATTTATTTGAGAGAGAGAGAGAGAGAGAGAGACAGAGAGAGAAAGAAAGGGAGCTCACAAGCATGGGGTGGGGCGGAGGGAGAGGGAGAGAGTCTCAAGCAGACTTCCCACTGAGTGCGGAGCCTGACATGGCAGAGGTTGGGCTCAATCCCAGGACCCTGAGATCATGACCTGAGCTGAAATCAGACGCTTAACTGACTGAGCCATCCAGGCGCCCTTGTGTTTTTTTGTTTTGTTTTGTTTTTTAATATATAGTTGTGACCTTAGTCCATATGCAATTTCATGTTCTGCAGTTTTCATTTTACATTTTAACAGAAGTTTTTCTCATAATTGTTATAAATTCTTTATAAAAATAATTTTAGTGGCTATAGAATATTAACAACTGGACTTATAACTTCTACTGTAACTGAATTCTAGGACTGAAACTACTAGAGAAATGTTTAGAATGTTTGATAACATATTGTTTAAATAACAAAATAATACACAAATATTATATAAACATGTACAAAGAAAATAATCAAATGTCCAAAAGAACAGAAAATAAAAGGCATGTAGTCACGTTCTGCACCTTTTCTAACCCATCATCCTCTGTTAACCATTTATAACTTTTGTTTTTCTGGAAATTGCCTCTCCAACTGTAAGTAAGAGTTGTCAAGCATTCTAAACCCCTGTCTAGTAATTTTAGTCCTTGTACTTGGTAACAGCAAAAGGTATATATCCAACTATCTAGGTACTTAATAAATTGCCCAGATAGGTATCATGCAGCCACTAAAATTATTTTTATAAAGACTTTGTAGTAAACATGGAATCAAGCATGCCTTTATTCTTGATTTATCAACCAAAACCCATGGGATTCAGTTCTATTGAGGACTGAATTAAAGTGAGGAATTTAGTTCGCTTAAGGTATCCAGTACTTTTCATTTTTTCTTCCTCTCATTTTTTAATATTTATGCTATTACCGTTGCTATTACAGGTAGTAGTTGTTATTTTGATGAATTTCAATTATGTGCTTACACCTCTATTCTTGGGCTGTCCACTCTTGGGGCATCTTATGGCTCTTGCATCACACAGGAGGAAAAACATGCACTCCTCTGCTTCTTCCCAGATTCCTTTCCTCCTTCCCACTGAGGATGTCTTGAAGCATCACCTCTTTACATGACAGGGCTGATAAGCTTTCAGTGAGGTTGCTACTGACTTGAGACTGTTCTTGGAGCTGCATTGACCAGACTTGCACTAAAATCAGTAATCCAGGGGTAGAAGGACCAGCCAATACTATACCTTCCAGGAGAAGGTGGGGCATAAATGTCCCCGCTCCGTGACTGCATCCAATGAGATGTGTTTGCTCAACACAACGGGTCAACTGGAGGGACACTGGCCATTCTTTCTGCTGCTCATCTTTTGGAAATCTCATGCTTTCCTGGAGGAAGTGTTCACTGAAGTTGGGGTAAGAAAAACACTAGCAGCAGCTTCCTTCCCTCACTCCCTTCCCTGCCTGTGCAGAGAGCTCCTCCTTCTCAGGGGCTGTGTAGATGGATTGGGGGTCCCTCCGAGGTGGCTGCTCCCAGGGAGGAGCTAGTGGTGGGTGCCCACCCCCCTGAGGATCCCTGGGTGCAGGCCAGTTCCAGCTGCCTCTTCCACTGCTGGCTGGGGGAGAGGCTCAGTGACTAGGATCCTCGTGTTCTGGTCAGGAGACTGGTAGGATAATCCCTCTCAGGGCTACATGAGGGACACAGGTGGGGAGTGCATGGGGTAAAGCCTGGCAAACAGTTGGGTGTCTTTGTGCTGAGCAGAACCCAACCCTGATTCCTCCTAGGCCATGTGACATCCATGTCCTCCCTGACTGGTCCATGCCCAGGGTCTGTTTCTGCTTGTGCCTGTCACTGTTCTAGCTCCTGGGGACATGAACAAAAGGGACGAGAATCCCTGTAGGAGCTGAAAGTCATTGCAGGGAGGGAAACAACAAGCAAAATCAATGCCATTTATGGTGTGGGGTATCAGAAGTTGGTGGGTGTGATGGATAGGGTAGCACAGGAAGGGCTGGGAACCTGGGTGGGCCTCACCTGGATCCTGCTCTCCCTCGGGCTCCCCACTGTCCCCCTCTCCTGCATTGTGCCTTCTCCTTTCTTCCCTGTGTTCCCAATCCCTGTGCAGGGAGCTTCCTGGCAGCATTGGGGGTGAGGGGGTAGTGAGGGGCAGACTACAGCAGTGAGAGGAAGGGTGTCCCCCAGCTCCAGTCAGGTGCTGCTGGGACGGAAGGGCAGGAGAGGGGGTGAGCTCAGGGCTCCCCCATGAGACCATCTGGAGGGTGTCCCAGGCACACCCCTCAGCTGCCAGGTTGGCTCCTGGGCTGGGCTCCTTTTGCATGGAGGAAAAGAGGGTGAATCTTCCTCCCTTGGTGGGTGCAGCCCCAGAAGGTGAGCTGGGACTGGGTGCTTGCGGGATTGCTGGCAGACAGTGCTCTCAGCATTACCGGGGAAGTTGCCAGCACAGGCAGAGACGATCCTAGGCTCCCTAGCCAGCAGCCTTGTCGCTTCAGTCCTCAAATAACCCACCAAGCCTCTTTGGTGAGACGGGAGCTTTCCTCCCCAGTTGCCATGGCCTGGCATGAGGCTGACTCAGTCATTCAGTAGGCACTGACTGGATGTGCCAGGCTCTGTGTGGGTGTGACCCTGTGCTGCACGCTGCCGCTGGGCACAGAGAAGGCCCTGTGGGTTCTGCCTGGTTGTCATCATTCCTCATCAGTCCTACAAAGAGGGAGGAGTGGGTGAGGGCTCTGAGAGGGTGCCAAGGAAGACATGGGGAAGGAGGGGAGAGCCACTTCAGGCAGGGCCCTGCGTGGACACGGCAGGGGGGCGGGGCGACACAGAGCCGAGCCTGGCACCTGAGTTGGTGGGAGAAGAGAATCGAGATATTTCCAGGACAGCTGGGGATGTCTTTTCATTATTCTTTTGTTCAAAATAGAATTATCTTTCGAAATCAAATTTGACAGGCAACCTAGGCGTTTTGCCTGGGCTGTCTGGAGGAACTGGCTTCCTCGCCTACAGATACTTTTTTTCCTTCCAAAGGAAGAGGAGGTAACATTCTGCTGGTTTAAAAGAAAGTGGGAGGAGGGAGACATGCAGTGGATGAATTTAGAAGGGTGAGGCTGGGTAAGGTGGGCAGGGGAAGCTGGGATAAAGCCCTTAGCTAGTCTGAAAGGCTGAGGAGCCCTGTACTGACCATTTTGCCCCCTGTGTCCTCCCCTAGGAAAGTGATTCTTGGACTCTCCAGGGATGTAGCCCCACAGCACAAGCCCCTGGCTCAGATGTCACCATGAAGACAAGAAGAAAGCTCAGTATGAAAACCAGGGAAGAAAAGAAGAGACAGAGACAGGCACAGCATGTCAGGCACTTGGGGTGAGGGGTAGGGAGTGAAGGAGGGGGAGTCAGAGATAGCAACAGGGAGGTTAACAGGCCAGAGAGCAGGAACCCAGGCCTGGTCCGGCCACTGCTGTCCTCCGTTTCCTTGTCTGGAAGAGTGAGATGGTGTAGACCCTTCCTGCCCTTGCTTGGTTGGTCCAGGCAGCAGATCTGGGGGAAGCTTGGCATTGTCCCTGTCACCCTCTGTAGCTCCAGACCCTCCATCTGGGATGCCGTCTGTTTAACTGTTTTCACTGGGGCTGCTCTGGGTGAGCACTGATTCCAAGCGGGGGTCCTCTCTGGGTTGCTTTCTCTCTGCTGGGGGTTGGGCAGCCCAGGGCTAGAGCTTCTTCTTTGCGAAAGTGACCAGAATGGGCTGGGCCTTCCCTGTCCCTGCTCACCAATAGGGCTTGGACCTAGGCAACATGATGCAGGTGACTTATTGATGCAACAAAACCAGAGGTGCATTCTTGCTGGGCCTTGAACCTAAAATGAAAATACTGCCTAAATCCCACATTTGGAGGATTAACAAAAATAGCTCACAAGTGCTCAAGACAGCGCGTAGTACAGCGTGAACTTTCCAAGGGGAAAGCTGTGACCGCAGTGACTGGGAGCCACTGTGTGTCCAGTGCTCACAGACCTTCCATGACTCTTGTTACTGAGGCCTTCAGCAGGTGAGTGGGGACGGGGATGAAGCCCCTCATGACCTGCGTTGGCCTCTCTGACAACAGGTCCAGCCCCTTATCTGCCTGGCTGGCTTTAGCCTCTGCCTCCTACTATTCCGTGTTCACCTGTGCCCAGCACTAGCCAGCCTTGCCTCTCCTCTGGACACTCAAGCCAGTCACTGGCCTCTGTGCAGCGCTGGTCTGTGCCCTGTGCTCCAGGCTGGTGAAGATGACCTGAATGGCCAAAGATGGTACTGTTGGTTAGCCATTGGGCAGAACGAAGTCCAGGGACTTATGGAGACAGAGGGAGGGGCCTAGGTGCTCAGGGCAGAACTCCGGCATCCTCCTAGTTGACATGAAATGAATGGGAGAGGGCACTTGAAGGTGTTCAGATGCCAGAGCAGCAGGTGCAGAGGTGAGACAAAGTGCAGACCCACAGCTGCATATGGTTGGAGGGTCCAGGCAGAGCTGGCAGGGAAGGTGGGGCTTGCATCTCAAAGGCAGGGTGGGCAGGCCCAGGAGTCTGACTTTGTCCACTCTATGGGGCCAGGTAGGGAGGATTGTGCCCAGATGGCGGGCTCCTGTGCTGCTCCTCCATGGCCCAGCTCCCCCAGCCATCCCTGACTCAAAAGGAGTGATGGCTATCCTTCCCAGCCCCCTTAGGTGCCCTCTGCTGTGCATTGAGCCATTTGGCCCCATCTGTCTGCTCTTCCCTGGGCTCTGAGTCCAGTCATGTCTGTCCTGCTTCTAAATCCCCTTTGCACCTGCACAGGGCCTGTGGCGCACTTGATGTGTGTGTGGAATGGATCAGTGCAGCAATTAAAAATCTTAGGGGAAAATTTCCAAAAGGCAAGAAGGGGCTCCTTTTTAAACAAGGAAATTGAACATATACAGTGTTCTGTCTCCTATCAAAATTTCATTTAAATGACAGTAAAGGAGTAAAAAGAGCAAAAACTTACAAGAACAAAAAGAGAACCAGGGAGGACATAACACAGGCATGCCTCAGAGATAGTGCGGGTTCAGCTCCAGACCAGCTCAATAAAGTGAATATTCCAAGAGAGTGAATCAAATGGATTTTTTGGTTTCCCAGTGCACGTAAGAGTTATCTTTACATTGTGCTGTAGTCTATTAAGTGTGTAATATCATTATGTCTAAAAAATAATGTGCATACCTTAATTAAAAAATAGTTTATTGCTAGAAATGCTAACCGTTCTCTGAGCTTTCAGCAGGTTGTAATCTTTTTCTTGGCAGAGGGTCTTGCCTGGATATTGGTGGCTGCGGACCGATCAGGGTGGTGGTTGCTGAAGGTGGGGTGGCAGTGGCGATTTCTTAAACTAAGACAACAATGAAGTCTGTGGCATCAATTTAGTCTTCCTTCCATGAACAATTTCTCTGTAGCACGTGATGCTATTTGAGAGCATTATACCTACAAGAGAACATCTTTCAAAATTGGAGTCAATCCTTTCAAAGCCTTCCACTGCTTTATCACTAAATTTATGTAATACTCTAAATCCTTTGTTGTCATTTCAATAATCTTCACAGCATCTTCACCAGGAGTAGATCCCATCTCAAGAAACTGCTCTCTTTGCTTGTCAGTAAGAAGCCACCTCTCATCTGTTCAACTTTTATTCTGAGATTGCAGCCATTCAGTCCCATCTTCAGGCTCCACTTCTAGTTCTAGTTCTCTTGCTATTTCCACCACAGCTGCACTCCCTCCTTCCACTGAAGTCTTGAACCCTCCCAAGTCTCCCATGAGGGCTGGAATCAACTTCTTTTAAACTCCTGTTAATGTTACTGTTACTATTTTGACCTCTTCCCATGAATCACAAATGCTCTTAATGGCATCTGGAATGGTAAACCCTTTCCAGAAGATTTCCAATTAACTTTTCCCGATCCATCAGAGGAATCACTATCTATGGCAGCTTTAGCCTTATGAAATATATTTCTTAAGGAGTAAGACTTGAGAGTCAAAATTTACTCCTGATCCATGGGCTGCAGAATGGATGTTGTGTTAACAGGCGTGCCAACAACATTAATTTCGTACATCTCCATCAGAGGTCTTGGGTGAGGAGGTGCATTGTTAATAAGCAGTCAGTAGTTCTCAACAGTCGGGTCAAGATCTTCAGTAACCCATGTTACAAATGGATGTACTATCATCCTGGTTTTGTTTTTCCATTTGTAGAGCACAGACATAGAAGATTTTACCATAATTCTTAAGGACCCCAGGATTTTTGGAATGGCAAATGAGCATTGGCCTCAACTTAAAGTCACCAGCTACATTAGGGCATAAGAGTCAGCCTGTCCTTTGAAGCCAAGCATTGACTCCTCTCTAGCTGTGGAAGTCTTAGATAGTATCTTCTTCCAATAGAAGGCTGTTTCGTCTACACTGAAAATCTCTTGTTAGGTGTAGCCACCTGCATTAATGACCTCAGCTGGATCATCTGGAGAATTTGCTTCAGCTTCTACATCAGCACCTGCTGCTTCATCTTTCATTTTCATGTTATGGAAATGGGTTCTTTCCTTAAACCTCATGAAGCAGTCTTTGTCAGCTTCAAACTTTTCTTCTGCAGCTTCCTCACCTCTCTCAACCTTCATAGAACTGAAGAGAGTAAGGGCTTTGCACTGGATTAGGCTTTGTCTTAAGGGAATGTTGTGGCTGGTTTGATCTTCTATCCAGACCACTCAAACTTTCTCTATATCAGCTATATGGCTGCTTCATTTTCTTCTCATTTGTGTGTTAACTGGAGTGGCACTTTTAATTTCCTTCAAGAACTTTTCCTTTGCCCTCACAACCTGGCTAACTGTTTGGTGCAAGAGGGGTAGCTTTTAGCCTATCTCAGCTTTTGACATGCCTTCCTCACTAAGTTTAGTCATTTCTAGCTTTTGATTTAAAGTGAGAGACAGGAGACTCTTCGTTCCCTTGAACACTTAGAGACTATTGTAGGGTTATTAACTGGCCTCATTTCAATATTGTTGTGTCTCAGGGTATAGGAAGGCCTGAGAGGGAGAGAGACAGGGGAACAGGTGGTTGGTAGAGGAGTCAGAACACACATAACATTTATCAATTAAGTTCACCGTCTTATATGGGCATGGTTTGTGGTGCCTCAGAACAGTCACAATAATGTCAAAGATCACTGAGCACAGATCACCACAACAAATATAATAATAATGAAAAATCTGAAATATCACGAGAACAACCAAAGGATGACACAGACACGAAGTGAGCAAATGCTGTTGGAAAAATGGCATCGATAGACGTGCTCAATGCAGGGTGGCCACAAACCTTCAATTTGTGAAAGATGAAGAATCTGCAAAGTGCAATAAAGTAAAGGGCAATAAAATGAGATGCACCTGTATCAGACAAGAGGTGTTCAGAACGTTTTGGAAGCCTGGAAGTGAATGGATAAATAGTAAGTGACTTTGGACACTGGAGAAAGCTGAGAACCAATTATCTATTACTGGTACAAAACCCCAGGAAGGCTCTTGAATTAAAGGCGGGGTGTTGGGGTGGGATTGGAATGGAGACCTGGATAAAAGTTTCGAGGAATTCTACCCCTGATTCAGGGCCTGATAATGGCCCACCTTGACTGGCTCTGTGGCCTGTGCCTGCTCCTCTTCTGCTCCAGGTGGGACAAGCTGTGGTTTCTGTGCCCTGTGGAGATTTGGGAAATAAGGCAGACCGTGGTGAAATCACCAGAACCTGGTGAAACCTGTGCCGTAAAGCCTGACCCCTGTCTTCAGGCCTGGTCACCCACCCCTCCTGCCACTGTCAGCCATGTGGCTTGGGGCATCACCATATCACTGTGATGGTGATGGTCTTCCCCTTGGGAACCCCCCAGCATCCAGGCCCCAGGCAGCCACAGGAGTTACGGAGACCTGGAGGGAAACCCAGAGCCCCCCTGTGGCAGGCAAAGCCCTGCCTCTGAGCACTCCTTGGGCACCAAAGCAGCTGCTGGTCAGAGCTCTTACTTTTCCTGGGCTACAGATGGGTTTATCGAGACGTGTCCGACACAGACAGGACCATTTATGTTTCACCTCGGGCATACTGTTGGTCCCCTGGGCTGGCTGCAAAGCACTAAGCTGATTGCTGAGATTGCCTGTGATGTGAATTTAGCAACCTCTCAGCTTTGTTGCAGCAGTGGCCCTCTGCCCCTGCCCCTCTGTGGTCCCCACCAGGCAGAACCTGGGTCTGTGTGTGCGAGGTGCCACCCATCAGCTTGGGTGGGAGTGGCTCTCTGCAAGCATCATCTCAGGTAAGACAGCAATGTGGGCAGTGTGGGGTTGGTGAAAGAAAGGACACCTGACAGCTTTTCCAGAGCTCACCTGGTCAGCAGCTTGTTTTGGAAGACTCAGGTGAACTGGCTCTCCCAGTACCCTACATCATTCCCACTGTGGTGTTTCCAGAGAGGAGAAAACAAGATCTCTTAAGTGTAAAGAGTGGATCACAGGAATCTTCCTATGAATGCCATCTTCATCCTTCTGGTTGCTCAGGTGGGAAGTCTGGGAATCATCCCATTTCCCTCTTCTCTGGCATCCCATATCAACAAATATATCCAGAATTGGGCCTCTCCTCCCACCTCTTGCATTTTCCCTGGTCCAAGCATCCAGCCACTCTGGCCTAGGTGACTACCATGGCCACCCACCTGTCCTTGCTGCTTTCATTCTACCCCGATGTCTATACCTGGCACTGCAGCAGGAGTGACCCTGTTACACTTGAGTCATATTGGGTCTGTCTTCTGCCCAAACCCTCAGTGGCTCTTATCCCTTACAGAGTGAAAGCCAAAGTCCTCAAATGCATGTTTACGGCCCTTCTGGACTGTCTCCGCAGCCTACCCCCTTGCTCCGCCCTGGTCAGACCCATCTATTCCTTGTGGGTGCCCAACTCACCCTGCCCCAGGGCCTCTGCTCTGTGCCCCTGTGCTGGGGACATCTACATGCTTGCTTCCTACTCCCCTCAGGTCTCAGAGGCCCTCCTGATATGAGTAGGGGACCGCGTCCCCACCCCGCCCTCCCTGTTGCCTTTCCCTATTTGGTTTTGGCCACTGCACTTGTTATTAGCTGACCCAGTTGATATTGACTTGTTTACTGGCATTTTTGAGTCTCCCCACTGGCATATGAACAGCATGTGGACAAGAATTTCATTTGTTTCGTCATCTACTGTATCCTCAGTGCTGATGTCCCCAGCATGCACTGGGCTCAGAGTTCCAGGTCATTAGCACAACAGTGCTACCTCAACGAACACTCCCTGCAGGCAAGTGTACAGGCTTCCTGGGCTAGTCTTCACTGAGCTCTGTGAGGTCACCTACAGCTTGCAGCCTCTACAGTCCCGGCTGCCCTGAGGGAGGCCCAGTCATGTGGCCATGGGCAGGTGGCCAGTAAGGTAGACCTAGCTCCTCACCACTGCCAGGGTACCTTTCTTGATTTAAGCTTGACCTCTGGTTCCTTGGCCAAGTTATTTAAGTTTTCTTAGCCTCAGTGTTCTCATCTGTAAAACAGGGATGATAATATACCTCCCTCAGTGATAGCAATGCTGATGGACAGGATGGAGCAGTGGGACTGGCATTCCTACCTCTGTCCCCAGATGCCACTACCCCGTGGAACTTCTCTTATGGATTCTGGGTGAATATTTTCCTGAGCCGTGGGCCCTGGACTGCTTAACACTTTGCTTTGTAAGTATTCCTGAACATATCCATTCATGAATTCAGCTGATGTGGGTGCAAGGTCCAAAATCAATTTCCTACAGGGTCCTTCCACTGTTGCTCTTGAAAATGCTACCCTTTACCTTTCATAGGTGGTGGGGTGCTCCACAACCTGACAAAGTGAGTGCCAGGTGACATTTTCTAAGAGGGGCTGTCTACCTCCTTTGCTCATGTTGGAAGAGACCCCTGTCCTTAACGAATATAGTCAATAATATTATGACAACCTTGTATGGTAACAGATGGTAGTGAGACTTACCTTGGTGATCACTTCGTAATGTATACAAATGTTGAATCACTATGTTGTACACCTGAAACTAATATAATATTGTATGCCAACTACACTTCAGTTAAAAAAAAGACCTCCATTCTTTCTGTGGCACAAGTGCAGTCCTGTTCTCTGAGCTTTATGGGTTGTTCTGGGATAATGCAACTGTGATAGGGGGGTGGCTTTCGGCTCCTTTGTCCAGAACAAGAGGTTCTTGACTGGAATACAGCTGGGACTGGAGACCTAGCTCATGGAACATGGACGCAGACACTTTCCATGTCGCTCCATTAAACGTCCACCCATTGTCAGCCCCCCAGGCTAGTGGACTCTGTTCCTTAGAACCTCGTGACCCCCAGGAGCATCTTTCAAAGACTCAGGACATCACAGACAAGTTTCAGAGAGACTGGAGAGGTGCTAAAAGGGGCAAGTCCATGCTAGGGAGCCTTGAGCAGCCAAAGGGAACAGGGAGGTGGGGAGGGCAGGGAACTGGGCTCCAGACCAAGCTTTGTTGGGGCTGATCTTCTAGAGTACCTTCTCACAGCCTTGCAGCCAGCAATTCAAGTCCTGAATCTCCTGCTGGGCTCTGGATGAGTTCTTAGTCATTGAGGGAGACAGAAAACAGATGGGCAGGTACTGTGCTGTGTAAGTAATGGAATGTGATAGACGATCCAGAGTCGAGGGGTACAAGACAAGGGAGAGTACACAGCCCAAGCTCAGGGAGATCCAGGAAAGGCTACAAGGAGGCTTCCATGAAGAGTTGCCAGCTGAGGATGAGATGGAACACGAGCATGAGCTAGCCAGCCTTGAGTGGCAGGCAGAAGTGGTGCAGGGGCCCAGACAGAGGGAGAATGGGAGAAAAGCCCTGAAGTGCAATCAGTGTGTGTGTGTGTGTGTGTGTGTGTGTGTCAGCAATATTGTGCAATGAGGGGGTGTGAGCTGGAGCTAGGGAGATGGGAGACATCGCACAGGGGCTGAAGGAGGGTATTAATGAGTTTGGACTTTATGTTGCACACAGAGGGGGGCCATTGTGGGGTTTCAGGCCAAGAGTGACAGATGGGATTTGGATTTGACCTAGTGGAGGAGTGTGGATGGGGGTGGGGGTGGGGGTGGCTGGAGGCACAGAAGCCAAGAAGGAGTCTGTGGCAGCAATCTCAGCCAGATGGGATGTTGTCCTTAATTGGACATGGAAGACAAGCCAAAGGGAAGAGTCCTTTGCAGCAGCTATGGGAATAGCAAACACAAGAAGCACCCCAGCTGAGACCTCCTGAGGGAGTCTTCCCAGGGGCCCAGGGTGGCCACCTGGGGCAGCCAGAGGCTCTGGGGTTGCGAGCTTGAAGCATTCCCATGCTGCAGGCCTGGCAGGCAAAGTGCTTAAATATTTATTACAAACAGAAATTGATGTTGGAGAACTAAATTCTGAAAAAGAAAATTGAAAGGAAAGGGAAGGTGGGCCTCTGAATTCCAATTTGTAGCACCCAGCCTCTGCATATTTCATCAACTCCTCTGAGTGTGGAGGGACCAGATGTTCAGGATGAGAGGAGGTCCGGCTATTCACGCTCCAATGCTCTGCCTGGCAGCAGCTCATTATTCAGGGGCTGTGGTGAGGAAGGTCAGATGCAGAGATGCTTGAAAAAAGGAAGAGTGAATGAAATCATGATGGACAGGGGAGGACTTGTGTCAAACTGCTGAAGGAATAATAGATATGAGAAGTGAGTTGAGAATTGAAATGAACATTGGAAAAAGGCAATGGCAATTTCCAATGTTTGGAAAGAACATTGAGTAGGAAATCAGCTAGACCTTCATCCTTTTACCAGCTCTGAGAACTTGAGAAAATGTCTTAATGTCTCTGTACTCAGTGAAGTTCAACTAATATAATCTACAGCCATCATTATCATCATTATCACCAACAACATCATCACCACCATCACCATTATTATCACCATCACCATAATCACAATCATCACTACCATCATATTACCATTATCATCATCACCATCATCATCATCATCACCACCACCATTATCATCACCACCATCATCATCACAATCATCACTACCATCATATTACCATTATCATCATCACCATCATCATCATCATCACCACCACCATTATCATCACCACCATCATCATCACAATCATCATCACCACCATCATCATCACCACCATCATCATCACAATCATCATCACCACCATCACCACTACCATTATCATCACCACCATCATCACTAGCATCACCACCATTACCATCATCAGCACCATCATCATCACCATTATCATCACCACCATCACCATCACTATCATCATCCCCACCAGCATCACCACCATTATCATCACCACCATCATCACTAGCATCACCACCATCACCACCACCATTATCAGCATCACCATCATCACTAGCATCATCACCACCATTACCATCATCATCACTATCATCATTACCATCACCATGGTCATTACCATCATCATCACTGTCATCACCATCACCATTATCACCATCCTTATCATCACCCCACCATCACTGTGATTATCGCCATTATCAACATTATCATCATTATCATTTTCATCATATTGACCACTTACTGTGTGACCCACAAATAGTATGATCTATTTTCAAAACAATGGTATCATTGTAGACTATTGTCTATATATCCCCTTGTACAGTTGAAGAAACTGAGGCATAATAAGTTTGGGTCAAGTTGACCAGAACCAATAAATGGCAGAATGGTTCTACCTGACAGCACAGCACCCAGCATCTCCTGGATTGAGTGTTGCTGTGAGTATTAAATACAGTGATGTTTGCACATTGCTGGGTGAAGCGGGTCTTATTATATGGGGTTTCTTATTACATGTGCTTTATTTGGTGAAGAGCAGCTGTACTATGGCCTTGTTCAGGGTTGGCATGAATCAGGTTGAGACCTGTTAAGCAGAAAAAGTCCAAAGACATTTTGGGGACCCTACTGTGTGCTGAGCAATGTTCTGGGAAGCACTGGCTGTGCAGCCCTTGACACAAGCACCAAGAACAATGTCTATGTCTGTTGCCTGGACAAGAGGATGGTTAGCCTGTGTGAGGGGCTCACGCTGGAGGGGGCCTGGCGACTCCCTCTGCCTGCTGCCCAGTGAGCCACTGATTGGTGGCTGCTGGGTCAACTCCCAAAGACAAAGGTGGAGAGAGAAGAGCTTGGTCAGCAACTGCAGTGGTACCGGTAGAGGCCAAAGGCCTGCTGGCTCCTGTTCAGGTGCTCAGGTGGGTGCTTGGCAGCCACACCCAGGTCCTGGGTTGGTTAGCAGAAATGGCTTGAATCCGAGAATTGGCCTTTGACATTTTGAGAGCAAACGGCTGAAGAATTTGAATATATTTTAATTACTTTAATAAAGTACACCCTATAGCATGCATTTTAATGGCAGAAGGAAGGAGGGAAGGGCCTTGCAATTTCTCCAGCCCACTGCATAATTTATTTCATGCACAGTAGAGTCACCTCAGACATATAGGAATTATCCACTGTGCTGTTGGCAAAGGAGAAATCAGTCAGAAAAGGGAGACTTTTTTCTTATTGGGCTAGTCTTATCCATCTTGTTAAAGGGTCTAAATTTATTTTCAAAATAGAAGTCAGAGCTTTACCATTCAAAGATGAACCTTTTGTTAATATTTTGTAAATGTACCCTTTCAGTCTTCTTTTTCTTTTGTTATTTTTGTTAAGAAAAGAAGGACAACAAAAGGAAGCAATGGAGGGTTAAGAAGTATTTGGTGGAAGGAGGGACCCTCAGGGAACGCTGAGGGTGATGTGATGCCAGAGAAAGTGGGTTGGTTTGTGATTGGATAAATGCAGGTTAAAAAGCTGCACTCTGCTCATAACTTTGACAGCCACTGGATCTCCGTGCTTCAGATCAGAGTACCTACCTGTCAGGATATGCAAGATTAAGTGAGGTGAGCTGTAGGAAGCACCTGCCAGGTGCTTCAGTAGGTGGCCACCCCTCAGCTGCCTGAGACCTGGGTGCTCTGGGCCACACAGAAGACATGCCCTGTGCTTCATGTGGGTGCCTGGGATCTAGTCATTACCTTAGTGTGGACGGGTGTATGGTATGTGTGTGCATGCATGTTTGTGTGGATACACACACACACACACACACACACACACACACACACACACATGCAGATAAATAGTGGAGCTGCGGACACAGCTAAGAACAACCAGGGGACCCACCAGCCAGCCAGGAAGCATTCAAAAGGTGAGGAGCATTTCAGAGCCAGTACAGGGTGTGCAAGCTTCTGCTGTCTGCGTGAGCTGTGCCTGCCATGGTCAGACCCTTCCATCCAGTGCACATCCCTGCAGGAGCTTTTGAGGAACACAGGCTCCACGCTGTCCCATGGCTCTCGGGCCAAGCAGAGGCTCTACTGTAGCTGAAGGAAGAGACACCTCACTGCCACCAGGTGTGTTGGCCATGGCAGCTTCTCTCTTCTTAGCCACGATTATCAACCTCGTAAGCACCATCAGCTGCAAGGCTCTGTGAGGCTCTGAGACAGCTCTTAAGACATGGGGTATCATGTATGTGGGATAGACTGAGTGTCCTTGCCTTGAAGGATACTTGGGAAAACATGGTAGCTGTGTCTGCAGTGGACAAAAGAGTGTGTTCTGGGCACAATCTTCATGGCTCTGAGGGGCCAAGTGCTGGCCTTCAAGACTCAGAGAGAAGATATTAGGCCCAGCTTGCCACAGGCATGTTCCTGTCTATCTGAAATGGGGGCAAGGCCAGCGCTGTCTGCAACATGACTGAGAGGTGCATTCATTTGTGACGTGCTCATTCATTCCATCTGAATTGTTTGAAGTCCATGTCCCGGGGGCCACTGTGCAGGTGAGTGTGGAGGCTGAAAGATGGTTGCCACCTCTGGGCTGCTTTGACCAACTGAGAATGGAGGGTAAGAGGGCCCAACCATGTGGAGACCTTAGAAGGGGCTTGTACAGGGAGAGGGGGGCCTGTTGCCTGAGGCCAGGGGTGGGTCCCGCTGGAGCGTGCTGCCCCCACAGCCCAGTGGGAGGGCCGGGGTCCCAGAGGACATGTGCCAGGTGGATTCTCTGAAGAGAATGTCTTGAAATGTCTTAGGTGAGCTTTCCCCCTCTCCCTTCCACACCCCTGCTCAGTTATGGGGCCCTGAAGAATATGCCTTGTTTTGGTCTGCATTCCTAATTTCTGATTGGAAATTTGGAAGATATGGAAAAGTATAAAGGAAAAGTAGAAATCGTCTGTAATTCTCCCACTCAGAGATAACTCCTATTATAGTTTGATAATTTCCTTCTTACTCTTTCAAGAATCACTCTGAGATAAAGACTACAGGTTCCCCAACAGCAAAGAACAGGAATTCCCATGCACTCAGGAAAAGTGCCGATCCCAGTGGCCTTGGGGGCTGTGCAATGCACTTAGGCAGCTTACCTACCTCTCTGTGCCTCAGTTTCTTCCTTTGAAATGGGGATAATAAGAATCCTTACTTCACAGGCCATCTTTGGAGCATTCATTGTCCTGCTAAACTTTGAGTGGGGGTCACAGGGGACACTATGTGAGTGTTGGTGTTGTATGACCATGTTGAGAGCTGGTGTCTGCCAGGTCCTCATCAGGGTCAATGCACAACGCCCCTTCTCTGGAACTGGGAGTGCCACACTTCTGCCCCAGGAGAGGCACACGGCCAGGGACTGCGTGCCCTAGGGGAGCCCCATACTTCCAAGCACTCTGTGCTTGGGGCCTCGCCCCCCCATCAGGGTGAGACTGACTTTATCTGAGGTCACCCTGAGTTGGCCCTTTCCAGGAGGAGGCTGCCTGTGCTGCCTCACAGAGCCTCCTGGAAAGCTCACCTAAGACATTTCGACAACCATGCACATCTGAGCCCCAGGCTCTGCTTCTCGGGGGTACAACCCAAGACAGCAGTATTAGCTTCTTGAGTCTGCTGTAACAAATTACCACATGCGTGAAACAACTGAAAACAACAGACTTAGTACTTTTCGGTCCTACCGGCGAGATGCCTGAAATCAGCTTCACTGGGTATTAAAGGGTCACTAGAGCTGGGTTCCTTGTGGAGCCTCCAGGAGAGAATCCCTTTCCTTGCATTTTCCAGTGTCCAGAGGCCACCACACTCCTAAACATGTGGCCATTCTTCCATCTTCACTGCTTGTTCTCCAACCTCTGCTTCTGTCACCAAGTCTCTTCTCGGATTCTTCCTGTGGTTACATCAGGCTGTGTCTGTAATCTGAATAATCTCCCATCTCAAGATTCTTAACTCTATCACACCTGTGCAGTCCTCTCTGCCATGGTAAGGGATATTCTCAGGTTCTGGAGATAAAGACAGGGACATCTTTGAGGGTCATTACTCAGTAGCCTCCAACAACCATTGTTATTGTCAAAATTCTTCCTGGCTGTGTGGACCGGGGCACTGCGGGAGCCAGGGAAGGGCAGAGGCCTTGACACAGGGGTCCAGGGCAAGCTTTGGGCTGTACCCCATGCTTTTCCTCCTCCACACCAAACCTGAAATCGGACCTGGTTCCTCTCTGCTCCAACCCTCCAGTGGCTCACATCCCTCTCAGAAAACCCCTTGCTCATGCCTGTTTTTGCCCCACTGGTCACTTGTAGTTTCCTGAACATTCCAACCACACTCCTGCCCAGGGTCTTGGTACACACTGTTCCTCTGCCAGACACCCATCCCCAGACTTCCTGCACTTCTTTCAAGTCTTGGCTCAAGATTACGTGATGGACCTGTCCTTCCTAACCTCTTCAAACTGGCCCCACCCCCACTTTTCATCCTCTTTGTTTTTCTTCTTGACACTTTGGTGTAGCTGACGTAGGTTTTTTGGTTATTTGTTTTGCTTCTGTGACCCTAGCATATAAACTGCTGAGGTCAGGGACTTTGTATCCCTGGTGTCTAAAACACTGCAAGTCTAGGTAAATATCAAATGAGTGAGTGAATGAGTGAATGAGTGAATGAGTGAATGAATGAATGAATGAATGTCTTATACTTTGGAGAAAAGCTCCCAAAACATAAGATCCAACATCAGCAAGGTGGGAAAGAAAATTTTGGCTTGGGATTCCTGCTTCAAAATCATCTGGCTGCCTCCCTGCTCCTGGGAGCTCACAGCTTACTGGGAAAGGTGTCACGTGACCCCTCCTGGACTTGACCCCAGTGTGCTTAGGGAAGGGGGCTGTGGCTGCCCACACAGGAAGAAGAAATGGCTCTTTTTAAAGCCGGGTGGCATCAAGACCTCCACTGGGAGGCTCCTCGGGTGTTGTAAGCTTCTTAATGACATTGGACCTGAAGGGAAAAATGCGCTCTGTAAATATGCTCTCACAGACTTAAAATTAAATTCTACATTTTCCTGAGCTCATGGGAACTGACACTGCCATTAGTCTGTAATTTGTTTCTCAAAATTTTCTATTTTAAGAAATTAAGCAGGAGGAGAAGAGGGTGAGAAACAAAAGAGAGGGAGGGGCTGGAGGAAATGAGGACACCCCAGAGGCAGACAGAATGGGGCCCGGGGAAGGCGGCGTGGGGGAGGAAGGGGGGTGGCGGGGGGAGGTGAGAGACTGCTGAAGCCTGCGCTCTCTGGTCTTTTCCTCCCCATGGATATTTCTAGCTGGGAATGTCTTTGCTGCCAGTCTGTGTGGAGGCCGTGGTAAAGCCACAGCGGTTGCAGGGGTGTCGGGGGCCATGTCTCAGTGAGGTGTGGCATCCCAGGCTCCCACCGGCACTCGCTGCACACAGGGACCAGCCTGACCTGCGCAGCGCCAGGAGGTTTGCCAGAGCACGCTCCCTAACAAATGTGAGGAGAAGAGCTTCTCACACTCCTGCTGCCCTCTGGGCATGTGGCAATGATCCTGGAGGGCTGGCTGGCCCCTCCAAAAGTACAAACCCCACAGCTCTTTGAAGGAACGAGGGCAGTGGGTCCTCAGATGAGCTGGGGTCAGGATTTCCTGGTGGGTATGGACACCCTCAGGTGTGAGCAGTTGCTAGTTCCTGACAGCTCCCATATTTTGCACTGGAAACTGGTCCACTGATTTCAATTAACCTTAGGATCATGTCCATTACAAAGAATCACCAGGGTGAGTGTTGGCAGGTGCTTACTTATGGATGGGTGGTACATCACTGCTCAAGGAGGTAGGGAATGAGCCCTGAGTTGGTATATTTGGGTTGAGTGCTGTCTGGGCCAAGAATAGTAAGTGCAAAGGAGATATGCTCCTGGCTTGTTTGAGGAGCAGCAAGGAATCCAGAGTGGAGTAAGGTTGGGAGAGAAGGGTAGGGGAGGTGCTCAGAGGTCCTGAACAGCATGGGGGCAGATGGTGCCTTGCAGGCAACTGTGGGGACTTTGCCATCACTGTGAGACAGTGGCACTGGGGCTTGGAGCGAGGAGGACCCTGGCCTGACCTACACTGTGGAAAGAACCCTCTGGTGACCTGCTGTGGGGAGACAGTCAGGGGCAGGGGTTGGGGGAAGCACAGCTATGTGTTAGGAGGCAGGAGATGGGGCCGAGCTTGGACCAGGATGGCAGCAGGCAGGGCAGGCTCAGAGAAGTGGCTGGATCCAGGTTTATGGGATTGGGAGGGCAGAGCCCTCAGTTTCATTGCTGTGGGTTGAGGAGTGGGAGAGGAAAGTGGGAACCACAGCTGATGGAGGTTGTATCAGAGGCAGATTGAGGGAGTGGCAGGTCTGGGAGGAGATGGGTGCAGAGGACAGTGGTGTATGATGGGGTAGGTGTGTACATTCCTGGGCTGTTCAGGGAGGCTGCCCTGGCAGGTGATGCCTGCCCAAGATGCCAGAGCCGGGGGGAAAGAAGGACGAGCTTACCCTAGGGGAATGTGTACAGCCACCCATTTCCAGTTCCCATTCTTGGCGACCCAGCTGCCCAGGGCCTCTTGACTGAGCAGCTCTTAGTTTCACTTGCTGAGGGGTCAAGGTGCTCTCAGCTCTGAGAGCTGGAACTACTGGTGTCCCATTCTCATCCTCACTTCCTCTGTCAGGGCCCTCTGCAGCCCAAGCCTTGGTGGTGGTACCTCTGCTCATAAGCAGGGCCCCCATGCTGGACTCGGGGGAGCTGGGGCACAGTCTCCCTCCCTCCCTGGGAGTGCCCCAGCCTCTCAGTCAGCTCCACCTTCACTCATATTATCAAGATCCATGGTGTGCAGGGCTGAAGCTCTGTGGTTTTGGTGCAGAAGTGAGTTCTACACTGAGGACAAACACCTGCTTTGACTCTGCTGCTGGCATACAGGAGGGCGTCCTCTTGCTCTATGGCTAGTCTGGACCCTCTGCAGCCTTGAGGTCAGAGGGGACTCCTCTTCACTCCTGACTGCTCAGATCAGTCCGGGCCTTATTTTGTCTTAGATTTGCACCATGCCTTTCTTCTAAGGTTTTTTCCTTGAAGCTTTGGGTTGCTTTTTCATTGTTATTGTTGTTATAATTTTTTAGTTTTTGTGTATCTTTGTTTTACTCTAAGACTTGAATAGATTTTCAACACTTCTCTAAAGGCCCCTCCTCCCCGGTGCCCTTCTTCCCTCTCCCTGCAGTCCTGGGGGCCTGTCTCGGCCTGCAGCTCAGTGGTCCTCCTGGGTCACCTCCACCTTTCTCTTATACCGGATGTACTGTTATCTGGTCCTGTGTCTTCATATACCCTGGTTTTCACTCTCACTTCACTGGACTCTATTAGGAATAACTTCCTAAATAGGGTTTTATAGAGAGTTTTATAGAGAGTTAAATTTTTTAATCACTGCATTTCTAAAAAGATTTATTTTGCTCTCACATTTTCTGATAGTGTGGCTAGGTGAACAACTATATGCCTGTACAAAGTATTTCTGCTTAGAACCTTGCAGGAATCCTCCGTTGTCTTCTGGAAACCCTGATGTCTGATGTTACTGGGATAGTTGAATGTTTATGGGTGATGTGTTCTTTTGTCCAAAAGACTTGTATCTTCCTTTAACTCCAGCAAATTTCCCTCTTAATTTTTAGATAATTTTCCCCCTTCATTTTGTTCTGCCTTTTTGGAATATTTACCAGTCAGTTGTTGGAGCTTCTAGATTGATTGCCTAGATAGTTTATCATTATTGCTAGTGTTTCCTTCTATGCTCTAGGGAATATATATATTTTTTATCTTCCTATTAAATTGTTCATTTTGGCAATGTGTGTAGTATTCATGAGAATTTTCTTGTTCCCTGATTTTTAATTTATTTTTTGTTTATTTTTTTTTAAATTTATTTATTTATTTTTAGATAGAGAGAGGGAGACAGAGAGCAAGTGCTAGCAGGGGTAGAGGCAGAGGGATAGAGAGACACAGAGAATCTCAACCAGACTCCGTGCTGAGCGCAGAGGCTGACTCGAGGCTCCATCTCAGGACCCTGAGATCATGACCTGAGCTGAAATCAAGGGTCAGATGATTAACCGACTGAGCCACTCAGATGCCCCTGATTTTTTATTTTTATGACAGCCTGTTCCATGGATGCCTTCTTTATCATATCCAATTTCTCCAGAACATTCACTGGATGTCTCCTCCTAAAGTTATTTGTGGAGATCTGTTTACTGAGTGATAGCAATTTGGTTTGAGACTGCCCCTCCTCTTTATGCTGGCCTTTCTTTTCTAGGCTTTCTTCATGAGTTGTGGTCCTGGGACCACTCATGTTTGAGAACAAGGTACACAGGCTGCCTGGAAGTTCAGAGTTTTGAGAACTGCAAGCCCATGGTCAGGAATCCCTTTAGATGACATTGGCCATTATTTGGGGACATGTTTGAGACGTGAGGGCTGTTGTGGGTTGCCAACCTGCCCCCTTGGTTCTCAGCAGCACGGGACACAGCTGGCCACTCCCAGGTCACTGTCCTCTTGCTCTTTGCCCCCTCCATGGCCACCCTTTGCTATCTGCTCTCCTGGCCTCTCTTCATCTTCCTGACCCAGATGTGTTGGAGGCCCTGGGGCTACATCCTGGTTCTCTTCTCTCCTCCATCTTTACTCACTCTCTCTGGGGTCTCATTTGAACTCATGGTTTTGAGAAATAGGTACATGCTAATGCCTCCAAATTATGTCACTGGAATTCTTCTCAAAGCCTCATGTGCCCCATCCTGTTGAGGGTCTCTGGGCACATCCCCTACCCTTCTATCCCCCGACCTCACTCTGCTCTGGATTCCTTTCTACTCCTCAAATGAGTCAGGAACATGTCCCCTCAGGGCCTTTGCACTTGCTATTCTTGGCCCAGACAGCACTCAACCCAAATATACCACTCAGGGCTCATTCTCTACTCCTTCAGCAGTAGTGAGGTATGTATCACCCACCCATAAGAAAGTACCTGCTACAACTGACCCTAGTAATTTTATGTAATGGAAATGATCCTATGGTTAACTGAAATCGGTGGATCGATTTCCAGTGCAAAATGTGGGGCTGTCAGGAACTAGCACCCTGACTGTATTTCCCCTTGCCCCCACGCCAGAGGCAGAGGTGGGAGGAGGAAAGAGGCTATACTGGCTGGTCCTGGGCCATGCAAAGGAGGCCCTGTGGGTGTAGGTGGGAAATGGGCAGAGTGGAGTTGATTTGCATAAGCAAATGGGAGGATTGTTTTTAGTTTTCTCCTGAAGGGAGGAGGCAGAGGAGAGACAGGAGGGAAGAGTCTCAGCATGGCATGGCTCAACCAAATACATTTCAGTCCAGGAATGTGCACTGTGCCATGGCAAGAGGTTTGCGTGCAGTCATGGGGGGATCTTCCTGTGTTTCCTGTCTTTCAGTCATTGCCAGGGCATGATTACAAACAGCAATGTAACTCAGAAATGTTAGAAGAGAAGTCAGTGGGATGAGGCAGCCAGAGCTACTGGGGACCAGGAATCTGAAAACCCCTTAGAGTTTCCCAGGTTTATTGAGGAGGGCTTTAGATCTTCAGTGGAGCCTGCCTTCCATAGATAGAAACATCAGGGAGACCACCCCCAGCAAATGTCCAGCCCCTAGTTCTAAGGATCTGGGAATATGTTATTTCACATGGCAAAGGAACTTTGCAAATGTGATTCCATTAAGGATCTTGAGATGGGGAGATTATCCCAGAAGGGTCAAATCTAAGTCCTTTAAAAAGTAGGAGAGGAAGATAGAGGAAGGAGGTTAACAAGACACAACACTGGAAGGACTGGGCTTGCCCTTGTTGGTTTGAAGATACAGGAAGGGAGCTGTGAGCCAAGGGCTGTGGGCAGCCTCTAGAAGTTTGCAGCCAGCAAGAAAATGGGGACCTCAGTCCTACAACCACAAGGAACCTGATGCTCCCTTGGAATTGCCAGTAAGAAACCCGGCTTGCCAACACCTTGATTTCTGTGCAGTGGACTTCTGACCTGGAGAACTAGAAGATAATGAATTTCTGTTGCCTTAGGCCTTGGAAGCAGTGGTGATTTGTTCCAGCTGTGCACAGTAAAGGATTAGCTCTTTAGGCCTGGGTTGTGCAAACCCTGCCCTTTCCAAGTTGTTTAGGACTGCCCTTCCCAGCTCCTGGGGCATAACTTCTGAGCGCTTGGAATATCTTGCCTGATAAGAGGGTCTTTGTATATTTTTGTATAGCTGAGGCTTTGGGCCATGCTGGACAGTTCATACAATGTGATTTAGGACTGTCTCTGTCTGCTCAGGCTGCCATAACAAAGAATCAGAGGCTGGGAAGCTTGAACAACAGAAATTTATTATCACACATTCTGGAGGCTGGAAGTCCAAGATTAAGGTGTTGGCAGGTGTGGTTTCTCCTGAGGCCTCTCTCAACCTGCAGATGGGAACCTTCTTGCTGTGTCCTCACACAGTCTTTCCTTTGTACTTACACTTCCCCTGGTGTCTCTGTGTGTCCCAATTTTTTCTTCTTGTAAGGACACCGGTCAGATTGAATGAGGGCCACCCTAACGGCCTCATTTAACTTAATCACATCTTTAAAGTCCCCATCTCCAAATACAGTCACATTCCAAGGTGTTGGCGGTCAGGGTTTCAGCATAAAACATTTGGGGGGGGAATGCAATTCAGCCCATAACAATGATGAGTGCTTGTTTTCTTTGTCTAGGTCCTGAGCCACACTGTGTATAGTTTGGCTGCTGGGGGCTGGAGACTGAGTCAGTAAGGTCATTCACATGTGCTCTCCATGCCTGTGGGACTGACCCCCAGAAAACACTCTGGATGGCCACACTGCACACATGTAGTCACATATCCTTGCCGGGAGACTTAAATGCTGTCCATGTGACCCCACTGGGAGTGAACACTGAATGCTTGTGCCCGGTATCTCCTGGAGCCACCCTGTGCGCCCTTTCCCTTTGCTGCTTTCAACTTGTATCCTATCACTGCAACATACCAAAACTGTGGGTACCAGCAGCTTTTCTGAGTTTTGTGAGTCTTATTGACTTGTCAACTGAGAGAGGTCCTGGGAACACCTCGACAGTGGTAGCAATAGAAAACTATGCATATTGAAAACAAAGCCAGGCTGTGAAGTGAATCAAGCTGCAGTGGGAACACTGCTTCATCAGTTCAAACGTCAACTCTGCATGTGAGTGTGGGTCTAGGCCTTCCCTGGCAGGAGTGAATGGTGGTGTGAAGGGGTTCTGGGCACTTAGCAGAGTTGGTAGGGATCTCCTTCCTGGTGGAAACCACTATTACACTTCCTAGGACCAGCTAGATTCCTGTTGCATGTTTTTCTTGTAAGGAAATATGTTCCAAAAAGAATCTTAATCTGACCCTGTGGGAAGGGCCTGGAACCCCCTTCTGGAGGAGCCTTGAAGCTGAGTGGCCAATGGCATCAAGGTTGTGGCTGTCCTGCCAGCATCAGGGATGCTTCGGAAGAGAATCAGTGTCTGCAGTACTGATCCCCGCTGCCTCTTAGCAGTCCCTGGGAGCAGTGGCAACATCACTCTCCTGCTGGTTCTGTCAGGCCTGGTGGGTGAGCTGTGCGTGAGCTGAGATGTTTCTCTACTATGGGCTCGGGAGTAGTGGAGGCTGCCCCCTGGGAGACTACACAGCACAGCTGCCCTGCTGCTCCTCAGACACCTGCATCTTGTAGCATCGAGCCCTTTTGCTCTCTGTGCCTTTTCTAGCCTTCCTTCTTCTAGTTGGCTTGTGTAGGCTCTGCTGTGCCTGGGAGCCACAGCTCCGACTCATTCCTGGTTGCAGAGATTCTCAGGTTTGCAGCCTGGATGTTAAAAACATTAAGTCAAAGTGAGCATGCCCCAGAGTCATGGGATAATGGAACAAGAAGTAACGTGATAGCACTTTGCAGATACCAGTACATGGGCAAAAGGACACGAGGCAGGACAACAAAGCTCGAGGAGGTAGCAGCATGGGACAGCTCACAGAGGGAGTGCTGCCTTCACAGCCCTTCCCAGAAGTAGTGCTGATGGCTCAGGAATGTGTGAGGAGGGAGTGGGGGGAATGTGGGAGCACCTCCCCAGGCAGGAGGGTCAAGGATCCAGTGTGTGGAAATGTGCTGCTCGTTAGGAACACACAGCCTGGCCGACCACACAGTCAGCTGCTCTCCTTGGACACAGAGGGTTAGCCTGCGCCACGCCATGTGCTCTCCCCTGTGGACCCTCAGCTCTGCTGAATCAACTCCTTCCAGCCAGGTGGCCTGCCCCAGGAGGCTACCCTGACCCTGAGGTCCTGGCAGATTCCTGCCCCTGTGGCAGGACCTCCTGGGCTGCTGTTTTTCTCCAACCTTCCCCAACTTCTTTTGTTTTCAGGAAGAGAAAGAAACAAGCAAGCGCCGAGTGCCAGTCAGGCCCTGCAAGGGTGACTTGGCACAAGGGTCCTCTCTGATCTCAGCGAGGTGGTGACATCACCACTTTACTGATAAGCTGCTGAGGCTCAGAGAGCGTCAGGGCAAGCCAGCCAGGATGGGCTTGGGTTTGTCTGCTCCAAAGTGCCTTCCTGAATGTCTTGGTGCCTAAGAGGCCCCTGCAGTCCCCTCTGGGTCCTGGGAGCCGAGTAGTCAGACTGCTGTAGGGATGTGGGTCCCTGGAGGGAAAGAGCTGCCTGCCTCGGGGAGCTGGAGGCTGTGCACCTCTCTGCCCTCCCTCCCCCATGGTCTCTTCTGGGGCATTTCTGGGTTCTGAGCAGCCCTCCTTGCATAGCAGAGCCAAGTCCTCCTGGGCCCATGAGCCAAGCTTCCTCTCTTACTCTAGAGCAGTAGGACTGTGGCCACAAGACTCTCCAGGCTCAGGTCCCTGGCACTGCCCCTGCCTGGGGGACCCTAGTCTAGCCCCTGTTGCCCTCCCAGTACTTCTCCCTCTCTTCCCCAGAATTGCCCCTCTCTTCCACCCAGCCACCATCTCTAGATGACTAGCCAGGTGGGTCCTAGGCAGGAACCCCAGCATGCCCCCCTCTGTGGGACCCATTGGCCCTTGTACATTCCTTCTCAGGTGTAGTCCTTCCAGGCCTGGGCCTCTGGCTCTTCTGACGTGAGTGGTGTCTCTCTCAGCTCTGAACCTGTGCCCAGTTACCCATGCTGCATAACTAGCTCCCCAGCCTTAGAGGCATATGACCCCCATTAGTTATGCTCACGATTCTGTGGGTCAGGAGTTCAGGCAGCACACAGTGGGGATGGACTGTCTCTGTTCCATAGCATCTGGGGGCTGGTTGAGGAGTCTTGAAGATGGGGGCTGAAGTCACTGAAGGCCAGTTGCTCACGTGTTTGGTAGGTGATGCAGCTGTCAGCTCTGGCCTCAGCTAGGGCTGCTGGTTGTAAAGTGCATGTGGCCTCTCATGTGGCTTGTCTGGGCTTCCTCACAGCATAGTGATTGGGTTCCATCTGGAACCAAGGTGGAAGAGGTGCTACCCATTATGACCTATCTTTGGAAGTCACCTTGTGTCACTTCCCGATAGTCACAGACCTTTCCAGATTCAAGGCAATGGAAACACAGACCCTGCTTTCTCAATGTAAGAGAACCAAAAACACATTGGGAGAAGAGGGTATGGGATGGAAGAGATGGTAGCACCATTTAAAAAAATGCAATCTGCCACATTAGCCATGGATGAAATGAGTACATTTGTTCATTCATTTATTCATTCAACCACAGTGTCACAGCTCCTCCTGTATGCCAGATGTCTGCTGGCCACTGGGAGAACAACAGCAAACACCACCGACCCAGTCCTAGTAACCCTGGGACATGCAGTCTAGTGGAGGAGGCTGAGAGAAAACAGAGCAGAGCTCAGTGCCTGTGTGGAGCAGCATTTCCCCCTTATTGGACATTGTTAAAAATCTACAAGTTCCAAAAGGCTTTTAACTCACAGGTTGAGTCCTTAGCAAGATTCTCAGACCATTGAAGTCCCTGACTCATCTTCAATTCTCCAGCTCTGGGAATGGATCTGGTCCATGTGAGTTCTGGGGGGTTGGGGAGCAGAGCTGGCCCTGGCAAGTGGGAAGATGGGTGATCCCAGGAGGGGAGAGGAGGAGCCAGCAAGTACAGCTGTGCATTCCAGAAGATGCCGTGGGTACAGGTAGACTGGCCTTGGCCTTGGAGAGAGCAGGTGGGCAGCCTCAGCTTGCTCACATCTTGTTCAAAACTCGTCATGAGGATTAAATGAAGCAACGCACAAGAGTTAGCCAGGACTTGTAACTACCTTTGGCAAGTTGGTGAAGCCTATGGTATCCTTCTCAAAATAATGGCTTTAAATGCATCAAATAAAATCCGTAGGATTATAAAGGAAGCCAATTATACTGAAATATAATTACCAAAACATTTAAAAAGCAAGTTTGAGTTTCAATAGCATCTGCGTATCTCAATTAACCTGTTATCTAGCAAAATTAGCACACTTCTAATGATTACCATAGTTTCAAAGTAATGATGAGGTAGGTGAAGGATATTTTGAGATGTCTGTGGCACCTGCTATGTGAGAGGAAAATACCTGTGATTTCTTCAGATGATAGTCCCAGTACCACTCATCTTACTGTGGTTTGTTGCTCATATTCATCAGGGAAGGAAGTTCTAATTTCAGTTAGAGTTTGGTGGAAAAAAAAGATAAAATGTTTTCATTCCCACATTCGGGGCTCCCCTGAAATTCTATCCTTAGATGCCCCAGGTTAAGGTCTCCTGAGAGCCTACCCTGTGCTCCCTGGCAAGGGAGGCTTACCTGGTGTTGATGGTGCTCAGTAAATGTTCCAGAACCTTCTCTGCTGCTGCTGCCCTGGGCCCCGCCCATGGTGGTGAATCCCAGTCCATAAACCCCTCAATTCAATCTAAGCTCAGGCAGCAACCCGCAGGATGGCCACTTTACGCCCCCCAGAGACTGATTTTCTCCTTGCTCTGAGCAGAGGCTCCTCGGATTACACTGACATTTGGGGCTTGGGTTTCAGCCACATTTTCAAATTTTTCTTTTCATTTGCACAGAAACCTGAGAAGCCTCTGTGGTCTGATCGCATCATTAATCATTGTGGGACTCCTGTGCTTGCATGCCCAAATGGGAAATCTGTTCTTTGTTTCTTTTTGCTCCTTGGATTTTCACTCTGCCTCTGAATGAGGTTTGGACAATTCCATGCTCCATGCTTCTCTGTGCTGTGCCTGCTGTCACCCCACCAGGCTCCTCCTCTCCCCTCCCCCATCCACCCCTGCCTGCCTTGTTGTGGGGAGGGTGACACACTCCCACACCCCCACACACCCACACACACACACAATCTATTTGTTCTTTCCAAGAACTGGTTGGCTTACTGCAAAAGTGCTAATTAGTTGGGGTAAGATTCAATTGCCAGGGAAAATTACACAATGGAGATAAATGGTTTTGTGGAGGTGAATGTTAGATTGCTCTGTCTGTACTTTCTCTCTTTCTTTTTCCACCAAAAATTTCAGTGAAGACTGAGACCTGGATTTCAAAGGCTCTTATGGTTAGACTCTAAAGGGGTTTCTTAACTCCATGTCCCCATCTCCTCACCATCACGGCTGTCCTGTCCTGGTGGGCAGGTTGTTCACTGCACAGGGGTTGGCCAAGCAGGGGCTGAAATCCAGTCTCTTCTGTTGTCTTTGGCTAAGTCTAATCTCTCACTTCCTGGATGCTCTAGCTGAGACCTTGACCTCCCCACTGCAAGGTAACGCTCATTCACCCTGTCTCAGGGATCTCTTGCACATGGCAGTCCAGAGCAAACCAACCCTTCTCCTAGAGAGGGGCAGTTCTTCCCTTAGACTCACCTCTCCAAATGCTCATCGCTGGCCCCTGCTCCTTCCCAGACCGATGAGGAGGCAGGGAAGGGGCTTTGTCTTCTTGTTAGTAAAAACCCAGGACCCCAAGGAAGCAGTCACGTACTTCCAGAGTTTCTGCCTCTTTGTCTGGGGTCTCATTCCAACATAAATAGGAATGTACCATGGGGCCTCACTAAGCCTGACTGGGGTGGGATGCTGACAGGCTTATAGAACCACACACATAGACACAGACACACACACACTATTCTCTAACAGAAGACTACTCTGAATATATACCCAGCTCACATTCTGCATTCAGAATCAGTCCCTGTATTGAGTCTCGCCCAGGGCAGTGGGTGGGCATTCACTACCTCAGCCTCATATTTGCATAACTAAAAGAGCCACCCAGGGTTTTCCTGGAACAAAGGGGCAGTTGCACCTCGAGGTTAATTCCAGTCTCCTTTCCAAATGCAGAATGTGCTGGTAACTTTTAAAATGGCAGTTTGCTTTTAGATCCAAATGTTCATTGTAAGGAGCAACCCTACAGGGACTGCTTGGGACAAAAGCAGGGAAGGATCAATGCATTTCAGACAGGATCTCCTCTTCTGTCACCATGCTCTTTGGTGAGAAAGAGCTGGAGTCCCAAGTGGCCCTGAGGTCATCCCTTGGTTTCTTTGTACAGGAAAACAAGGAGTGCATCCCAAAGGGGTCTCTTTTCATTAGAAGAGCTTGGTTTTGTCCTGGGAAAGCAGCATTTTACTGTTCCTTGGGCCTGATGATTTGAGTCCATGTTCTGCTGCCCAGAGCGAACATGGCCAGGTCATCAGGCACCCACCATGTATGTTCAGGTTTGAGGTTGCTCTGTGGAGCACCTGTGACAGAGAAGTCTTCCTTAATTATATGGAAGGGAGGGGTTAAGAAGCAATATTCACCTGAGTAAATTTAAAGATCTGATTGACTGTATTTAAGGATTCATGAATCAAGCAGCATCCCATCTAGCAGAAAGGAAGAGATGAGATGAGATGACAAAAGGCAAGCTGACCCTCCACCTACTGCCCCCCACCCCCCAGGTGGGAGGGGGATAGATGTGACATTTCTCAGGCACTGCTGACTGCCCAAGAACAAAGGAAGGAAAAAGCCAATGATCAGCTGATAAAGCTCACAGTCACGAAGGGCATGAAACCCTATCAGTTTGTTACTGTCTTAGTGATTTACAAGAAAAGCACCATCTTGAGAATAGTCAGACCTCCAGAAACTTATGGACTCAATTTCCTGGAGCCCTAACGTTACCTTCCCCTCCATAGGACAGAAAACCCTATATAATGGTCATTCTTCACACTTATATGCAACTCTTTCTGCCCGTCGGTCCTGTCCCTGTGCTTTAATAAAATCACCCTTTTTACACCATGAGACATCTCAAGAATTCTTTCTTGACCATTGGGCTCCACCATCCCACATCAGAAGGAGCCCAGAGGAACTGCACAAAATGGAAGGCTTTTACAGGCAGAAGGAGGTGGGACAAGGAAGTTACTAGAAAAGAGAGAATTCTTTCAGGCAAAGTCATCTTCCTTTGGGGACAGCAGAGTTCTGTTAGGCTGGTTACCTCACTAGTGCTGACCAAGAAATTCCAGACTGACTGCTTAAGAGTACATTCCTGGAAAGGCTGAAACCACAATTAGGTTAGACATTATGTCTTGGTTTAGTGATGTGGGCTTAGCACAAGTGACTCAATTTGGGGCCTGTTGCTTCCTTTTTTTTAACAGAAGGAAAAGAGAAGGAGCAAGCAGATGCGGTTGCTTCTCTGACTTAGGAGTGTGTCTCTGAGACCTGGTGTGGACCTGGATCCTGGACATAAGCCACTCTGCAGACATGTCACTAATCCATGGAAATAAGACATTTGAAATCTAACATCCCAGGCAAATGTGTAGATACCCCCAAAGGGAGTGATTTAGGATGACAACAGCAAAGCACTTTTCATGATCTGTCTGAATTACTGGCCCCTGCCCCAGCTCTTCAGTTCTCGCATGGGTCCAAGTGGGAAGGTGCCACTGGGAGACCCAGCCTTCATGGCAGGAGGGCACCAGCTGTGCCCCTGCTCCTAAGTCCAGAATGCGGGCAGCAGCATTGCTTACCTTCCTTGGATTCATGGGCAATCTTGCCCTGCATCCCTGCTGTAGGAAGGGGTAGGGGTGACTCAAAGGCTAAGGCTGGAATCATCTGGAGACTTCCAGGAGGAGCCAGAGAAGACTGCAGGTGTTTCATGTGGCTGCACCAAGGGCTCTCATGGTCTGGGTCCAGCCCAGCAAGCAGGGCCCCATCCCTTTTTTGACCAAGCCTGGGAAGTCATGTCCTCTGTATTTTACTGATTGCAGGTGAGTCCCAGCCCCACTCCCTAAAGAATTCAAGGTTCTAAATGGGAGGAGCACCCAGGTAACTGTGTAGAAGAGCAGGTGGGGTGGGGAGCAGGTTAGTAGGTTGTGGCATCACTGGAAAATATACTCAGTGGGGAGCACTGCTCCATCCTCCTTCTCAGAATGTCCTTCCTTCTGGCCCACCTTGAGTCAGTTTTTCCTTTCCACTGCTCAGAAAATCCACAGCTGTGATTAAACCTTATTCTCCACCCACTTTGTGTCTCCTTCTGAAAAGCTGAAGTACTGGAGGAAGCACATGAGCCCCATGGTTGGTCTCACATTGTTTACAAATCCTGGATGTGGCCTGGCAATCATGGGGTATCTCCCTGTCCTTTCCTACAGGACTTCTCTGCTATTTTCACCTGAGAGGTAAGCAGAACCTCTGCAGGCAAGTTACTTGCAGGCTGCCCTCCTGAGAGGTCTGGGAGGGTCACATTAAGGCCTCCTTCTGGCAGGAGGGGAAGATAGATTCAAGGCACCATCTTCCTCCTCATAAAGTTGTCTCCATTGGGTTTGGCACCCAGGCCATCATGCCAGGGAAGGGGCTGGGGACCGCTTAAAAATGAACGCTGTGGGGGTGCCTGGGTGGCTCAGTTGGTTAAGCGACTGCCTTCGGCTCAGGTCATGATCCTGGAGTCCCAGGATCGAGTCCCACATCAGGCTCCCTTCTCAGCGGGGAGTCTGCTTCTCCCTCTGACTCTCCTCCCTCTCATGCTCTCTGTCTCTCATTCTCTCTCTCTCAAATAAATAAATAAAATCTTTAAAAAAAAAAAAATGAACGCTGTGATGGCAGAACACACTGCAGGTCAAGGGGCCACCACGTCAATCTGTTGGCAGCCCCCTGATCTTGCCAAGGAAGGGGCTGGCACTTCTCTAATCAAACAGCTTAAGATCCTGCAACCTGAGGGTCAGGTCCTCTCTAGGAGTCCGGTTCAGCCTTGCTGACTGTGGGCCACTTTCCCAGACTGGGAAGGGACAGGTGAGCCAGCACCTGTGGCTGCTTTGGTCTTTGAGAGTGCCCCTTCCTGCATCACTGTTCCGGAAGGGCTGGCCTCCTGCTGCCTGGTCATTGTCCTCTGACTGGGGGACACGGTGCACCTCTCCCCTCACCTATAGCCTTTCACACCTCTAGGTGCAAAGGTGGTGTGGCCTGTTTTTGTGGCCAATCTCATATCTTACACTTTCATCCCACCAAGAAAAATCTACTTCTAACATACCTTCTGCTAAGTGTCCTCTGGTGCAGACTTAGTGAGGTCTTTGTAATAGTTTCTGTTCCCAGTTAGGGTCCCTTTAATGCTACCCGAGCACCTGAGGGTATAGACTGAACTTGACTTCTGGCACATGTTATGTAGTACTGTCTCTTCTAGAGTGTTTTAAAGTACGTTACAGTCATGAGGAGATGGGTGGCTCTAGTTTTACCTTCAGGTTCTGACAAGTGCTCCTGGAAGAGTGCTTATGTGTATGTGTACATGTGTGCACGTGTGCTTGTGTTTTCCCTGTGCATGTAGCCGGTGCCCATAATAAGCTGGGTAACTTGGAAGCAGGGCTGAGCTGTCTGGGTAATCGGATTCACAGGTCTCATGTAGAGGCCTGGCACTAATGACTTTCTCTGAGTTCCCAGCAGGATGGAAGAGGAGCAGGAGGAGGAGGATAGGGGGTGGAAATTCAGTTACTCCTGGGTAGCAAAGAATGTCTTCCTGAGGATCACTGCTCTTTCTTCCAAAGCTGCCCTGGCCATCCCTTCCAAATGACTCCATGGAGAAACAGGGATGCAGGGAAGGGGTGCATGATGTGACTTTTTCTGTGACAGGAAGCCAGAGGACCGCCCCCCACCCCCCAAGGCAACGCCTTGGTGTATCAGTCTGAAAAATCAGGGGGCTGGACTCTGATCCCTCCCAGCTCTGACATTTTGAGCATATGGTCTGTGGTGGCTGTTGTGTGGGTGCTGGAAGATCTGTGTGTGTTGGGAAAATAGGCTTCAAAACCAAGAGCGTGCATGTAGCTCTGCGTGTTGATGGAAGGCTGAGAGAAGCGTACTCCCTTCTGCTCTGTGGCGTCTGGGCAGTTTCCCTTTTCTGTGGGAACCTGCTCACCTTCTGCTTTTCCAGTGAATACATTTGCAACTTTAATATTGCATTCCTGGGGATTTGCTTGGTTCATTTAACAAAATGATTTACTGTGATGGGGATTGTTTGCTGTTTGGCTTCCCCATGACAGACACCTGAGTCTGTGCTGTCCTGCAGAGACAATTGGGAAGGGACTCTCATCAAGAACCCCTCTTCCTGCACCCCATGAATTGTGCTGTGACTGAGACATTGATGATATAATTCCAACCAATGCATTCACCTTTAGAGCTTTGATTTAAGAACACCCACACGGATATGACAAATGGCTAGTGTTTAATTTTGGTTAGCAGAATATATGCCCCCAGAATCCAATATATTTCTTAACCTCATACAATTTAATGGAGGCCAGTGTGAATTTGCTTGAGACCTAACACATCATAATTCAGTCTGCATTTTATAGCTAAATTCTGGAAATGAACTAATGTCACCTCAGAGCTACAGATTTCCAAATATCTGTGTTAAGATATTAGAAATCAGTCAGCTCTTTGGGGGAGAAGGGGGTCGACCCGAGCCTCCCTTTAGAGCTCGTTGGGTTTACTTGTCCTTAGATGTGGGAAGGAGCAATGCCAGTCGAATGAGGGAGGCCAGTGTGGCCACACTCTGGAGGTCTTCCCTAAGGGAGGATTGTCCTGTCTAAAACTCTTGGGTTAGTTTGCTTATAAACCAAGCATAGATTCTCCTAGGGGCAAACTGAAAGATTCCTCGCAAGCAGTGAGGCCCTTGTAGGCAGAGATTGTCTGTCTTCATCTTTGTTTCCCAAACCCTGGCCCCTGGCAAGGGTCTGGGCAAACAGAACGGCCTAGTGACCACCCAATGTTGAGGGAAGCTTTGTGGCTTGCTGGGTCCTGCCTGGCTGTAGAGCCAAAGCATCAGTCTGTGTGAGTGGCCTCAAGACAAGAATTTCAAAATGGTTCTGGTGTATGTGGCCAACACGTGGGGGGTGGGGGTGGTGGGCATTGGCCAAAGCAGCCACATGACCAACCTCCATTTGTCAGTCTCTGAGTCCCTGGGAAGAAGTGAGGGGCTCTCTGGGGGTGTGAGGCTGGCTCTGCCTGGATGGAGTGTCCTTTCCTCACCTGAAACATGTCTTTCCTGCAACCCCTTTGTCTTTTTCATTCTGCCTAATTAGAGAGAGAGATTTTCTAGAGGCATTGGGTCTAATTCTATGATTTGGATTGTGACAATAGCTAGCACATGGCTGGCACTTCCTAAATGTTTAATAAATAATAATAATTATCCTAATGATAGGCCTTCTGCTTGCTGACAGTTTCTGCCCTCCTCCCTCCCACGAGCTGCCAGCTCTTCTGAGGGTTCCTTCCTTCCCCTTTGCCATCTTCACAACTCAGTGGCCACGATCCGAGCTTCCCCATTGCTCTTCACCTCCCTGGAGGGCTCTTTACAACTGTCATGGACAGACAGAGTTCCCTTCGCTTCTAGGATTCATGCTCTTTCTTTTGCAGCATTTGTGAGCAACTACAGGGACTCTTGCACAGCTCAGAGGATGATCCAGAAGGAGTCAGGCTCTTTTAGTGTGGAGCCTGAATGAGAGTGTTTTCTGGGATGTTCAGAGCAAGTGCCAGCTTCTGAGCACCAAGCAGGAACCAGCCCATGGACTCCTGTACCCTGTCTCCCAGGGGGTCACAGGCAGGGTGGGTAAAGCTAAAAATTACCCACAGTCCTGCTGCCTTCATTTGAAGCCTGCATGAATAGTTTGTAATTAGCAAGTTCTTTGTTGCTGCTGCCAAAGGGCTTGGAGACTGTCTTATTATTTCCCTCCTGAGTAGAGGCTCTCTTCATGGATTGAGCAATGGGAGGCTGCTGTCTAGGTTTTGCTGGACTATTACTAGATTTCTAATTTTTTTGCAACCTGAATAGTAAAGTTTCAGTGGAAATACGTGTAAGACTTTTAAAAATGTGGCTATTATTTGAGCAGTAATGGAGCTTTTTATGTAAGCTTTTTCAAAATAAGCAAATCATCATGTATTCACTTAAAAATGTTTAGAAGAGGTTGTATGTGATTGTGAAATGTATGTGTGGATGTCAACTTCGCTGGGACACGGCATCCCAGTATTTGGTCAAATAGTATTCTGGGTGTTTCTCTGAGGGTATTTTTGGGTGAGATGAAAGCAGATTGCCCTCTGGGTGGGCTTTGTGCAATCAGCTGAAGGCTTGAGCAGAACAAAAGGCTGACCCTCCACCCCCTCAGTAAGAGAATTCTTTACACTAGATGGCCATGGAACTGGGATATCAGCTCTTGGTGATACAGCATTTTCTATTCTGCAGATTTTGGACTTGACAGCCTCCAAAGTCACATGAGCCAACTCCTTATAATAAATCTCTCTCTCTCTCTCTCTTTCTCTCTCTATCTCCTATTGGTTCTGTTTCTCTGGAGAACCCTGGCTGATACACTGTGTGATATTATTGAAACAGCTTGGGATCGAGTTAGACCTTCAGCTCCTCTATTTGGGACCCTTGGGCAAGTCACTGAACCTCTCCAAGTGTGAATTTTTCTCACCTGAAAATAGGGGATCTATCTTATAGGGTCGTTTTAGGAACCGGGTGCTCAGATAAATACTAAGGGAATGCACTAATGATCACACAGAGAAGACATAAAGGAGAGTAGATTGCCTTCTCTTTTTCCAGCCTGTGTTAAGCATTGAGATTGACTAAACCTAGACCTACTGCTTTGGAGGACACAGATCTCTCCCTCCACCCTGCTCTGGTAGTGGCAGCTGCAGACACTTACTGTGGGCCCACTCCAGGCAGGGGACACCTCTCTGGTACCTCATGCCTCTATTGGGAGACATTCCTGGGTGATCCAGTGCCTTTGTTTTCCATCAGCCATGCCCACTCTTTCCCATATTTCACCTGTTTTTAGACCCTGTGTTCCAGCCCTTTTAAACTCTGTTCTCTACTTTCCAGGTCAATGACTAGCTAATTCATTGGCCTAATCCCCAGAAAGCAGAAGGAAAGCCCCATTCCTGCTCTTTCTTGGTGTCATTTCTAATAGTGATGCTCTGGAGATTGCCATGTGGCATGAGCCTGCACCCGTTGGTATCACTACTGGTAAGACACTTCAGGGAAGAAGGGATGGGGCATTGGCCCCTCTGTCCACTGCATGGCCACTCATCCTTTCCAAGCCCTGCCCTCTCTGGCCTAGTCTGCCAATCCCCTGTTTGGCTTTCCCCTTCTCCTTGCTCTTGTCAGGCTCAGCTGTTCTCTATAAGTCACTTGTAGCCATCATTTGAAAGTGCAAATCTGAGCACCTCATCCCCATGCTTAAACCATCCACTGTCTTGTTCTCAGGGACAAGACCAGACTCCTTGGAGGCCTGTGGGGCCAAGAGGGACACAGCCCTGCCCAGCCGCAGCCTCTCCCACACTGCCCCTGGCTCCCCCGGTGTGTCCCTGACTCTCCATGCAAAGGCTTTACATGGGTTTTGTGTTAGGGACTCTTTCTGACCATCTGGGTTTTAATTTTTTCAGTGATACAGGTTTTTTTTTTTTTTTTTTAAGCTTTTTATTCTTTTTGAGTCTATTTGGTAATTTTTATTTTACTAGGAATTTGTAAGTTATTTGCTTTACTATTTTTAGATTATTGCTGTATCTGTAGTTGTCCCATTATCAATCCTGACATTTTTAATGTCTCCTTTTATTAATTTTTGATTATGCTTGTCAGAAATTTGTCTATTTTATTAGCTTTTTCAATGAAACAATTTTGGTTTTTAAAAAACACTCTTCATTTTCTATTGTACCATTTCTGTAGTCATTGCTCTTATTTCCTTTCTTCCTTTTTGGGTATATTTTGCTGTTATTTTTCTAACCTCTTTGGTTGGACATTTGGCTCATTAAATCTGTAGCTTTTATTATTATTATTAATGCAAATGTAACATACCAATTGTATCCTACTTCAACTTGCTTATTTTTGGAAGAGTTACTGATGTAGAATTTCCCTGCAGTAACATTTGTTCATTTAAAGCGTATACTTCATTGAGTTTTGACCAATATATAGTCTTGTAACCACCAACACCAAAGATATAGGACATTTCTATCACGCCAAAAAGTTCCTTTATGACTCTTTGCAATCAACGTCCTCCTCCCAACCCTAGCCTTTGGCAACCACTGATCTGATTTCTTTCTCTTTATTTTGCCTTTTCCAGAATGTCAGATAAATGTAAACTCACAGTGTTACCATTTTGTGTTTCATTCCTTTCATGCACTCGGTAATTTGTGAGATTCATACACGCCATTGCACGTTTCAATAGTTCATTTTTTTGTATTGCTGAATTGCTGAATAATATTCTGTTGTTTGCCTATATCATAGATATGTATTGTTTCATTAGTTAATGGGCATTTGCTTTCATTTTTGACGTTATGAGATCAAGTTGATCTTCATGAGGACAAATGCTCTCCTTTCTGAGCAAATGCATGGAAGTAGAATTGCTAGGTTGTATGTTTAACTTTATAAGTATCTTTCAAACTGTTTTCCAAAGTGGCTACACCATTTGCATTCCCAACAGCAGTGTATAAGAATTTTAGTTGCCCCACATTCTTGCTGATATTTGTTATGGTTATTCTTTGTAATTTTAACCATCCTTTTTTTTTTTTTTTCTTTTGTGTCTGGCTTCTTTCTTTCTTTTTTTTTAATTTAATTTTATTATGTTACGTTAGTCACCATACAATACATCATTAGTTTTTGATGTAGAGATCCACGATTCATTGTTTTTGTATAACACCCAGTGCTCCATGCACTATGTGCCCTCCTTAATACCCATCACTGGGCTAACCCATCCCCCCACAACCCTCCCCTCTAAAACCCTCAGTTTGTTTTTCAGAGTCCATAGTCTCTCATGGTCATCTCTCCCTCCTATTCCCCCCTGCATTTTCCCCTTCCTTCTCCTAATGTCCTCCATGCTATTCCTTATGTTCCACAAATAAGTGAAACCATATGATAATTGACTTTCTCTGCTTGACTTATTTCACTTAGCATAATCTCCTCCAGTCCCATCCATGTTGATGTAAAAGTTGGGTATTCATCCCTTCTGATGGCTGAGTAATATTCCATTGTATATATGGACCACATCTTCTTTATCCATTCATCTGTTGAAGGGCATCTCGGCTCTTTCCACAGTTTGGCCATTGCAGACATTGCTGCTATGAACATTGGGGTGCATATGGCCCTTCTTTTCACTACATCTGTGTCTTCGGGGTAAATATGCAATAGTGCAATTGCTGGGTCATAGGGTAGCTCTATTTTTAAATTTTTGAGGAAACTCCACACTGTTTTCCAAAGTGGCTGTACCAACTTGCATTCCTACCAACAGTGTAAGAGGGTTCTCCTTTCTCCACAGCCTCTCCAACATTTGTTGTTTCTTGCCTTGTCAATTTTTGCCATTCTAACTGGTGTAAGGTGGTATCTCAGTGTGGTTTTGATTTGAAAATACCTGATGGCTAATGATGATGAAAATTTTTTCATGTGTCTGTTAGCCATTTGTATGTCTTCTTTGGAGAACTGTCTGTTCTTGTCTTCTGCCCATTTTTTGACTTGATTATTTGTTTTTTGGGTGTTGAGTTTGAGAAGTTCTTTATAGATCACGGATACCAGCCCTTTATCTGTAGTGTCATTTGCAAATACCTTCTCCCATTCTGTGGGTTGCCTCTTTGTTTTGTTGACTGTTTCCATTGCTGTGCAGAAGCTTTTTATCTTTTTTAAAAATTTTTTTATTGTTATGTTAATCACCATACATTACATCATTAGTTTTAGATGTAGTGTTCCATGATTCATCGTTTGTGCATAACACCCAGTGCTCCATGCAGAACATGCCCTCTTTAATACCCATCACCAGGCTAACCCATCCTCCACCCCCCCTCCCCTCTAGAACCCTCAGTTTGTTTTTCAGAGTCCATCGTCTCTCATGGTTCGTCTCCCCCTCCGATTTCCCCCCCTTCATTCTTCCCCTCCTGCTATCTTCTTCTTTTTTTTTCTTAACATATATTGCATTATTTGTTTCAGAGGTACAGATCTGAGATTCAACAGTCTTGCACAATTCACAGCTCTACCAGAGCACATACCCTCCCCAGTGTCTATCACCCAGTCACCCCATTCCTCCCACCCCACCCCCTACTCCAGCAACCCTCAGTTTGTTTCCTGAGATTAAGAATTCCTCATATCAGTGAGGTCATATGATACATGTCTTTCTCTGTTTGACTTATTTCGCTCAGCATAATACCCTCCAGTTCCATCCACGTCGTTGCAAATGGCAAGATCTCATTCCTTTTGATAGCTGCATAATATTCCATTGTATATATATACCACATCTTCTTTATCCATTCATCTGTCGATGGACATCTTGGCTCTTTCCACAGTTTGGCTATTGTGGACATTGCTGCTATAAACCTCGGGGTGCACGTACCCCTTTGGATCCCTACATTTGTATCATTGGGGTAAATACCCAGTAGTGCAATTCCTGGATCATATGGTAGAGAAGCTTTTTATCTTGATGAAGTCCCAAAAGTTCATTTTTGCTTTTGTTTCACTAGCCTTTGGAGATGTATCTTGAAAGAAGTTGCTGTGGCCGATGTCAAAGAGGTTACTGCCTATGTTCTCCTCTAGGATTTTGATGGATTCCTGTCTCACATTGAGGTCTTTCATCCATTTTGAGTTTATCTTTGTGTATGGTGTTAGAGAATGGTTGAGTTTCATTCTTCTGCATGTGGTTGTCCAATTTTCCCAGCACCATTTATTGAAGAGACTGTCTTTTTTAGCTATTCTATATAGCCATTTAGCTATTTTTAGTAATTTTAGCCTTGTAGTGGTATTTCATTGTAGTTTTAACTTCATTTCCTGTATTGAATAAATTGTGTCTCTCCACCAACCTCATATGTTGAAGTCCTAACCTGCAGTATCTCAGAATGTGACTGCATTTGGTGATAGGACCTTTAAAGAGGTGATTAAGTTAAAATGAGGCTGTTAGGGTGGCCTTAAACCAATCTGTCTGGTGTCCTTATAAGAGGGGGAAATTTCGACACATCAAGAGACACCAGGGATGCCCACACAGAGGAAAGGCCAAGTGAGGACATGCAAGGAGGCTGTCTGCAAGCCAGAGAGAGAAACCTCAGGAGAAACTCACCCTGCTGGTGCCTTGATCCTGGACTTGGAGCCTCCAGAACTGTGAGAAGTAAATTGCTGTTGTTCAAGCCACCTGGTCTGTGTTATTTGTTATGGCAGTCTGAGCAAACCAATACATTTCCATAATGAATAATGCTATTGTGTATTTTGTGTGCCACTCATATATCTTTTTTTGGTGAAGTGCCTGTTAAAATATTTTGCCCATCTTTAAAAACTGAGTTGCTGATCTTCTTATCATGGGGTTATAAATATTCTTTATATATTCTGAAAAGGTTCTTTATCATATATGTCTTTTGAAAACATTTTCTCCTAGTCTATGGCCTGACTTTTCATTTTTTTAAATGGTGTCTTTCAAAAACAGATTTTAATTTTGAGGAAGTCTAACTGATCAATTTTTATTTGTGGGCTACAATTTTTAAGTCTTATTTAAAACATTTTTACTTAATCCAAGAACCCACATATTTTTCTCCTATGTTTTCTTTTTAAGAGTTTCAGCTTTTGGTTTTATATTTTGTTTTATGCTTCATTTCAGTTATTTTTTGTGTGCATATGGTATAAGAGTCACAATGCATTTTAAAAACGAGGCTATCTAGTTGAAGTACCATTTGTTGGAAAGACTGTCCTTTCCCTTTTGAATTATTTGCATGCTGGTTGCAGATCAATTGATCATATATGTGCAGGCCTATTTCTGAACTCCCAATCCTATCATATTGCTGTCTGTTGTCTATCCTTATGACAAGACCACATGGTGTTGATTAGTGTAGCTTTATAGTAAGTATTTAGGGCAGGTGTGGGATTCCTCCAAATTTCTTCTCTTTTTTTTTTTTCCCAAAACTGTTGTGGTTATTCTAAAAGCTTCTGCTTTTCAATAAAAATTATAGAATGAGCTTGCTAATTTTAGAGGTTCTTAGTGAGTTTGCCTTGAATCTGGATCAATCTGGGGAGAACTGCCATCTTAAACAATGTTGAGTCTTCCAATCCACATGTTATATTTCTCTGTAGTTTTAGGTCTTATTTAATTTCTCTTATCAATTTGGGAATTTTTTTGCATACAGTTTTTCACATATTTTGTTAGATTTATCCCTAATTATGTGATGTGTTTATGCTGAAGTAAATGATTTAAAATATATATATATTTAGTATTTTTAAAAATTTTATTATGTTATGTTAATCACTATACATTACATCATTAGTTTTTGATGTAGTGTTCCATGATTCATTGTTTGTGTATAACACCCAGTGCTCCATTCAATACATGCCCTCTTTAATACCCATCACCAGGCTAACCCATCCCCCCCACCCCCCCTCCCCTCTAGAACCCTCAGTGTGTTTCTCAGAGTCCATAGTCTCTCATGGTTCGTCTCCCCCTCCGATCCCCCCCTTCATTCTTTCCTTCATATTATCTTACATACTATCTTACATACTATCTGAACATACAATGTATTATTTGTTTCAGAGGTACAGGTCTGTGATTCAACAGTCTTACACAATTCACAGCGCTCACCATAGCACATACCCTCTCCAATGTCTATCACCCAGCCACCCATCCCTCCCAACCCCCACCACTCCAGCAACCCTCAGTTTGTATCCTGAGATTAAGAATTCCTCATATCAGTGAGATCATATGATACATGTCTTTCTCTGATTGACTTATTTTGCTCAGCATAATACCCTCCAGTTCCATCCACGTCATTGCAAATGGCAAGATTTCATTCCTTTTGATGGCTACATAATATTCCATTGTGTATATATATATATATATATATATATATATATACACCATTTCTTCTTTTTTTTATTATATTATGTTAATCACCATACATTACATCATTACTTTTTGATGTAGTGTTCCATGATTCATTGTTTGCGTATAACACCCAGTGCTCCATGCAGAACGTGCCCTCTTTAATACCCATCACCAGGCTAACCTAACCTCCCATCCCCCTCCCCTCTAGAACCCTCAGTTTGTTTTTCAGAGTCCATAGTCTCTCATGGTTTGTCTCCCCCTCCGATTTCCCCCCCTTCTTTCTTCCCCTCCTGCTATCTTTTTCTTCTTCTTCTTTTTTTTAATATATAATGTATTATTTGCTTCAGAGGTACAGATATGTGATTCAACAGTCTTGCACACTTCACAGCGCTCACCATAGCACATACCCTCACCAATGTCTATCACCCAGGCACTCTATCCCTCCCAACCCCCACCACTCCAGCAACCCTCAGTTTGTTTCCTGAGATTAAGAATTCCTCATATCAGTGAGGTCATATGATACATGTCTTTCTCTGATTGACTTATTTCGCTCAGCATAATACCCTCCAGTTCCATCCACATCATTGCAAACGGCAAGATTTCATTCTTTTTGATGGCTGTATAATATTCCATTGTATATATATACCACTTCTTCTTTATCCATTCATCTGTCAATGGACATCTTGGCTCTTCCCACAGTTTGGCTATTGTGGACATTGCTGCTATAAGCCTTGGGATGCACGTACCCCTTCGGATCCCTACATTTGTATCTTTGGGGTAAATACCCAGTAGTGCAATTGCTGGATCATATGGTAACTCTATTTTCAACTTTTTGAAGAACGTCATACTGTTTTCCAGGGTGGCTGCACCAGCTTGCATTCCCTCCAACAGTGTAGGAGGGTTCCCCTTTCTCCGCATCCCCGCCAACATCTGTCATTTCCTGACTTGTTAATTTTAGCCATTCTGACTGGTGTGAGGTGGTATCTCATTGAGGTTTTGATTTGGATTTCCCTAATGCTGAGCGATATTGAGCACTTTTTCATGTGTCTGTTGGCCATTTGCATGTCTTCTTTGGAGGAATGTCTGTTCATGTCTTCTTCCCATTTCTTGATTGGATTATTTGTTCTTTGGGTGTTGAGTTTGATAAGTTCTTTATAGATTTTGGATACTGGCCCTTTATTTGATATGTCATTTGCAAATATCTTCTCCCATTTTGTCGGTTGTCTTTTGGTTTTGTAGACTGTTTCCTTTGCTGTGCAAAAGTTTTTTATCTAGATGATGTCCCAGTAGTTCATTTTTGCCCTTCCTTCCCTTGCCTTTGGCGATGTTTCTAGGAAGAAGTAGCCATGGCTGAGGTCGAAGGGGTTGCTGCCTGTGTTCACTTTACGATGTTGATGGACTCCTGTCTCACATTGAGGTCTTTCAACCATTTTGAATCTATTTTTGTGTGTGGTGTAAGGAAATGGTCCAGTTTCATTCTTCTGCATGTGGCTGTCCAATTTTCCCAACACCATTTGTTGAAGAGACTGTCTTTTTTCCATTGGGCATTCTTTCCTGCTTTGTCGAAGATGAGTTGACCATAGAGTTGAGGGTCCATTTCTGGGCTCTCTATTCTGTTCCATTGATCTCTGTGTCTGTTTTTGTGCCAGTACCATACTCTCTTGATGATGACAGCTTTGTAATAGAGCTTGAAGTCCGGAAATGTGATGCCACCAGCTTTGCTTTTCTTTTTCTTTGTTTTTTTTTTTAAAGATTTTATTTATTTATATTAGAGAGAGAGAATGAGAGAAAGCACATGAGAGGGGGGAGGGTCAGAGGGAGAAGCAGACTCCCTGCTGAGCAGGGAGCCTGATGCGGGACTCGATCCAGGGACTCCAGGATCATGACCTGAGCCGAACGCAGTCACTTAACCAACTGAGCCACCCAGGCACCCTTGCTTCTCTTTTTCAACATTCCTCTGGCTATTCGAGGTCTTTTCTGGTTCCATACAAATTTTACGATTATTTTTTCCATTTCTTTGAAAAAAATGGATGGTATTTTGATAGGAATTGCTCTAGGTAGCATTGACACTTCTGCAATATTTGTTCTTCTAATCCATGAGCATGGAACGTTTTTCCATTTCTTTATGTCTTCCCTCAATTTCTTTCATGAGTATTTTATAGTTTTCTGAATACAGATCCTTTGCCTCTTTGGTTAGATTTATTCCTAGGTATCTTATGGTTTTGGGTGCAATTGTAAATGGGATCAACTCCTTCATTTCTCTTTCTTCTGTCTTGTTGTTGGTGTATAGGAATGCCACTGATTTCTGTACATTGATTTTATATCCTGCCACTTTACTGAATTCCTGTATGTGTTCTAGCAGTTTTGGGGTGGAGTCTTTTGGGTTTTCCACATAAAGTATCATATCATCTGCAAAGAGTGAGAGTTTGACTTCTTCTTTGCCAATTTGGATGCCTTTTATTTCTTTTTGTTGTCTGATGGCTGTGGCTAGGACTTCTAATACTATGTTGAATAGCAGTGGTGATAGTGGACATCCCTGCCGTGTTCCTGACCTTAAGGGGAAAGCTCTCATTTTTCTCCATTGAGAATGATATTCGCTATAGGTTTTTCATAGTGGCTTTTATGATATTGAGGTATGTGCCCTCTATGCCTATACTCTGAAGAGTTTTGATCAAGAAAGGATGCTGTCCTTTGTCAAATGCTTTTTCTGCATCTATTGAGAGGATCATATGATTCTTGTTCTTTCTTTTATTAAAGTATTGTATCACATTGATTGATTTGCGGATGTTGAACCAACCTTGCAGCCCAGGAATAAATCCCACTTTGTCCTGGTGAATAATCCTTTTAATGTACTGTTGGATCCTTTTGGCGAGTATTTTGGTGAGAATTTTTCATCCATGTTCATCAAGGATATTGGTCTGTAGTTCTCCTTTTTGATGGGGTCTTTGTCTGGTTTGGGGATCAAGGTAATGGTGGCCTCATAAAACGAGTTTGGAAGTTTTCCTTCCATTTCTATTTTTTGGAACAGTTTCAGAAGAATAAGTATTAATTCTTCTTTAAATGTTTGGTAGAATTCCCCTGGGAAGCCATCTGGCCCTGGGCTTTTGTTTGTTGGGAGATTTTTGATGACTGCTTCAATTTTCTTAGTGGTTATAGGTCTGTTCAGGTTTTCTATTTCTTCCTGGTTCAGTTTTGGTAGTTGATACATCTCTAGGAATGCCTCCATGTCTTCCAGATTATCTAATTTGCTGGCATATAGTTGCTCATAATATGTTTTTATAATTGTTTGTATTTTTTAGTGTTGGTTGTGATCTCTCCTCTTTCATTGATGATTTTATTTGGGTCCTTTCTCTTTCTTTTTGATAAGTCTGGCCAGGGGTTTATCAGTCTTGTTAATTCTTTTAAAGAATGAGCTCCTAGTTTTGTTGATCTGTTCTACTGTTCTTTTGGTTTCTATTTCATTGATTTCTGCTCTGATCTTTATTATTTCTCTTCTCCTGCTGGGTTTAGGCTTTATTTGCTGTTCTTTTTCCAGCTCCTTTAGGTGTAGGATTAGGTTGTGTATTTGAGACCTTTCTTGTTTTTTGAGAAAGGCTTGTATTGCTATATACTTTCCTCTTAGGACTGCCTTTGCTGCAACCCAAAGATTTTGAACAGTTGTGTTTTCATTTTCATTGGTTTCCATGAATTTTTTAAATTCTTCTTTAATTTCCTGGTTGACCCATTCATTCTTTAGTAGGATGCTCTTTTGCTTCCATGTATTTGAGCTCTTTCTGACTTTCCTCTTGTGATTGAGTTCTAGTTTCAAAGCATTGTGGTCTGAAAATATGCAGGGAATGATTCCAAACTTTTGGTACTGGTTGAGACCTGATTTGTGACCTAGGATGTGATGTATTCTGGAGAATGTTCCATGGGCACTAGAGAAGAATGTGTATTCTGTTGCTTTGGGATGGAATGTTCTGAATATATTTGTGAAGTCTATTTGGTCCAGTGTGTCATTTAAAGTCTTTATTTCCTTGTTGATCTTTTGCTTAGATGATCTGTCCATTTCAGTGAGGGGGGTGTTAAAGTCCCCTACTATTATTGTATTGTTGTCGATGTGTTTCTTTGCTTTTGTTATTAATTGGTTTATATATTGGGCTACTCCCTTGTTAAGAGCATAGATATTTACAATTGTTAGATCTTCTTGTTAGATAGAACCTTTAAGTAGGATATAGTGTCCTTCCTCATCTCTTATTACAGTCTTTGGTTTAAAATCTAATTTGTCTGATATAAGGATTGCCACCCCAGCTTTCTTTTGGTGTCCATTAGCATGGTAAACGGTTGTTCACCCCTTTACTTTCAATCTGGGGGTGTCTTTGGGTCTAAAATGAGTCTCTTGAAGACAGCATATCGATGGGTCTTGTTTTTTAATCCAATCTGATAGCCTGTGTCTTTTGATTGGGGCATTTAGCCCATTTACATTCAGGGTAACAATTGAAAGATATGAATTTAGTGCCATTGTATTGCCTGTAAGGTGACTGTTACTATATATTGTCTGTGTTCCTTTCTGGTCTATGTTGTTTTTAGGCTCTCTCTTTGCTTAGAGGACCCCTTTCAATATTTCTTGTAGGGCTGGTTTTGTGTTTGCAAATTCCTTTAGTTTTTGTTTGTCCTGGAAGCTTTTTATCTCTCCTTCTATTTTCAATGACAGCTTAGCTGGATATAGTATTCTTGGCTGCATATTTTTCTCATTTAGTGCTCTGAATATATCCTGCCAGTCCTTTCTGGCATGCCAGGTCTCTGTGGATAGGTTTGTTGCCAATCTAATGTTTCTACCAGTTTAGGTTACATATCTCTTGTCCCAAGCTACTTTCAGGATTTTCTCTTTTTCTCTGAGACTCGTAAGTTTTACTATTAGATGTTGGGGTGTTGACCTATTTTTATTGATTTTTGAGAGGGGTTCTCTGTGCCTCCTGGATTTTGATGCCTGTTTCCTTCTCCAAATTAGGAAAGTTCTCTGCTATAATTTCCCCCAATATACCTTCTGCCCCCTCTCTCTTTCTTCTTCTTCTGGGATCCAAATTATTCTAATGTTGTTTTGTCTTATGGTATCACTTTTCTCTCGAATTCTGCCCTCGTGATCCAGTAGTTGTTTATCTCTTTTTCTCAGCTTCTTGATTTTCCATCATTTGGTCTTCTATATCCCTAATTCTCTCTTCTGCCTCATTTATCCTAGCAGTTAGAGCCCCCATTTTTGATTACACCTCATTAATAACCTTTTTGATTTCTACTTGGTTAGATTTTAGTTCTTTTATTTCTCCAGAAAGGGTTTCTCTAATATCTTCCATGCTTTTTTCAAGCCCAGCTAATATCTTTAAAATCATCATTCTGAACTCTAGTTCTGACCTCTTACTAATGTCTGTATTGATTAGGTCCCTGGCGGTCGGTACTGCCTCTTGTTCCTTTTTTTTTAGGTGATTTTTTCCATCTTGTCATTTTGTGCAGGGGAGAATAGATGAATGAGAGAACAAAATGCTAACAGGGTAACAACGTCCCCAGAGAAATATACGCTAAACAAATCAGAAGAGATCTGAAACTGGGGGAAAGGAAAGGGAAAGAAAGAAAAAAGAAAAAAAAAAAAGAAATAGAAAAAGATAAAAAAAACAATATGATCAAATATGATCAGATTTGTGAATAGATCAGTGAGACACACTGGATTTTGGGAATGTTTTGGTCTGTTAGAAGAAACTGCCTCCCAAATTTTTAAAGAAAGAAAAGCTTATATATGTAGAAAAATAAGGGTAAATCTGATGAAGGGATGGAATATGACTGTAAAGATAAAAATTATAAAAGATTTTATAAAGGAATTGATAAGAAGTTGGTTGAAAAAAGAAAGAAGAGAAATGAAAAAAAAAAGAGGGGGAGAGAATCTGATCAGGCAGGAGACTAGAACAAAGCCACACACTAGAGATTTAGGGTATATTTTGGTCTGTTAGAAGAAACTGTATCCCAAAATTTTAAAGAGAGAACAACTTATATATATACCAAAAACTATGTTAACTACTATGAAGGGATAGAATATGACTCTAAAAATGAAAAATAAAAAAGATTTTTTAAAAAAAGGATTGATAAGATGGTAGAAAAAGGGAAAAAGAAAAATTCAAAAAAAAAAGAAAAAGAAAAAAAAGAAAATTAAAAAATTAACTTTGAAAGACTTAAGAATCAGCAGAAAAAAGCCATGAATTCTATGTGCTGTATTCCCCTAGTGTTGGAGTTCTGCCATTCTCATTTTTCGCAAACCCGGTGTTGGCTGGCTGTTCTTGCTGATCTTCTGGGGGAGGGGCCTGTTCCCATGGGTCTCAAATGTCTTTGCCGGAGGCAGAATTGCCCCACCCTTGCCCTTGCTGGGGTGGGCTAAGTAATCTGCTGGGTTTGCTCTCGGGAGCTTTTGTTCCCTGCAAGCTTTCCATAGAATGTTTGAGGACGAGAGTGAAAATGGCAGCCTCACAATCTCCGCCCTAAAGGAGCCGAGGACTCGGGGCCCCGCTCCTCAGTGCACCCCCAGAGAAAAGCAGTCAGTCACTCCCGTGTCCCCAGTCTCCGGCTGTACTCCGTGCTCACCCGGCCTGTGACTGAGCATTTCTATCTCTGGCACATGACCCCATGTGGAGTCTCCAAACCCAGCAGATCCCTGCGGTGTGCTTCCGTGCCACTCTTCCCAGGGGAGGAAGGGGAGTCTCCCCGGATCTGCCACTTGTTGGGTCCCTGCTGGAAGAGAAGTGACCCAACTGTGCCGCGGATCATGGTGTATGGCAACCCTGAGCTGAGAGCCCGCGCCTTGGCTCTGTCTTTGCAGCCAGCTTCCCTGCTCTGATACCTGGGAGCTCTGCCACACTCAGGCACCCCCGGTCTTTCTGTGACCCCGAGGGTTCTGAGATCACACCAGCAAGGCTTCCATCCCCCGCTTTAGCCACTGGAGCGATGTCCCTCAGCGGAGCAGGCTTCTAAAAGTTCTGATTTTGTGCTCCGTGGCTCTATCACTTGCCAGAAGCGGCCGACGGAGGCCCCCTCCCCCGCTGTCTATCCTCCCGAATAACGCCTCGGATTCACTTCTCCGCACATCCTACCTTCCAGAAAGTGGTTGCTTTTCTGTTCAGAGAGTTGCTGCTATTCTTTTCTTCGATCTCCTGTTGAGTTCGTAGGTGTTCAGAATGGTTTGATCCCTATCCAGCTGAGTTCCTGAGACCAGACGAAATCCAGGTCTCCTACTCCTCCGCCATCTTGCTCCCCACCCCCTTCTAAAAAATATATATTTTTAAATTTCCAATTGTTTGCTGCTAGTTTGTAGAAGTGCAGTTGAATTTTCCCTCAACTTCCATTGCTTTCCCCTCTCAAGGCAGACTCTCCCTGGCTCTTTGCCATGGTGGATAGGACACCCAGTTCTTATTCCTTGTGGGAGAGGGAGGCGGGGAGTAGAAAACCCTTCTGGTATTGGTGTGTGTTAGCTATCTTTTTTTTCTTTCAAAATTCTCTTTTAAAGGCTTTGATGAGGCCTTGCTCACAGTGGCTAGATGTGAAGGAAAGGAGAACCTTGTTCAGCTCCTCCCCACCCTGGATGGGGTCATAGTGTCACCTCCCAGACTCAATTCCACTGATGCAGAGTGTCAGAGGGAAGAACAAACAGCCACTGTGATAGCATTTGCTCACCATGACCTCAAGCCTGAATCTGAAGAGCTATGTAAAGGCACTGCGGAGAAGGAGTGCATTGGGTTGTTGACTGAACTGATTTATTTTACTTGGTTTGGGACAAAAGGACATTCTAGTTTGAGACTGATATTTAGGTGAGTTTATTATGGAGACAAAGGTATTCTGATATTTGCAATAAAATGCAGCATCTGCAGGAATAAATAATAGACAAAACATTTATATAAATGGTGACTCTGAGAAGGCTTTTTGATGGCAAAACCTCTTCATCAAAAGCAAAATCTCTTTCTCATGCCTGTGTTCCACCTTTGGCTTTGCACTGCTGTCTATTGTGGGCCTCAAACAGGCAGAGCTCATCTGCAGACTGTTTCTGCTGCTTGGCATACATGTCTGCTGTCATTCTTCCAGGTGGAAGACCACCTTCTGATCCTTCTCAGCTCAACTCAGAAATTTCTCCTCTGCCTCTTGATGGGCCCAGTGGGCAGGATGAAGTGGTTCTCCTCTCTGTTCCATGATTTCCCTGTGATCAGTACTCTGTTGGAAGAGGTTCACACATCTGTCTCTCTCCTTGGAAGAAGCACTGGCCTCCATCATCTCGGGGTTTCTGATGCCTCCACAGTGATGGGCATGAGTCATGTTTGCTAGATAAAAATAGGACACTGAAAAGCCAAGCATGTTGGAGACTTGGTTGGACTGGATTTCCAGACTCTGAACACCTTCCTGTGACAAGTGTTCTTCTGGACCTTTCAAGTGCTGGCTGGACAAGCACTAGCCTGACAGCTTGACAGTTTCAGGGACAGCTAGATCAGTAGAGGTCAGAAGCAGATGGGGTTGCAGAGAACTCATGCAAATGGAGCACAGGATGCAGCACAAATGTGGTCAGGAGGACCTGTCCTCTTCCTGGGGCCCCTTATAGGTTCCCAAACTCTCTCACTGCTGGTATATCTGCTCTTCCACCAGCCTTGGCACATTATAGGCAGCCCCATTCAAAGTAAAGAAATTAGAATTTGCATCACATGGCTACAGATTAATTCACTGGGAATGAAACCCAGGTCTGTAGCCTCATTGTTCAGTGCTCTTTCTAGCAGCAAGCAGGGGCAATGTGGTAAAGTGAACAGTCTCCTTGGTCAGCAAAACTAGATGCAACCCCAGCTCAGTCACTTAGCCGAGTGACTGTGGGTGAGTAACCTCACCTCTCTACATCTCAGTCTCTCCATCTGCAGCAGGGGTGTATAATAATGTCCACCTGATAAGCTCAAATGGGTGTCACTTGGAGGTTTCATGTAGGACATAGTGGGAGATCAATAACATCTGTACTATTTTGTTTCTTCTGGCTGCCATGTTTAGAAGGGACATTGCCCACAGGTATAGTGCTACAGAAGGATGCCTGGAATTGTGGCAGGTGGGAAAGCCAGACTCTACTGTGTGCAGCTGCAGAGAGGAGGTGGGGGTGACACATGCAGATGCACCTGCATCCTTGCAAAGCTCAGAGCTCGGATACAGTTGCAGGAGGCTGGCTTGTGTTCAGGATCACCCAGAGGACTGTAGAGTTGGCTTTCGGTAGTGAGTATTCTGTCCATGGATGTGTTCAAGCAGAGGTTTCATGAGCACTCACTGGGCATGCTGGGAAGGGAGTTTTTGGGTTTGTGAGTTGACTAAACCCAATAGCTCCTAAAAGCCTTCCCAGACTAAGCATTTTTATTCATTTCTGTGGTAGGATGAACAATGACCCCCACAGATGTCCACATCCTAATCTCCTGAGCTGTGAATGGGTTATGTTAATGGCAAGGGGGAATTAAAGCTACTAATCAGCGGTCTTTAAGTTAGGGAGATTCCTGGATTATCCAGGTGGGCCCAAGGAGTCACCGGGTACGGTGGGAGAGGGAGACAGAAAATGAGAGTCAGACAGATGCAGTGTGAGGAAGGGTCCACCCACCTTTGTTGGCTTTGAAGACAGAAGAGAGACTGCAGACCAGGGAATGTGGGGGGGGGGGGGCTCGAGAAGTGGAAGGGGCAAGGATATAGACTCTATCCTACAGCCTCCAGAAAGGAACACAATCTTGGCAACACCTTGACTTCAGCCCAGTGAGACTCATTTCAGGTTTCTGGTCTCCACAACTATAAGATGATAAATTCATGTTGTTCTAAGCCACCAACTTTATGGTAATTTGTTACAGATACAATAGGAGACAAATACAATTTCATTTCCTGTTTAGTGAGAATTTTGGTTATAATGGGAAAATAGCAACTCCTTCAAAACCCACAGCTGTGATAGGCATTTCCAGATGGTGGGGCAAGTACAACTCAGTTATCGTAATTTGATGAGAAGCAAGGGCCATGGCCCAGGCAGGGAGGTCTGAGGAAGGCAGCCGTATCATGGTAGGTCTGAAGCAATTCAAAGTGCTCTATCACTAAGCTTTGCAAATGGTTTAGCAAATAATACAATAACAAAAGCCATGTATTGTTTCTTGTGTATAAGATGATGGATAGTTCATGAGCCAGGCTTGGCAACTCATAACAGGGTCCCTGGAATGCGGTATTTCAGACAACTGCTCAAATGCCAGATCTGCCATGTCCTTGTGGGGCACCTTGAGCAAGTCACAAACCTTTCAGGGCCTGGTAATGATAGCCCCTCCCTCCTGTGGTCTGTGCAGACATATACATGGTGTACTGCGTCTGGAGTGCTGTGTCAGGGCCTGGGTCATAGAACAAGAGCAATAATTGCATTGTCTCTAATGTAATCTTCCCAGAGGTCTTGTGGGGTAGCAGTTAAAATCCTAGCTTTAACATCAGGGGTCAGGGACCCGGGACCTGAGGGCCAGGTCATGCTGGCACTGGATCTGGCCAATGGGTCACCTTCAGCTATTGTCCCTTTCCCCATGCCCCTGTATACATCTCCTCAAAAATCTCTGGTGGGATGTAAGGCAGCTGGTGGAGAGTTTGGGGTCTGAGTCTCTGTGACCCAGAGACCCTAAGTGCTGAGATGCCTAATACGGTGGCCATGTTCTCCTGCCCTGTGCAACTGTTAAAGGAAAAGGGAAACCCATGACACTTACTGAGGACAGTATGGCAGACTTTATTAAAAGGGGGGGGAAACAGATGATGGGTGTAGGGACCACTACCATGGAATGTTTCAGCGAGGACAGAGATTGGACTCAACCCTGAATATAGTCTGGGCAAGTGGGAATGTATAGCCAAGGAGCAGAGTGGGGGTCAGTGGATGGAAAATTACTAAGAAGAAGCATCGGGGTGGGGGTGGGGTGGTTCTGGCTAAACTAACCTAACAGGACTCTTGCTGAGGGCAGGCCAGGGTGACTGGCTCTCACTTGGGGACTGTGGGGGGTAAGAAACCTGCTTAGGTATTGAGGGTGGTCAGATACTGAGGGTGGGGATTCTGGTTAAGCTGACCTAGCAGGATTCTGTTTAAAACTGGACAATGCAGAGAGGACCATGGAAGTAGGCCTGGTTGAAAAGGTCAGAGGGGCCTGCGCAGAGTTTGACCAAGGACAGAGTCTATGTCACAGGCAAAGCTGTTCCCCATGTCAGCTGGGTGGGCAGGTCACCTGCAATGCCGGCCAGGGACTGTCAGACACCCTGTGCAGACTGGTACAAGAGGCTGGGCCTGGAGAAGAGCTTCCCTGATCCCGGGTCCGTGTCAGAGCCAGAAGGACCCCAGACCTGCATTCCCCACTGAACAATGGACAGCCTGGCCAGAATGTCTCAGCTGTATCCAGTGCCAGTGATGTCTCTTTCACTGTCCTGGTGAATAAATGCAGTTTGTCATCACACAAAGTCCATTACTCCCCAGGATCTAAATGTCCAACAGTGATAGGAAGCCCACACCATCTAGGTGGGCTTTACTTGAAGTGAGAGTCCACACCTTGCCATGTGTCCAGCTATGTGGAAAGCACTGGTGCCTGTGGGAAGTGGTGATATTTTCCCAAGACATTCTGGGGACAAAGAAAGTCTCTCTTCTGTCTCTCTGTCTCTCTGCTTTATGGGGTTTACTAACATTTGTAAAGGCTAACATTGAGTAACTGCTGGACTTAAAAAGTCCCTGCTGAATGGCATAGGGCACAGATTCAAGAGAAATGGGGCCTTTCCCTGCTTGAGCTGTCACATCAAAAGGCAGCCCTGGGCCAGGTAACTACTCTTCCGTGTCCTTCTCATCTGTTCACAGGGCCTACAGGGCCTGCCCCATCTCACGCACAGAACCCCTATGAGTCATGTGTCACTTTGGGAAAATGCCAAGGAGTCAGAAAGGGGAAGGGGGAGAAACTAGGAAGGGAATTAGGTGATTTTTAGGGTCAGAGTCACAGCTCGTAAATCGTCTTCCATTTACATAAGGCCCCTGAGTTCCTCGTGCTTTATATAGGCTACCATGTTCAATTCTTACCACTTTTCCTCTGCCCTAGAGCACATTACTCCATTCCTAGATGAGGCCCAGAGAATGGCAGAGGTTTGCCCTAGGACACACAGCAAGTGAATGGCAAAGTTGGGAATTCAAGCCCAGGCTTATCTCAGTCTCAGACTCATGCTCATGACCTCCCTGTCCCACACCATCTAGGTGGGCTTTACTTGAAGTGAGAGTCCTCTCCAGACAGCTTTGAAAAGCCTGTGCCAGTGTGAGGTGTGAACTGCAGAGTCTGTGTAGTGGGAAGGAGACTCGGCTCCTCCCACATTTTTTAAGCTTCTCTTGGTGGCAGATTCTGTGCTTGGTGCTGGGGACACAGACCTGCAGGCTCTGATCCCTGTCTGAGGAGCTCATAGCATGCTGGGGTGAAGAGAGACAATCAGGAAATTGCTGCAAGAAGGGATGGCATTGCACTTCGAGAGTATTGGGTAGGGCTTCTGGTCCCACAGAGGGCCTGGTGGGACAAGACTTGAGTAGGAGGGGGCCATAGCAGGGAAAGTAGTGAGGAGGGTAGAAGCTCCAGAGAGAAGCAGCATGCCCTGGGAGGGAAACACAGGCTGTCAAGGATCACCTGGGTCCCATGTTCTAGGCTGGAAAGCTGAGTCATGAGACTGCAGGTGGAGGCAGAACCAGAGGGCTTTGGATGCCTGGGCTTTCTAGAGTGGGCAGAGAATCAGAATCTCCTGGGAACTTTCAAAATGACAAATGTATAAGTTGCCTCCAAGACCAGCTGGGTGGGAATCTCTGGAGCAACCATGAAGTGCCTGGGAAGGCCTTGAGTGGTGGTGGATGCATCTGTGTTAAGTGAGGGATGACATGGGGAGACGGGCTTCAGAGGGATCATCTGGACAAGTGTGAGCTGAACCTAGGGTGTCATGTGGTTAGAGACAGGAAGAAAAATCAGGCCCCTGCACCCCTGTCTACCTGAGTGTAGACAAGGCCAGAACTGGGGATGCTACCATAGGAATTGGTGATGGGAAGTTCAGAGGAAACATGTATAAGCATGGACCCAGATTTGGAGCCTAATATCACCTCTGCTATTTCTTCATCCATGAGTTAATTTACATTATCTTCTAAATCTCAGTGTCCTCAATTGTAAAATGGGGATACAAATGTCTCTTTGATGGGACTGTTGTTAGGAACAAATGAGGAAAATGTGTTTAAAGGGTGCAGCATGGTGCCTGGCATTCAGGAGCTGTTCAGCAGATGGTGGCTTGTGTTAGTACATTGATTAAACTTGGGCCTTTATCAGATTTCATCTTGGAGGTGTTGATCTATGCACTGGAAGTTTTTCTCACTGGAATGCAGATGATAAATACAAGATGCATACACCACCACTCTCCCTCTCACCTCCCAGATGTTGTTAACCAATTAATGCCCTATTTCCTACTGAGCCCAGGCCTGGACAGAAACCTTCTCCCTGAAGCATCCTGGAAAACCACGGTCAGTCAATCAGACCTGAGATCTGGGACCTGGGACATTTGCCAACCCAGTACTAGATCTTTGGTAGACCTGTGTACTCGGTACCTGTCTCCGGTTCCTGGACCCATCTCCATCCTTTTATGCTCTCCTCTGTGCCATGGGGTTGGGGGCTGGAAGCCTGTAAGCTACATTTCCCAGATGACTTCTTGGCTGCCTTCCAGTTCAGTCCTGCCGAAGGGAGGCCCTGGCAGAGGACAGGAGGGCAGAGGAAGAGAGAAGCCATCTTTTTTTCCCCTTTATCTGCTGCCGCCTCTGGCAGCTGTAAGAAGTTCCTTGTCTACCTCTGCCCCAGCGGCTGACCTGCTGACTGACTCCAGCAGCAGCAGGAGGAGCATTCAGTGCTCCAGCAGCCTTGGCTGCACTTCACTTACGGGCTCTGGCTTACACGCTGTCCACAGTTGTGAGGGTGCCTCATTCACTGCTGAGTGGTGGGGACAGTGGTTCCAACAGCACCAGCAGGGGCAAGGTGTGCCCTGAGCCTGGGAGGCTTGGTAATCATTATCACGGTTCTGGCTACACTGTTTCCTTTTTTGCTTCTCCAGCTCTAGGAGTATAAACAACTCCCCATGGTTACAAGCATCTGGGTAACCTCAGCTTCTCCCTCCTAATTCTGCAGGCTTCCAACACTTTCATGACTGGTGCTCCATGTTACATTCCTGCTCTGTGCATCTGACTGGATGCTGAGTGGTGTAACCAGTATAAACCATGGGCTTAGAAGTCAGGCAGAATTGCCGGTAAGTTTGGATTCTGCTCCTTGCTTTTTGTAACACCCAGAAACTAAAGGCTCAAATAAGACAGAGGTCATTTTTGTCTCCCACAACTGCCCAAGTTCCAGGCCTGCAGACAGCTCTGCTCCATATGCTAATTTAGGGACCCAGGTTCCTTCCATTTTGTTTCTCCTCACCTCCTTAGGCATTGTTCTCATTTGCATGATGAAGACTGGATTAAATCCTTCCAGGATCAGGTTAGTAGGAAGAGGGATGAGATTGTGGAGACAGGCACCCAGTTATAAGGGCTTTGGTCTATATGTGACCCTACTCTTCTCCCATTGGGCCCTGCCTGACTGTAAGGGAGGCTGGGGTGTGTAGTGTCACTATGCAGCCATGTGGCAGGCTGCAGTTCTATTACTGAAGAGGAAAGGGAGAATGAATTTTGTTGGACCCATAGCCACCTCTGCCATACAAGCTTTGTGATGGGCACAACTCACTTATGATACTTTCTTTGTAGGGTCGTGATCATGAGTAAATAAGAATATGCATAAGGTTCTTACTACAGTGCCTGGTCCCAAGGAACCCTCAACCAAGGTGATATGCTCAATGTCTACACTGGATCTGGGCCTGTTGGGTCAGGTGAACGCCAGATCCCGGGGGGAGGACGGAGATGTGCCTCCATCTGGTGTCACAGATAGTCACAGGTTCAGTGTTCAACATGAGCCAAGAGCTGATGTCTCCTTTTGTCTATTTATGCACGAGCCTTTGTTAGCAGCTCTTTGGGTTTATAGTTATAGTCTGCTTTCAAACTGGAGTTCAGGACAGGGAAATTACATCCTATGATGGAGCAGGTGGTGGGTGAGGATGGAGGCGTTCCCCATCCATCACTGTGGATGGACCAGGGCTTAAAAGATGTGATCTATCACTCCTTTTAAAGGGCTCCTATTCCCAGGCAGCCTGGAAATTGGGGGAACCTGGTCTCTGGAGCACTTACAGTAAGTTGCCACTTCCCAGGATGGCTTAGGAGTGGTTGCCATGACAGTAGATTTGTGCTACTTTCTTGCTTTCAAAGGAAGCTGGGCTGCCCAAGAAAATGAGGGCACCTCCTTCTTGGAAGGTTGGGGGCCTTTGTTCCCTCCTTCCCCTCCCCCTCCAAGAATGCATAGGGCCTCATTATGCTGCTTCTGCCTTTCACGGTATAATTTGGATAACAAAAGAGAGGCACAAGATGGATGGGAGCCATTTCATTTCTTGGCATCATGGCCTGAGCATGAACTTGCTTCTCAGGCTCTGATTAATTTGCTCAAGTGTAGGCTCACAAAGTCAAGTTTGATTCTACTCCTGTGGGTCAAATGGTTCTCTTTGGTCTCGTTTTTGCAACTAACTAACCAACTGGCTAACTTTCTCCTTCCCTCCCCCGCTTGTCCCTTCCCTCCTTCCCTACCCCTTCTGTTCCCCCCCCCTTAGTTCCTCCTTCCCTCCTTCTTCCTGCCTCTCTCTCTCCTTCCCTTCCTTCTACAAACATCCACTGAACACTTTCATGCTGAGACCTATTATGGCTGAGGTTACAGAGATACATAAGTAAGACCATAAGGCTCAACCTGAAACTGTTCACCACCTGCATGTGACACAGACATGAAAAGATGCACTTAGGATAAGAAGCTCTAAGTGCCACAAGGGAGGCAGGTATTTGCCTGGCTGCTGTGGAAGCCCAAAGTGAGAAGGGTCAAGGACACCTGAGGCAAGCTCAGAAGGAGCTTTGAGCTGAGTTTGTCTCCAGTGGACTGAAAGGGAGAGTCTTTGGGGAAACACAGAGTGTCCAAGATTTGGGGAGTGGGGGCTTTAGGAGGTCAGGTTGGGAGGATATAGAGTAAGGCTGGGTAGTCTGGTGGGCTCCGACTGCCAGAGGCCTGACAGTTCAGCATAAGGCATCTGGGTGCTATCTCTTGGTACTTGGGAACCACTGAAGGAGTTTGAGCAGAGGAGAGCTGTGGCCATGTGGAAGAGAGACTTAGAAGGCCCAGCCTGGGAACCTAGGGGTGAGCTGGATGGTCCAAAGGTCCAGGGAGGACATGACAAAGGATAGGGGTGGCTGGGTACCAGGAGGGATGGAGGATGTTCTCTTTCTCCCTCTGCTCCTGTATCCAAGAAACACCGAGCTTCTGTTCTGTATGAGGTATGCACTGGACCCCTTACTCTAAAAGCATAGCATTTAACCCTTTCAATACCTGAGAGGAGGTAAAGACACCTCTCCTCATTTTAAAGGTGTAAAAACTGAGACTTGCCTAGACTGAGAAAAATGATCACACAACCCATGAATGGCAGAATAACAATGAAAACCTAGATAAGCTTTTCCCCCTCAAAGCCCATGGGCTGCATGGAAACTGGAATTTTCCATGGTACTGCATTCCATTCTCAGTAAGTGTTTGCTGGAGAGCTGGAATGAGCAAATGAATGCCTCCTCTCCTGTTAAACCCCACAGCCCCCTGGCTGCTCAGCCCGTCTCTGAGCTGGGCTTACCTGGGGACCCTTGATTTCAGCAGTGCCTTTGGGGAGTTGGCTTCATCAAATGTGGGAACAGCTGGAACATTTGTTTCTCTTCTTGAGGGTTAAAATGCCTGTGGCTCCAGAAGTCCCTTAAGGAATAAAGCTAACACAGAATTGCATACCTTGTGAGGGGCTGGGTGTGGGAACCAGGGGGCAGGTGGGTCTTCTGTCTCTGTCTACTTTTCTACTCATTGTATGGTGCTGATATGGGTAATGTTATGCTGAGTCTTACCACATTAAGCCTTATTTTACAGATGAGGAAACTGAGGTAAAGAGAGGCGATATACAGCCAGCATCACCAGCTATTAAATGATGGTGCTGGGATTCAGTCTGCTCATAATGGGTCAGTTGGCCCATGCTTAGGGCTGGTGCTGACCATGCCCACACCTGGGCAACCATTACTGTGGGCTCCACTGGACTGTTTCCTCAGAGCCCCTGCAGATGGAGGTCAACTCTTAGCACCTGGTTCTACTGCAGATGGATAACTTTATAGGTTTTTCTCTGTCATGTTTGGAGCCCCTCTCCACATCTCAGAGGCCATCTCTGTGAGCACAAGGCCCAGGCTTACTTCCTCCTCTCTGTCTCCTACAGGGTCTGGTCAGGTCCCAACCTTGTGCATCACTTGGGGCTGGAGATGTCCAACATAACAGTGGACAGCTAATCCTTCATCAGTCAGCTGAGTGGGTAAGATGGACTCTGAGACCCCGAAAGCAGCCCTAGCCTGTATTTCTAAGGCTCCATGGTCTGAACAGCCATCCAGGGGTGAGCTCTTGCACCCCACCTCCAGGTGTGACTACATATTACCTTTCAGGGAGTAGGATTTGCTTTTCTGATTTCCAGAGCAGCTCAACCAAGAGCAAAGGCAGTCCTCAAATTTAAAACCCACACACAAGTTAAGAAATATGTTTTACAGAAAGCGTAAGCATTGTTTTTGATAAATAGATCTAGCATGATAAGACTGCTGCTATTCCTGTCAAAAAAGAATTGGTAACTGTCTCAGTGTCTGGGGCTGCAGTCCCCTCCCTTGGTTTTCCTTGGAGGGACCTACGTATTTTTAAGAATCTGACTTTAGCAATTTCCTGGTGGACGTGGTCTACTGAAACCAATTTACATTTCAGGACACACTTGGTGATTTGAAAAAATCCTAACTTTTATCACTTTCATTGAGAGTAATTTATTGAAATGCTTATATGCTTGAATCAAATTTCTCTTTATTCTACTCCTATAGGCATATCTTTGGAGCTTTTCTTTGACCAGAGGCAAGTTCTGGTTCTGTTGAGAGTAGCCCTTATCTGTCCTATATCCACCATGATACTGAAGGGAAGAGAAAGGAAATGCAAATCAGGGCATGCACTGCTTCTCTTCTGAGACCCTACCTCTATTCATAACCCCTCACAATGCCTGTTTTCCATTTCTGTAATTTTGTCATTTCAAGAATGTTAAACAAATGGAATCAAACAGTGAGTGATATTTTGGGATTGGTATTTTCACTCAGTTGGTGCACGTAAGTCTGTTCCTTTTTATTGCTTGGTAGTATCCCATGGTAATGGCTGTACCAGTTTGCTTAACTGGTTATCCATTGAAGGACATCTGGGTTGTTTCCCATTTTGGGCTGTTATGAATAAAGCTGATAAAAACATTTGTGTCAGATTTTATGTGATCCTAAGTTTTCATTTCTCTGGGATAAATGTCCAAGTGTGCAATTGCTGGTTTGTTTGGTAGCTGTATGTTTGTGTTTAAATATATTGTCAAACTGTTTTCTAGAGTTGCCATTTATATTCCTACCACAATATATATTTTGATCGAGTTTCTGTGCATTCTCACAAGCTTTTGGTGTTGTTATTATTTTTTTAATTTTGGCATCTTGATAGCTGTATAGTGATAGCTCATTGTGGTTTTGTTTTGCATTTCCCCAATGGTTGGTGACACTGAACATCTTCTCATGTGCTTCCTTGTCATCTCTATAGCCTCTTCAGTAAAATTTCTGCTCAGATCCTTGCCCATATTCTAAATAGATTGTTTCATTTTTTACTATTGTGTTTTGGAGAATTCTTTATATATTCTAATTACTAGGCCTTGTCAGGTATGTTGGTTGCAAATATTTTCCACTAGTCTATAACTTGTCTTTTCCTCTCCCTTAACAAGATCTTTTTCAGAACAAAATGTTGTTGTTGTTGTTGTTGTTATATATATATATATATATAAAAGATTTAATTTATTTATTTGAGACAGAGAGAGAGCATGAACTGGGGGGCAGAGGAAGAGGGAGAAGCAGACTCCCTACTGAGCAGGGACCCCAACACGGGGCCTGATTCCTGGACCCTGAGATCATGACCTGAGCCAAAGGCAGATGCTCAACTGATTGAGCCACCCAAGCACCCTTGTTGTTGTTGTTGTTGTTTTGTAGAGAGAGAGAGAGAGAGAGTGAGTGGGGGTGGGGGTAGGCAGAGGGAGAGGGAGAGAGAGAATCTTAAGCAGACTCCATGCCCAGTGTGGAGCCTGACGTGGGGCTTGATCTCATGACCCTGAGATCAAACAGAGCTGAAATCAAGAGTTGGATGCTTAATCCACTGAGCCACTCAGGAGAACAAAAATTTTTAATTTTAATTTTAATTTTCTTCTTTTTTGGATCATGCTTTTTGGTACCAAGTCTAACTACTCTTTGTCTAGCCCCACATCCCAAAGATTTTCTTTTTTGGGGGGGAGGGAGATGTTTTATAATTTTATATTTTACATGCTAAAGTCCCTGTTCTAGTTTGTGTTAATTATTGCTCAAGGTGTGAGGCTTAGGTCAAGTTTTTTTGTTTTGTTTTGTTTTGGCTTATGTATGTCTAATTGTTTACTGAAAAGACTTCCTTGATCACATTGCTTTTGCACCTTTGTAAAAAATTCAGTTGGCCATATTTATGTCCATCTGTTTCTGGATTCTCTATTCTGTTCTGTTGTTATGCGTCTGTTCCTCTACCAGTGCCATGCTGTCTTGATTACTGGGGTTATATAATAAGTTTTGAGGTCAGATAGACTGAAAACTCCCAACTTTATTCTCTTTTTTTTTCTCAAAAGGGTTTAACTCTCTTGTTCCTTTCCATTTTCATATAAATTTATCCATAAAAATCTGTAAAATCATGCTGGGATTTTGATAGAAATTGTACCAAACATGTATAACAGTATGGGGAGTATTGACTTCTTTACTTATATTAAAATTTCTAGAACATGAAAATGGCATATGTCTCCATTTATTTAGATCTTTGATTTCTTTCATCAGTATTTTTTATTTTTTAGAATACAACATCTATACATATTTTGTTAGATTTACACCTAAGCATTTCATTTTTGAGTCATTTTAAATAATATATTTTAAAATTTTGTTGTTCAAGTGTTCATTGTTAGACTATAGAAATATAATTGATTTTTGTATGTTGATGTTCATTCCTGTGACCTTACTAAGCTTATTTATTAGTTCTGGGATTTTATTTTTGCAGATTCCTTGGGAATTTCTACAGAGATCATAATGTCACCTGCACATAGTGACTGTTTTAGTCCTTCCTTTTTGTTCTGTGTTCCTTTTCTTTCTTACCATATTGCAGGGGCTAGGACTTCCAGCACTATGTTGAGTAAGAGTGGTGACAGGGACTGTACTTGCTTTGTTTCCAGTCTTAAGGAGAAAGCCTCAGTCCTTCACAATCAAGTACAATGGTAAGTTGTAGGTATTTTTGGTAGGTGCTCTTGATCATATTGAGGAAGTTCTCTTTTATTCCTAGGTGTCCGAGAATTACTGTTATGAATTGAGGTTAAATTTTGCTGAATGAGTTTTCTGCACCAATTAAAATGCTAATCTGATTTTTCTTCTTAGTCTGTTAATATAATGGATGATGTTGATTGATTTTCAATATTTGAACTACCCTTGCATTCCTGGAATATATTCTACTTGGATATGCTATATTTCATACATTGCTGTATTCTACTTGCTAATATTTTGTTAATTATTTTTGTCCATATTCAGTCTGTAGTTTTCCTTTATTGTACTGTTTTTTATTTTTACTTTCAGTATTGAGGTAACACTAACCTTATAAAATTAATTGGGAAGTGTTCCTTCCTCTTCTATTTTCAGAAAATACTGTATAGAATTAGTGTTCTTTAAATATTTGGTAGAATTCTCCAATGAGATTATATTGGACTAGAGATTTTTTAGGGGTAGAACTTAACTATGAATTCAGTTTCTTTAGTAGTTATAGGCCTTTCAAAATATCTATTTCATATTGTATGAGTTATGTTAATTTTTACTTTTTGAAGAATTGACCCATTTCATCAAATTGTCAAATTTATATATATAGAGTTGTTTGCAATATTTTTATTATCTTTTGATGTCTGCCAGGTCTTTAATGACATCTCCTGTCATTCCTTATATGAGTAATTTGTGTCTTTTCTTGCTAGAGGTTTGTCAATTTTATTGAACTTTTCATCAATTTTTGTGGTATTTTGTTAGGGTAGCCCAAGCAGACTTATATACATGCTTCTTTAGCTCTATCCCACAAATTTTGATATGTTGTATATTTATTTTCTTTCAGCTCAATGTGTTTCTAAATTTCTATTGAGATTTCTATTTTTTTTTTAAGATTTTATTTATTCGACAGAGAGAGACACAGTGAGAGAGGGAACACAAGCAGGGGGAGTGGGAGAGGGAGAAGCAGGCTTCCCGCAGACCAGGGAGCCCGATGGGGCTTGATCCCAGGACCCTGGAATCATGACCTGAGCCGAAGGCAGATGCTTAATGACTGAGCCACCCAGGCGCCCCGAGATTTCTATTTTACCCATAACTTATTTAGGTGTCACTTAGTTTCCAAGTGTTTGGGGACTTTTCTGTTATCTTTATGTTCTTTTATTTCTGTTCTTTTGATACTATTATAGTCAGAGAACACATAATATAGGATTTTAATCTTTGAGGTGTGTTTTATGATTCAAGATACGGTTTAGCTTGGTGTATGTTCCACGGGTGCTTGAAAAAATGTGTGTTCTGTTTTTGCTGGTTGAAGGTTTTGGTAAATTTTGATTAGATCCTTTTGGTTGATGGTTTTGTTATGTTCTATTCCTTGCTGGTTTTGTCTCTTGTCTATCTATTGTTGAGAGATGGTGTTGAAGTCCCAACGTCAAAAATAAGGATTTATCTATTTCTTTTTAAAATTCTATCAATTTTGCTCCACATATTTTGTAGCTCTGTTGTTTGATGAAGATGCATTTAGGATTCCTATGTCTTTTTGGTGGATTGACCCTTTTATCATTATGTTACATCACTCTCTGTCTCTGCTAATTTTCTTTGCTCTGATGTTTACTTTATCTGGCTAATATAGTCACTCATGCTTTCTTTTGATTAATATTTGTGTGGTATATCTTTTTATATCCTTTTAACACCAACCTCCCTATACCATTATAATTGGAGTGAATTACTGATTGGCAGCATAAAGTTGGGTTATCTTTTATCCCCTCTGAATTTAGAATATGTACATTTAATATAATTATTAGCCTTTTAGGGTTTAAGTCTGCTGTTTTAATTTTTGTTTTCTGTTCTCTGTTTTTCATGTCTGTTTTCTTTTTATTTTTTTCCTTGTGGGTTACTTCTTCTTTATAATTTTAATTTATCTATAGCGTTTTTATTATTTATTATTGAAGTACAGTTGACATGCAATGTTATACTAGTGATTCAATAATTCTATACATTACTCAGTGCTCATCACAATGAGTGTAGTCACCATCTGTCACCATACAATACTATTACAGCATTACTGACTATATTCCTTATGCTGTATTTTCATCTTCATGACTTATTTATTTTATAACTGGAAGTTTGTACCTCTTAACCTCCTTCACTTATTTCACCCATCCCCCCATCCACCTTTCCTTCGGCAACCACCAGTTCTCAGTATTTGAGTCTGTTTGTTTTTCAGATTCCACTTATAGTGAAATCATATGGTATTTGTCTTTGTCTGACTTATTTCACTTAGCATAATGCCCTCTAAGTCTATTCATGTTGTCACAAATGGCAAGATCTCATTATTTTCTATGGCTGAGTAGTATTCCTGTGTGTGTGTGTGTGTGTGTGTGTGTATCAATCACTTCTTTTTTATCCATTCATCTACTGATGGACACTTGGGTTGCTTTCATATCTTGGCTATTGTAAATTATACTGCAATAAACAGAGATGCATATATCTTTTGAATTAATGTTTTCATTTTCTTTGGGTAAATACCCAGGAGTAGAAGTACTGGATCATATGAGAGTTGTTTTATTAATTTTTTGAGGAAGCCTCATACTGTTTTCCATAGTGGCTGCAATCAACTTGCATTCCCACCAACTGTGCACGAGAGTTCCCTTTTCTTCACATCTATAGTATTTTTATTTTTTTTATTTTTTTTATTTTTTAAATTTTTTTATTGTTATGTTAATCCCCATACATTACATCATTAGTTTTAGATATAGTGTTCCATGATTCATTGCTTGTGCATAACACCCAGTGCTCCATGCAGAACGTGCCCTCCTCAATACCCATCACCAGGCTAACCCATCCTCCCACCCCCCTCCCCTCTAGAACCCTCAGTTTGTTTTTCAGAGTCCATCGTCTCTCATGGTTCTTCTCCCCCTCCGATTTCCCCCCCTTCATTCTTCCCCTCCTGCTACATTCTTCTTCTTTTTTTTTTCTTTCTTAACATATATTGCATTATTTGTTTCAGAGGTACAGATCTGAGATTCAACAGTCTTGCACAATTCACAGTGCTTACCAGAACACATACCCTCCCCAGTGTCCATCACCCAGTCACCCCATCCCTCCCACCCCACCCCCCACTCCAGCAACCCTCAGTTTGTTTCCTGAGATTAAGAATTCCTCATATCAGTGAGGTCATATGATACATGTCTTTCTCTGTTTGACTTATTTCGCTCAGCATAATACCCTCCAGTTCCATCCACGTCGTTGCAAATGGCAAGATCTCATTCCTTTTGATGGCTGCATAATATTCCATTGTAAATATACACCACATCTTCTTTTTCCATTCATCTGTCGAAGGACATCTTGGCTCTTTCCGTAGTTTGGCTATTGTGGACATTGCTGCTATAAACATCGGGGTGCACGTACCCTTTCAGATCCCTACATTTGTGTCTTTGGGGTAAATACCCAGTAGTGCAATTGCTGGGTCATATGGCAGCTCTATTTTAAACTTTTTGAGGAACCTCCATACTGTTTTCCAGAGTGGCTGCAGCAGTTTGCATTCCCACCAACAGTGTAGCAGGGTTCCCCTTTTTCCACATCCCCACCAACATCTGTCATTTCCTGACTTGTTAATTTTAGCCATTCTGACTGGTGTGAGGTGATATCTCATTGAGGTTTTTTTTTTTTTAAAGATTTTATTTATTTGACAGAGAGAGACATAGCGAGAGAGGGAACACAAGCAGGGGGAATGGGAGAGGGAGAAGCAGGCTTCCCGCTGAGCAGGGAGCCCGATGCAGGGCTCGATCCCAGGACCCCGGGATCATGACCTGAGCCGAAGGCAGACGCTTGACTGAGCCACCCAGGTGCCCTGCTCTCTCATTGAGGTTTTGATTTGGATTTCCCTGATGCCGAGGGATGTTGAGCACTTTTTCATGTGTCTGTTGGCCATTTGGATGTCTTCTTTGGAAAAATGTCTGTTCATGTCTTCTTCCCATTTCTTGATTGGATCATTTGTTCTTTGGGTGTTCAGTTTGATAAGTTCTTTATAGATTTTGGATACTAGCCCTTTATCTGATATGTCATTTGCAAATATCTTCTCCCATTCTTTTGGTTTTGTTGACTGTACCCTTTGCTGTACAAAAGCTTTTTATCTTGATGAAGTCCCAATAGTTCATTTTTTGCCCTTGCTTCCCTTGCCTTTGGTGATGTTTCTAGGAAGAAGTTGCTGCGGCTGAGGTCGAAGAGGTTGCTGCCTGTGTTCTCCTCAAGGATTTTGATGGATTCCTGTCTCACATTGAGGTCTTTCAACCATTTTGAGTCTATTTTTGTGTGTGGTGTAAGGAAATGGTCCAGTTTCATTCTTCTGCATGGGGCCGTCCAATTTTCCCAACACCATTTGTTGAAGAGACTGTGTTTTTTCCATTGGATATTCGTTCATGCTTTGTCGAAGATGAGTTGACCATAGAGTTGAGGGTCCATTTCTGGACTCTCTATTCTGTTCCATTGATCTATGTGTCTGTTTTTGTGCCAGTACCATACTGTCTTGATGATGACAGCTTTGTAATAGAGCTGGAAGTCCAGAATTGTGATGCCGCCAGCTTTGCTTTCTTTTTCAACATTCCTCTGGCTATTCGGGGTCTTTTCTGGTTCCATACAAACTTTAGGATTATTTGTTCCATTTGTTTGAAAAAAGTTGCTGGTATTTTGATAGGGATTGCATTGAATGTGTAGATTGCTCTAGGTAGCATTGACATCTTCACAATATTTGTTCTTCCAACCCATGAGCATGGAACGTTTTCCCATTTCTTTGTGTCTTCCTCAATTTCTTTCATGAGTATTTTATAGTTTTCTGAGTACAGATTCTTTGCCTTTTTGGTTAGATTTATTCGTAGGTATGTTATGGTTTTGGGTGCAATTGCAAATGGGATCAACTCCTTCATTTCTCTTTCTTCTGTCTTGTTGTTGGTGTATAGGAATGCCACTGATTTCTGTGCATTGATTTTATATCCTGCCACTTTACTGAATTCCTGTATGAGTTCTAGCAGTTTTGGGGTGGAGTCTTTTGGGTTTTCCACATAAAGTATCATATCATCTGCAAAGAGTGAGAGTTTGACTTCTTCTTTGCCGATTTGCATGCCTTTTATTTCTTTTTGTTTTCTGATTGCTGTGGCTAGGACTTCTAATACTATGTTGAATAGCAGTGGTGATCGTGGACATCCCTGCCGCGTTCCTGACCTTAGGGGGAAAGCTCTCAGTTTTTCCCCATTTAGAATGATATTCGCTGTAGGTTTTTCATAGATGGCTTTTATGATATTGAGGTAGGTACCCTCTATGCCTATACTCTGAAGAGTTTTGATCAAGAAAGGATGCTGTACTTTGTCAAATGCTTTTCTGCATCTATTGAGAGGATCATATGATTCTTGTTCTTTCTTTTGTTAATGTATTTTATCACATTGATTGATTTGCGGTTGCTGAACCAACCTTGCAGCCCAGGAATAAATCCCACTTTGTCCTGGTGAATAATCCTTTTAATGTACTGTTGGATCCTATTGGCTAGTATTTTGGTGAGAATTTTTGTATCCATGTTCTTCAGGAATATTGGTCTGTAATTCTCCTTTTTGATGGGGTCTTTGTCTGGTTTTGGGATCAAGGTAATGGTGGCCTCATAAAACGAGTTTGGAAGTTTTCCTTCCATTTCCAGTTTTTGGAACAATTTCAGAAGAATAGATATTAATTCTTCTTTAAATGTTTGGTAGAACTCCCCTGGGAAGCCATCTGGCCCTGGGCTTTTGTTTTTTGGGAGATTTTTGATGACTGCTTCAATTTCCTTAGTCGTTATAGGTCTGTTCAGGTTTTCTCTTTCTTCCTTGTTCAGTTTTGGTAGTTGATACATCTCTAGGAATGCATCCATTTCTTCCAGATTATCTAATTTGCTGGCATATCGTTGCTCATAATATGTTTTTATAATTGTTTGTATTTCTTTGGTGTTGGTTGTGATCTCTCCTCTTTCATTCATGACTTTGTTGATTTGGGTCATTTCTCTTCTCTTTTTGATAAGTCAGGCCAGGGGTTTATCAATCTTGTTAATTCTTTCAAAGAACCAGCTCCTAGTTTCATTGATCTGTTCTACTGTTCTTTTAGTTTCTATTTCATTGATTTCTGCTCTGATCTTTATTATTTCTCTTCTCCTGCTGGGTTTAGGCTTTATTTGCTGTTCTTTCTCCAGCTCCTTTAGGTGTAGGGTTAGGTTGTGTACTTGAGACCTTTCTTGTTTCTTGAGAAAGGCTTGTATTGCTATATACTTTCTTCTTAGGACCGCCTTTGCTGAATCCCAAAGATGTTGAACAGTTGTGTTTTCATTTTCATTTTCATTTGTTTCCATGAATTTTTAATTCTTCTTTAATTTCCTGGTTGACCCATTCATTCTTTAGTAGGATGCTCTTTAGCTTCCATGTATTTGAGTTCTTTCTGACTTTCCTCTTGTGATTGAGTTCTAGTTTCAAAGCATTGTGGTCTGAAAATATGCAGGGAATGATTCCAAACTTTTGGTACCGGTTGAGACCTGATTTGTGACCTAGGATGTGATGTATTCTGGAGAATGTTCCATGGGCACTAGAGAAGAATGTGTATTCTGTTGCTTTGGGATGGAATGTTCTGAATATATTTGTGAAGTCTATTTGGTCCAGTGTGTCATTTAAAGTCTTTATTTCCTTGTTGATCTTTTGCTTAGATGATCTGTCCATTTCAGTGAGGGGGGTGTTAAAGTCCCCTACTATTATTGTGTTGTTGTCGATGTGTTTCTTTGCTTTTGTTATTAATTGGTTTATATATTGGGCTACTCCCTTGTTAAGAGCATAGATATTTACAATTGTTAGATCTTCTTGTTAGATAGAACCTTTAAGTAGGATATAGTGTCCTTCCTCATCTCTTATTACAGTCTTTGGTTTAAAATCTAATTTGTCTGATATAAGGATTGCCACCCCAGCTTTCTTTTGGTGTCCATTAGCATGGTAAACGGTTGTTCACCCCTTTACTTTCAATCTGGGGGTGTCTTTGGGTCTAAAATGAGTCTCTTGAAGACAACATATCGATGGATCTTGTTTTTTAATCCAATCTGATAGCCTGTGTCTTTTGATTGGGGCATTTAGCCCATTTACATTCAGGGTAACAATTGAAAGATATGAATTTAGTGCCATTGTATTGCCTGTAAGGTGACTGTTACTGTATATTGTCTGTGTTCCTTTCTGGTCTATGTTGCTTTTAGGCTCTCTCTTTGCTTAGAGGACCCCTTTCAATATTTCTTGTAGGGCTGGTTTTGTGTTTGCAAATTCCTTTAGTTTTTGCTTGTCCTGGAAGCCTTTAATCTCTCCTTCTATTTTCAATGACAGCCTAGCTGTATATAGTATTCTTGGCTGCATATTTTTCTCATTTAGTGCTCTGAATATATCCTGCCCGTCTTTTCTGGCCTGCCAGGTCTCTGTGGATAAGTCTGTTGCGAATGTAATGTTTCTACCATTGTAGGTTACAGATCTCTGGTCCAGAGCTGCTTTTAGGATTTTCTCTTTGTCTCTGAGACTCGTAAGTGTTATTATTAGATGTCGGGGTGTTGACCTATTTTTATTGATTTTGAGGGGGTTTCTCTGGGCTTCCTGGATTTTGATGCCTGTTTCTTTCCCCAAATTATGGAAGTTCTCTGCTATAATTTGTTCCAATATACCTTCTGCCTCTCTCTTTCTTCTTCTTCTGGGATCCAAATTATTCTAATATTGTTTCATCTTATGGTATCACTTATCTCTCAAATTCTGCCCTTGTGATCCAGTAGTTGTTTATCTCTCTTTTTCTCAGCTTCTTGATTTTCCATCATTTGGTCTTCTATATCTCTGATTCTTTCTTCTGCCTCATTTATCCTAGCCTTTAGAGCCTTCATTTTTGATTGCACCTCATTAATAGCCTTTTGGATTTTGACTTGTTTAGAATTTAGTTCTTTTATTTCTCCAGAAAGCGTTTCTCTAATATCTTCCATGCTTTTTTCAAGCCCAGTTAGTATCTTTAAAATTATCATTTTGAACTCTTGTTCCGACATCTGACTAATGTCCATATTGATTAGGTGCCTGACAGTCGGTACTGCCTCTTGTTCTTTTTTTTTTTTTCTCTTGTTCTTTTTTTTGAGGTGATTTTTTCCATCTTGTCATTTTGTCCAGAAGATAATAGATGAATGAGAGAACAAAATGGTAACAGGATAACATCACCAGAAAATATACACTAAACAAATCAGAAGAGACCTTCCAGAAAGTGGTCGCTTTTTTGTTTTCAGAGAGTTGCTGCTATTCTTTTCTTCTATCTCCTGTTGAGTTCATAGGTTTTCAGAATGGTTTGATCCCTATCTAGCTGAATTCCTGGGACCACATGAAATTTAGGTCTCCTACTCCTCTGCCATCTTGCTCCTCCCCCACACCTGGGTTCTTCTTTGTGTCTTTTATATCTCTGCTGAAACTTTTCCTGTTTTTTATTTGTTTCAAGCATGTTTATAATTATTTATTGAAGCATTGTTATGATGACTGCTTTAAAATCTTTGTAAGGTAATTTGATTATCTCTGTCATCTCAGCTTTGTTTCTATTGCTGTCTCTTTTTATTCAGGCTGACATTTTATTGGTTCTTGTTATGACAAGTGATTTCCAACTGAAACCTGGAAATTTTTGGATTGGTACTCTGGCCCTTCACTAGGCCTTTTTTGATACTACCATGGTTGGGAGTGTAAGAATGACTCATTACTATTCCCCATATGGCCTCCATTGAGGCCAAGCGTATTGGTCTCCTTACCATTGGGCAGTGGTAAAAGTCATGACTCTCCACTAGTCTGCCTCTGATTCCACCCTTGGAGAGCGGCAAGGGCACCTCCTTTCTGTCAGTGGAGAGTGGAAGTCCAGACTCCCACTCAGTGTTGTGAGACCTTATTGTTCAGGGCAATGAAAGTCAGACTCAGCCTTCTCTGACTCTTTGATGGGAGTTAGGTTAAAGTCCAGGCTCTCCACTGGACCTTGCTAGTCTGAGTGCAGTAGAACCACAGTTTTTCTGTGGTGTTTGGCTAGGGTTGTGTGGTTTTTGTCTAAAAGTTCTCTGTGTTGCTGGACAATCCCTTTGGTGGTCTTTAATTAATTTCAAACTCCCAATAAAATTAAGCTTTTATTGGGAGTTTGAAAAATCTGTTCTTGTTTGTGGATTTGGTAGTTATTTTCTTCTACCACAAGTCTGGGATATATGAGGCAAAAATAAAACCCAAGAGATGTAGCATTGTTTTCCCATGGGTCCCTCAGTCAGTAGCTCATCTTGTGTTTTCTCCTCATTGTTCAGTCTTCTGATGTTTGTCTTATATATAATGTCCAGGGCTTTTAGAGCTGAATTAGTATTATGACATTTCACTTATGTCATTGGCAGTCCTTCATTTCTTTATATAGATCCAGGGTTTTGTATCATATTTCTTCTATCTGAAGAACTTCCTTCTACATTTCTTTTAGAGCAGGTACACTGGAAATTGATTTTTTTCACTTTGTTTGATGAACATATTTTTATTTCTCCTTAATTTTATTTTATGTATTTTTTAAAAAAATATGGAACACTTCACAAATTTACTTGCCATCCTTGTGCAGGGGCCATGCTAATCTTCTCTGTGTCATTCCAACTTTAGTGTATGTACGGCCAAAGCAAGCAATCTTCACAATTTTAAAAAGGTGTTTTATTGAATATGTAATTGATTTTTTGTTCCTTTTGGCTCTTTACATATGTCATTGTTATTGTCTTCAGGCTTGTGTGGTTTCTGATGAAAGTCTTTTGTAATTCTTATATTTGTTTCTCTCTATATAGTGTCTTCTCCTTCCTTGTGGCTGCCTTAAAAATTTTATCTTTATCTTTGGTTTTCAAGAGTTTGAATATAATATGTTTATATATTTTTTAAGGAGTGGGTGTATTTATTCTGTTTGGTACTCTTTGAGGGTTTGGGTCTGTGGTTTGATGTCTGTCATTAATTTTTGGCCATTATCTGTTCAAATATGTTTTTCTGCCCTGTTTCTCTTCTTTCCTTCTGGGATTTCGCATGCATGTATGTTAGACTGTTTTATATTATCCAACAGCTTTTAGGTATTCTGTTTTTTTTTTCTCTATTTTTTCTTTTTGTGTTTTAGTTTACATAATTTATATTGGCCTATCTTTCAGCTTAGTGATTATTTCCTCAGCTGTATTGATTTTATTTTTGAGGCCATTAAAGCATTCTTTTAAAAAATTATTATTATTATTATTTTTAAAGATTTTATTTATTTATTTGTCAGAGAGAGAGAGAGCACAAGCAGGGGGACAGAGGGAGAAGCAGGCTCCCCACTGAGCAAGGAGCCCCTTGTGGGGCTTTATCTCAGAACCCTGAGATCGAGCCAAAAGCAGATGCTTAACTGACTGAGCCACCTAGGCATCCCCCATTAAAGCATTTTCAACTCTTTTATCATACTTTTCATTTTTAGCATTCCCACTGACTTCTTCCTCATAATTTTTATGTCTCTGTTGAAGTTCCCCATCTGATCATGCATGCTGAATACTCTTTCCACTTTTTTTAACATGTTAATTATAGTTATTTTAAATTTCCTGATAGTTTCAACATTCGTGTTATATTGAAATCTGTTCTTGTTGATCATATTTTTTTTCTTTTCTTCCCACTTCTCTTCTTATATGTATGTCTTATGCTTTTTATTTTTAATATGACATCTTTTGTAGGACAGTGGAAACTAATGTAACTAGTATTATTGCCTGGAAACGGATATCTTTCCCCTCATTTTCCTGAGTCATTAGTGTGGAAATTTGGGTCAATCTAAGTTGAGCTGTGTTTGGGTTTTCTTGTTGCTGTGGTCACTCTCAGTGCAATAGGGGCTTTAAATTCTTGTAGTGTTATCTTGGTTTTAGAGTGAGGTTGTCACATTAGTCCATGCTCAACATTTAGCAATTCATTAAAAATTTTGAATAGTGTCCATTGTCTGCTGCAAATAAACAGGTGCTTGTGTCCTATCTCTCCTTAGAGGTATCTGCTATTATTTAGGCTTTGGGTTAGTTGTTTTGTTCTGCGATCTCAGATATCTTATTTACTCAGGAAAAATTGTGATTTCACAAGTTATTCAGAATTTTTTGTTGTAAGGTGTAAAAAACTTTCCAGTTTTTTACAAACCAATCAGAAGCTTAAAATCTCATGAAGGCCATTTTGAGTCTTTGATTTCTCATTTATGGCCTGCTCAATCTCATTCAAATTATGTAACTTCTATGAGTCATAGTTTTCTGATCCATTAAAGACAAATAGTAATACTTACCTCATAGGTTGTTGTTTAGGATTAAGTTAAAGATAAAAAATATTTATGGCACAGTGCCTGTCATGAATCAGTACATTTTAAATCTCCTCTGCTTTCTGTCACCTAATGAAATAGATTAAGGATGTTTTACAAATGGAAATGCTTTTAAATGACATTTGAGTCAACCCAAAGTACAAACAACAGAGCCTCATTTGCTTGTTTTAATCAAGGAATGAACATCATTCTTACAAATTTGGAGAGAATTTTTCAGAAGACTGAAATCTGCAGTTGGAGTTGGAAGTAAATGGTTGCTTTCCTTCCCATCCCCCTTTGATTCTCTCTGTGGAATCTCCTGAAAGATTGTCTTTGCTGGTGAACATGCAGTCTACTGAGATAGCTCTTCTCTTTCAAGCAGCTCTGAAGGGTCCTAGGATTTCTTTCTTTGAGCTGAAGTTCTGTCTCTTCTGGCTTCCACTCTTGGTCCTGATGCTAGTTCTAAATCCTTATTGCCATTGTATCTTCATTTATGTGAAAATAGCTCTTACATCCTCTCTGAGTCTTTTTGCCTTCAGGAGAAACCTCCCAGTTTTTAATTTTTATTCATATGACAACATGTCCTGACTCACAGTCACATGCCACCAAGTTTCTTCTGCTCAGGTCCCTCTACAGGTGGACTCTATGAACTCAGCCTCATACTCCAGGGGAGGGCTAACCCAAGCTGAGTTGACCAAGATTGTACCTCTATTGTTCTAGGCACTAACTACTGTGCAGCCAAAGATTGTGCTAACCTTTGCAGAGTCAATATTTTTTCTGACTCCTTGAGTAAAGACCCAAGGTGTCAAACATGCCGCTCTATATTGTATCTTACCCCTCTTTTACTCAAGCAGTTGGATTTTAGCCCAAGGACATCTCATATTTATCTTTGTTGACTGCTATCCTAATTGGATTTAGCCTATTTCTCCAGCATATCACAGTCATTTTGGGTATTCATCCTGACCATCACACGCTTTCTTCCCTATGGCTTCTTTACATCTGTGAACCTGATGAGATTAACTGGCCCATCCATCCTCTGGTATAGGCCAGATCCAGAGGACTTGGACAGGCAGCTTGGGTTCCTTCAACCACTCACTGTACTGGCCCCTTCAAGGCTTCAGGGAAGCCTGCCCCACCCCACTCTTTGCTAGCCTGCCAGGCTCATGGACATAACCAGCACTTTTGGTTCATGCTCTTGACAGTTACTTGCCTTGTGCTCCTTGTTAATGCTCCTTGGGTTTTTCTATCTGCTTCTCCCCAGCAACTCCGAGCATAATTTTTCTTTTTGTTTTCCTCAAGTTGTCCACTCCCACAGTGGTGGTAGAGAGACTTGGTTAAAGGGGCCCTGCCACTGGGACTGTCCTTGAGTTATCTCATGACTCCCTGCACCAGTCCAGCTGACTTTGAGTTCATCTGTCCTTCAGAGTTCCAAGTTTTAGTCTAGTAGTTCCTCTTTTTAATGTATGGCTACTACCTACCCCCTTGGTCCTTGCATACCCTAAACTCCAACCCTGGTTCATGTGTCACTTCATCCCTCACATATTTCTTGAAAGCAGCTTTCACATGACTTTATACAAGCCAGTGATGATTCATTGCTTAAGAGGACAACATAAAGAATGGGTTCTGAAGACATTTGTCAGAAACCTCCCCTAGGCATTCTGTGTGGGTTATCTATTATAAACGTGACTTGGGCAAGTCACAACTGTCCTAGGTCTCCTGACTCATTGTAGGCTTTCTTTCTACCCCTTTACTTCTGAAATCATTTTCCGGGAATGACAAGACAGAAGTATAATAGGAACTGGGGAATCTTACTTTCTTCATTTCATCCATCAATTTTATGTCATCAGCCCAACTTTATTTCTGGCTTTCCTGAACTTCTTGCTGTGAAAAGTACTACTTCCCTGGTGCACCTACCCTTATAGTTTAGACATTTGAGCTTGTTTCATACCTGCCTGGCTTGAGGTTATCTTTTTCCCTTTTCTGGTGTGAGGACCATTCCTTGTATCTGAGCAAGATAGAACAAAATTGGAAGTAGTAAATTAGTATAAGAATTTTCTAACAAGGGAAAGAGAACTGAGATCAGTTTCTTATAGAAAAGGCTAAAGCATATTAATTTATTTTACAACTAAGAGGGAGAGAGGGGGAAGAAGGGTCTCTGAAGTAACTGGGGAGGTGGTCAGAGAACATAGGGCAGAGGAGGGTTAGGAGATTGTCAAGGTGAAACTTCTTTCTCTAACATTCAGTGCTCTGCTGGGGTCCTTTATTACTGGCTCCATTTGACTTCTTCTCCTTAAATTGTGCATGTCTGAAACCAGAGCACCCTTCTTTCAGATCATTTAGGAGAAATGCGCAGGTGGAAGCTATAATAGTGCACTTTAAAGCTATTCAAAATTATTTATAGAACACCATCTATCTGCCAGGCCCTTGTAAAGTTCTGGGGGTTGTGGAGATGAGTAACATAGTCCCTTCTTCAAGAAGCTTGAGGTCCTGTGGGGACAGTGAGCCAACAGACAAAACCTAGCGATTGTGTGATGTGGTAAGGGGTATGATGTGGCACAGTGTAGTGGGAGCAGGAGAGGGTCAGCTGGGATGGGTCAGGGAGGTTTCCATGCACAGTGAGCAAGCCTGAGATAAGATCATCATGCCAAGTGGCAAGAGAAACTGGATCCTTGCATTGACCTACAGACCATTCTTCAGGGACACATGTCTCCCCTGAAGCCCCTTCCCGGGCCTCTGTCTTCTCATCTCCACCCAACATACACTTCCTCTCTTTCGATATTTAATTTCTCAACAGAAGCCCTTTATCTGGTGATCCAGCAATCTCAGATCTCCCCACTGGCAAGTGTGGAAGGGGATGCGGGCAAAGGGGCTTCACACCGCTGGCAGAGTATAAGTTCGCATACTATCTGGTGAAGCTTGCATCCCACCCATAGGTCTCTGCCCTGGAGAAGCAACAGTGAGGGCCCTAGGTGGCATAGGACTGTTCTTTGCAACATTACTGCATGGCTCTGCACACCAGCAATAAAGATATGGATAAATGGGGGCAAGTGCATACAATAGGATCTTGCAGAGAAGTTAAAATAGATGTACACTTACCCACCTCAGCAAGTCTTATAATCATCCTGTGGAGAAAAGGAGCATGTTCCGGAGAGATTTAGACAGTGTGATACCAGTTATATACAGATGAAAACCCAACAAAATGGTACTTTAAAATGTTTCTGGATGAATAAATATGTAGTATAAACATCAAAACATGCATGACAATAACAAATAGTAAGTTCCTGATAAACTTTGGGGAGGGAGGAAGAAGCGGGAGATTGAGGACAGGTCTGCAGGAGACTTTGAATGCGTCTATAATGTCTAATTTCTTAAAATTAAAAAAAAGTCTCCACTCCACACATCACTAGCTACTGACCTTTCTCTCTCCTCCCCTTTATAGCTGAATTTCTCCAAAGAATAGTCTAGACATTCTGCCTCCTTGTTCTCAAATCTCACACATTCCTTGATCTACCCTCATCTGGTGTCTGACCCCCACAAGACATGGGAACAGCTGTTGCCAAGACCCCCAGTGACCTCCAGGTCACTTAATCTGACAGGGAGCAGCAAAACATTGCACACACACACACACACACACATGCACACACACACACACACGCACACTGTTTGAAGCATAGAAAGCCAGTGAATGTGTCATCCAGTTTTAGCAAATCTTAACATTGTTGCTTATCTCCTTCAGACTTTTTTCTAAGACCTTCCCTCCCCCTCCCTCAGCCCCATCTAATGGGTTTCCCTCTGCAAGCTCCTGAGTCTGGTGCTTCTCCTTCATCCAACCCTACCTTTGCTCGGGCTGTGGAGGCTGCAGGGTGGCACAGCCACCTTCCATCCAGGCCCTGCCAGTGACCAGCCATGTGACCTGGACAGGTTCTAAATAGTCTGTGCCTCAGTTTCCTCATCCCAGGTTTATTGGGGATTAAAAGACCTAACACATGTGAAACTCATGGAACAGAGAAGACCATGGAGGTGAGCATGCATCACGGCACACTGAGGGTCTGTGCACTCTTTTTCCGGCTACTGAGTGGGCATCTGGGGGTGCACACATCCATCCTCCCTCTTCCAGCATGTCCCATCCCAAGGGCAGAGATGGGCTTCCAAAACTCAAACTTGCCTAGGTCATCACTCCAGCTTAATATACTGCAGTCTTCTCTCCACTGTTTTCAGAATAAATGGCCGGCTGCCAGGTCACTGGCCTAGCCCACCTCATCCACACCACCCTCCATTCATCTGCTATTTTTCAACAAAACTCCTCTCCCTCCAGGGACTTTGGATGCACTCTTCCATTCTCTTCACCTGAAAGTCTTTCTTCATCTCCACCTTGTTGCTTTGTTAGGCTTGAGCCCTTTTAGACCCACCAAGTGGGAGTCTATTTGTGTGATGTGTTTTGTTCACAGTGTTTTCACAGTATGTAATGGTGCAGTTGTTCATTTATTCAACAGTAAGTTTCTGAGCACTTACTGTGTGCCAGGAACTGTGCATGATGCTGGGGCATGGCAGGGAACACAGAGGCCTAGGCCCCACGTCAAGGAACCTTCAGTCCCTTAAGAAGCAACACTAAGCAGACATCTGGGAGGCCAGCAGAGGAGAGATGCACACATCACAGGAGTATACAACGGGGGGCTGACCTAACCAGGAGCATCTTAAAGCCTTCTCTAAAATAATCTGAGGAATGAGATAGCTACCTAGAAAGAAGGGGGAAAGAAAAGTCCAGGCAGAGGGAGCAGCATGTTCAAAAGCTGTGAAGTAGGAAAGAACATGAGGTTTTTGAAGAATTTTGATTTAAAGGACAAGTCAGGGAGACAACGGCCTGAGGGATGCTGGAAGGAGAGAGCATCACAGAGGAAAGGAGGCCTAAGAATCTCCACTGAAGCAGGAAGCCAAGATAATCATGCTGGTGATCCCTGCTTCAGACATAGGTTTCAGGAAAGCAATGAGAGTGGCTGTGTGAGGGCTTGCCGTCCACTAGGGAGGGAGGCCCTCCCTTTCCTTTTGCTATCTGTCCTCTATGTGTGGCCTCTAATCTCATGCATGTTGCCTCATGATCGTAAGATGGCTGCTGCTCTAACCCAACTGAAGAAAAATATGGAAAGAATCCAGATGTCTATTGACAGATAAATGGAAAGAATTAATTAATATTGATATTAATTAAATACAAAGAATACATATATAGATATTAATTAATAGTAATTAAATATAAAGAATAGCTATATACACAATGGAATACTACTCAGCCATCAAAAAGAATGAAATCTTGCCATTTGCAATGACGTGGATGGAACTGGAGGGTATTATGCTAAGTGAAGTAAATCAGTCAGAGAAAGACATGTATCATATGATTTCACTCATATGTGGAATTTAAGAAACAAAACACATGAACATAAAGGAAAGAAAGGAAAAATAAACTGGAAAGAGAGGGAGGCAAACCACAAAAGATGTTGAACTCTAGGAAACAAACTGAGGTTGCTGGAGAGGAGGTGGGGGGGAGGGATAGTTTGGTGATGGGCACTAAGGAGGCACTTGATGTCATGAGCACTGGGTCCACTTCAAAAGCAACTGATGAATCACTAAATTCTACCCCTGAAACTAATAACTGCACTACTGGGTATTTACGCCAAAGACACAGATGTAGTGAAAAGAAGGGCCACCTGCACACCAATGTTCATGGCAGCAATGTCCACAATAGCCAAACTGTGGAAAGAGCAGAGATGCCCTTCAACAGATGAATGGATAAAGAAGATGTGGTCCATATATACAATGGAATATTACTTAGCCATCAAAAAGGATGAATACCCAACTTTTCCATCAACATGGATGGGACTGGAGGAGATTATGCTAAGTGAAATAAGTCAAGCAGAGAAAGTCAATTATCATATGGTTTCACTTATTTGTGGAACATAAGGCATAGCATGGAGGACATTAGGAGAAAGAAGGGAAAAATGAAGGGGGAGGGAAATCAGAGGGAGAGATGAACCATGAGAGACTCTGGACTCTGGGAACCAAACTGAGGGTTACAGAAGTCAGGGGGCAGAAGGATGGGGTAACCGAGTGATGAGTTTTGTGATGAGAACTGGGTATTGTACACAACTAATACATCATTGGATGCGACATCAAAAACTATGATGTACTATATGTTGGCTAACGGAACATAAAAAAAAAAAAGGGGCTGCTGCTCCTCCAGGCTTTGCCTGTGAGTTCCAGAAAGGAAGAGAGAGGAAGAAGGATAGAGGGCTTTTTCATAGGGAGGTTTTACTGTCATTGGTGCTGTTGTTTAATTGAGGAACGTTGCCTACCTCTGGGAATTCTATCTACTTCTTACTGGCTACCAAGACAGCATCATCTCTATGGGCTGGGATGTTATTTTTAGTTAGGTACATTACTACCTCTAAAAAGACATGTTTTTGTTTTAGGACGAATTGTCTGCCCCAGAGGAAGTAAGATGAGAACAGATGTCAAGTCTCTCAGAGTTCTAGGTGGTCTTTGAGAGAAGAGTCAGAGCCAGTCTTTGGAATTAGAGTCTCCAGTCCTGGCTCATTTAAAGAGAGAGCTCCCATCACTGGCACATGGATTCCAATGAGCAGGAACATTCCTGAGACTGCTCATCATTATTTTCTTTGCTGCACAAGAATTCTGGGGCAGTCATACACCTGAAGAGTTCAAGTTAAAGCTTTTTTTGCTTAAAATATATTTATTCTTTTTATTTTTTTAAAGTTTATTTATTTTTGAGTAATCTCTAAAATAGGGGCTCAAACTCATGATCCTGAGATCAAGAGTCAAATGCTCCTCTGACTGAGCCAGCCAGGCGCTTCTCCCCACCCCCAAATAGTTACTCTTTTTAGAAATCATCAAACCAACCTGACCAAACTGTGTCAGGCAAAAAGTGGATCATGACCATGGACAGGTGGGCCATTAATCTCCGACAATGAGAACCTGGTCAGGGGTGAGCCTTCCACCAGCAGAACCTGCTTGCTTTTCAGAAGGGCAGGGCTGTATAAAGTGCCCAAGGTTGGAGCTATTGTGGGCAGTGGCTCCATGAGGGAGGGGAGCACCCTCCCATCCTCAGACAGAGGGGTGTGCACTGAGCTGGGCAGTGGGAAGCGTAGGGTGCTCAATCACAGAGGAGGGCCCCTTTCTCTTTTCTTATCCACACACATGAAGAAAATGAAAGGACAGCTTGCCTGAAGACACAAACCCGGCTTCAATTTAAGAACATAGTGCAGGCAAGGAGTCACCCCTGAAGTACCCTTTCTGTCCCTTCTTATCATAGCTGAAGTGCCCCTCTCTCGGGGAGCCCTCCTGGACTGCTGGGGCCCACATGGTTCTCTTTTTTCCCAGCCATCACCTGAGCTTCTATTTGTGCCCAAACAGGGATGAATGTCTCTACTTTAATGAGACTGATGAAAACAAGTGAAACCAGCCCATTTTTCCTTTTCTCAAGGCAGAGCAATTGGTATGGTGCCAGCAGGCTGAGGGAGGGGTGCTTCTGCTCTGAGCACCAGTGGACATGCCTACAAGCTTAACAACAGCCTGCCTTGCCTAAATGCTTTTGGTGAATGCACTGGGGAAAGCACTGGGGACAGTGCTTCCTTCTTCCTCCAGGGCCTTTGCAGATTGTATTAGTTAGGTTCTCCAGAGAAACAGAACTAATAGGATGTGTGTTTATTTACTTATTTAGTAATTATAAGAATTGATGCATGTGGTTATGGGGCCAAGAAGTCCTGCAACCTGCCCTCTGCAAGTTGGAGAACCAGGGAGATGGTGGTATAATTCTGTCCAAGTCTGGAGGCCTGAGGACCGGGGGACGGATGGTTTCAGTCCTGGTCGGCATCCAAGTACCTGAGACCCAAGAGTACTGATGTGTGAGACAGGAGAAGATGGATGTCTCAGCTCAAGCAGAGAGAAAACAAGTTTGCCCTTCACTTTTTTGTTCCCTTCAGGCCCTAACAGAGTGGAGGATGTCTACTCACACTGGGGAGGCCATCTGTTCAGTCCACCAATTCAAATGCTAATCTTTTCTGGAAACCCTGTCACAGAAGTAATGTTTTAGCAGCATCTGGGCATCCCTTAGTTCTGTTACATTGACACGTAAAATTAACAGCGACACAGATGGTGGTCCTGGGGGTGCTGACACTGGGGCAAGTGGGCCCAATTTCACTAATCCCTGGACATGATACTTCCCTCCCAGATAGAAAAGTGGCTGAGCAGCAGAGGCTGCTAGCCTGTGGTTGAGGGAAAGTGCCTAAAGGGTGGGAGACACCCCCAGCTCCCTAGGGCAGCCCTGTGGGTGGAGCCCTGGCCCACATCTCCCTCGATTCCCTAGTCCCATCCTTTCCCTCTCATCTGGTCCTCTCCCTTCTTCGGTCCAGGTTATGAATCCTGGCCACCCGTCAAGTGCCTGGGGAGCTTGGCAAGATGAATGGACCCCCGAGCTGCAGATGCCCTGACATGGGTGTTTTTTCCAAGTCCTCGTGGAGACTTCAGTGCTCAGCCAGTTGTTTCATTAACTCACTTGCAGTGTCCTGCATCCACACTCATGTCTGGTTTGGATGGCCACTACATCTGCCAGGTAGCAGTGATGTGGAGGTCCCCATCCTCCACTTTCTGTTAACTCCTCTCCCCCCACCCTCTATCTCCTCTTCTCCATCTTCTTCCATCCACTTAGGAGCAGTTATTAAGAACTTCTTGCATGGCAGCCACTGTTTAAGACCCTGGGGATGGGGCTGTGAGTAAAACAGTACAGCTGCTAAAGCCATGGAGCATGTATCCTGGTAGAGTGAGATTGACAGGAACAAATAAATGAATAAATGTGAAATACAGCAGATGGGGATGGTGCTATAAGAAAAGAAAGCATGGAAGAATACAGTCATGAGGCTGGTGTTATTTTGGACGAGCTGGGCAGGAAAAAGTGGTCAGAAGGTGTTGATAGAGGCTTGGGGACTGGGGGAGGGGGTGCTCCATATGGCTGTGGGGAAAAGCACTCCTAGCAGAGGAACAGCATGTACACAGGTTCTGAGGCAGGACCAGGCATGGCAGCAGCACCTGCTCATTCTATTTCTTCTACTTCTGTTCTCATTGCAGTGTCTGGAGGCTGGGCTTTCTCTAAGGGCCTTGTGGAGCAGCTCTGAGTATGGGATGAGCAAGGGTGGGTGTTCAGTTTTGTGGACCACCTTGGTTGCAGTGTGGAGAATGGACTCCAGGGATGGGTAAAGCAATCTTGGGAGAGAAGGCTGTGGAGGGGCTGGTGGGCAGCCGGGAGGTGCTGATTCGAAAGGTTCATGTTTAGGAGGCAAAGAGATGGGGTGACTCCATGTTCCTAATCAAGTCTGCTGATTGAGGCTCACGTGATTTTGAGCTGCCTGTGGGATGCCCAGATAAAGCTGCCAAAGAGGCTGGTGGAGGTCTGGGTCTGAGGACCAGAGAGTTCATTCCGAAAGTGAGTAAGGACATGGAGTGGGGTGTAGATGTGATTGCTTGGAATGAGTACAGTAGGTGAGGCTCCCAGAGACCTGCCTTGAAGTCTGAAGGGTATTATTGGAAACAGTCTTTCGGTGAGTTAACTAATCCAAAAACAAATTCATCCATCCATCCATCCATCCTTCCATCTATCTACCCATCCATCTAACCATTTATCCATCTATCCACATTTTCTCAGAATTAAGCATTAAGAATTGCTTGTCCATCCTGAGGAACTATTTCCTTCTCTGTAACTGACACTTGTTCCCCTTTTCTCTTTGGCCACTAGAAAGATCAGAAACACCATATATTATGTGGTTAGTTATGCCCTATATAGATGAATTTCAGTTCTATTTTCTCTGGCTTTGGCTTCACAATAAATACACAGTACATACATGTTTATACATATATATATATATTTTTCTTAATCCTAATTGTTCAATCTAAATGTACCAGTTTAAAGTATGAGTTTTCTATGAGTAATCTTTAATGTTGTGTTTAATGAGAAATATTTTAAAATAAAAAATGTATACAGTTTAGAGAATCTCCATTTGGAGTGGACAAGATTTGGCCAGGTACTAAGCAACATGCTAATTTTTAATAAGGAAATTTAGAGTTTAGTGGTTAATCCAGAGAGGGACTGGGGAGGAGGGGAAAAAAAAGAAAAAAATATGTTGATGGACATGATGGGTAGGGGCCAAAATAAAAGATTGCACTTTCCAATGTTGTTTGTATGAGCCTCACATGAATATATTACTATTAGCAGCAATCACACTTATAATTAAAATAATAATTATATTTATAAAATATTATCCTTGATTTAAAGTATGTCCTAGACTTATAAGGCCTTTTCAAGTTAAAGTGATTTCATACTTATTTTCTTATATTTTTCTGTCCACTCAGGGTGCCTGTATCTTTGTTACAATAATTCAAAATCACTTTTGGTGGTGCTGGTGGGGGTAAGTAAATTCTTCTGATGTATGGGATTAGGAAGCAGCATTTGATGGTGTTGTAGGTTTAAATCCAAAGTTGCTTTAATCTCCCTGTGTCTTTGGGGGGTATAACTTGTTGCGACAGTGCAAGGTTGTTGGGCTCATGTAATAGCAGACACAAGACATGACCTGTAAATTCATGCAACAACTATTTCCTGGGTGCCTTTGCCATGTCCAGGTACTGTGCTGGGCTCTGGGAATGTGCACTGAATCTCAGTGAATCCCCTTTCTCATCTGTGAAATACACTAATATCCTTTATACTCAGGCGACCTCTTAGATCTGGAGTTCTCAAAAGGCTCCTGGAGTGCTGTTTAGAAGCAAAGTTACAGAATATAAACCTCTAGGGGTGGGCTTAGGAGTTCACCTTGAAAAGTTCAGTATGAGCCACTGAAGAAGGGTTGGAGCCAGGAATCATTTCCTGCCTCTCACATATCCTAATCGATTAGTAAGAGGATGCAGGAGAGTTTTTATAAATAAGTCTGGTGGGCAAAGATGTGGAGACCCAGTTCTCTTAACCTGTCCTTGGGTCCTGAAGAATGTAAGATGAGAAAGAAAGGGATCATGTCCTTAAGGAATTCCATCTGTAGGAGTGACTGACAGGAGGCAGTGGGGGTAGGTGTGTGGGTGTCGATGGAGGCAGAGCAGGCAGGGTTTCAGGATGTGTCATCCACATGAGGCACCTCTCAAAACAAAGGCTGTGACATGGTTCTGAGAAGATAGAGGCACTTCTCCTTATTCCTCTTGTAAGTATAGCTAAAAACCCTGGGTATTATGTGTAAAACAAATATAAGAAGGTTCTGAAGGTGGAGAGAAGGCAGACTGATAGGGTCCTTGAAGACCAACATGGTGGTGAGTTCCTGGGTTTTCTTTTTTCTTCATATGTCCTGGAGTGGGGGCTGAGTGCTGGAGAAGCTAGCAGCCCAGAAATACCAATGGATACAGACAAAAAACTCCAAGAAAAGCCTACTCTTCTAGGTAAAGGACCAGAAATGAGCAACCTAGCAAGAAAGAAAACTTTTAGACATTAACTCTCTATCCCAGTGAAACAGCACAGAAAAAAACTATCCCCCCTCTCCCCAGCAGAGACCACATGGGGAGCCTCAACTTCTGCACACAGTAGCTACAAGATGCCCCTCTTGTCCTCTCATCCCTGGGGTTTTAGTACAGGCAGGGGGACCTGGACTTCCACCTCCACCTGGTGGTGGGGAGGTAGTATTCCCATCTTAACCATCGGCACAATGTCAGAGGAGGCCTGTTAAAACGAAGAATTAATAACTTCCAGAGTCTTATAGCAAAATTCCCAAATGCACAGGATACAATTTAAAAACTCTCGTCATACCAAGAATCAGAAACATCTCAGCTTGAATGAGAAAAAACAATCAACAGATGACATTGCTGAGATGACAAAAATGCTGGAATTATTGGACAATAATTTTTAAGGCAGCCATTATAAAATTCTTGACAAATAATTGCAAACATGCTTGAAGCAAATAAAAAATATAGGAAAGTTTCAGCACAGAAATAGTACACAGAAAGAACCAAGTGGATATTCTGGAACTGAAAAACACAATAACTGAAATAAAAACCTCAGGGGATGGACTCAATAACAGAATAGAATCTACAAAGGAAGGAATTGGTAAACTTAAAGATACAACAGTAGAAATTGGTCAACTTGAACAATAGAGAAAAAAGTGAAAAAAATGAACAATCAAGGACATAGTGGACTTGAACAAATTATCTAACACTTGTGTCTTCAGAATTTCAGAAAAAAAGAAAAAAGATAGCAGGGCTGAAAAAGTATTTGAAGAAATTAGTAGTTGAAAAATCCCCACATTTGGCAAATGTGGGGATAATTATAGAGATTTTTGAGAAGCTGGGCAAAATTCAAACAAGATTGTGATGCTTAATTTTATGTGTCAACTTGACTGGGTTAAGGGATGACCACCGGGTTGGTAAAACACTATTTTTAGGTGAGTCTGTGAGGGCATTTCTGGCAAAGATTAGTATTTGAATTGGTAGACTGAGTAAGGAAGACTCCTCAGTGCAGGTGGGCATCATCCAATCCTTTGAGGGAATAAATAGAACAAAAAGTCAAAGAGGGGACAATTTGCTTTCTGCTTGAGCTGGGAGGACATTGATCTTCCTCTGCCTCAGATATCAGCTTTCTTGGTTTGGTCTGGGACTTTTTTTTTTTTTTAAGGATTTTATTTATTTATGTGAGAGAGAGAGAAAGAAAGAGAGAGAGAATGAGTGGGGGGGGAGGGGCAGGGGGAGAGGGAGACGCAGACTCCCTGCTGAGCAGGGAGCCGGACATGGGGCTTGATCCAGAACCCTGGGATCATGACCTGAGATGAAGGCAGATGCTTAGCTAACTGAGCTACCCAGGCGCCCCTGGTCTGGGACTTTCACCATCAGTTTCACCCCTGGTTGTCAGGTTTTCTGGCTTGGACTGGGACTATACCATCAGTTTTCCCGGGCCTCCAGCTTGCAGATGGCAGATTGGGGGACTTCTTAACCCCCATAATTGCATGAGACAATCTCCTATAATAATTTTCTTTCCATATATTTAATATATATTTATATGTCTGTATATTGGTTCTATTTCTTTGTAGAAACCTAATACTAAACTCAAATAAATTCATGCCACAATACTTTATAATCAAACTCTTAAAAACTAAAGACAAATAAAAAATCTTTAAAGCAGCAAGAGAGAAATGACACCTTATTTGTAGAAGAAAAACAATTAAAACAATGTTATATTTCTCATCAGAAACCATGAAAACCAGAAGAAAGTGGCATGACATCTTTTAAATGCTGGGGAAAAAATGAACTGTTAACCCAAAATTCTATATCCAGTGAAAATGACCTTCAGGAATGAAGGGGAAATCAAGATATTCTCAGATGAAAGAAAAACTAAGAGAATCCATCACCAGCACACTTACTCTAAAGGAATGGCTAAAAAGAGTTATCTAATCAGAAATAAAATGATAGAAGAAGGAAGCTGAAACATCAGGAAGAAAGAACAACTGGAAGAACAAAAATACTGGTAAATATAATAGACTTTTCTTCATTTTTCAGTTTCTAAATTACATTTGATGGTTGAAATAAAATTATAATACTATCTGCTGTAATTCTCAAGTATGTAGAGGGAATATTTAAGACAATTCTATTACAAATGGGGGAAGGTAAAGGGATTTAAATGGAGGTAAAATTTTTACGTTTTATTTGGATTTGGTAAAATATTGAACAGTAGGGTGATAAATTATGTATGTATAATTTAATACATAGGGCAACTATTAAAATCTATCCAAATACACACACTCAAAACACTACACAGATATATCAAAATAGAATTCTAAAGAAGATTCAAATATCCCACAAGAAAGCCATAAAGGAAACAGAAAATGAAATAAAAAGGAAAATAACAGAAAACAAAAATCAAAATGTTGGATTTAAGTCCTATAGTTAAGTAAAAATGACACTAAAGGTGAATGGTCTAAATATACCAATCAAGAGACAGAGATTCACAGAGTGGCTTTAAAAATGACCCAAATCATGTGGTCTACAAGAAACTCACTTCAAATAATGATATAGATAGGTTGAAAGTAAAAGAATGGAAAAAAGATAAACCATGCAAACATCAATCTAAAGAAAGTATAATTGGCTACATTAATACAAGATAAAGTCAACTTCAGAGCAAAGAAAGTACCAGAGAAAAATTACATTACATAATGATAAAAAGGTCAATCCATCAAGAAAATATAGCAATCCTAAGTGTGCATACATCAAGCAACAGAGATAAAATATATGTGAGGCAAAAGTTATAGAACTGAGAAGAAAAATCCTTAATTATAGTTGGAAACTTCAACACTCCTCTCTCAACAATTGATAGAATATCTAGACAGAAAATCAGTCTGGAAGATTTTGGCAACACCATCAACCAAGAGCATCAAATTGGCATTTATGGAATATTTTTATCTAACGACAGCAAAATATACATTTTCTTCATGTGCTCATGGAAGATTTACAGGATAACCATAAAAAAAAAAACAACAAATTTCAAACAAATTATACAGAGCATGTTATCTGACGACATGGGATCAAACTAGAATTAATTAACAGAAAGACAACAGGAAAATATCTAAACACTTGGAAACTAAAAAATACACTTATAAATAAATCATGGATCAAAGGCAAATAAAAATACATTGAACTGAGTGAAAAAAAATACAGCATCTTAAAATTCATGGGGCAAAACTAAAGTAGTGCTGAGAGAAAAACGTATAACACTAAATATTTACATTAGAAAAAAAGGAAATGTCTCAACTTAATATTGTAAGTTCCCACCTTAAGAAACTAGGAAAAAAAAGAGCAAAATAAACCTAAAGTAAGAATAAGAGGTAAATAATAAAGATAAGAGCAGTAATCTACGCAATTGAAAACAACTGAGAAAAATCAAAGGAACAAAAAGCTGGATCTCTGAAAAATTCAATAAAATAGACAAACCTCTAGCAATACTGACAGGGAAAAAAAGAAAGAAGACACAAATTATCAGTACCATGAGTGCAACAGAGGATATCTTTACAAATCACTGAGTTATCAAAATGATATGGGGATACTGCAAACAACTCTGCAGATATAAATTTGACAACTGAGATGACATGGACCAATTTCTCAAAGCACAAACTCCCACAACTCATCAAATATAGAGTAATAATTTGACTATAAAATTATTAAATTATGGAATTTTTAATTAAAAATATGCTCCCAGAAAGTCTCCATAACGAGGTGATTTCACTGGAGAATTCTATCAAACATTTAAAAAAGAATTAACACCAATTCTACACAATATCTTCAGAACATAGGAGAAGGGGAAACACTGTATAAGGCTAATTTATTCTGATGCCCAAACTAGACAAAAACCATTAAAAAAACCCCACAACTAAAGTTAAATACCCGTCATGGGTATATATGCAAAAAAAAATTAACAAAACATTAGCAAGTAAAATTCAGCGATATATAAAAAGAAGTATGCATACTAACCACCTGGGGCATATTCCAAAGATACAAGGCTGGTTTAATATTTGAAAATGAGATCCGCCATATTAACAGACTAAAGAAGAAAAAACAGAATTATATCAATTAATGCATAAAAGACATCTGACACATATTAATGGTAAAAACTATCAGAAAACCGGGGATAGGGTGGGGCTTCCTAAACTTGATAAAGAACATCTGCCAAAAATCTATAGCTAATATCATTCCTAATAGTGAAAAACTGAATGCTTTCTTCCTAAGATTGGGATCAAAGCATGGATATTCACCCTCATTCCTCTTATTCAACATTGTACTGGAAATCTTTGCTAGTGCAATATGGCAAAAAAGGAGATAAAGTCTATCAATCAGAAAGGAAGAAATAAAATTATTATTATATGCAAGTGATATGATGGTCTATGTAGAAAAATCCCCAAGGAATTTATCAAAAACTCCTAGAACTAATAAGTGAGTGCAGCAAGCTTGCAGAATATGAGGTCAATATACAAAAATAATATATTTATATACACTAGCAATACACATGTGGAAATTAAAATTAAAAATATAACACCATTCACAATTGCTTAAGAAAATGAAATACTGAAGCATAACAAAACATGTATAGAACTTGTACACCTAAAACTGTAAAAATACTGAGGAAAGAAACCAAAGAAGATATAAGTGAATGGAAAGACATACTATTTTCATAGCCTAGAAAATTCACCATTGTTAAGATGCCATTTCCATTCAAAATCATATATAGATTTAACACAATTCATACCAAAATTCCAAGGAAATATTTTTGTAAATATAGACAAGATTATTCTAAAATTTATATGGAAAGAGAAAGGAACCAGAATAAATAAAGTAATTTTTAAAAAGAAGAAAGTAGGAGGAATCAGTTTGCCTGATTTTAATATTTATTATGCTACAGTAATCAAGGCAATGTGTTATTGGTGGAAGGATAAACAGAAGGATCAACAGAACAAAATAGAGAACCCAGAAATAGCTCCACACAAGTATAGCAAAGTGATTTTTGACAAAGGTGCCTAAGGTACTCAACAGAACAAGGATAATCTTTTCAATAAATAGTGCTGAAGAAATTGGATAGCTATAGACAGAAAAAAAAAAAAAAACTTTATGCCAAAATTAGCTCTAAATGGATCATAGGATTAAATGAAATGTAGAAGTATAAATCTTCATGTGTTCTGCCCATTTTTTGACTTATTTGTTTTTGGGTGTTGAGTTTGAGAAGTTCTTTATAGATCTTGGATGTCAGCCCTTTATCTGTAGTGTCATTTGCACATATCTTCTCCCATTCCGTGGGTTGCCTCTTTGTTTTGTTGACAGTTTCCTTTCCTGCACAGAAGCTTTTTATCTTGATGAAGTCCCAAAATTTCATTTTCGCTTTTGTTTCCCTTCACTTTGGAGACGTGTCTTGAAAGAAGTTGCTGTGGCCAATGTCAAAGAGGTTACTGCCTATGTTCTCTAGGATTTTGATGGGTTCCTGTCTCACATTGAGGTCTTTCATCCATTTAGAGTTTATCTTTGTGTATGGTGTAAGAGAATGGCTGAGTTTCATTCTTCTGTATATAGCTGTCCAATTTTCCCAGCACCATTTATTGAAGAGACTGTCTTTTTTCTATTGCATATTTTTTTCTGCTTGTCAAAGATTAGTTGACCATAGAGTTGAGGGTGCATATATGGGCTCTCTATTCTGTTCCATTGATCTATGTGTCTGTTTTTGTGCCAATGCCATACTGTCTTGGTGATCACAGCTTTGTAATAGAGCTTGAAATCAGGCAACATGATGCTCCCAGCTTTGTTTTTCTTTTTCAACATTTCCTTGGCAATTCAGGGTCTTTCTGGTTCCATACAAATTTTAGGATTGTTTGTTCCAGCACTTTGAAAAATGCCATTGGTATTTTGATCAGGATGGCGTTGAAAGTATAGATTGCTCTGGGCAGCATAGACATTTTAACAATGTTTATTCTTCCAATCCATGAACATGGAATGCTTTCCATTTTTTTGTGTCTTCTTTAATTTCTTTCATAAGTTTTCTGTAGTTTCTAGAGTGTAGAATCTTCACCTCTTTGGTGAGGTTTATTCCAAGGTATCTTATGGTTTTTGGTGCTATTGTAAATGGAATCAATTCTCTAACTTCTCTTTCTACAGTTACATTGTTAGTGTATAGGAAGCAACTGATTTCTGTGCATTGATTTTGTATCCTGCCACATTACTGAATTGCTGTATGAGTTCCAGTAATTTGGGAGTGGAGTCTTTTGGGTTTTCCACATAAAGTATCATGTCATCTGTGAAGAGAGAGAGAGTTTGACTTCTTCTTTGCCAATTTGAATACCTTTTATTTCTTTTTGTTGTCTGATTGCTGTTGCTAGGACTTCTAGTACCATATTGAACAATAGTGGTGAAAGGGGGCATCCTTGTCATGTTCCTGATCTTAAGGGAAAGGCTCTCAGCTTTTCCCCATTGAGAAAGATATTCACTGTTGGCTTTTCATACTCCAAAGAAGACACACAAATGACTAACAAACACATGAAAAAATGTTCATCATCATTAGCCATCAGGGAAATTCAAATCAAAACCACATTGAGATACCACCTTACACCAGTTAGAATGGCAAAAATTGACAAGGCAAGAAACAACAAATGTTGGAGAGGTTGTGGAGAAAGAGGAACCCTCTTACACTGTTGGTGGGAATGAAAGTTGATACAGCCACTTTGGAAAATTGTGGATGTTCCTCAAAAAATTAAAAATATAGCTACTCTATGACCCAGCCATTGAACTACTGGGTATTTACCCCAAAGACACAGATGTAGTGAAAAGAAGGGCCACATGCACCCCAATGTTCATAGCAGCAATGTCCACAATAGCCAGACTGTGGAAGGAGCTGAGATGGCCCTTCAGCAGAAGGATATGGATGGATAAAGAAGATGTGGTCCATATATACAATGGAATATTACTCAGCCATCAGAAAGGATGAATACCCAACTTTTGCATTAACATAGATGGGACTGGAGGAGATTATGCTAAGTGAAATAAGTCAAGCAGAAAAAGTCAATTATCATATGGTTTCACTTATTTGTGGAACATAAAGAATAGCATGGAGGACATTAGGAGAAGGAAGGGAAAAATGAAGGGGGGTGGAATCAGAGGGAAGATGAACCATGAGAGACTATGAACTCTGGGAAACAAACTAAGGGTTTTAGAGGGGAGAGGGTTTGGGGGATCGGTTAGTCTGGGGATGGGTATTAAGGAGGGCACATATTGCATGGAGCACTGGGTGTTATACACAATGAATCATGGAACACTACATCAAAAACTAATGATGTACTGTATGGTGACTAACATAACATAATAAAAAAATTTTTTAAAAGTCTAAATCTTTTCAAAGAAGATAATTGTAGCAAATCTTTGGGACTTTGGCCTTGATGAGGAGTTCTCAGACATGACACCGATAGCATAATTCATAAAAGAAAAGAAATTGTTCTGTGACAAATCATGTTAAGGAAGATGAAAGGGCAAGCTGTAGACTGAGAAAAAAATTGCAAACCACATATCTGACAAAGGACTCATATCTAGAAACTTAAAGAATTCTTAAAACTCAACATTAAGCAAACAGTCCAATCAGAAAATGGGGAAAGGACATGAAGAGACATTTTACTGAAGAGGATATAGAGATTGCAAAGATGCATATGGAACACTGTTTAGTACCAACAGCCAGTAGGAAAATGAAAATTAAGACCACACCATGATGAGATCTAATTTCTAATCTATGTTCTACTATTGGAACAGCTAAAATAAAAAAGTAATGACAATACTAAATGCTGATGAGGATGTGAAAAAACTGGATCTTGCATAATTGCTGGTGGAATGTGAAATGGCTTAGCCACTCTGGGAAATAATTTGGCAGTTTCTTAAAAAACTACACATCACTGGGGCAGAGCAAGATGGCGGAGGAGTAGGAGACCTGGATTTCATCTTGTCTCAGGAATTCAGCTGGATAGGCATCAAACCATTCTGAACACCTACGAACTCAACAGGAGATCGAAGGAAAGAATAGCAACAACTCTCTGAACAGAAAAGTGACCACTTTCTGGAAGGTAGGACGTGCGGAGAAGTGAATAGGAGGCAATATTCGGGAGGATAGATGGCGGGGGAGGAGGCCTCCGTCGGCCGCTTCTGGCAAGTGATAGAGCAACGGAGTACAAAATCAGAACTTTTAGAAGTCGGCTCCGCTGAGGGACATTGCTCCAGTGGCTAAGCGGGGGTTGGAACCCTCGCGGGACAGTGTGGTCTCAAGACCCTCGGGGTCACAGAAAGACCGGGGGTGCCTGAGTGTGGCAGAGCTCCCAAGTATCCGAGCAGGGAAGCCGGCTGCAGAGACGGAGCCAAGGAGTGGGCTCTCAGCTCGGGGTTGCCATAATCCATAGTCCGCGGCACAGTCGGGCCCCTGCTCTTCCAGCAGGGACCCAACAAGCGGCAGATCCGGGGAGACTCCCCTTCCTCCCCCGGGAGGAGTGGCATGGAGCACACCGCAGGGATCGGCTGGGCTTGGAGACTACACTGGGGTTGTGCGCCAGAGATAGAAATGCTTGGTCACAGGCCAGGTGAGCACAGAGTGCAGCCAGAGACCAGGGACACAGGAGTGATCGACTGCTTTTCTCTGGGGGCACACTGAGGAGTGGGGACCCGAGTTCTTGGCTCCTCCAGGGTGGAGATTGGGAGGCCGCCATTTTCACTCTTGACCTCCAAAGCCATACAGAAAGCTTGCAGGGAACAAAAGCTCCCGAGACCAAACCCGAGCAGATTACTTAGCCCACCCCAGCAAGGGCAAGGGCGGGGCAATTCTGCCTCCGGCAAAGACATTCGGGAACCATGGCAACGGGCCCCTCCCCCAGAAGTTCAGCAAGAACAGCCAGCCAAGACGCGGTTTACCGATCAATGAGAATGGCAGAACTCCAGCTCTAGGGGAATACTGCACATAGAATCCATGGCTTTTTTACCATGATTCTTCAGTCTTTCAAAGTTAATTTTTTTTAACTGTCTTTTTTTTTTTTGAATTTTTCTTTTTCCCTTTTTCAACCAACATCTTATCAATCCCTTTTTTAAAAAAGATTTTTATTTTCATTTTTAGAGTCATATTCTATCCCTTCAGAGTAGTTACCCGTATTTTTGGCATATATATATAAGTTGTTCTCTCTTTAAAAATTTTGAGATACAGTTTCTTCTAATAGATCAAAATATACCCTAAATCTCTAGTGTATGGCTTTGTTCTAGTCTCCTGCCTGATCACATTCTCTCCCTTTCTTTATTCTTCTTTTTAAAAAATCCTCTTTTTTCTTTTTTCAAAGAACTTCTTATCTTATCAATTCCTTTTATAAAATCTTTTATAATTTTCATCTTTACAGTCATATTCCATCCCTTCATCATATTAATCCTTATTATTGTACATATATAAGTTTTTCTTTCTTTAAAATTTTGGGAGGCACTTTCTTCTAACAGACCAAAATACACCCAAAATCTAGTGTGTGGCACTGATCTATGCACCAGCCTGATCATATTTGATCATACTCTGTTTTTTTTTGTTTTGTTCTGTTTTTGTTTGTTTTTATCTTTATCTTTTTCTTTTTTTTCTTTTTCTTTTTTCTTTCTTTCCCTTTCTTTTCCCCTGGTTTCAGGTCTTTTCTGATTTGTTTAGAGTATATTTTCTGGGGATGTTTTACCCTGTTAGCATTTTGTTCTCTCATTCATCTATTCTCCTCTGGACAAAATGACAACACAGAAAAAAATCACCTCAACAAAAAGAACAAGAGGCAGTACCGACTGCCAGGGACCTACTCAATACAGACATTAGTACGATGTCGGAACTAGAGTTCAGAATGATGATTTTAAAGATACTAGCTGGGCTTGAAAAAAGCATGGAAGATATTAGAGAAACCCTTTCTGGAGAAATAAAAGACTAAAATCTAACCAAGTCGAAATCAAAAAGGCTATTAATGAGGTGCAATCAAATATGGGGGTGCTAACTGCTAGGATAAATGAGGCAGAAGAATTAGTGATATGGAAGACCAAATGATGGAAAATCAAGAAGCTGAGAAAAAGAGAGATAAACAACTACTGGATCACGAGGGCAGAATTCAAGAGATAAGCGATACCGTAAGACAAAACAACATTAGAATAACTGGGATCCCAGAAGAAGAAGAAAGAGAGAGAGGGGCAGAAGGTATATTGGAGCAAATTATAGCACAGAACATCTCTAATTTGGGGAAGGAAACAGGCATCAAAATCCAGGAAGCCCAGAGAAACCCCCTCAAAATCAATAAAAATAGGTCAACACCCCGACATCTAATAGTAAAACTTACGAGTCTCAGAGACAAAGAGAAAATCCTGAAAGCAGCTTGGGACAAGAGGTCTGTAACCTACAATGGTAGAAACATTAGACTGGCAACAGATCATTCCACAGAGACGTGGCAGGCCAGAAAGGACTGGCAGGATATATTCAGAGCACTAAATGAGAAAAATATGCAGCCAAGAATACTATATACAGCTAGGCTGCCATTGAAAATAGAAGGAGACATTAAAAGCTTCCAGGACAAACAAAAACTAAAGGAAATGCAAACACAAAACCAGCCCTACAAGAAATCTTGAAAGGGGTCCTCTAAGCAAAGAGAGAGCCTAAAAGCAACATAGACCAGAAAGGAACACAGACAATATACAGTAACAGTCACCTTCCAGGCAATACAATGGCACTAAATTCCTATCTTTCAATAGTTACCCTGAATGTAAATGGGCTAAATGCCCCAATCAAAAGACACAGGTTATCATATTGGATTAAAAAAGAAGACCCATCGATATGCTGTCTGCAAGAGACTCATTTTAGACCCAAAGACACCCCCAGATTGAAAGTAAAGGGGTGAACAACCATTTATCATGCTAATGGATACCAAAAGAAAGCTGGATGGCAATCCTTATATCAGACAAATTAGATTTTAAACCAAAGACTGTAGTAAGAGCTGAGGAAGCACACTATATCCTACTTAAAGGGTCTATCCAACAAGAAGATCTAACAATTGTGAATATCTATGCCCCTAACATGGGAGCAGCCAATTATATAAGCCAATTAATAACAAAAGCAAAGAAACACATCGACAACAATACAATAATAGTGGGGGACTTTAACAACCCCCTCACTGAAATGGACAGATCATCTAAGCAAAAGATCAACAAGGAAATAAAGACTTTAAATGACACACTGGACCAAATGGACTTCACAGATATATTCAGAACATTCCATCCCAAAGCAACGGAATACACATTCTTCTCTAGTGCTCATGGAACATTCTCCAGAATCGATCACATCCTAGGTCATAAATCAGGTCTCAACCAGTACCAAAAGATTGGGATCATTCCCTGCCTATTTTCAGACCACAATGCTTTGAAACTAGAACTCAATCACAAGAGGAAAGTTAGAAAGAACTCAAATACATGGAAGCTAAAGAGCATCCTACTAAAGAATGAATGGGTCAACCAGGAAATTAAAGAAGAATTTAAAAAATTCGCGGAAACCAATGAAAATGAAACCACAACTATTCAACATCTTTGGGATGCAGCAAAGGCAGTCCTAAGAGGAAAGTATATGGCAATACAAGCCTTTCTCAAGAAACAAGAAAGGTCTCAAGTACACAACCTAACTCTACACCTAAAGGAGCTGGAGAAAGAACAGCAAATAAAGCCTACACCCAGCAGGAGAAGAGAAATAATAAAGATCAGAGCAAAAATCAATGAAATAGAAACCAAAAGAACAGTAGAACAGGTCAACAAAACAAGGAGCTGGTTCTTTGAAAGAATTAACAAGATTGATAAACCCCTGGCCAGACTTATCAAAAAGAAAAGAGAAAGGACCCAAATCAACAAAATCATGAGTGAAAGAGGAGATATCACAACCAACACCAAAGAAATACAAACAATTATAAGAACATATTATGAGCAACTATATGCCAGCAAATTAGATAATCTGGAAGAAATGGATGCATTCCTAGAGATGTATCAACTACCAAAACTGAACCAAGAAGAAAGAGAAAACCTGAACAGACCTATAACCACTAAGGAAATTGAAGCAGTCATCAAAAATCTCCCAACAAACAAAAGCTCAGGGCCAGATTGTTTCCCAGGGGAGTTCTATCAAACATTTAAAGAAGAATTAATATCTATTCTTCTGAAACTGTTCCAAAAAATAGAAATGGAAGGAAAACTTCCAAACTCGTCTTTTAAAAAAATTTTTCATTGTTATGTTAATCACCATACATTACATCATTAGTTTTAGATGTAGTGTTCCATGGTTCATTGTTTGTGCATAACAGCCAGTGCTTCATGCACGAACGTGCCCTCTTTAATACCCATCACCAGGCTAACCCATCCTCCAACCCCTCTCCCCTCTAGAACCCTCAGTTTGTTTTTCAGAGTCCATCATCTCTCATGGTTCATCTCCCCCTCCGATTTCCTCCCCTTCATTCTTCCCCTCCTGCTATCTTCTTCTTTTTTTTTTTTTCTTAACATATATTGCATTATTTGTTTCAGAGGTACAGATCTGAGATTCAACAGTCTTACACAATTCACAGCTCTACCAGAGCACATACCCTCCCCAGTGTCTATCTCCCAGTCACCCCATTCCCCCCCACCCCAACCCCCACTCCAGCAACCCTCAGTTTGTTTCCTGAGATTAAGAATTCCTCATATCAGTGAGGTCATATGATACATGTCTTTCTCTGTTTGACTTATTTTGCTCAGCATAATACCCTCCAGTTCCATCCACGTCATTGCAAATGGCAAGATCTCATTCCTTTTGATGGCTGCATAATACTCCATTGTATATATATACCACTTCTTCTTTATCCATTCATCTGTCAATGGACATCTTGGCTCTTCCCACAGTTTGGCTATTGTGGACATTGCTGCTATAAGCCTTGGGGTGCACGTACCCCTTCGGATCCCTACATTTGTGTCTTTGGGGTAAATACCCAGTATGCAATTGCTGGATCATATGGTAGCTCTATTTTAAACCTCCACACTCTTTTCCAGAGTGGCTGCACCAACTTGCATTTCCACCAACAATGTAGGAGGCTTCCCCTTTCTCCACATCCCCACCAACATCTGCCATTTCCTGACTTGTTAATTTTAGCCATTCTGACTGGTGTGCGGTGGTATGTCATTGACGTTTTGATTTGGATTTCCCTAATGCTGAGTGATGTTCAGCACTTTTTCATGTGTCTGTTGGCCATTTGGATGTCTTCTTTGGAAAAATGTCTGTTCATGTCTTCTGCCCGTTTCTTGATTGAATTCTTTGTACTTTGGGTGTTGAGTTTGATAAGTTCTTTATAGATTTTGGATACTAGCCCTTTATCTGATATGTCATTTGCAAATACCTTCTCCCATTCTGTCGGTTGTCTTTTGGTTTTGTTGATTGTTTCCTTTGCTTTGCAAAAGCTTTTTATCTTGATGAAGTCCCAGTAGTTCATTTTTGCCCTTCCTTCCCTTGCCTTTGGCGATGTTTCTAGGAAGAAGTTGCTGCGGCTGAGGTCGAAGAGGTTGCTGCCTGTGTTCTCCTTTAGGATTTTGATGGACTCCTGTCTCACATTGAGGTCTTTCAACCATTTGGAGTCTATTTTTGTGTGTGGTGTAAGGAAATGGTCCAGTTTCATTCTTCTGCATGTGGCTGTCCAATTTTCCCAACACCATTTGTTGAAGAGACTGTCTTTTTTCCATTGGACATTCTTTCCTGTTTTGTCAAAGATTATTTGACCATAGAGTTGAGGGTCCATCTCTGGGCTCTCTATTCTGTTCCATTGATCTCTGTGTCTGTTTTTGTGCCAGTACCATACTGTCTTGATGATGACAGCTTTGTCATAGAGCGTGAAGTGCAGAATTGTGATGCCACCAGCTTTGCTTTTCTTTTTCAACATTCCTCTGGCTATTCGGGGTCTTTTCTGGTTCCATACAAATTTTAGGATTATTTGTTCCATTTCTTTGAAAAACGTGGATGGTATTTTGATAGGGATTGCATTGAATGTGTAGATTGCTCTAGGTAGCATTTACATCTTCACAATATTTGTTCTTCCAATCCATGAGCATGGAACATTTTTCCATTTCTTTGTGTCTTCCTCAATTTCTTTCATGAGTATTCTATAGTTTTCTGAGTACAGATTCTTTGCCTCTTTGGTTAGATTTATTCCTAGGTATCTTATGGTTTTGGGTGTAATTGTAAATGGGATCGACTCCTTCATTTCCCTTTCTTCTGTCTTGTTGTTGATGTATAAGAATGCCACTGATTTCTGTACATTGATTTTATATCCTGCCACTTTACTGAATTCCTGTATGGGTTCTAGCAGTTTTGGGGTGGATTCTTCTGGGTTTTCCACATAAAGTATCATATCATCCACAAAGAGTGAGCGTTTGACTTCTTCTTTGCCAATTTGGATGCCTTTGATTTCTTTTTGTTGTCTGATTGCTGTGGCTAGGACTTCTATTACTATGTTGAATAGCAGTGGTGATAGTGGACATCCCTGCCGCATTCCTGAACTTAGGGGGAAAGCTCTCAGTTCTTCCCCATTGAGAATGATATTCGCTGTGGGGTTTTCATAGATGGCTTTTATGATATTGAGGTATGTACCCTCTATGCCTATACTTTGAAGAGTTTTGATCAAGAAAGGATGCTGTACTTTGTCAAATGCTTTTTCTGCATCTATTGAGAGGATCGTATGGTTCTTATTCTTTCCTTTATTAATGTATTGTATCACATTGATTGATTTGCGGATGTTGAACCAACTTTGCAGGCAGGGATAAATCCCATTTGGTCGTGGTGAATAATCCTTTTAATATACTGTTGGATCCTATTGGCTAGAATTTTGGTGAGAATTTTTGCATCCGTGTTCATCAAGGATATTGGTCTGTAATTCTCCTTTTTGATGGGGTCTTTGTCTGGTTTGGGGATCAAGGTAATGGTGGCCTGATAAAATGAGTTTGGAGGGGGCGGAGCAAGATGGCAGAAGAGTAGGAGACCTGGATTTCATCTGGTCTCAAGAATTCAGCTGGAAGGGATCAAACCATTCTGAACACCTACAAACTCAACAGGAGATCGAAGAAAGGAATAGCAACAACTCTCTGAACAGAAAAGTGACCACTTTCTGGAAGGTAGGACGTGCAGAGAAGTGAATCCAAGGCGATAATCGGGAGGATAGACGGCAGGGGAGGGGCCTCCATCGGCGCTTCTGGCAAGTGATACAGCCACAGAGCACAAAATCGGAAATTTTAGAGGTCTGCTCAACTGAGGAACGTCACTCCGGTGGCTAAGAGGGGGGTGGAACCCTCGCGGGACAGTGTGGTCTCAGGACCCTCGGGGTCACAGAAAGACCGGGGGTGCCTGAGTGCGGCAGAGCTCCCAGGTATCAGAGCGGGGAAGCCAGCTGCAGAGATGGAGCCCAGGCGCGGGCTCTCAGCTCGGGGTTGCCATAAACCGTGATCCATGGCACAGTCGGGTCACTGCTCCTCCAGCAGGGACCCAACAAGCGGCAGATCTGGGGAGACTCACCTTCCTCCCCCGGAGGAGAGGCACTAGAGCGCACCACAGGGATCTGCTGGGTTTGGAGACTCCACACGGGGTTGGGTCCCAGAGATAGAAATGCGCGGTAACCGGCCAGGTGAGCACAGAGTGTGGCCAGAGACCGGGGAGACAGGAGTGACTGACTGCTTTTCTCTGGGGGCTCACTGAGGAGCAGGGCCCCTAGTTCTCAGCTCCTCCGGGGTGGAGATTGGGAGGCTGCCATTTTCACTCTCGACCTCCAAAGCTGTACGGAGAGCTTGCAGGGAACAAAAGCTCCCGACAGCAAACCCGAGCAGATTACTTAGCCTGGACTGGCCAAGGGCGAGGCAATTCCACCTCCGACAAACACATTTGGGAACCATGGCAACAGGCCCCTCCCCCAGAAGATCAGCAAGAACAGCCAGCCAAGACCAAGTTTACCCATCAATGAGAACGGCAGAACTCCAGCGCTAGGGGAATACTGCACATAGAATCCATGGCTTTTTTTACCATGATTCTGTAGTCTTTCAAAGTTAATTTTTTTTTTTTAACTGTCTTTTCTTTTTTTTAATTTTTCTTTTTCCCTTTTTCAACCAACATCTTATCAATCCCTTTTTTAAAAAAGATTTTTATTTTTCAGTTTTAGAGTCATATTCTATCCCTTCATAGTAGTTACCTGTATTTTTGGCATATATATATAAGTTGTTCTCTCTTTAAAAATTTGAAATAGTTTCTTCGAACAGATCAAAATACACCCTAAATCTCTGGTGAATGGTTTTTTTCGAATCCCCTGCTTGATCACATTCTCTCCCTTTTTTTTCTTTTTTTTTAAGTCCTCTTCTTTCTTTTTTCAAACAACTTCTTCTCAATTCCTTTTATGAAATTTTTTATAATTTCCATCTTTACAGTCATATTCCATCCCTTCATCATATCAACCCTTATTTTTTGTACATATATAAGTTTTTCTTTCTTTAAGTTTTGGGAGGCACTTTCTTCTAACAGACCAAAATACACCCAAAATCTAGTGTGTGGAACTGATCTATGTAACAGCCTGATCATATTTATCATATTCTGGGGTTTTTTTGTTTTGTTCTGTTATTGTTTGTTTTTATCTTTATCTTTTTCTTTTTCTTTTCTTTTTCTTTTTCTTTTCTCTCTCTATCCCTTCCTTTTCCCACTGCTTCAGGTCTTTTCTGATTTGTTTAGAGTATACTTTCTGGGGACGTTGTTACCCTGTTAGCATTTTGTTCTCCCCTTAACCTATTCTTCTCTGCACAAGACGATGAGACAGAAAAAATCACCTCAACAAAAAGAACAAGAGGTAGTACCAACTGCCAGGGACATACTCAATACGGACATTAGTACGATGTCAGAACTAGAGTTCAGAATCATCACTTTAAAGATACTAGCTGGGCTTGAAAAAAGCATGGAAGTTATTAGAGAAACCCTTTCTGGAGAAGTAAAAGAACTAAAATCTAACCAAGTAGAAATCAAAAAGGCTATTAATGAGGTGCAATCAAATATGGGGGTGCTAACTGCTAGGATAAATGAGGCAGAAGAGAGAATCAGTGATATAGAAGACCAAATGATGGAAAATAAAGAAGCTGAGAAAAAGAGAGATAAACAACTACTGGATCACGAGGGCAGAATTCGAGAGATAAGTGATACCATAAGACAAAACAACATTAGAATAATTGGGATCCCAGAAGAAGAAGAAAGAGAGAGAGGGGCAGAAGGTGTACTGGAGCAAATTATACCAGAAAACTTCCCTAATTTGGGGAAGGAAACAGGCATCAAAATCCAGGAAGCACAGAGAACCCCTCTCAAAATCAATAAAAATAGGTCAACACCCCGACATCTAATAGTAAAACTTACGAGTCTCAGAGACAAAGAAAATATCCTGAAAGCAGCTCAGGAGAAGAGATCTGTAACCTACAATGGTAGAAACATTAGATTGGCAACAGACCTATCCAGAGACCTGGCAGGCCAGAAAGGACTGGCAGGATATATTCAGAGCACTAAATGA
>NW_022589704.1:109298919-109328248 GCF_004348235.1 Phoca vitulina
AAAAAGGGAAAAAGAAAAATTAAAAAAAAGAAAAGACAGTTAAAAAAAAAAAATTAACTTTGAAAGACTACAGAATCATGGTAAAAAAAGCCATGGATTCTATGTGCAGTATTCCCCTAGCGCTGGAGTTCTGCCGTTCTCATTGATGGGTAAACTTGGTCTTGGCTGGCTGTTCTTGCTGATCTTCTGGGGGAGGGGCCTGTTGCCATGGTTCCCAAATGTGTTTGTCGGAGGTGGAATTGCCTCGCCCTTGGCCAGTCCAGGCTAAGTAATCTGCTCGGGTTTGCTGTCGGGAGCTTTTGTTCCCTGCAAGCTCTCCGTACAGCTTTGGAGGTCGAGAGTGAAAATGGCAGCCTCCCAATCTCCACCCCGGAGGAGCTGAGAACTAGGGGCCCTGCTCCTCAGTGAGCCCCCAGAGAAAAGCAGTCAGTCACTCCTGTCTCCCCGGTCTCTGGCCACACTCTGTGCTCACCTGGCCGGTTACCGCGCATTTCTATCTCTGGGACCCAACCCCGTGTGGAGTCTCCAAACCCAGCAGATCCCTGTGGTGCGCTCTAGTGCCTCTCCTCCGGGGGAGGAAGGTGAGTCTCCCCAGATCTGCCGCTTGTTGGGTCCCTGCTGGAGGAGCAGTGACCCGACTGTGCCATGGATCACGGTTTATGGCAACCCCGAGCTGAGAGCCCGCGCCTGGGCTCCATCTCTGCAGCTGGCTTCCCCGCTCTGATACCTGGGAGCTCTGCCGCACTCAGGCACCCCCGGTCTTTCTGTGACCCCGAGGGTCCTGAGACCACACTGTCCCACGAGGGTTCCACCCCCCTCTTAGCCACCGGAGTGACGTTCCTCAGTTGAGCAGACCTCTAAAATTTCCGATTTTGTGCTCTGTGGCTGTATCACTTGCCAGAAGCGCCGATGGAGGCCCCTCCCCTGCCGTCTATCCTCCCGATTATCGCCTTGGATTCACTTCTCTGCACGTCCTACCTTCCAGAAAGTGGTCACTTTTCTGTTCAGAGAGTTGTTGCTATTCCTTTCTTCGATCTCCTGTTGAGTTTGTAGGTGTTCAGAATGGTTTGATCCCTTCCAGCTGAATTCTTGAGACCAGATGAAATCCAGGTCTCCTACTCTTCTGCCATCTTGCTCCGCCCCCTCCAAACTCATTTTATCAGGCCACCATTACCTTGATCCCCAAACCAGACAAAGACCCCATCAAAAAGGAGAATTACAGACCAATATCCTTGATGAACACGGATGCAAAAATTCTCACCAAAATTCTAGCCAATAGGATCCAACAGTATATTAAAAGGATTATTCACCACGACCAAATGGGATTTATCCCTGCCTGCAAAGTTGGTTCAACATCCGCAAATCAATCAATGTGATACAATACATTAATAAAGGAAAGAATAAGAACCATACGATCCTCTCAATAGATGCAGAAAAAGCATTTGACAAAGTACAGCATCCTTTCTTGATCAAAACTCTTCAAAGTATAGGCATAGAGGGTACATACCTCAATATCATAAAAGCCATCTATGAAAACCCCACAGCGAATATCATTCTCAATGGGGAAGAACTGAGAGCTTTCCCCCTAAGTTCAGGAATGCGGCAGGGATGTCCACTATCACCACTGCTATTCAACATAGTAATAGAAGTCCTAGCCACAGCAATCAGACAACAAAAAGAAATCAAAGGCATCCAAATTGGCAAAGAAGAAGTCAAACGCTCACTCTTTGTGGATGATATGATACTTTATGTGGAAAACCCAGAAGAATCCACCCCAAAACTGCTAGAACCCATACAGGAATTCAGTAAAGTGGCAGGATATAAAATCAATGTACAGAAATCAGTGGCATTCTTATACATCAACAACAAGACAGAAGAAAGGGAAATGAAGGAGTCGATCCCATTTACAATTACACCCAAAACCATAAGATACCTAGGAATAAATCTAACCAAAGAGGCAAAGAATCTGTACTCAGAAAACTATAGAATACTCATGAAAGAAATTGAGGAAGACACAAAGAAATGGAAAAATGTTCCATGCTCATGGATTGGAAGAACAAATATTGTGAAGATGTAAATGCTACCTAGAGCAATCTACACATTCAATGCAATCCCTATCAAAATACCATCCACGTTTTTCAAAGAAATGGAACAAATAATCCTAAAATTTGTATGGAACCGGAAAAGACCCCGAATAGCCAGAGGAATGTTGAAAAAGAAAAGCAAAGCTGGCGGCATCACAATTCTGCACTTCAAGCTCTATGACAAAGCTGTCATCATCAAGACAGTATGGTACTGGCACAAAAACAGACACAGAGATCAATGGAACAGAATAGAGAGCCCAGAAATGGACCCTCAACTCTATGGTCAACTAATCTTCGACAAAGCAGGAAAGAATGTCTAATGGAAAAAAGACAGTCTCTTCAACAAATGGTGTTGGGAAAATTGGACAGCCACATGTAGAAGAATGAAACTGGACCATTTCCTTACACCACACACAAAAATTGACTCAAAATGGTTGAAAGACGTAAATGTGAGACAGGAGTCCGTCAACATCCTAAAGGAGAACACAGGCAGCAACCTCTTCGACCTCAGCCGCAGCAACTTCTTCCTAGAAATATTGCCAAAGGCAAGGGAAGTAAGGGCAAAAATGAACTATTGGGACCTCATCAAGATAAAAAACTTTTGCACAGCAAAAGAAACTGTCAACAAAACCAAAAGACAACCAACAGAATGAGAGAAGATATTTGCAAATGACATATCAGATAAAGGGCTAGTATCCAAAATCTATAAAGAACTTATCAAACTCAACACCCAAAGAACAAATGATCTAATCAAGAAACGGGCAGAAGACATGAACAGACATTTTTCCAAAGAAGACATCCAAATGGCCAACAGACACATATCACTCGGCATTAGGAAAATCCAAATCAAAACCTCAATGAGATACCACCTCACACTAGTCAGAATGGCTAAAATTAACAAGTCATGAAATGACAGACGTTGGCAGGGATGTGGAGAAAGGGGAACCCTCCTACACTGTTGGAGGGAATGCAGGCTAGTGCAGCCACTCTGGAAACCAGTGTGGAGGTTCTTCAAAAAGTTGAAAATAGAGCTACCATATGATCCAGCAATTGCACTACTGGGTATTTACCCCAATGATACAAATGTAGGGATCCAAAAGGGTACATGCACCCCGAGTTTTATAGCAGCAATGTCCACAATAGCCAAACTGTGGAAAAAGCCAAGATGTCCATCGACAGGTGAATAGATAAAGAAGATGTTGTATATATATACAATGGAATATTATGCAGCCATCAAAAAGAATGAAATCTTGCCGTTTGCAATGACGTGGATAGAATTGGAGGGTATTATGCTGAGTGAAATAAGTCAATCAGAGAAAGACATGTATCATATAACCTCACTGATATGAGGAATTCTTAATCTCAGGAAACAAACTGAGGGTTGCTGGAGTGGGGGGTGGGGTGGGAGGGATGGGGTGGCTGGGTGATAGACATTGGGGAGGGTATGTGCTATAGTGAGTGCTGTGAAGTGTGCAAGACTGTTGAATCACAGATCTGTACCTCTGAAGCAAATAATACATTATATGTTAAAAAAAAAAAGAAGAAGGAGATAGAAGGAGGGGAAGAATGATGGAGGGGAAATAGGAGGGGGAGATGAATCATGAGAGATGATGGACTCTGAAAAACAAACTGAGGGTTCTAGAGGGGAGGATGGTGGGAGGATGGGTTAGCCTGGTGATGGGTATTAAAGAGGGCACGTTCTGCATGGAAAAAGAAAAGGTAAAATAAAGGTACGGATTAAAATTAAAAAAAAACTACACATCACTTATTCAGCAATCATTTTGGACATTTAGTCAGATAAAGAAACATTTATATTCACACAAAAATCTGCACAAAATGTTCATAACAGCTTTACATGTCATAGACAAAAACTGAGGATAACCCAAAAATGTACTTCCATAGGTGAAGAGTTAAATGTGGTACATTCATCCCAGGAAGTATTTCTCAGCCATGCTAAGCAACAAATTACTGATATACTCAACAACTTTGATTGATCTTAAGGATATTTGACTGAATGACACAAGCCAATCTCAAAAGGTTGCACATTGTGTGACTCCATTTATAAAACATTCTCAAAATGACAAAATTATAGAAATTGAAATCAGATTCCTCATTGCCACTAAGGATTTGGGAGAGAGAGAGAGTGTGTGTGTGTGTGACCATAAAGGTTATATCACAAAGGAGATCTTTGTGGTGATGGAATAGCTTTGTATCTCAGTTGTGGTGGTTGTCATCTGAATCTACATATGAGATAAGAGGGCATGGATCTATATTCACACTTTATACAGGGTCAGTTTTCTGGTTTTGATATTGTACTTTTTGTGTGGGAAATGTAACTTATAGAAGACTGAGTGGAAATGTACAGGAGACCTCTCTGTACTATTTTTGAAACTTCCTGTGAATCTGTAATTATTTTAAATGTAAAAAGTTGAAACAAACAAACAAACAAAAAAACCCAAGGGCTCTGAGTAAACCAATTAGGATTTCTCCTCCACCATCATGTTAATTGAGGCTGGAGGAAGCCATACGAAATGGGAACTCACAATTACCAGGTGTTTTCTTTTATTTGGAAGGGTCTTAAAAATCACAAAAGGATGATGTAAGCATAGTAATAAGGATGTCCAACCAAGGGTAGGAGAAGTTTCCTGGAGCTTTGACATGAACCAAGAAAACAACCAAGGAGCAGATGAGAAGGGTGAAATCCAAAGAAGGCTGACACTTTAGAGATAGATATGACATAAGCTTGCCCTGGGAGGTAAAAGTGTGCTGGCTGGCCATAGAAGATGCAGGGGAGCTCAGGGGCCACAGGCAGGTTGTGCTTCAGCAGTGGAAGCCTCCTGAGAGCTGCTGCAGGCCCATCCTGTGAACAGGCACCTCCTATTCCTCAGGACCTGGCTTGTGCTGTGTGCTAGGAGGGTCCCCAGCTCACTCCCCCTGAACCCTCTCCCATCAGAGGGAAACAAGGGGCAGGATAGACCCAACTGGTGAAAACTCTGCATAATAAGCTATATTTAGAATGCTTCATTTTGCCCTTTGGAGGACACAAGTTACATAAATGACCTAAAGAGACCTACAAAATCACCAAACAAAAATGGGGAGGAGCAAAGCCTGGGTAAAGAGTAGACTTAATTTAATAAAAGGATGTGACAGTTTCTAAGAAATACATCTAATGCTATCAGGTAAATAGATGATTTTAACATTTCTAAGAAAAGACTTAATAGATGTGAACAGGTTGACTTGTCCCATTTCTATCCTATGTATCTCTTAATATGCTCAGTAAAATGAAAAATATTGACTAGAAAGAGATTAGTGCTGAAATACAACTGAATGAGGATACGGTTTTTAAGGTGTTTCACAAACTAAATTTTGTAAAATTTCATATTATATCATTTACCTTGTATATTGGCCACCATCACAACTCAACCCAAACAGTGTTTGTGGTGCTCCTACCATTTATTTACATCTACTTCATCATCAGGAGAGTAGGGGGTGAGGAGGACCCCTAGCTGGGGGTGGGGAAAACTGCCTGGGACCCTGTGGTGGGCAGTATCTGACAAGGCCCCAAGCGTCCCACTTCTTCCTGGTGGTCACCTCCTGCTGGCGAGTGGGCTGGACCAAATGTCTTTCTTGTCATAAAAGAAATGATGACATGTTGTGCCTATGACCTGGTATTGTCTCCCTATTGCCTTCTAGGCCTTTACACTTGGGTGAGTGTAAACACAGGACTGTAAATACATCTACAAATATGTAAAAACATCTATGGCCTGTAGTCAACATCCTCTCTCAGGACTTCGACAGGTGTCCCCCTGAGACAGGTCCTGGAGATGTAGTTTCCTTGTCTCACATCTCTGGGGATTTTTCTGTACCTCATCCACCTGTATCTGTGGCAAACTGCTCCTTCTTCTGGCTCTGGGTTAAAGTCTTGCCAAAATTCTGCAAATGTGCACTGGAACCCTGGAATATTTCAAACAGGATGCAGTGGTGGTGAGTCAGCTTTGAGCAGAGAACAGAGAGAACATATTTATTTCACTAAAGTGTCAGGGCATGATCTCGGCTTAATAGTGGTAATTGAAGGAGTGGGATGATGGAGCACGAGATTGCTCAGAGAAGGGTGATAATGAAATCCAAGGTAACAGATCTGAGGGGGAACATAAAATCTACCTTTCAGGTGACAGGGAGGTGGGAGAGGAGAGTCAAAGTGCAGAGGAAAGACCTGGGTGTGTGGTCAGGGCAATAGCAGCATGCAGATTGATATATGACAGCAAACTTTTTTAAGGAAAGAAACCTGGAGCACAATATTATGATCCATCCATCCATCCATTCATCCATCCATCCATCTATCCATCCATCCATTCACTCATTCACACACAGTTACTAAGTGCTGCTGTGTGCCCAACACCACTCCAGATACTGGGATACAACAGTAAGCAGATGCAGCCTGATTTCTGCCATCACCAACATGTCACTCTTCTGGGGACCAGACACAGAACAAAGATTTTAACAAATAGTTAAATTCAAATTTTGAAAATTGTTATGAAGGGAAAAAGTTGGGGCTTGGATTTGGTTGGGATTGGGAAGGCTTCCATGTGGGAGAGGCACAGATGCAGAAGGTGGAGGGAGGGGCCTCTCACCACCATTTCAGCCTTTCCTTCCTCCCAAGGTTCTGGACATCGGGCTCTTCCCTCTGGCTTGCCCTCCAGAGAGCATGTGGCCTGCGGCTTCAAGATGCAGAAACACACTTTCAGAGAGCTTTTGTAGCTGTATCAGCCAGGGATCTTGATTGTGGGCAAGAGAAACAGACTGGCTGTTTCAGGAAGGAAAGAGATTTATTTCAAAGACATGGGGGACTCAGAAAATCACCAGGGGGGCTGAGAACCAGATTTAGCAGACGGGCTGGAATGAGGCAGGCCGGGCAGCAGGGCACACGCGGAGCAGCTCAGAGAGGACCCTCCAGTGCAGCTGCTGCCCCTGAACCTGGATGCCACAGCATGCCCCACATTGGCACTGGGACCCAGGAATCACCCTGCTATCTTTCCCTCCCGGAAGCTGAATGTCTCTGCTGACCCTGCAGTCCTCCCACGTGAGAATGGCCTGAGGTCACTGGCTCCCTAGTCTAAGCGCTTGGGGTTCTGATTGTCTGACGTAGCCGTGTGTCCTCAGAGTGAGGCGAGACCCTGGATCTCTAAGTCTGCATCCCAGGTGAACGCTGCTTCTCACCCCGTCCGAAGAGTCAGGGTTTATCTGCAGCTGGGCAGCGCCCATCCCCAAATGGCACATTTCCACTCCAGGTGAATCCATGGCTGGCAGAGGCGGGAGTCATATGTGTGTGGCTCTGGGCCCATTTGCTTTTTCTGGTGCCCCACAAAGCTCTTTGGTGGGAATGCGCTCCGCGGTGTGCGCAGCGGGGCTACACGTGTAATTTTGCATTGTAAAGTATACACATTGCATATATTTGAATGCAGAATTAACTCACCTATCAAATTAAAGAAGCTTTCAAAACACCCTAGTTATCTATTGATTATGTGGTGAGAAAAGCACTCTCGCACTGTGAGAGCGAATAAATTGATCCAACATTTCTGGAGGGCAGTTTAACAAGATGTATGCAAAGCCTTACAAATAAAGCCCTTGACTTAGTTCCATGCCTGCGGATGTAGCCTAAGGAAATAATTAGGGATGAGGGCACAGACTTACACTGATAACACAGGATCCAACATCCACGTGTTGAAGAGGTTGTATCAACTAGAATTCATACATTTGGCAGAAAACCCAACCCAGTTATTAGATAGGCAAGGAAAACCACATGTCTAGGGGCAGGTTGAGACTCAGGAATGGCTCAGCGCAGGGATCTTCTGAAGTTATCAGAATCTGTTTCTATGTTTATATCTCTTAGTGTCACTTCTTGTGTTTTGATTCTGATCCAAGGCAGCATTTCTTATGGTTGAAAGCCTTCCCAGGGTTCAAGTGTAGCAGCAAAGAGAGAAAATCATCTTCCCCACATTCTAGGAACAAGGCCCGATGCTCTCTCTGATTGGACGGGCTGAGGTCACATGACCACCCTGAGCCAGAAGGGGGCGGTCCTCCACCTGCTGGGCTCGGTTGAGCTCCTCTTCCAGCCTGGGGGAGCGAGCCCCACTCACTCACATGCGGGTCTAGTTGCGGAGGAGCATCTCCTAATAAAAATTGGGACTGCTGCTGGAGAAATGGAGCAAGAATTGTGGGGGTCAAATTGAAACCTAAAACGACAAGGAGAAAACGCATTTAAGTATTTATGGCAGTAACTTCTTGAAATGGGGTTGATTGACTTTAATTTTTTGCTTTAAATTTTTCAGTATAATCAGAAAGATAAATATATCTTTTTAAAATCATGGAAAATCAGCGAAGAGAGGGCATGGTGGACATGGTGGCTGTTTTCCTGGAACTCTGCCCATCTCTGGGGGTAAAACAGCACCCGTGTCCCTCCCTCCCGTGCCTGAGCCCATCCTCACACAGTGTTCCCCTGTCTGCAGGTCTGAATAGTCAGGATCAGGATCAGGACTTGAGTTTGGTGGCAGAGGGAAGGACTATTCTGTGGCCTTGCGTGCTGGTGGCCCCAAGGACACAGTATACACTGAGAAGTGGGGAAATAGAGGCAGAAGGACCCTGCTGTAATTGTGCAGAAAGCTGTGATGAAAACCACTCCTCTGTTGACCCTTCCAGTGCAAGAGGCTGTACATCTTTTATTGTTCAGCCAGTTCGAATTGCATTTTCTCTTAAGTGAAACTGGTATAAATACTCATTTATTTTGGGTCTATAATCACCCTATTTGAGTACAAAATTGGTCTGACGTTTAAAGAGACAAAAGGGAAAGTTTTGCTGGCCTCCTAACTTTAGGGAGAATGTGAAGAACAGGGAAGGCCTGACTTGTCCAGAAAGCCTTCCCACCCTCTCTCTGCAAGGAGCCCTTTGGGAAGAGACAGCCCCATCAGGGACAGGAGGGAGCAGGAGACTGGGGTCAGCAACCATGGACCCAGGACATGACACTAGCTAGTTCTGGGCCTGCTACAAGGACCTTAGCCTCTTCTTTGCCTCAGGTTTTTCATTTGTAAGATGAAAAAAATAAGAAAAAGAATATAAGTCGAATATGATGTGAAAGATAGTATGGTTTTGCTTGGTGAGAACCAAACTAAATCAACCTAACAGGAGTTTGAAAGCCAAAGCTGTATGGACCTTCCTCTGTACAGCAGATAGGCTCAGGTGGGTCTCCTCTGGCTTCATCTCCAAAAGCCAAACCCATCTTGGGGTAGAGGGTCGTTTTTGCTCTGGCAAAATCAAGTTAAGGAAATGGTTAAAGGCCTGTCCTGTAAAGTGCTATCTAAGAGAGAGCTACAGAGAAGTAGCCACAAGAGTGGCTGTAAAAATCTGGGCAGTGCTGGGAAGGTGGGGATCCCTGATGATTCACGATTGGGCTGGATCTCCTACCTGCACTCAGCTCCACAGCATGCTTTTTTTTATTTACTGTCTTGGCTGCCTCCTTGATCAGACCCTCACCCCGCAGAGGGCATGTTGTCTGCTGCAATCCTAGCCCTCACAGAGTGCCTGGGGCAGAAAATGTCTGCTGAATGAGGGCATAGAGCTGAGTGATGTAGACCCCATGCCTGGGTTCCTTCCTCTGCACATGAGGCAGGCCAGGTGGGTGGTCAGGTAAGGCAGAGGTTTATCCCTGCAGGCCTGGTTGCTCCAACAAGGCAGTGTTCAACTTCCTCTGTGATCGTTCACTATAAGCAATATCTTCTCTGGCCCCAGAGAGTCCTGCTAGGGTCGTTTGGGGTTATATTTCAATTTGACCATAAAACCGCACATTAGGAAAGGTATCTGATCAATTAGTTCTAATTAATTATGAACAAAATGTGTCTCCAGCTGTGGGATGTGGTTTGTTTCCTATTTGCTATAATTAGAAAAGAGAAAACATCTATGTGAAAGAGGAAAAAGAGAAGCAGGTGGTTGGAATGCATATCAAATGGCAACTAGAATGTTGTAACCACTTCCTGTAGATGTGCAGTCAGCCTCCTTGACCCTGAATATAGCTCTGTGATGCTGTTGTGGATGAGTGGAAGTCTCCTGTCCACAGCCTGGCTTCCCTGCTCCATTTCTGTCAGGTTTTCTCTCATGCGCCCCTCCAACCCCCGCCCCCCGCCGGGCATGGGTAGTTGGCAGGAGTCTGCTTCTTGGAGAAAACTGGGGTGGGACTAGTGGGCATAACAGGACCCTGTGGCCCAGATAGTTCTGGTCATAGAGCTGCTGCCACCGCTGGGGGGATGCTAGTGCTGAACCCCTGAGTTAGCACCCTGCCAGGAGAGGGAGGCCATTCCCAGCGAGAGGGAGGGCAGGGGGCTCCCTGGGGACTTCTGGTATCAAGAGAATCTGTCACCCCCTCTGGGTCCTCCTTGTCTGTGTGTCGTGGAAAAGTAATGTTTTTACTGCTAGGCACTTTCACAGACAAATTAAACCTGACTCACCTGTGCCTAGTGTCTGTGATGTTTAGGGCACTGCCGGGTAAGTAGCAAAGATGCCAGGAGGGGTGTGGAGCCATGTGAAATGGGCCAGGGCAAGAGTTCAGTTCAGAGTTCATCTCCCCAACTTTCTAGCTGTGTGACCTTGGACAAGTCACTCAACATCTCTGAATCTCACTCTGCTCATCTGTGCGATGGAGCTTTGAATCCCAGTCTTGAGGTTGCTGGGAGGCCCCATGGCATGGTGAACGCTGTTAGCGCATAGTGTACAGGTGCTCAATAAGTGGGAACTGCTGGTATGTTTGTGATTGTACACAGAATATCAAGGAATCTCCATTTCTAGCCTTTGCAGGGAATGGTTCTCAGCCCAGAAACTTTCTTGATGTTTCTTTCTTGCAAAAAGAGTGGTGATTGGCCACCCTTCCTGGACTGCCGCATTGCTGGGTGCAGCAGGAGGCTGCTGTGATCCAGCAGCAAGAGAACTGTGTGAAGAGGGAACTTTGAGCAAGTGCATCGGCAGAGACTGAGGGTTTCTGGGAGGGGACTCCAGGGCAGGGTCAGCCAGAGCCAGCCCAGCCAGAGAAAGAACAACTGGGACCCACAGGAATCAGACAATACCGGTGGCAAATCCTGGCTGACAGGAGAGAGGCAGGCCCCTTGGTCCCACTGGCCAAGGGCTGTCGCTGTGCTTTAATGAGGGAAGCAATGCATGTAAAACCAATTCAGGACTTGTTCCAGAGCATGCCTGTTGCCCCCTCAACCACCTGTCCATTGTTTTAGGTCTTATGTTTAGTATTAAGTTAAAGAAACCCTCCAGGATGGAGGGAGGTGGGTGGGGCATGGGCTAGATGGGTGACAGGTATTAAGGAGGGAACTTGGTATGATGAGCACTGGGTATTGTATGTGATGAATCACTGAATTCTACTCCAGAAACCAATATTGCACCGTATGTTAACTAACTAAAAAACAAATAAATAAAAGAAACCCTCCAGGTGTTGTTACCTCCCAACCTGTGTTTCTGGGGGTACTTACTAGTAAGTGGTGCTAACAATGATGGAGTATTTTCTGATCATACAAGTCTGGGAAGATTCCTAATGACGCATGGCTAGTAAAGCCTCTGAAAGATCCTGTTTAGCGTGGCTAAACCTGGTATAGTCCTGAGATCCATGCAGAGCCTCCCCCGGCCCCCCCACCCCCCCAGGGCACCACGCCAGACCTCAGCACCAGAGGCAGGCTACCCTCATGCAGGCAAGCAGCTTCCTCCCTGAGGAGGAAGGAGGATGCATCTAATGGCCTGGTGTCTGCAGTTGTCTGATTCTTGGCCAGAGCTGACTGATTGCAGCTGTGTTTGTACAATGTACTCTGGGCCAGGTCTGGATACTCAGAGCTGGGTAGGACTTGGGCACTCATCATGAGGTACTCACAATGTTGTGGGGGAGGGCAGAAAGGCAGTCATAGTCATTAGCTTTTTGAGCACTTTTCTGAGTCAGGTATAGTGCTGAGTGCCTTGCATACATTATCTTGTTTAACTTTGCTACAACTCTGTCACCTTCTCATGTTACAGATGAAGGAACTGAGGCTCAGGGAGACTGAGTGACTTCTCCATTCAACTAGTACAAACACAGTGAATGTATGCTGAATGAATGACTGAAGAATGCAGCTGGTACAAGGAGGAATTCTACATCTGACTAACTGACTCCTGCCCATGTGTGGAAACACAGAGACCTTTCATCTCCCTTCCACCAGAGACTATACTGTGTGTCACTGACCTGCAATCAGACTGCTCTGTGTGGCCCCAGTGGTGTGTGTCCTGGCCTCTTAGCATGAGTTATGAGTTCATGACTGATAATGACAGGGTTTAGGATCTATGACGTGCTGGCTACTTTTATGCTTGTTCTTTTATTTCACTGTCACAACTACACAGCAAGGTAGTTCTTACATTCATCATTTTTTCAGATGGGAAAACTGACTCTCAAAGAAGTTAGGTGGCTCCTTAAAGATTGTATCACTATCCCATGGGATCCCAGAGACTCAGGCCAGAACTTTCCTTCCTCATTCTGTCTCCCATGATCTTCATTGGCTGTTTGAGGCTTGTGTGTTAGAAGCATTGTAATAGCAGACTTGGCTTTAAGCCAAAGAGAAAGTAAGTCTTTTATGGTGGACAAGTGCAGGGCTGGCTGGTGGGAAAGAGTCTGGACAACAGGTTCTTGGCTCCAGGAAATCTCATTTCATAGATAAGAACCTGTGAACTTATATACATTAGCAGTTCTGTCCTTCATCTTGTCTTGGCTTTTTTTTATTTTTTTCAAAGATTTATTTATTTTAGAGAGAGAGAGAAGGAGAGAGAAAATGAATGGGAGGGGCAGAGGGAGAGGGAGAGAGAATCTTCAGCAGACTCAATGCTGAGCCCGACACAGGGCTCAATCTCACAACCCTGAGATCATGACCTGAGCCGAAACCAAGAGTCGGGCGCCCAGCCGACTATGACACCCAAGTGCCCTTTGACTGTTTTAATACTGAAAAATAATTGAGAGGAAAGGGAAAGGCTTGCTTTTTTGGGGAGAGGGGGAGATCTTGGTCCTTCTTTTCTTTTTTTAATAAAAAGTCACAAAGATAGTAATGAAAATTCCCATATACACCACACCCAGTTTTTTGAGTAAGAACTTACTTAATATGGTACATTTGTTACAATTAATAAACCACTGTCACTACATTAATATTAATTGAAGTTCATGCATCACTTCAGTTTTCTTGTTTTTTCCTTAATATCCCTTTTCTGTTCCAGGATCCCACCTTACATTTAGTCATCGAGTCTCCTTAGGCTCCTCTTCACTGTGACAGTTTCTCATACTTTCCTTGTTTGTGATGACCTTGATAGTGTTGAGGCATAATGGTCAGATATTTTGTATAATGTCCCTCAGTTGGAATGTATCTGATGCTTTTATCATGATTAGACTGGAGAATTGGGTTTTGGGGAGGAAGACCACAGAGGTAAAGTGCCATTCTCACCACATTACATCAAGAGTAGATACTGTCAACATAATATATCATTGTTAAGGTTAACCTTGATCACTGGGCTGGGGTCATGTTTGTGAGGTTTCTTTAGTGTAAGGTGACTCTTGTTTTTTCTCCCTTTCTTTTGTACTTTTGCAAAGAAGTCACTATGCACAGCTCATACTTAAGGAGTGGAGATTATGTTCCATACCCTTAAGGGTGGAGTATCCACATAAGTTATTTGTAATTCTTCTTCAAGGGGACTTGCCTATGTTTGTTTGTGTGTGTGTTCATTTATTTATTTGTATTAGTATGGACATGGTTATTTATTTTACACTTTGGGTTATAATCCAATATTTATTTACTTATTTGCTCAAATTGTTCCAACTTTGGCCATTAGGAGCTCTTTCAGTTGGCTTCTGTGTCCCTTTGACACAGCCCATCATTGTGTGTGTACTTATGTGTGTGTATTTTGCACTTTATTGCTTTCTGGCACCATAAGATTCTCCAGCCCTATCTTTTTAATTTTTTTTCATTTTATTTATTTGAGAGAGAGTGAGTGAGTGAGAAAGAGAGCAAGCACAAGTGGGGGGTGGGGCAGAGGGAGAGGGGGAAGCAGACTCCCTGCTGAGCTGGGAGCCCGATGTGGGACTCTATCCCAGGACCCTGGGATCATGGCTTGAGCTGAAGGCAGACCTTTAACTGACTGAGCCACCCAGGTGCCCCTCCAGGCTTCTCTTGTATGTTTCCTGCCCTGGTCCTAGAATCATCATTTCTTCAGGGATCCCTGGTTCCTTTTATTGGACGATAGTATTAGAAGCCAAGATCCAGGTGCTGTGTGTGCTCATTGCTACTGGGATATCATTGCTTCTGGGCTTTCTCAGATGATGGTGCAAGGAAATACATGTATGTATCCTAACTCCTGCATATATACATATGTCTATATTTTTATATATGTATCTATATTAAGCTGAACATGAGTTCATATTGATGTCTCCAACTTTAATGCATTATCATATGGATCATTCTAGCTGCCTCCCTTTGCTTCTTGGTAGCCTCCCATTCTAAAAGTAAGAAACCTGGCTCTAGCCATCCACCATCCATTTACTTAATTTTTAATAAAACAACTCCATCAGCTAGAGTATGGTGCTCACGTATAGTTCCTTTGCCTTTAATCTTATAGACTCCACTCATTTCCACAGTTACTTAGAGTAGCACTCTCCCATCATGAAGGAGAAACAACTTTCATGAGGTAGTTTTATATATTTGTATTACAATTGGATTCTTTTGTCAGAGTCTGCATTCCATCCTGTGTCCTGACCTCCTAAATGATTTTTTTTTTTTTTTTACAAATTTGCTGTCATTATGGTTTACTCTCCATATTTAAAGTTCTGTGGGTTTGGATGAATTCAGTGTCATGTATCTACCATTACATTATACAGAATTGTTTCATTGCCATGAAAAATCCTCTGTGCTTCACCTACTCACCTTCTGCCCCACCTTGATGAACTCCTGGCAACCACTTATCTGTTTACTGTCTATTAGTTTTATCTTTTCCAGAATGTTATATAAACAGAACCATATGGAATGTACCATTTTCAGATTAGCTTCTTTCAGTTAGTAAAATGTATTTAAGATTCACTTATATCTTTGCATACCTTTAATTTCTTATGGGTTCATTACATGACTGAAGATAACTAGGCCCTCTCACCCTCAAAAATAATGTTCAAACAAGCATAAAAGTTGCAAAAAAGGTCCACTTCAGTGAAAGCCTCAGTCTTCACACTTCCACCTCGAGGTATAGGTGGCTTAGCCGCCTCACCACTCATCATCTTGGTCCAGGGCAAAGCTACAAGCATGCCTGCCTCTACCAATAACACTCTGCTTTAGGCCTTTCTAAGGAGAAGTGTAGGCTGACATTCACCTTCCATAGCATGCTGAGGCAGAGCTCAGAGAGCTCAAGGAAGACCCTGGCCATCACTTACTGTGTTAGCCAAATGAAAGGGGAGACTCTTCTGCTGACCAGGTTAAGACTGTCCTTCTTAACCTATGCCTTCACCTGGGTGAGTTCCTCCCTCTAATAGTTTCATCCATCTATTCACTCAGTTATTTGTACATCAAATGTTCATTATCTTCCATATATTGGCCACCAGAAGATGCATAGATGACCATATAGACACTGCTCCTAGTAGTCAGGTACTAGACTTTTTCACAATTGCAGTAACGAGTGATAAATCTTTGCATGCTGGCATAGGGACAAATAACTTTGTTCAGGGACCCAGGAAGACTTTTTTGATCTACTGATGTTTGAAGGATGAGAAGGTTCTAGCTTTGTGAAGAGGGTAGAAAAAATATCTCTTTTAAAATTTTATTTACAATAAAAACAGAATAAAAAATAAAGTGGTTGAGAAAAAAGGAAAAAATATCTTATGCATAGAGAAAAGATGTTAAGGCCAGAAGGTAAGAGACTACTTGGGTCTTTCAAGTAGCTGAAAGACATTTGGCAAGATTGGGGCACAGAATGAGTGAGAGGGAAGTAAGAAGGAGGTCAGAGGGGCTAGTCCAGGCCAGAGAATTCAGGGTCCACTTAAACCTTCCTGGTGATTTAGAGATTTTATTCTAAGGTTGAACAGAAGCTTCTGAAGAGTTTAAGTAGAGGTGTGGCCTGCTCAGATTGTGTTTCTAAAGGATCACATCACTATGGGGACTGGGTTACAAGGTGGGACCCAGGGAGGCCAGCTAGGAGGTCCTGGTTGGTGATGAAGAGTAGTGCAGGGGGGATGGAGAGGGTATGGACTCAAGAGACACTCATCACAGGGAACTCTTCCCTAGGTCCCCTGATAGAGCATTCCTCATTCAGGTCTGCAGAGAGCCCCCCTCTTGGTGACTCTTTACTCTCCTTATCCTGCTTTATGTTGTCTCCTAGCACTAGGCACTACCTGACATCCTGTTATCTCAATCACTTCATATCACTCACATTATATTTTCTGCAACACTGGTTTACTCAATTGCATACAGTTGCTGGATTAAAACTGGGGAAGGGTTTCATTCTCTCCTCTTGGCCTCCAGATACATCCCTTTTCCATCCTCACCACTCCCTGGCATCTCACATTCTATAACCTTCTTATGACTTTCAGGGGGGAAAACATTTAGCTAGTTTAAGTTGACATTGTGATCACACAGTGAACTTGAAACTTCACTTCCTATTCCCCAGGCTGACCTGTGGGTTGAAGTTTAGCAGAGCAGAGAGTATGGCCATCTGTCTAATTCTTTTGTTCCACCTCTTCCTTGTCCCAAGCCATTCTAGTTCCTTCAGGGATGGGAACAGGAAAGACCCAAAAGGCTTTTTGGCTTGGCTGGCTCTCTGGGTGCTTCTTACTTGTCAAAACCCTCAGTCATAGGGAGCATCCCTCATTTGGGGCACTCATGAATGGGTTCCTTGGACATTCCTGGCAGGGGCCTCTGTACTTCCTATAAATCAGAACCCCCACCCAGGACTCTTCTCTCCTTAGGATCAAGCCCTCTTGGGTTATGAATAACAAGACTGGAGCCAAGACCATTCATAAACCTTGCCAATGGCCTCTGTGCTTGGAAAACTCCTACATTCTTGTCCCACTTGATCTTAGCAAAAGTGCCTAGCCCTCCCTTCTGCCTTTAGGTGGTTCCAGTCATGCTTTTCCCCACAATCCAGGGGACAGCTCTCATATTCTCCCAAGGATTATTGGGACTTCTAAGACAGCATGGGACCCAGAAGACTTAAAACACAGCTCTTATCCAGCTAGGATGCAGGGTCACCATACTCTAAACAGTTCCCAAGCTCTAAAAACTGTTCTTTGGTAGAGGGAGAGGGGCTCTCATTTGGCCTAGGTTGGGAAAGGAAGGAAGCCAAAAAATTCTCCTTTTCTATAATCTTCAAAGAAACTTTTGCCTATATGGAGTCTCTAGCTTCTTTCACATGGATTACAAGTGGGTGATGGGTCAAGAGTATAAGGGCCAGGACTATCTAATGCTTAACCGTAGAATATAGGAATAACATCCATTGTTTTCAACTTGAAGCTTTTGCCAAAGTTCTGAAATACCAGGACAAGATCTATGGCAAATAATCCCACATTTTAAATTTACCACTAGAATTATGAGTCCAGTAAGGGCAGAGGATTGGTTTGTTTTCTTCAGTATTTCTACTAACTAGAGCATTGATAGCTATAGAAGATAGAACGAATGAATGCACATGAACCAGCTTGATAACTCCCTAAAGATGGTTAATAGAAGAGATTGGCATATAGTTTATACTCACCTCTGGCTCTTGGCTATTGCTGCACTGTTTTCTAAATGTTCATTTAGAAGAGGCTCAATTCTGGGATATGGGTGGGCAGCAAACTGATGTCTGGCATGTGGGTGAACAGGCTGAGATCTGGGAGGTGGGTAAGCAGTGGACTTGGGTCTGGGATTTGAGTTAGAAGCCATGACTCTTCAATCTGGCCTTTGGTTGAAGCTCCTTTTAACTGGACCTGGACAGTGCTATTAGTTATCTTTTGCTTATTTGTTTTGTGTAGGTACAGACCTATTGTCTAATGGATCTGTTTTGGTCCCTGCATCCCCATGATCGATTAGCCAGAGGCAGAGCTTTTTGATGGACTCACTAGTGCTGCTGTTTTTGTGGTCTCATGCCTTCCCAGCCTCAGATAGATCGGTGCTATGGCTTGGCTTTTGCCTTGCTTGCACCTTGGTACCTCCTTTTCTTTCTTTTTTTTTTTTTAAAGATTTTATTTATTTATTTGAGAGAGAGAGAATGAGAGAGACAGCACATGAGAGGGGGGAGGGTCAGAGGGAGAAGCAGACTCCCTGCCGAGCAGGGAGCCCGATGTGGGACTCGATCCAGGGACTCCAGGATCATGACCTGAGCCGAAGGCAGTCACCCAACCAACTGAGCCACCCAGGCGCCCCTGGTACCTCCTTTTCAATCAGGGACCTCATTCCCCCTGCCCCTCCTTTCACTCCTATCCTACAGAGAAGAGCCACACAAGTGCTTTTCACAAATCCAACACTCCTCTCTCTAATTTCCCTTGGTGGTAGGATTGTCTTTTGGGCTCTTCTGAAAGATGCTGTTGGAGTGCAGCTGATAGGGTTCCTGTCAAGACCTGTGGGGATCACGCTAACAGTTAGTTCCATGGATGCCGATCGAAAAAAAAACCTGACTACTGGACCAGAGATGCAAGATTATATTACTCAAAGTAAAAGCAGAAACCAAAGTATGAGTACACTGTTGTTGGTTTCTTTGCCTCCTAGTCCCATGGAGGATGCAATGAGCCCAGAGCCATGCTACACAGGCAGTGGGTTTGTGTTGCAGCGAAGAGTCCAGGCTTTTTTGAGCAAGTAGCAAGTGTTGCAGCAAGCAGCAGTTGCATGGTAGTGTGGTCATGCTTGTGGTCACCTTGACCCTCTTAGATGCCTTCGAAATTGCCCAGAATTTGGAGACTTATCCACTCACTGTGTAGCATGTCACCCTCAGCAGGACTGCACCGATGTCAGGCTAATGGCAGACTGTCATTCCCAACTGGTACATATCATCAATCCACCCCCAAATTTTTATCTCCTAAAATCTCCAAGACATCCCTGACTTCTCAGCCTTATTTTGCATGGGCTATCCCTGAGCTGAAGTTCCAGCGACCATCTGAGCTAACAGGTAGGGCTGCTCCCAGCCACGGGCCAGCACACTACAACCAGAATGCAGGCAGAGTGAAGGGGGGGGGGGGCATAGGAAAAACTCTGTAATCCTGGAATTATATTTTCTCTCTTTGATCCATCCATCACCTATATCCATGACTATCCATTTTCCCTTGAGTTTTACTGATGTAAATTAGCATCCAGTTGGCTTCCCAGTTTTGCCTTTTTAGCTAACCTGGAATATTTTGGACTCTGGGGAGTGGTTGGGTTGCGGCATGAGAAGAGTTGGGGTCTCTGACCCTAGCAAAGAGCAGTCAGGCAAGGCAGGAAGAGACCAGGAGGACAGCAAGCCAGGTCCAAAGATGCTCAGTGATGGGGGAGGGCTGTACACTGCTTGATCCCACTGGGCCTCACTTGGGCCTATGTCCCAGGAGAGGCCAGCATGATCTTAGGGAAGCAAAATTCAGGTCATGCCACCCCCGCCCCTATGCTTCCCATCACCTTCAGAATATACCCTCAGCTCTACCCCATGGTTGCTGACACTCACCATGACGCTAGTCCAGCCTCATCTTTCCTCACTTCATTCACCCTGCTCTGGTCATGTGGGACTTCCTCATGCTTCCAGCACAGCAAGCTGACTCTTGGATCCTCTTTCTTTAAAAGTCCCCTCCATCATAGCTAACATGAGCACCTCTCAGTCATTTTCTAACACCATTTTCTTCATGGCACTAATTCCATGTGAAATAGATTTACCAGTTTCTTGTTCATTACTACTTCCCCCCAGAATCTCAGGTCATGTGAGCAGAGACTTGCCCCCATTGCTCACTGTTGGATAAAGTTGGTCTTCATGTGTGGAATGATAGTGTGGACAGGTTCCATTGGCCATATTTTTTACTTTTGCAAAAGCAGCTGAGATTCTTTCTGACCCAGTGTGTGCTGACCTTGGCATCCCCAGGATTGATATTACCTTGTTTCATTGCCTCCTGCTTCACCTTGTCCCTGCATGGCTAGTGCCTCAGCCCTGACACTCTGCAGACCTGTGAGACACAGTGCCCAGTGGCCTGTCAGGGAGACATCTATGTCTGGCAGTTCTTCCCTCATTCACACATTCAGCAAGACTGCAGCAAGCAGCACACTGGGTGCGGCCCTCCTGAAGCTTACAGTTTGGGCAGAGAGGGAAATACTACAAGGTTAGGTAAACAAATAATTATTTGAGCCTCATTTTTTTCCTTTTACTCACACCCCTCTCCAGGCATCAGTTTTTGGTGGATTGCCTCTGCAGGGCTCCTCCCAGTGCTGCCTGCTTCTGATAGAACTCAATGCCACAAATTTCTGCATATCACCTAAGCAGCCCTGACCTGGACTCCTTGCCCACAGAACATGGGACCTGAGAGCTGATCTGACTTGTGGGCACATTCTGATGCTTCTGGCTCATGCTTGATTCTTGACATTTCCTAAATAACATTTATATCCTAAGTGTGTGGAAAGGACACTGAAATGGAAACTGGCCAATTGAAATTCTACTTCTCAATCTGGTCTCTACTAGCTGTGTGGCTTTGAGCAAGTCACTTATCCTCTCTGAGCCTCACTTTTCTTGTCTAGAAAATGGAGACACAAAGATTCTCTAAATACCTTTCAGGAGAATGCTAAGTAGAAAATAAGAGTGTGCATGTGAGATCACTTTGTAAAGGTGGGTGTTTAGCATTCAAAAAGCAAATAGTAGGCATTTCTAATTCTTTGGTGGGTGGATGGCAATGCTTTGGGTTTGTTTGTCCTGCCTGTTACAGTGGGGTTTGGTGTTGGTAACTCCAAGTTAGAATCCTGGCTTGGTCCCAGAGTGAGTGTCTCAAACTTGGTAAGCCTTGGGTTTCCCATTGGTGGAATAAAGATAATACAAGCAGCATAGATTTGTGGTGAGGGTGAGAAATAAAAAGCTCCCATTATTGTCCTTGGTTAGCTCTGCAAGGGCACAGAGTACTTCCTTTCTTGCAGTCTCTTTGGGGTTTGTTCAAGATTCTGTGTCTTCCCACCCAGGCCTTTGCTAAAGAAGTGGCACCTGTCACTTATAGCTCTGAAGTGGCCTGAGAGCCAGTGGAAGGAGAGCACACAGCACAGAGGATAGGCTTCCTGGCCATTCCTGGATCTTGGGGCAACCTCTCACTTGCGGGCATGACCCTGATCATGGGGATAATTCTGCACAAAGGGAGGGCAATGAACAATCACGCTGATAAACAGATGACTGTGAGTAGTGAAAGATGTTTCCAGCAAAGCATTCTGAATACAGTATTTATGGACCCGAGTTGTTACTGGGGTATTTATAGACTGGATGCAAATGTAAAGCATATGGTGCATTCTTCCAGAAATATTCCTTCAATTAAGCTGTGCACAGCACTCAGCCATGCTGCTCTTTCATCTAAAGATGCTCTCTAGCATGTATGTAGGGAACATCACTCCAATTTGCAGAAAATAGGGTGGACAACTGTCTCTCAGAGCATTGTCTCTGGGTAAAAGGTTATTTCCCTTTGACTGACATTGCCCTGACCCAGACTCTAGGACCCATATGAGTGCTCTGTTGTGAAATATGTGGTTGAATTTTTCCTTCTTTTCCTGTTCCTTGACATGTGGAGATTGCTGTGGGGGATGCAGTAGGAAACAAGTACAGATTTAAGAATAATCTGGAAGAAGGTCCCTTGTGTCTCTAACCTTTAGTTTGTATGTGCAAGCCTGTGAACTGGATGTACCAGGATATGCTCTGTGCCTTGCATCAAGCTACCATGGCCACTGGAAAGATGTGATCCTTGTTTAGAATACTCTCCATGGGAACAGGTGTTCAGAATCAACAGCTCACTGAGGACACATCATGTCCTGAGACTGGTGGTTTCCAGACACGATGCAGCTAAACGCGGGGTCAGGGCATTCCAGTGTGAGCAGCACATGGGTGGATTCCACACCAAGCAAGACAGTGTGTAAACACGAACCATCCCGCAGTCATGCTGAGCAGAGTGGTGCCTCTATTACAGAAGGTTTCTTAGACTATCTAATTTTCTTGGTCATTAAGAACAGTAATGAATTTGCCTTTTTTGAAGGTAATACAGAAAACACTCAAGGTTTTAAAATAATGGAAGAGTGTAAATTAATATAAGCCTTTTGGAAAGTAAATTGTGCCAAGCACCAAGGGATGGCTCACATTTTAGCATCATCATTTTAATTTCTGGTCATTTCCCCACTTGAATAACCTACATATGGACATAGTTTCATGTCAAGGGTGTTATTAACATTGCTGTTGTGTATGTGTGTATGAAAAGACAACAGAGAAATAGTTGAAATATTTAGCATCAAGGAAATCACTCAGTAAACTATGACATAGCCACTAAAAGACTATTATTATTTGAAATTACAAAATACAAAATGGTATTTATGATAACTATTAAGTTTTTGAAAGCAAATGCAAAATTAGATATGTAAGAGCCCAACTACAAAGAAACTTAAAAAATCTATGGCTATAGCATTTCAAATTGGAAAAAAGACATTCAAATGACCTATTAGTGGGCACTTGGTGAAAAGGTTCCAGCTCACTACTAATGAATGGCATAAAAACTTTAAAAAGCAAGTAATTATTTTTCAGTTATTAATTTGCAAGGATTTAGAACACAACAATGAAAAAAAAAAAACTTGGTGTTAGATACAATGAAACCGGTGCTTTTTATTGTTATTTGTTTTGCTTTAGATTATCTAGAACATAGTATCCTTGCTTTTTACAGCTTACCTGTTGTTTTTATACCTATTATATCTGAATAATATGTATAATAAATAATAATATCAAACATATGAATATTAGTTAATTGACATAATGTAAATGGAGAGAGATTAGTAAAAATTATTTTATTTGTGGATGGGCGAAGTATTGAATAACTGGCCTTTATATGTCTATCTTACTAAAAAGATAGCAGCCTTGTTGAGATATAATTCACATGCCATACAATTTGTTCACTTAAAGTGTATTGTTCAATAGTTTTTAGTATATTCACACAGTCGTATAATCACCATCACAATCAATATTAGAACATTTTTATCAGCTGGAAGAGAAATCCCATACCTACTAGAAGTTATTCCCTACTTCCTCCCAGCCATCCCCAGCTCTAGGTAACCAGTAACCTATTTTCTATCTCTATAGATAAATCTGTGTGCATTTCACATAAATGGAGTTGTATAATATATGATCCCTTGTGCCTGGTTACTTTATTAGCATAATGTCTTCAAGGTTTATCTGTTCTGTAGTATGCATCAGTATTTCACTCCTTTTTTTTTTTTAGTATCAAATAGTATTCCATTGTGTGGATATGCCACATTTTACTTATCCATTCATCAGTCCATTAGATGGACATTTAGGTTGTTTCTACTTTTTGATGATTATGAGTAATGCTGCTATGAATGTTGGTATAGAACTTTTTTTTTTTTTTTAAAGATTTTATTTATTTACTTGACAGAGAGAGAGAGAGCGAGAGAGGGAACACAAGCAGGGGGAGCGGGAGAGGGAGAAGCAGGCCTCCTGCCGAGCAGGGAGCCCGATGCGGGGCTCGATCCCAGGACCCTGGGATCATGACCCGAGTGGAAGGCAGACGCTTAACCATCTGAGCCACCCAGGCACCCCGGTATAGAACTTTTTGTGTGGATCTATGCATTCATTTCTCTTTGGTATATATCTAGGAGTGGAATGTCTGGATGATATGGTAACTCTATGTTCAACATTTTTAGGAACTGTCAAACTCTTTTCCAAAATGGTTGAGCCACTTTACATTTTCACCAGTGATATATGAGAATTCTAATTTATCCATATCCTCATCATCACTTGTTTTTTCTGTTTTTTTTAATTATAGCTATTTTAGTGTGAGTGAAGTGGTATCTCACTGTAGTTTTGATTTGCATTTCCCCAACAGTTTTTATGTACCTACTGGTGTTTTTATTTACTTGTTGTCCATTTACATATCTTTGGAGAAGTGTCCTTTTATGTATATTATATATTTTATGTTAAAATATAGTTCTTTATCATGGGACACCTGGGTGGTTCAGGCTGTTAAGTGTTCAACTCTTGATACTGTCTCAGGTCATGATCTCAGGGTTGTGACATTGAGTCTCGTATTGGGCTCTGCACTGGGCATGGAGCCTGCTTAAGATTCTCTCTCTCCCTCTGCCCCTCCCCTCCACCGCCTCTCATTCACAAGCACTGTCTCTAAAAACAAACAAACAAATAAATAAAATATGGTCCTTTTTCTCATTTTAATTGGGTTTTTGTCTTATCTTATTGAATAATAAGAGTTCTTTATATATATTCCAGATACGAGATCCTCATTGGATATATGATTCACAAAATTTTTCTCCCATTCTGTGGATTGTTTTTTCATATTTTATTTTGTTTTGTTTTTTCACTTTCTTGATATTGTCCTTTGAAACACAAAAATTTAAAATTTTGATAAAGTCCAATTTATCTATTTTTTTTCTTTTGTTACCTGTGCTTTTTTGTGTCATGTCTAAGAAAGTTTTGCCTAACCTGGGATTATGAAATATTACTTGTATGTTTTCTTCTCAGGGTTTCATTGTTTTAGATCTTATCTGTAAGTCCATGATCTATTTGAATTAGTTTTTGTGTATCCTGTGAAAAAAAGTCTAACTTCATTCTTTTGTATGTGTATATCCAGTTGACCCAGCATCATTTGAAAGATTGTTCTTTCCCCATTGAATTGTCTTGACATCATTGTAAAAAGTCAATTAACTGTAAATGTAGTAAGTTTTTAAATAGGAAAGTGAGTTCTACCACTTTCTTTCTTTTTTTCAAGAATGTTCTGGCTTTTCTGGGTCCCTTGAATTTCCATATCAACTTTAGGATCAGCTTATCAACTTCTGCAAAAAAGCCAGCTGGAATTTTGAAAGGGATTGCATTGAATCTTAGATCAATTTGGGAATTATTACCATTGTAACAATATTGTATTTTTAGATCCATGAATGTGGATATCTTTCTAAGTATTTAGGTCTTCTTTAAGTTTTTTCAATGTCTTCTAGTTTTCAGAGTAAACATTTTGTACTTCCAAATAAATTTATTTGTTAAATTTACTCCTAACTACTTTTTCTTTTTGAGGCTATTGTAAATCAGATTATTTTCTTAATTTCATTTTTTGGATTGTTCATTGCCAGTGTATAGAATTACAACTGATTTTTGTATATTGCCTTGCAACCTTGGCAAACTCATTTTATAGTTCTATGGATTTGTTGGGAGGGGTTTCCTTAGGATTTTCTGTATATAAATATATGTCACCTGAAAATAGAAGCAGTTATATTTCTTCCTTTCCAATATGGATACTTTTTATTTCTTTTTTCCTCCCTCCCTCCCTCCCTTCCTTCCTTCCTTACCACCTTAGCTAGACCTTCAACACAATGTTGAATAGAAGTGGTGACAACACACATCTTTGTCTTGTTCCTGATCTTAGAAGGAAAACATTTAGTCTTTTACCATTAAATATGTTAGCTGTGGCTTTTCAAAAAATTAATGTTCATTATCAGGTTGAGGAGATTCACTTCTATTGCTAGGTGGTGATTGGTTTTATCATGAAAGTGTGTGAGAGTTTTGCCAAATGGTTTTTTTCTTTATGTATTGATAGAATCATGTGGCTTTTGTCCTTTATTCTATTGATATGGTGTATTACATTAACTGATTTTTATTTGTGAAACCAACCTTGCATTCCTAGAATAAATCCCACTTAGTCATGGTGTATAATCTTTTAAAAATGTGGTTGGATTCAGTTTTCTAGTTTTTGTTGAGAATTTTTATGTCTATAGTCATATGAGAAATTGACCTGCTATTTCCCTTTACTATGATAATTTTCTATGGTTTGGGTACTATGGTAATATTGTCTCATAGGATGAGTTGGTAAGTATACTCTTCTCTCATATTTTTTTGAAAGATTTTGTGAAGAACTGGTATCAATTTTTCTTCAAATGTTTGATAAAATTCACCAGTGAAACTGTGTAACCTGGGCTTAACTTTTTGGGAATTTTTAAAATTACTAATTTGATCACTGGTTATAAGTCTATTCAGAGGTTCTATTTTTTCTTTTTGTTTCAGTAGTTTGTATCTAATAATTTGTTATTTCATCTAATTTATCTACTTTATTGGTGTAATGCTGTTTATAGTATCTCTTATAGTCCTTTTTATTTCTGTAAAGTTGGTAGTAATGTCCCTACTTTCATTCCTGAGTTTTGTAATTTGAGCCTTCTCTTTTTTTCCTCTTGGTCAGTCTAACTAAGCTTTCATCAATTTTGTTGATTTTTCAAAGATCCAACTTTTGGTATTGCTGATTTTCCTATTCTTTATTCCATTAACTTCTCTAATCTTTATTGTTTCCTTCCTTATGCTTGCTTTAGATTTAGTTTGCTCTTTTTCAAGTGTCTTAAGGTATAAGATTAGGTTACTAATTTGAAGTCCTTAAATGTACATTTACAGCTATAATTTCTCATCTGAGCCTGCTTTGGCTGCATCTATAAGCTTTAGAAGATTGTATTTTCATTTCATTTATGTCAAAACATTTTGTAAGTTCTCTTGTGATTGCTTCTTTAATACATAGGTTATTTAAGAATGTGCAGCTTAAATTTCCACATGTTTGTGAATTTTCAAATTTCCTTATGTTATTAATTTCTAATTTTAGTCCATTATGGTGAAATAACATAATTTATATAATTTAAGGTCTTTAAAATGTGCTGAGGCTTGTTTTCTAGCCTAGCACATGATCTGTTCTGGAGATATTGCATGAATCCTTGAGAAGAATGTCTCTTATTTTGTTATGCAAATGTCTATTAGTTGGTTTTCAGTGTTGTTCATTTATTCTAATTCCTTGTTAATATTCTGCCTAATTGTTCTAGCCTTTATTGAAAGTTTGGTATTGGAGTTTTTAACTATTATTGTTAAATTCTCTCTTTTTTCTTTTTTGCAATTCTATCAGTTTTTGCTTCATGTATTTTAGAGCTTTGTTGTTAGGTACATATATATGTCTTATATATATATATATTGTATGGTAAAGAATTTGGTTTTGCCTAAACAGATGTCTGGTCTTTGCCTTAAGCTTCTGGGAAGTAACCTATGTCAAATCTGATAGAATTGTCTTTGTTTAGGTTGAGAGCTGGCCACTCCATATCTTAGTATGGGGCTGGCCACAGTGACAATCTTAGGGTAGTGGTTAGCCATACCAGAGAGACCAATCATGAGATACAAGGTGAGAGGTTGAGTCATCTGGGTTATTAGTGATTCTGGACACTAAGATAAGTCATGTGGGCAATCAGTAAGTCAATCATGCCTACATAATGAACTCCCAATAAAATCTCTGGAAACTGAGATCAACTGAGCTTTCCTGATGGGCAATGGTTTGTACATATTGTTACACATTGATGCTGGCAGAATAACACATTATGACTCCACAGAGAGAGGGCATCAGAAGCTTTGCATTTGGGATTCTTTCAGATTCTGTCCTATATGTCTCTTTCTTGGCTGCTTTTAATCTGTATCCTTTCCCTGCAATAAATCATATTTGTGAGCATAATAGCTTTCAGTGAGTTTTATGAGTCCTTCTTGTGAATTATCAAAACTGAGAGTGGTTTTGGCAGCCTCCCAAATTTGCAGTTGGTGTTAGGTGAGGGCAGTCTTGTGCAGGATGTTCCCTTAAGCTTTGTAGTTTGGCTAATTCTGAGTATATATGCTCAATTTCAAAACCTCTGTGATTGGATTGTATATTTTATTATTTATTATTATTATTATTGATATAATGGGATTTAAATCTTTTTGTTTTTGTTTTCTGTCTTATGTCTTTCTGGTTTTTCTATTCCTCCTTTACTGCTGTCCTTTGTATTAAGTGAATATTTTGTAATGTAAAATTCTAATTCCTTTAATTTTTTTTTTCACTATGTGTTTGTTCTAGGGACCATCATATACATCTTATATAATTCATTTCAGATTTATCAAAACTTATTCAACTGAGATATAAAAATCTTATCTATATATAAATCTATTTTTTGTCTTAATTAGGCAATTAACCCATTTTTATTGTAGAAAGAAACAAATACATAGGTAAAACAATTATTTCACTTAGTCCCACCATACATAGTTAACTAGTTCCCACTGAATATGTGTCTTTCCAGATTTCTGTGGACATACATATGTATACTTTTACAAAGATATGAACATACTATGAACATCGTGGTGTCAGTTTAAACCTGTATCTTGTGCATATAGGTTTATATCATTAAGACTGTATTACCTTCTGCTGTAGGGATTCACCAAAATTTCTTTAATTACCTATCACCGGACATTTTTGTTGCACTAATATTTACACATTGTAAACTCACCTAAAACAACATCTTTGTACCTTTGTCTCTGACATATATATATATATCAGGACCCTGAGATCATGACCTGAGCCAAAAGCAGATGCTTAACTGACTGAACCACCCAGGCACCCCTTGGTGATTCTTTCTTCTGCCAGTTAAAATATACTTTTGAGTACCTCTGATAAATATTTCATTTTTATTATTCTACTTTTTTTTTTTTTAATTTTTTTATTGTTATGTTAATCCCCATACATTACATCATTAGTTTTAGATATAGTGTTCCATGATTCATTGTTTGTGCATAACACCCAGTGCTCCATGCAGAACGTGCCCTCCTCAATACCCATCACCAGGCTAACCCATCCTCCCACCCCCCTCCCCTCTAGAACCCTCAGTTTGTTTTTCAGAGTCCATCGTCTCTCATGGTTCTTCTCCCCCTCCGATTTCCCCCCCTTCATTCTTCCCCTCCTGCTACATTCTTCTTCTTTTTTTCTTTCTTAACATATATTGCATTATTTGTTTCAGAGGTACAGATCTGAGATTCAACAGTCCTGCACAATTCACAGCGCTTACCAGAACACATACCCTCCCCAGTGTCCATCACCCAGTCACCCCATCCCTCCCACCCCACCCCCCACTCCAGCAACCCTCAGTTTGTTTCCTGAGATTAAGAATTCCTCATATCAGTGAGGTCATATGATACATGTCTTTCTCTGATTGACTTATTTC
>NW_022589704.1:109328348-109372429 GCF_004348235.1 Phoca vitulina
CCCACTCCAGCAACCCTCAGTTTGTTTCCTGAGATTAAGAATTCCTCATATCAGTGAGGTCATATGATACATGTCTTTCTCTGTTTGACTTATTTCGCTCAGCATAATACCCTCCAGTTCCATCCATGTCGTTGCAAATGGCAAGATCTTATTCCTTTTGATGGCTGCATAATATTCCATTGTGTATATATACCACATCTTCTTTATCCATTCATCTGTTGATGGACATCTTGGCTCTTTCCACAGTTTGGCTATTGTGGACATTGCTGCTATAAACATCGGGGTGCACGTAGCCTTTCGGGTCCCTACTTTTGTATCTTTGGGGTAAATACCCAGTAATGCAATTGCTGGATTGTATGGTAGCTCTATTTTCAACTTTTTGAGGAACCTCCATACTGTTTTCCAGAGTGGCTGCACCAGCTTGCATTCCCACCAACAGTGTAGGAGGGTTCCCCTTTCTCCGCATCCCCGCCAACATCTGTCATTTCCTGACTTGTTAATTTTAGCCATTCTGACTGGTGTGAGATGGTATCTCATTGACGTTTTGATTTGGATTTCCCTGATGCCGAGCGATATTGAACACTTTTTCATGTGTCTGTTGGCCATTTGGATGTCTTCTTTGGAAAAATGTCTGTTCATGTCTTCTGCCCATTTCTTGATTGGATTCTTTGTTCTTTTGGTGTTGAGTTTGATGAGTTCTTTATAGATTTTGGATACTAGCCCTTTATCTGATATGTCATTTGCAAATATCTTCTCCCATTCTGTCAGTTGTCTTTTGGTTTTGTTGACTGTTTCCTTTGCTTTGCAAAAGCTTTTTATCTTGATGAAGTCCCAATAGTTCATTTTTGCCCTTGCTTCCCTTGCCTTTGGCGATGTTTCTAGGAAGAAGTTGCTGCGGCTGAGGTCGAAGAGGTTGCTGCCTGTGTTCTCCTTTAGGATTTTGATGGACTCCTGTCTCACATTGAGGTCTTTCAACCATTTTGAGTCTATTTTTGTGTGTGGTGTAAGGAAATGGTCCAGTTTCATTCTTCTGCATGTGGCTGTCCAATTTTCCCAACACCATTTGTTGAAGAGACTGTCTTTTTTCCATTGGACATTCTTTCCTGCTTTGTCAAAGATTAGTTGACCATAGAGTTGAGGGTCCATTTCTGGGCTCTCTATTCTGTTCCATTGATCTCTGTGTCTGTTTTTGTGCCAGTACCATACTGTCTTGATGATGACAGCTTTGTAGTAGAGCTGGAAGTCTGGAATTGTGATGCCGCCAGCTTTGCTTTTCTTTTTCAACATTCCTCTGGCTATGCGGGGTCTTTTCTGGTTCCATACAAATTTTAGGATTATTTGTTCCATTTCTTTGAAGAAAGTGGATGGTATTTTGATGGGGATTGCATTGAATGTGTAGATTGTTCTAGGTAGGATTGACATCTTCACAATATTTGTTCTTCCAATCCATGAGCATGGAACGTTTTTCCATTTCTTTGTGTCTTCCTCAATTTCTTTCATGAGTATTTTATAGTTTTCTGAGTACAGATCCTTTGCCTCTTTGGTTAGATTTATTCCTAGGTATCTTATGGTTTTGGGTGCAATTGTAAATGGGATCGACTCCTTAATTTCTTTCTTCTGTCTTGTTGTTGGTGTATAGGAATGCCACTGACTTCTGTGCATTGATTTTATATCCTGCCACTTGACTGAATTCCTGTGTGAGTTCTAGCAGTTTTGGGGTGGAGTCTTTGGGATTTTCCACATAAAGTATCATATCATCTGCAAAGAGTGAGAGTTTGACTTCTTCTTTGCCGATTTGCATGCCTTTTATTTCTTTTTGTTGTCTGATTGCTGTGGCTAGGACTTCTAATACTATGTTGAATAGCAGTGGTGATAGTGGACATCCCTGCCACGTTCCTGACCTTAGGGGGAAAGCTCTCAGTTTTTCCCCACTGAGAATGATATTCGCTGTGGGGTTTTCATAGATGGCTTTTATGATATTGAGGTATGTACCCTCTATGCCTATACTCTGAAGAGTTTTGATCAAGAAAGGATGCTGTACTTTGTCAAATGCTTTTTCTGCATCTATTGACAGGATCATATGATTCTTGTTCTTTCTTTTGTTAATGTATTGTATCACGTTGATTGATTTGCGGATGTTGAACCAACCTTGCAGCCAAGGGATAAATCCCACTTGGTCGTGGTGAATAATCCTTTTAATGTACTGTTGGATCCTATTGGCTACTATTTTGGTGAGAATTTTTGCATCCATGTTCATCAGGGATATTGGTCTGTAATTCTCCTTTTTCATGGGGTCTTTGTCTGGTTTTGGGATCAAGGTAATGGTGGCCTCATAAAATGAGTTTGGAAGTTTTCCTTCCATTTCTATTTTTTGGAACAGTTTCAGAAGAATAGGTATTAATTCTTCTTTAAATGTTTGGTAGAATTCCCCTGGGAAGCCATCTGGCCCTCGGCTTTTGTTTGTTGGGAGATTTTTGATGACTGCTTCAATTTCCTTAGTAGTTATAGGTCTGTTCAGGTTTTCTATTTCTTCCTGGTTCAGTTTTGGTCATTTATAGATCTCTAGGAATGCATCCATTTCTTCCAGGTTATCTAATTTGATGGCATAGAATTGCTCATAATATGTTCTTATAATTGTTTGTATTTCTTTGGTGTTGGTTGTGATCTCTCCTCTTTCATTCATGATTTTGTTGATTTGGGTCATTTCTCTTTTCTTTTTGATAAGTCTGGCCAGGGGTTTATCAATCTTGTTAATTCTTTCAAAGAACCAGCTCCTAGTTTCGTTGATCTGTTCTACTGTTCTTTTAGTTTCTATTTCATTGATTTCTGCTCTGATCTTTATTATTTCTCTTCTCCTGCTGGTTGTATCTTTTTTTCTGAGTTCTTCTTTAGCTATATCTAGAAATTTTTTTGTGTGAGATATACACAATTTTAGTTTTGATGTCTTCCTTAACATAAGACTAGATATATTTTACACATTTTCTGCAGTTAATTTCTAATCTTATTGAATTATAGTAAAACAAGATGGTCTGAATGAGTTCTGATTTTTGGTAACTGAGATTTTTAGTGTTCAGTTTTACAACACGTGCAATTTTGTGAATGGCCTATGGATTTAGAAAAGAATGTACGTTTTTATGGGATAGAAATATATATATATATATATATATATGTTCACATATATATATATATGTTCACACTCTGTTCATACAAACACAAACATGACAAAACATTATATTTTTTAAATCCCCAACTGCCTTCATTATTTTTGTCTATTTATTTCTATGTGAAATATATTGTCATGCCTTATAATTATGGTTTATAATTTGTGTTTTTCTCTGGTTTTGCTGTGTCTTGAAGCTATGCTTTTAATGCATAAATTGTTAACTCTCATTTATTCTTGTAGAATTATGACTTTCACCCTGAGGTAGGAAATGATGTTTCTTGGTTTCTTCTGTGAGTTGCTGTCTGTTAGCAGTTGTGGGAGCTACAGCTTGGCTCACTGCTCAAATCCTTGTACTCTCCTGCCCAGAGAAAGTAGGGAGATCCACTTCATACTTAAGAATTTGAATCATTTTTTGTCTGATATTAATATTGTTACACATTAATTTCTGTTAATATTTCCCTGCTGTAATTTTTCTAATTTATGATTTCCAACTTTTGTCATGTTATTTTGATTTATGTATGTTTCTAGTAAACTTCAGGCTGATAGTTTTTATCTTTTAACAGGGAATTTTACCTCACTCATATTAATAAAGATAATCCATGTGTTTGGATTTATTATTATCATTTTATGTTATCTATTCAACAAGGGGTTTTTGTTATTGTAGTTTTTCCATTTTTCTTTCCTGCTTTGTTGAATTGATTCCATTTTCTTTGTCAATATTTTCTTATAATTCATGATTTTTTCACCATTTTCTCATGGTCACACAAATTTTTGACAATATACATATTGTTCTATTGTTTTCTAAAGAAAACCAACCTCTTTAATTCTATATATGGAATTAATTTTACAGTCAACTATTATTTTATACTCAAATCTATTTTTTTAAAGATTTATTTATTTATTTGTCAGAGAGAGAGAGCACAAGCAGGGAGAGCAGCAGGCAGAGGGAGAAGCAGGCTTCCCACTGAGCAAGGAGCCCAATGTGGGACTTGATCCCAGGACACTGGGATCATGACCTGAGCCAAAGGCAGACACAACCAACTGAGCCACCCAGTGTCCCTATACTCAACTCTATTTTAATAGTTTCTTTGCTTACCACTCTTTCTTAATTGTCTTTTTTTTTCTAGGATACTAAAAGAAACTATTATTTTTTCTATTCTCTTCACAACCCTTCTGACACCAAAGGTATGGATTTTCCATCAAACAATTCTCCAATTCTCAGCAGAAGAACTGACTGTTGTCCCAGTCTGAGTGGTCAATTCTGACACTAACCACCTGCAGTTAAAGCAGACCCCTCAGGTTAAGGACTCAATTCCACAAGACTGCACCCCACTTCAGATGCCAATCACAAGTCCTGGATGTCACCTGTGCTTCTGACCAACCAGCTATAAATCAAGGGTTCCCATTACCCCCTTCTCCTCAGTTTCCATAATTTGCTAGAATGTCTCACAGAACCCAGGGAAACAGTATATTCACTATTATCAATTTATTATAAAAGGATGTAGTCAAATGGAAGAGATGCATATGACAAGTTTGGGGGAGCAGGTTCTGGACACACCACTATCCCAAGACATGGATATGTTCACCAACCCAAAAGATCTTGGAATCACTTTGGTTAGAATTTTTATACATGCTTCATTATGTAGGCATCACTGATTAAATCACTGACTATTAGTGATTAACTCAGCCTCCAGCCTTTCTCTACTCCCTGGAGTGGGTGTTGGGAGGGGCTGTGCTGAGAGTTCCAACCCTCTAAGCTTATGATTGGTTCACTTAGCAAGCAGTCCCATCCTTGGAGGCTTTCCAAAAGTCACCTCATTAATTCAGGTGTGGTAATAGGGGCTCATTATGAAAAACAAAAGGTGCTCCTTCACCTTTATCACCCCAGAGCCTGATTTACTATGGCCATTTGCTCCCTCTATCCCAAATGTTTGACTGGCATGCTCTAAAGAGGGTCTCACTAAGAATATAGTTCCAAAAAGAGCAAAAGCAAATAATGCTGTTTTATGCCCAAATTCCTAATTGTCACCCTGTCAATTCACAACAACACAGGAGTTCTGGCCCTAAAAAGTCTGCACATGTTCCCTTCCCATATCATTCCTATGAACCTACTGTGCAGGAGGAAAGGGGATGTCATATCTGAGTACTGACATCCACCAGATGCTTGCACTCTGGCTTTGCAAGTGACTTCCTGTCAGTTTGAGGTGCTTGAATAAGAATGATGCCCACATCACAGGTTCAGTTTCTAGACCATCTCAGCTGATCACAGATCTTGAAAAAGGGACCCCCATTGGGGTGACCTCTTCTACAATTACCCCAACACATTACCACATACTCTTTAAGACCAGGCCCATCAGAGGTGCCACAAAGTAGACCAAGGCAACTTTCCTTCTGGTTGGTTATGTGGAAAAAGTTAAAATGTTATTGAGATATTAAGCTTTTTGCTTAGGCTGATGGCTAACTCATCAATCATACAGATAAGGCTGCTCTCCTAACTCCAAATGTCCTTGTCCTTACAGGCCATGAGTAGATATTTCCTCTTCTCAGAGTGCCTGAACCTTCCTGCCAAACCCCACAGATTCTCCCCAGGCTTTTATGAGTCAGCCAATATCATGTTCATCCATGAAGTCTACTGGGAATGACCCAGCACATACTCATCTTATTTCCTGAAATATTCACACACTTTTTAAAAAATGCCTACCTCATGTTCGCTTGCTATAAATATCTGCTACTAAAGAGTGAGCTCCCTTAAAGCAAGGACCCTGTCAATCATCTTTTTTTTCTACATATTCAACATCAAGCATGGCTCCTGGTGAAGAATAGATATCCTGATGCAGAGAACAAAGTCAAGAGCTGGGAAGATGTAGGAACGGTGGGGTTAGCATCAAGGTCTCTATGCCAAAGTCAAGAGTTCAATGTCAAACTCAAATCAGGAGATACAGAACTTTAGATAAAAGAGACTTTGGCAGACAAAAGGCAGAGTAGTCTGGAAAAGCCCCTCATCGTGCCTCCATGTAAGTTCTCTACTGTATTTAGAGACCCCACAAAGAAGGGCCCTGAACCACCTTGCTGGTCTTTACTGCTCCCACCATTCCTATTTGGTTCACCCCTGTGTATTTATTTATTATAGGAGCAAACATTGTTAACATGTTCCCCTATCACCATCCCCAGAGGTACCACATCCATATTGGCCTAACAGGAGCATGCAATTGGCATGTCTCCTCAGTTCTTGCAGCTCCATTCTCAAAGCCAATCAGGCTCTTAAAGGAAACCATACTACAGCACCCTGCATCTGTTACCAACGGGTGCTTATCACATTGCTTGTTTCCCTCCAGTTTGTGAGCAACGAGAAGGCACTGAATGACTGTGTCTTTTTTTTTTATCTTTGCATCCCAAGAGCATGGCATGATGGTGTCAACCCCAATACCTGCAAAAGCACCTCATCCATTTTGTCAGCATTAAACAAATATCTCTCTGGTAGAGAGATGGAGTCTGGTATAATAGTCATTCTCAAAACAAATTTTTAATTTCCTATCCCACTTTTATGTCCAGGAAAGTCTTCAATAATTCCTTTACCTGGGCCCATCAACATTGGTCAGGGCTCACTGATTTGCTTTTCTCAGGCTTTCTTGCCCAAACTGAAGATGAGTCCATGAGAAAGAACAGCAAGGGAAAGAACACTCAGGGACAGGGATGGCAAAGGAGTGGTCAGAGAAGCCAAGGAAACTGGAAAGTACGTGAATCCTGGTATGCAGACAGGAGAGAATTACCCAGAGGTGAGGTGACCATCAGCTATTGCAGGAAGACAATGGGTTTGATAATGGGGGACTCACTAACATCCTCTAAAAAACAGTTTTGGCAGAAGTTGGGGACAGGCTCCTGCTTGCAAAGGAATGAGCTGTGGCTGGCTGGTGAAAAAGCAGAGCAAAAAGATAACATTTTCAAGAGCTGAAATAAAGGTAAGAAGAGTACTATGGTACCATGTTGAAGAGGAAACAGAATGTGTAATAAAAGGAAATGGCAACTCTACCCTCAACCCCATTGGCAGACCTGGACCTTAAACCCTGTTGTATTCTGATTTGACTGCTATATATAGTATAGGAAGGGATGAGCTTCCCAAAAGGAAATTTAGGAAAAAGGAAGATCCAACCTGTGGTATTCAAGTGTTATTTTATTAGAGGGATAAAGAGATTGCTTAAGCAACAGCCGACCAGTTGAATCCAGTGCACAGAGGTGTTTAGCTGACACAGTAATTTTTTTTAAAGTAGGCTCCATGCTTATCATGGAGCCCAATGTGGGGCTTGAACTCATGACCCTGAGATCAAGACATGAGCTGAAATCAGATGCTCAACTGACAGAGCCACCCAGGCACCCCAACACAGTGATTTTTAATATATGAATACCTTTTAGGTAAGATAAGCACATTCTTGTTGGAAACAGGCCTCACTGCTATCTACTGTATTAGAGCATCTACCTCATTTACATATGTATGTTATTTGTTTGGCTAACCTTGATGGCATTTGGGCTTCTGGTCCCTACCTTATAGGGTACAGGGAAGGAAAATACAAGTATTGATTAGGTATCTTAAAGTATTCAATGCCTGAGGGTTTAGGCTAGAGGGGAAAATATAAAAGACATATTTATTCTCTTAAAACTAAAAATAGGCCTGAGAGGAAGGCCTGAGGGGAAGGAGAAGTCAGGGTCTTCCCTCTGATCTTAGTCTGGAGAGTCAGGAAAGTGACTATTCTTCTAGCAGAATGCTTTAGAGCCACTCGGGGCATGGGTAAACGTGGGAAACTCCAAAGAAGGGGTCCCAAGTTTGCCTGGAGGATAGAAGTTACTCCCAGTATCATAGCATGTATGTCAAAGTAAAGAAAGGGAGCATCACTGGGGTTTCCACGGTGCTGGCAGCTTACATACTTTTCAACTACTGCCTTTCTTCCTAGGAACTCAAACAATGAGCAGCTATGCAAATACCACAGAAGGGGGCCTAGTGTGGAGGGCACACTCTTTATTCCTGACCATGACCTTCTTTGCCTACCACCACTGAATCCTTTCATATCCTAATTGATAATTAACACCCAATAAAAGATAACTGGTAAAAAAAATTTAAAGATCCCTCTCGGTGACTAATGTTTGGAAGGTTGATGTAGCCATCAAGAATGGCTCATTTTTTAGCAGGTAAGACTTCTGGGAGCATTTCCATTCTTGGACCTCAATGAATAAGCTGAGCTGTGGTTAGCCAGGTCGCAGCCGTGAAAGGGCATCTGGTCTTCCATTCTGCATACTTGAGCCCAGAGTAGCATAAGTCAGGGATTCCTGGAGAGTCTCAAGGAGGGTTAGAAATGTCTGGGCTTGAAGTCACTGAAGCAAAGAGCTTGAAGCAGAGGAGGATAGTCCATCTTAATTAATGTGACATGGAGTGGTGGGTTCTGCTATAGTCAAGCCCAGACTTTCAAAGGGACTTTCCCTTCATATCACCGTTATTCTGCAAAGGTGTCCAAGTCTTCCATTCTCCATTCCTGCCAAGGGGCATGTGGGTTTCATGGCTCTACAGACCAGAGAGTGTTAACGTGGTATGGTCCAACAGATGAGGTCTTGGATAAATGAAGGGTGGGCAGCATCTCCCAATGCGGAAGAGAGTGACTCCAGTTTAGACATGACAGGCAATAAGCTAACCACTCCCAGTGACACCACAAGAGACAATTCTGGCTCTGATGTGCATTGGTGTGCACCCTAGACTTTTTCCAGAGGCAAGTGTCAATATGCACAAAATACGCACGCACACACACATACACACATAGGCACACACACCAAGGAAATTCACCCAAAGTAAATATTTAGAAATCACAATAAGCTGGGGAACAAATTCCCAGAAATAGACTCTGAGGTCAGTGGAAGAATGCACAGCATGTTCTTTGGTGGGCAAACTGGCACTCAGAAATGGTGAATGATTCCCACACTTACTGCTCCATAGGACTCAGGATCTTTAAGTTCTGTGTCCATGGGTCATAAAATACAGAATGTCCCAGTTGGAATAGAAGGGTCCAGCTAGAAGTTAGGGGAAGGACACTAATGTCTATTGAACGTCTGTTTGTGAGGCCCAGAGTCAGACATTTATCTTCATATCCATTATCTTATAAAATAAGATACTTCCTTCATTCAAATAGGAGATGAGGAAACTGAGGCTCCAAGACTTGAAGATTATCTTTTCTACACCAGCTCTGAAAGGAGGAGGAGCAGGAACAGCAGAAAACCTGGATGCTCTGTGGGTCCATATGGGAGTGCCCTGGCCTCAAGGACAACATGAGCACAGACAGGCATTCTTCCAGCTTTTTTTGCTCACACTCCTTTCGAGCAAAAGGGACACAAAGTGGGTTATGTGGGTTTGGGAAGACTCCAGTGACAAATCAAGTTCAGAGTTAATGGAAAACTTATTAGAGAAATCTTGACTTTCAATAATGAAATTAAAAGTTTATGAAAGTAGTGCAATTGATTGTCCTCTGAATGAATCATAATTTACATTTAATTACAAAGGCAGTGCTCAGATTGGGAGCTGTGCCAATTAAGCTACTTGTTTCTCCTCTGCTATATTTCAGGGCTTTGCATCCCTAAGGAATTGGTTTTCAAAAAAATGTGCATCATTATGGTGGATTTAAACATCACCCAATATCTATTTGAGTCAACTATTAAATGCCTACTGAATGAAGAGCCCAAGAGAAGCACAAGCAACATTGGACTCCTTCCTTCCCAGAAGTCTACCATATTTCTGCAGAAAAAGCACAGGGACAAACAATTATTATATATTCCTATATGCCTGGCATAGATAAATAAGTAGCCAGGAAGGGAGGTATCAGCATGGGCTGGCATTTTCAGGGAGGATTTGGGATTTGAGATTAATGGAGTGGTCTATTTAAAATATAAATCTAAGTATGATAAGACCTGCAGTTAAAAGTCCTCCAATAACTCGACATTCCCAACAACCTGAAGCATGACCCCTTAGCATGGGATGAAGGCTCTCCCTGTGCAGTGTACTCTGTCCAGCCCCATATTTCATGTCTCTTCACCTATCAGACATCACATCCCAACAATACCAACACAGTAATGTTGCTTCTCCAAATATTTCTTTATACTGTTCTCTTTGTGGAAGCCCGCCCCTTTGCTCTCTGCCTAAGCCTAGATAATCCCCTGCCATTCTTTACACCTTGGAAAAGAGCATCAATACATAACCATATCCATGTTGTCCCTGCTTAGTGCTGCATTTTTAGCCTCACCCATGCCTCTGTTGACTCCTCAGAAATACCTTATGGTTGGATATGGCCAAGACATGTCTCCTTAATACTCCTCTCTGATCCAGGCTCTCCAAGGCAGTCCCACAAACCTGATTAGAGTCTATCCACTGAGCATCACTCTCCCAAGAAAGTTCTGCATGGTCATATGAAGACTGGTGTATGGAGTGCTCCTAAAAGAAGCACATCTTCCTGAGAAGTGCCAAGGCACCTTTGCTAAGAGGCAGCTTGGGTGATTGGAAGGAGCTTGGCCACGTACATACCTTGGGTTAAATCCTGTTTGTATCATTTAATAGTTAGGTTACTTGGGCAAGCTACTTGTGTCGTCTTCAGTCTCCCTATCTATGAAATGGGAGCAGGAGAATTAATTATCTCTCAGAGCACATCAATGACTTGTGCTAAGTACCTGGTCTCCGGCCAACATTCAGAAAAATGGCTGCTCCCGTTCTGTCTGGTCAAAGCCCCCATGGATGAATGCTGCTGGCTGGCCAAATAGTCTGTAGCCACAGCCCCAAAAATCGTCATTTCTGATGTTGACTAGACTGGTCCTGGGGAGCCCAGTTTAATGGGCTTGCTTTCTCTTCCCCAACTCCATTTTCCTGAGTCTCCTCTTGGCACTACCTTGTAGCAGAGATGGGAACTGCAGGTGGCCGTTTCAGGACCTGCTTTGCTTTTTTTTCTTTTTTTTTTCTTTTGGTGCTCCTGGGTAGTGGGATGTGGGTGGAGCACTTCTGGAGCTGCCACTGAATAATTGTTGTTTTGGATTTTAATACATGTTAAACTTAGTCCTAGACTTCTCAGGATACAAACACCAAAGGCTCTGTGTAGGTTTTGCCATGCCAGGAGGTATTTCAAAGGCAGCCCATGGTTGCTGGCTCAGGGGAGGCTATGCAAACAGCCTGGGTATGATTCCCTGGGCACCAATGTGCCAGACAGGAAGGACTGCCAGCATTCCAGGGTCTGCCTACCTAGTGCTTGGGAATCCAGGCAGGATGAGCAAGTTCCCTTATAGACTTCCTCCCATCTGTCCATATCAGCCACTCTACAGATAAATTACATCCTTCCTTTGATAAATCTTATTGTCAAGGTCTGCAGTGCCCACAGAGTGAGGATGCCAACATAGACCTGTAGTCTGAGCCAGCAAACCATGCCCGCCCACCAGACAGAAAGGCAAGAAGGAGACACAGAGAGATGGCAAGTAGGTAGATATCTGGATATCTGGCTCAGGGGCTTCTCTTGGAGTTTAGACCCCCAGATCCAACGCTTATCAGTATCTTTACCTGCAAGTCCAAAGGACACACATGTCCAGCTGATCTTATCAGTAGCCCCAGACCTGGGCTCCTCCAGGGTCCCCTGGCTCAGGGCATGGACCACCTGGAATAAGTTGTCTGAGCCAACCCAGGATCCCTGGGAGCAGACATGTACAATAAGCATAGAGAATCCTTTCCCTGTTTTTCCTTAATTCCAGAACTCTGAGATGGTTCAGGGTGACATTATGCCCAAATCAAGATTATTTCCCAAGACTATGTTTAAGCTGATGCTTCTGGAGAGGGTGCTCCTTCTAGAACCAAAGGAAAAGTCTCACTGGAAGAGCCTCTTCTTCCCCTTTCCACCCTCCATGTCCCCCAAATCTGAGACCTGGAAAGACAGGGCCCTCCTATGCCAACCTCAGCTGACTCTCCCTGCTGAACCCATGGGCTTCCCAACTGTGGCACTTCTTTCTAACACGTCCTGCTGAGTAAGGCTGCTAGCATTTGGAACACAACCTGAAAGGCTCCAACACCCTAGGCTGGGTACCCCTCTCAGGCTTCCTCAAATACCACACCACAGGTCTCCTGTAGCCAGGAAGCATCAGATCTGGGTGCTGAGTGTCATCTTCCTCCTCTACAAAGAGAAAACCATGATGACGAACCCAAGGGAAGCTGGCACAATTTAGCCAGATGACACATGCTACTTGTCACATTCCTGCCCCTTTGTGTACAAGGAGGGAGGCCATCTGCACCCTGGAACAAATGGAACCAATGGATCAGCAGAAGGGAGTGGTTTCATTTTTAGATGTATGCTGTGCCCCACAGTACCAGTATGGAAGAGCTGTTCTTACTTTGATATTTCAAGGCATTTTTCCTCCAGAGGAAAGGGAAGAGTGTGCTATGGTGCAATAAACTCAAAACTGGTAATTAGGAGTGGATTCAAGTACCAGGCCTCCACATCCTCTCCAGCACTGCCATGAGCTGCTCAGAAAAGGAGGACTGAGCAGCTCATCTCCAGTTCTGACCCAGGCCTGCCATCCTATGATTCAGAGACAGTCAAGATTCCTTTGCTTTCAGAAAAGGAATATCCCAGGCTTTCAGAACTGGGATACTCAGAAGAAATGATTCCTCCAGGGCAGAGTCAGAGCTAACAGTACCCAGATTTCCACTCTGTCACTCTGGCACTGAAGACCAGAGCCTCAATAGGGCTGGAACACTGTGCTTCAGTGCAATGATTCATTCATTCAGCACATAGAAACAGCCCTTGCAGGGTGCTGGGTGCAGGGCCCACACCTGGCCCAGAGACGTTAACTCCAAGGAACTACTGTCCAGGGACAGTGAAGGACAATGACAAGTAGCTATAGCCATGGGTACTGCAAACAAAATGAGACTTCCAGACACACACTTTACTATTCAAATAAAAGAGCCAGATTAGCTGCCTGGTCCTATACTCTGGGTTGGACAAGAGTTAACCAGAATTATCCATCCAGTGTGTGCACTTCTGAAGAGCAGAGCATCAAACCATTTGAGAGGTCGGGGATACCTTAAATTATATATAATGTTGATACTGTGGGGGGGAGGAGCAGGATGGCAAAGGAGTAGGAGACCTGGATTTTGTCTGGTCCCAGGAATTCAGCTGGATAGGGATCAAACCATTCTGAACACCTACAAACTCAACAGGAGATCAAAGAAAAGAAGAGCAGCAACTCTCTGAACAGAAAAGCGACCACTTTCTGGAAGGTAGGACGTGTGGAGAAGTGAATCAGAGGTGATATTCAGGAGGATAGACGGCAGGGGAAGGGGCTTCCATTGGCCGCTTCTGGCAAGTGATAGAGCAGTGGAGCACAAAATAGGAACTTTTAGAAGTCTGCTCCGCTGAGGGACGTTGCTCCAGTGGCTAAGCAGGGGGTGGAACCCTCGCTGGGACAGTGTGGTCTCAGGACCCGCGGGGGTCACAGAAAGGCCGGGGGTGTCTGAGTGCGGCAGAGATCCCAGATATCAGAGCAGGGAAACCAGCTGCAGAGATGGAGCCGAGGAGTGGGCTCTCAGCTCGGGGTTGCCATAAACCATGATCCGCGGCACAGTCAGGCCACTGCTCCCCCAGCAGGGACCCAACAAGTGGCAGATCTGGGGAGACTCCCCTTCCTCCCCTGGGAGGAGTGGCACAGGAGCACATGGCAGGGATCTGCTGGGTTTGGAGACCACACAGGGTCATGAGCCAGAGAAAGAAATGCTCGGTCACAGGCCGGGTGAGCACGGAGTGCGGCTAGAGACCAGGGAGATGGGAGTGACTGACTGCTCTTCTCTGGGGGCTCACTGAGGAGTGGGGCCCTGAGTTCTCAGCTCCTTCACAGTGGAGGTTGGGAGGCCGCCATTTTCACTCTTGTCCTCCAAAGCTGTACGGAAAGCTTACAGGGAACAAAAGCTCCCGAGACCAAACCTGAGCAGATTACTTAGCCCAGACCTGGCACGGGCAGGGCAATTCCGCTTCCGGCAAAGACATTTGGGAACTACATCAACAGGCCCCTCCCCCAGAAGATCAGCAAGAAGCGCCAGCCAAGACCAAGTTTACCGATCAATGAGAACGGCAGAACTCCAGCACTAGGGGAACACTGCACATAGAAATCATGGCTTTTTTCCCATGATACTTTAGTCTTTCAAAGTTAATTTTATTTAACTGTCTTTTTTTTTTTTTTTAATTTTTCATTTTTCCTTTTTCAACCAACATCTTATCAATCCCTTTTTTTAAAAAAATCTTTTTTATTTTTCATTTTTAGAGTCATATTCTATCCCTTCATAGTAGTTACCCTTATTTTCAGTATATATATGTAAGTTGTTCTCCCTTTAAAATTTTGGGATACACTTTCTTCTAACAGACCAAAATATACCCTAAATCTCTAGTGTATGGCTTTGTTCTAGTCTCCTGCCTGATCACATTCTCTACCTTTTTTTTTTAATCCTCTTCTTTCTTTTTTCAACCAACTTCTTATCAATTCCTTTTATAAAATCTTTTATAATTTTAATATTTACAGTCATATTCCATCCCTTCATCATATTAACCCTCATTTTTGTACATATATAAGTTTTTCTTTCTTTAAAATTTTGGGAGACACTTTCTTCTAACAGACCAAAATACACCCAAAATCTAGTGTGTGGCACTGATCTATGCACAAGCCTGATCATATTTGATCATATTCTGTTTTTTAGTTTTGTTTTGTTTTTCTTTGTTTGTTTTTATCTTTTTCTTTTTCTTTTTTCTTTCTTTCCCTTTCTATTCCCCCAGTTTCAGGTCTTTTCTGATTTATTTAGTGTATATTTTCAGGGGACATTATTACCCTGTTAGCATTTTGTTCTCTCATTCATCTACTCTCCACTAGACAAAATGACAAGATGGAAAAAATCACCTCAAAAAAAAGAACAAGAGGCAGTACTGACTGCCAGGGACCTAATAGGTACAGACATTAGTAAGTTGTCAGAACTAGAGTTCAGAAGGATGATTTTAAAGATACTAGCTGGGATTAAAGAAAGCATGAAGATACTAGAGAAACCCTTTCTGGAGAAATAAAAGAACTAAAATCTAACCAAGTGGAAATCAAAAAGCTTATTAATGAAGTAAAATCAAAAATGGAGCCTCTAACTGCTAGGATAAATGAGGCAGAAGAGAGAATCAGGGATATAGAGGAACAAATGATGGAAAATCAAGAAGCTGAGAAAAAGAGAGATAAACAACTATTGGACCATGAGGGCAGAATTTCAGAGATAAGTGATACCATAAGACAAAACAATATTAGAATAATTGGGATCCCAGGAGAAGAAGAAAGAGAGAGAGGGGCAGAAGGTATATTGGAGCAAATTATAGCAGAGAACTTCCCTAATTTGGGGAAGGAAACAGGCATCAAAATCCAGGAGGCACAGAGAACCCCCCTCAAAATCAATAAAAATAGGTCAACACCCCGACATCTAAGAGTAAAACTTACGAATCTCAGAGACAAAGAGAAAATCCTGAGAGCAGCTCGGGACAAGAGATCTGTAACCTACAATGGTAGAAACATTGAAACATTAGATTGGCAACAGACCTATCCACAGAGGCCTGACAGACCAGAAATGACTCACATGATATATTCAGAGCACTAAATGAGAAAAATATGCAGCCAAGAATACTATATCCAGCTAGGCTGTCATTGAAAATAGAAGGAGAGGTAAAAAGCTTCCAGGACAAACAAAAACTAAAGGAATTTGCAAACATGAAACCAGCCCTACAAGAAATATTGAAAGGGGTCCTCTAAGCAAAGAGAGAGCCTAAAAGTAACATAGGCCAGAAAGGAACACAGACAATATACAGTAACAGTCACCTTCCAGGCAATACAATGGCACTAAATTCCTATCTTTCAAAGGTTACCCTGAATGTAAATGGGCTAAATGCTCCAATCAAAAGACACAGGCTATCAGATTGGATAAAAAAACAAGACCCATTGATATGCTGTCTGCAAGTGACTGATTTTAGACCCAAAGACATCCCCAGATTGAGTGAGGGGGTGGAAAACCATTTACCATGCTAATGGACACCAAAAGAAAGCTGGGGTGGCAATCCTCATATCAGACAAATTAGATTTTAACCAAAGACTGTAAGAAGAGATGAGGAAGGACACTATATTCTACTTAAAGGGTCTATCAAACAAGAAGATCTAACAATTATAAATATCTATGCCTGTAACATGGGAACAGCCACTTATATAAGCCAATTCATAACAAAAGCAAAGAAACACATTAACAACAATACAATAATAGTGGGGGACTTTAACACCCCCCTCACTGAAATGGACAGATCATTGAAGCAAAGGATCAACAAGGAAATAAAGACTTTAAATGACACAGTGGACCAAATAGACTTCACAGATATATTCAGAACATTCCATCCCAAAGCAACAGAATACACATTCTTCTCTACTGCCCATTCAACATTCTCCAGAATAGATCACATCCTAGGTCACAAATCAGGTCTCAACTGGTACCAAAAGATTGGGATCATTCCCTGCATATTTTCAGACCACAATGCTTTGAAAATAGAACTCAATCACAAGAGGAAAGTCAGAAAGAACTCAAGTACATGGAAGCTAAAGAGCATCCTACTAAAGAATGAATGAGTCAACCAGGAAATTAAAGAAGAATTTAAAAAATTCATGGAAACAAATGAAAATGAAAACACAACTGTTCAAAATCTTTGGGAGGCAGCAAAGGCAGTCCTGAGACGAAAGTAAGTAGCAATACAAGCTTTTTTCAAGAAACAAGAAAGGTCTCAAATACACAACCTAATCCTACACCTAAAGGAGCTGGAGAAAGAACAGCAAATAAAGCTTACACCCAGCAGGATAAAAGATATAATAAAGATCAGAGCAGAAATCAATGAAATAGAAACCAAAAGGACAGTAGAACAGATCAATGAGACTAGCATCTGGTTCTTGAAAGAATTAAGAGGACTGATAAACCCCTGGCCAGACTTTCAAGAAGAAAAGGAAAATGACCTAAATAAATAAAATCATGAGTGAAAGAGGAGAGATCACAACCAACACCAAAGAAATACAAAGAATTATAAGAACAATCTGGAAGAAATGGAGGCATTCCTAGAGATGTATCAACTACCAAAACTGAACAAGGAAGAAAGAGAAAACCTGAACAGACCTATAACCACTAAGGAAATTGAAGCAGTCATCAAAAATCTCCCAAAAAACAAAAGCCCAGGGCCAGATGGCTTCCCAGGGGAATTCTACCAAACATTTAAAGAAGAATTAATACCTATTCTTCTGAAACTGTTCCAAAAAATAGAAATGGAAGGAAAACTTCCAAACTCATTTTATGAGGCCACCATTACCTTGGTCCCCAAACCACACAAAGACCCCATCAAAAAGAATTACAGACCAATGTCCTTGATGAACATGGATGCAAAAATTCTCACCAAAATACTAGCCAATAGGATCCAACAGTACATTAAAAGGATTATTCACCACGACCACGTGGGCTTTATCCCTGGGCTGCAAGGTTGGTTCAACATCCACAAATCAATCAACGTGATACAATACATTAACAAAAGAAAGAACAAGAATCATATGATCCTCTCAATAGATGCAGAAAAAGCATTTGACAAAGGACAGCATCCTTTCTTGATCAAAATTCTTCAGAGTATAGGGATAGAGGGTACATACTTCAATATCATAAAAGCCATCTATGAAAAAACGACAGCGAATATCATTCTCAGTGTGGAAAAACTGAGAGCTTTCCCCCTAAGGTCAGGAACGTGGCAGGGATGTCCACTATCACCACTGTTATTCAACATAGTACTAGAAACCCTAGCCACAGCAATCAGACAACAAAAATAAATAAAATGCATCCAAATTAGCAAAGAAGTCAAACTCTCACTCTTTGTGGATGATATGATACTTTATGTGGAAAACCCAAAAGACTCCACCCCAAAACTGCTAGAACTCATACAGGAATTCAGTAAAGTGGCAGGATATAAAATCAATGCACAGAAATCAGTGGCATTTCTATACACCAACATCAAGACAGAAGAAAGAGAAATGAAGGATTCAATCCCATTTACAATTACACCCAAAACCATAAGATAGCTAGGAATAAATCTAACCAAAGAGGCAAAGGATCTGTACTCAGAAAACTATAAAATACTCATGAAAGAAATTGAGGAAGACACAAAGAAATGGAAAAACGTTCCATGCTCATGGATTGGAAGAACAAACATTGTGAAGATGTCAATGCTACCTAGAGCAATCTACACATTCAATGCAATCCCTTTCAAAACACCATCCACTTTTTTCAAAGAAATGGAACAAATAATCCTAAAATTTGTATGGAACCGGAAAAGACCTCGAATAGCCAGAGGAATGTTGAAAAAGAAAAGCAAAGCTGGCGGCATCACAATTCTGTACTTCAAGCTCTATGACAAAGCTGTCATCATCAAGACAGTACAGTACTGGCACAAAAACAGACACATAGATCAATGGAACAGAATAGAGAGCCCAGAAATGGACCCTCAACTCTATGGTCAACTCATCTTCGACAAAGCAGGAAAGAACGTCCAATGGAAAAAAGACAGTCTCTTCAACAAATGGTGTTGGGAAAATTGGACAGCCACATGCAGAAGAATGAAACTGGACCATTTCCTTACACCACACACAAAAATAGACTCCAAATGGTTGAAAGACCTCAATGTGAGACAGGAGTCCATCAAAATCCCAAAGGAGAACACAGGCAGCAACCTCTTCGACCTCAGCCACAGCACCTTCTTCCTAGGAACATCAACAAAGGCAAGGGAAGCAAGGGCAAAAATGAACTATTTGGACTTCATCAAGATAAAAAGCTTTTGCACAGTGAAAGAAACAGTCAACAAAACCAAAAGACGACCTACAGAATGGGAGAAGATATTTGCAAATGACATATCCGATAAAGGGCTAGTATCCAAAATCTATAAAGAACTTCTTAAATTCAACACCCAAGGAACAAATGATCCAATCAGGAAATGGGCAGAAGACATGAACAGACATATTTCCAAAGAAGACATCCAGACAGCCAACAGACACATGAAAAAGTGTTCAACATCACTCGGCATCAGGGAAATCCAAATTAAAACGTCAATGAGATACCATCTCACACCAGTCAGAATGGCTAAAATTAACAAGTCAGAAAACAACAGATGTTGGCGGGGATGTGGAGAAAGGGGAACCCTCCTACACTGTTGGTGGGAATGCAAGCTGGTGCAGCCACTCTGGAAAACTGTATGGAGGTTCCTCACAAAGTTGAAAATAGAGCTACCAATAGACCTAACAATTGCACTACTGGGTATTTACCCCAAAGATACAAAAGTAGGGATCCGAAGGGGTACATGCACCCCGAGGTTTATAGCAGCCATGTCCACAATAGCCAAAGTATGGAAAGATGAATGGATAAAGAAGATGTGGTATATATATATACAATGGAATATTATGCAGCCATCAAAAGGAATGAAATCTTGCCATTTGCAACAACGTGGATGGACCTGGAGGGTATTATGCTGAGTGAAATAAGTCAATCAGAAAAAGACATGTATCATATGACCCCACTGATATGAGGAATTCTTAATGTCAGGAAACAAACTGAGCATTGCTGGAGTGTGGGGGTGGGAGGGATGGGGTGGCTGGGTGATAGACATTGGGGAAGGTATGTGCTAAGGTGAGCGCTGTGAAGTGTGCAAGACTGTTGAATCACAGATCTGTACCTCTGAAACAAATGATACATTATATGTTAAAAAAAAGAAGAAGAAGAAGAAGAAGATAGCAGGAGGGGAAGAATGAAGTGGGGGAAATTGGAGGGGGAGATGAACCATGAGAGACGATGGACTCTGAAAAACAAACTGAGGGTTCTAGAGGGGAGGGGGGTGGGAGGATGGGTTAGCCTGGTGATGCGTATTAAAGAGGGCACATTCTGCTTGGAGCACTGGGTGTTATACGCAAGCAATGAATCATGGAACACTACATCAGAAACTAATGATGTAATGTATGGTGATTAACAGAACATAATAATAAAAAAAATTGAAAAAAATGAAAAAAAAAGAGGAAGATAGCAGGAAGGCAAAAATGAAGGGGGGGAATCGGAGGGGGAGACGAATCATGAGAGACTATGGACTCTGAGAAACAAACTGAGGGTTCTAGAGGGGATGGGGTGGGGGGATGGGTTAGCCTGGTGATGGGTATTAAAGAAGGCATGTACTGAATGGAGCACTGGGTGTTATACGCAAACATTGAATCATGGAACACTACATCAAAAACTAGTGATGTAATGTATGGTGATTAACATAACATAATAAAATTTTTTAAAAAAGACTTAATGTGCTTCTTCAGTCAAACTTTCACTCTTTGCAGATGACATGATACTCTATATAAAAAACCCAGAAAATTCGGGTGCCTGGGTGGCTCAGTTGGTTAAGCGACTGCCTTCGGCTCAGGTCATGATCCTGGAGTCCTGGGATCGAGTCCCGCATCGGGCTCCCTGCTCAGCAGGGAGTCTGCTTCTCCCTCTGACCCTCCTCCCTCTCATGCTCTCTGTCTCTCATTCTCTCTCTCTCAAATAAATAAATAAAATCTTTAAAAAAAAAATAAAAAAAAAAAAAACCCAGAAAATTCCACCAAAAAATTGCTAGAACTGATACAGGAATTCAGCAAAGTTTCAGGATTTAAAATCCATGCCCAGGAATATGTTGCATTTCTATACAGTAATAACGAAGCCGTAGAAAGATAAATCAAGGAATTGATCCCATTTACAATTGCACCAAAACCGTAAGATACCTAGGAATAAACCTAACCAAAGAAGTAAAAGATCTGTACTCTTAAAACTATAGAACACTTATAAGAGAAAGTGAGGAAGACAGAAAGAAATGGAAAAACATCCCATGCTCTTGGATTGGAAGAACAAATATTGTTAAAATGTCTGTACTACTCATGGCAATCTACACATTCAATGCAATCCCTATCAAAATAACACCAGCATTTTTCACACAGCTGGAACAAAATTTCTAAAATTTGTATGGAACCAGAAAAGACCCCAAATAGCCAAAGTAATGTTGAAAAAGAAAACCAAAGCTGAAGGCATCACAGTTCTGGACATCAAGCTGTATTACAACACTGTAATCATCAAGACAGTATGGTACTGGCACAAAAACAGACATGTAGATCAACAGAACAGAATACAGAGCCCAGAAATGGACCCTCAACTCTATGGTCCACTAATCTTCGACAATGCATGAAATAATATCCAATGGGAAAAAGACAGTCCTTCAACAAATGTTGTTGGGAAAACTGGATAGGAACATACAGAAGAATGAAACTGAATCAACTTTCTTACACCATTCACAAAAATAAACTCAAAATGAATGAGACAGGAATCCATCAAAATCCTAGAGGAGAACACCTCTTTGACCTCGGCTACAGAAACTTCTTACTAGACACATCTCCAGAGGCAAGGGAAACAAAAGCAAAAATGAACTATTGGGACTTCATCAAGATAAAAACTTCCACACAGCAAAGGAAACAATCAATAAAACTGAAAGGCAAACTATGGAATGGGAGAAGATATTTGCAAATGACATATCAGAGAAAGAGCTAGTATCCAAAATCTATGAAGAATTTATCAAACTCAACACCCAAAAAACAAACAACAACAACAAAAAACTCCAGTCAAGGAAATGGGCAGAAGACATGAACAGACATTTCTCCAAAGAAGACATATTAATGGCCAACAGACACCAGAAAAAATGCTCCACATCACTCGGCATCAGGGAAATACAAATCAAAACCATAATGAGATATCACCTTACATTGGTCAGAATGGCTAAAACTAACAAATCAGGAAACAATAGATTTTGGTGAGGATGCCGAGAAAGGGAACCCTCTCAACTGTTGGTGGGAATGCAAACTGGTGCAGCCAGTGTGAAAAACAGTATGGAGATTCCTCAAAAAGTTAAAAATAGAACTACCCTACAACCCAGCAATTGCACTATGAGGTATTTATCCAAAGGATACAAACATAGTGATTCAAAAGGGTACATGCACCCCAATGTTTATGACAACAATATACACAATAGCCAAAATATGGAAGAAGGCCAGATGTCCATCAATGGATGAATGGATATATATATAATGGAAGAATATTACTCAGCCATCAAAAAGAATGAAATTTTGCCATTTGCCATTTACATTGCTGGATGTAAATAGAGGGTATTACGCTAAGGAAAATAAGTCACTCAGAGAAAGACAAATACTGTATGATTTCACTCATATGTATAATTTAAGAAATAAAGCAGATGAACATAGGGGAAGGGAAGGAAAAATAAAATAAGATAAAAACAGAGAGGGAGACCAGACATAAGAGACTCTTAACTATAGGGAACAAATTGAGGGTTGCTGGAGGGGAGGTGGGGGTTTATCAGGTGATGGGCATTAAGGAGGGCACTTGATGTAATGAGTACTGGGTGTTATATGCAACTGGTGAATCACTAAATTTTACCCCTGAAACTAAGAATACACTACATGTTAACTAACTTGAATATAAATAAAATCTAAAAAATAGTGGGATTAAAAAAAAGACTTAATGTGTTTCTTCAGTATTAAGACTTGTGTCTGTCTTCTTCAGATACTGCACTTTCTCATGTTCACTAATTATTGCTTCAAGAATTTTTATTAGATCTACTCAAGTTTCTCTTTTCTGTCTCTCAGATGATCTTTCTCACTTTCTTTCCATGTATAAGTCTGATAAATTATATTAGCTCTTTCTTCCTATTCACTAACTCTCTCCAGTTATACTACTGTATTATTTATCTATTGATGGTATTATTTTCTTCAATTTTAATAACTGTATATTTAACTTTTAGAATTATTATTTGATCCTTTCCTTAGTTGCCTGTTCATTTTCATAAGCAGTCTTCCCATGCTTAGAGGCTCTCTCCTTTCCTTTGTCTCATTTAACATTACAAACACTTGCTCTATTGCTTCTAGTTCCTCAGGAGTAAAACTACCATTTCTTTCATAATACTGACTCTTTCATGGCATTAGGTTTCCTCATTTACTTTGAGTTTTTGTCTGTGACCTCATATTCAACAAGAGTTATCTTTTATAGGAATCCAGGATGTGCCCTGAGCTGTAAAAATGTTCCTATGGGGGACAAAGAATTTACTTCTGCCAGAGCCGTATAGTGTCATGAGACCAAATTCTACAATTCTTGTTTTTTTTAAAACATCATAGCATAGACAGTGTGAATTGGAGCCCTACACCTTTGTGTGACAGAGGCTTGGGTTTAATTTTCTCAAAGGTGACCTTTTCTACCATAGCCCATCATGGGTGGCTCTTTCCATATTGCAACCCTAGACTAGACAATCCCTTTCCATGTACATTGTTGCCTAGACCCAGTTCCAGCTTTCATGAGGCCTTGAGTCTTAATATCCATCTTTACATTAAAGCACCTGCCCTTTGGGTTCTGCAGCTTCAATACTATCTCTCCTTTATAGCTTTGAGTTCCTGCTTCATTTATGGCTCCTAGTGATTTCTCATTCTTAAATTGAAACTTGAGGGCTTCTGGGAGCAGATTTTGTGTTTTGGTTTGTCTCAATCTCTCCCCCAACTACAACCTGGCCTCCACGGGTCTTCTCTATTTCAGCAACCAACAGTCAGCCAGTTGCTAGAGCAAGAGGAATGACAAGTGCTCACCTTTGCATGGTTCAGTGCCTTGACCAGAAATTTGAGTTAAAAAAAAAATGGCAGTTGCCATTGACTATGCTGTTGATCAACCCACATCTCTCATTATCCTGAGTAATGCTATATGTTATCCCACTTTCAAGATGATAGGCCGCACTTGCAGTTTGCTGGAATCCCCTGGTCTGCCAGTCCAAGATAAGCATTCAGAAAAAGAAACATTAATCAAGCATTCCTCAACCTCAAGAAAAGTCTGTTTGTTCCTAATAATCACCATTACATTTCCTAGGTTATCATAGCCATTTATTTAATTTCACTAGAAATCATTGAATTCTCTGACCTGAAACTTCTAAAATCTATTTTTACCCTCCCTTCAAAAATGGATATAATAGAAACCTATTGGCATCTTCTGGAAACTCTCCATTGCTCTAAGTTTCATCACAGATTATTATGGTTCTATAACAGTGGATTAATGATCCTATTGATGTTTGTATTCTGGGCCCTAATTTGTCTTGTTCTGAGGCTGAGTCACCTCCTCACCATGTTGCATCTATCTTTTCCATTGTGTAGGTTCTGCTTTTTTAACAAAATCATGGCAGTAAAGAAGGAATTGAGAAATTGTGCTTTCTGTCACCTTCTAACATTATTCTATATGCCATCAACAGTTGGACTCTGTCAACAAAGCTTCTAAAATCCTTTTTAAAAATACTCATAACATATTTTTCATTTACAAAATCTCTCTGATCTTTCCCCTTCCTCAGAATCTTACTCCAGATTTGTGCCATGCTTTGGTGTTTATTATACTAACTCCTTTTTAGCTTGCATGAATCAATCTCAGAATGGAATCCTCCCACCCTGGTCCTTTTAAGTCTCCTTTCTAGGCTTTTCTCCTTCAGACCCCTCAGCTAAGAGTGCCCAGGACTCAAATGTTGAACCTCATTCCTTCTCTGTCTACATTGTCTCCTGAGGTGTTTGCATCCAGTCCTATGACTTTTATTATCAGGTATACTCTGACAACTACAAAATCTATCTACTGGTTCATATTCTCACTCTTTAAGACCAAATTCATTTACCAGCTGCATACTTGACCTCTCTATTTGGACATCTAGCAGATGTCTCAATACCCACCCCCAACAGCACCTGGCCTCTCTGTCTTCCCCCATTTTAGTAAATGATGTCAACATTCAAACTCAAGACAAAATCCTAGAGTCAATCTTGTGACTACTTTCCCTTACATTATACATCCAATCCACCAGCTAATTCTGTCACTTCCACCTTCAAAAATATACTCTAAGTCCAATATTTTCTCTACCTTATCTCTTACCTTTACATCTTGGCTGGCCCGCCTGCTTCCACCTTTGCTATATAATTCATTCTCCACACAGGAGGATTTTTTTCCCCACAATCTTCCCCATGGTCTACAGGACCCCAGATGGACGTTCCCTGTCTACCTCCTTAACTCATTTCACAGTACTGTTCCACTCATAGTGGCCTGTTTTACCCTCTGCCTGGAATGTTCTTTCCCATATAGAAAATATTCCTCACTTTATCCAAATCTCAGCTCAGAAGTCACCTCCTCAGACAGCTAAAATCATAAACCCTGACTATCCCTTTATTTCTTCATAGGTCTTGTCACTATCTCATATACAATTATATATCATTTGCCTACTTGTTTGTGTCTGTCCCATCACTAGAAAGTAAACTGTCTGAGACCAGGGACCTTGCCATTTCCAGATCTCTATTGTATTCCCAGAGTCCAGAGCAGTACCTACATGTCATGGGCCCTCCTTTAACATTTGCTGACTTGAGTTGTTTTATTCAGCAGATGATTTCAATATACCACCTGAATATCTCTGCTGCAGAGGGCTGCATATGCAAGTGGGAGGGAAGAAGGAACTCCAGCCAGGATGCTGGCTCACCTGCAGAGTGGTTCCTGAGTGTCTTTGAAAGCTGAATGTACATGGACCTTGGAAGTGATGGGAGAGGAAAAAAGAAAACACAACTGAGAAACCAAACACTGGCATTTGGGGTATGGACATGTCCTGCTGATTTCATGGGTATCTCTTGATTAAATCTCTTGACTGCCTGATTAAAAAGAATCCTGGACCCACAAATCATTAATGCAGACAGATGTAACCCCTAAAAGGAGAATATGGCTCCCTGGTCAATGGTCTCCACCCGAAGGAAGGTTGGTTTGGTTTGACCCATATATAGTGCTTCTTATAGGGGTTGCATTAGAACCACTGTCTCATAAACTTGCTCAGGGAAACCTGAGTGAAAATTGCCCTCACAAAACATGCATATTCAATCTGAAAACTCATCAGGAACCCCATGGCAACAAATCAATGTGTCATGCAGCCCCCAGAACTTAGGATATGCCAGAAGTTCAGGGCAGGCAATTTCCATTATGGGAATTACATTTGACAAGTTTCCAAGCACAGTCTGGCTTCTGTGACACATAGGGCCAGACCCAGGAATAGAAACACTGGTCTTGGAAAATCACTGTGTATAGTATTCAAGACTTATGTTAAACACGTGGATGATGAATTGAGGAAAACCGAAAGTCAGTCTGCCATCTAGCTTTTCCAAATTATAGAAAAACAGAGAGTCTTCAACTGGTGGTAAGTTTAGAAGCCAACAGCAAGTACAGGAGACCCATCTGAAACAACTCTGTCTGGGACCCACCCAGCCCTAGCTTCAACATCCTCAGGGAAGGTGAATCAAGACCTCTTGGAGTGGTATCTTCAAGATTGACTTCCAATGAAGAAAGTATCCAAGTGTTCCATAATGGTAAATATATATTAGTACCTACCACACTTTTTCAGCATTGCTGAAGGGATAGGTCTGGGGGTCAGATGTCCTGGGTGGGGCTGCATCCACACTACAGATCCTGGATGTCTGTCACAGCATAGATATCCATGTCACTCCACCCCCACTTCTGAGCTGCCTAGCTTGGACCTCCATGCCCTCTCCCTGCATGATCACAGTGGCCTCCTACTGATCTCCCTGCCTCTATTCTCTCACCACTAATCCATTGTTCAGCCTACCAGTCTTTGCTTTTAGTTTTTTAAATTAAAAGCAAATTTAAAGGTTTTTATTTTTCTGTTGAATTTCATATGTAAGGTTTTTTTAATTTTTAAATGTTATATGTAAGTTTTTTTAAATTTTTAAATTTCATACTTAAGGTTTAAAGAATACAACAGCCTTCTTGTACTCCCCTATTTTCCTCCTCCAGTGGGAAACTAAAACAAAATGCTGAGACGTAGGCTCTGAAGTCATGTGAATTTGACTGTGACACAATTGGTAATTGGCTTTCTAATCTCCAAATTACCAGCTAGATGCATAGGATAGCACAGAATATTTCATTAACCTCTCAATAATGTGACCCCACCCACCTAAAAGGATTCATTATTTTTTAGAGAATGCTCATTAATGCATTATCATTGGGTTCTATCTTATTTTATGATATTTTGGGCACTTAGGTTTATATGACTAATTACCATGATCACATTTCTATTTCACATAAGCATCTTTCTTGTTTAGTCCTTCATTTTGTTAGTAATCAAATCCCAGTTACTTTCTGAGAGTGATTTCTTGGATATATTTTGATTAATTTATTTTTCTACCCACACACTTGTCTAACAGTTTAGCTGGGTATAAAATTTTAGGTTAGAAACCATTTTTCTCAGAATTTTGAAGTCATTGTTCCATTGCTTTCTGGTTTCTACTATGTTGTGGAGCAGATGCATTATATATATTATTTGCATGAAAACTTTTTCTTATTTTTTATAAGCTTTTAGTATCTTTCTCCCAGATTTCTAAGGTGTTGAGCTTCTATTTTTAGCTATCATGAAGACCTTTTCAATTTGGAAACTCATGCTACTCAACTCTAGAAAACTTTATTGAATAATTTGATGATTTTCTCCCCACTATATTTTCTGTTCTTTCTGAAAATTCTGTTCTTAACTTGGGCTTCCTGGATTAATTCTCTGATTTGCTTATCATTTTTTCCAATAATGTTCAGGGTTCTTTTCTATTCTATATATTCCTTTTAAAAATAGTGTCCTATTCTTTCATGGACACAAATCCACCCTTACCTCTCTAGTAATATTCACATATTTTCGTTAAATTTTCTTCCCCCTGCATAGTCTATTTCATTCAAGCTGAGTTTGCTTTGTTTTATTTTGGGGTTTTTTTCTGTTTTTCAGTTTATATATTTTGGTTCTGCCTTTCATATTGCATATTGTCTTCAAATATCTTGAGACCCTTGATTAATAATGGCATAGAGAAAAGTGGATGGGTGCTCTCTGTGTCAGTGTCAGTCTTGCTGACTATTTTTCCTATAAAGAATCTGACTTGAACACATCCTGCATTAAAACTCATTATCCGTATCCTTAGGGTTTTTATTTCTCTTGGGATAGTCAGATTCTGCAGAGAAAGTTCTTACCACCTGCCTGGAGGGTAGGTCGAGGCTGGGCTGTCAATGTTGTAGGAACTCAGTAGTGACAAAGGCATGTAATCATTTTCATGTTCCCTGTTGTCCATATCATACTTATACTCAGCTGTACCTGCTGTCCAGACCAAAGACCCTCTGTTTTATCCTCTCCAGTCCAAAGACTAAACCCCATGTTCCTGCCAGGGTTACAGGAGCACTTGCTCCATCTCAGACACTTGGGGAGGAGGTCTGGGAGTCTATATGCTTCTTAAATTGATTTGCAACCATTTCTCCTGGTTTTATGAATTTCTAAAGGTGCCTTATGCTGTGAATTCTTTGGTCTCTCAGGAATCCTAGTATATAAACCAGGTTCCTTTTTGACTTTTATTTCTGTCAGTGAAAAATTCAGTTTTCTCAGTTGAGCTACATCATTTGCCACTCACCATCTGCTTTCCAGCTCCCCAAAATTTTATTTTTGTCCTTGTGGGTTTTTGCCTTTTTAAAATGTTTCTTATTAAAGTAGAACATGAAAACAGATAATTGCATATATTATAAGAGTAGATCTTAATCAATTTTCAAAAACAGAACACAATCATGTAACCAGTACCCACATCACAAAACAGAATATTATCAGGATCCAGAAGACCACTTTATGCTCCCTTCCAGTCTCAATTCCCCTCCCCACAACAGTATCAACTATCCTGACTTCTAACAGCATAGATGAGGTGTTTTTTTTCTTCTGTTTTCGAACTTTATCCAAATGGAATTACACAGTATGTATTCTTTTGTGTCTGGCTTCTTTCACTCAATATTTTATTTCTGACATTAATCCATAATATAAAATATAGATGGTACATTCTCATTGCTGAAGTTTTTCCACTGTCTAAAATGCCACAATTTATTTATCCACTTTTGGTGGACCCCAAGTTTCCAACTTGAGGGCTATTGCTAATATAAATATTTTTGTACATGATTTTTGGTAAACATATACGTGCATTTCTGTTAGGTATATGCCCAAAAGAGGAAATGTTGTGTCATGGGATATGTATTTATTCAACTTTAGCAGGTACCATCATATTGTTTTCCAAATTGTATTAATTTACACTCCTACCAGCTCTGTATGAGAATTGTGGCTATTGTATTTCATTATCAATAACTTTTTTACTATAAACTTTGTTAGGTGTTTGTGCATTAAAAATTTTTCTTTTATTGTTGTTTTAGTAGAGATAGAAAAGGAAGTAGAGTTTAGTGTGTGTATCTATGCTGCCATATTTTTTAAGATTTATTTATTTATTTTTAGAGAGAGTGTGAGTGGGGGAAGGGACAGAGGGAGAGAATCTCAAGTAGACTCCCTGCTGAGCACAGAGCCCAACACAGGACTCAATCCCACAACCCATGAAATCATGACCTGAGCCAAAACCTAGAGTCCAACACTTAACCAACTGAGTCATCCAGGCACCCTTATGCTACCCATAATTAATGGAAAACAAACCAAGGCTTTTGTTTTTTCTAAAACACCAATTTGATAATGTCTCTCACTATTACTATAAAACCTTCAGTGATTCTCAGGATAAATTTCAAATTTCTTTCCCTAGTCCTCAAGGCCCATCTTGAGCTGTCTCAACATCACTCCCCCACTTCTTTTCCACCTATGTAGTTGTAACCACAAAGAACCACATATAATTTGCCTAACACATAGTGCTTACTCTAGGCATCTATGTAATTGCATTAACCACTGCTTTTTCTTACATTGCTTTTTCCAGCCTCTCTACCTAGCTAACTCCTCTGCCACCATCGAGGACTATTCATGAAGAACACCTTCCTTGAGTTCCCGTAAGGTATACTCCTCTGTATTCTCCCATCACCCAGCAATTCCTTCTATCATGGTGCTATCAGGCAATGATTACTTGCCTCTCTTCCTTAGTGCCTTGGAAGCTTACTGAGAGGAAAAACTGTGTCTTATTTCATTTTGTTTTTGTTGTTGTTGTTGTTTGTTTGTTTGTTGTTGTTTTTTTATTTTATGACAGCAACACACATCACAGTGCCCAGGACAGGACATTGAACAATGAATAAGTCCTTTAACTTATTCATTCATTCATTCAATGATTCAACAAATTTCAACTTTATTCAACTTTAATAAGCACCAGACTCCTTTAGATAGAGGGAATGCCATGGTGAAGCAACAGGCAAAATCTCTGTTCTCAGAGCTGACACTAGTGAGTGAGGCAGATAATAAGCAAATGAACACACACATAGATAAAAGGATGATGAGTATGCAGACAACTTCTTTATCTAGCTGTCCACCCTCCTCTGCCTGCCCTGCTCCAGTGACATGGACCTCCTCTGTCCCTCATCTATCCCAGGGCCTGTGTTCTGGCTCCTCCTGACCTGAAATGCTCCCCCCACCTCCCAAGACCTCTGTATGGCTGGATCCTTATCATCATTCAGATCTCAGCTTAAATGTTATCTCCTTCAAAGGAACTTCCTTGACCACACAATCAGTCACTAGCACAGAATACTCTTTTAATTCTCTACATAAAACTTATAACTATCTGGTATCTTTAGTGTTAATGTATTTGGATTTTTGTTTGTTTTCTATTTTCCCTAAATAAATTCTATGAGGGCAAGGTTTTTTTTCTATTTTAACCGTTTGACTTCTTTTTTCCAGGTGGTAGTACCTGACAAATAGTGGGTGCTCAATATATTTCTTAAATGAATGAATAAATGAATGAATTGTAGGAAAATTAGAAAATTAGAAATTGAAGAATTTCAAAAAGGAAAATGTGGCATTCATTTATGCAACCCAGCAATCATTTCTAGTGATTTACCCAAGGGTAAACATGTCCACTAAAATACTTTTATGTGAGTGATCATAGCAAGTTTATTTATAAGAGCCAAAACTAGAAGCAGTCCAAATAGTCATCAATAAGAAAATGATAAACAAGTGTGCTATATCCAAGCAATGGTAATAAAAAAAGAAGGAAGCTACTGAATGAAGCAAGCAGATTACTGGTTTGATTGCCTAGGAAGGGTACAATAAACTTTTGGAATGCTGGAAATGTTCTATATCTCGATTGTATTTGTGGGTATATTGTGTGTACATTTTTCAATATTATTGAACTATATTATTAAAATGGTTACTTTTTAGTGACATAAAATATATCTCAAAAAACTTAATTAAATATTACTTTGAAAGGAAAATTTAAAAATTAGAGCACTTCTCCCTTCCATCTCACCCCAGCCTTATCTAAAACTGTCCTTGCTCTGTTGTTGCCCCCCTGAGAAGTTCTCACCAAGCATGCCTATGCTGCTGTCTCCATCCAATGCATGAATCAGGAGTTAGTTTTATTGTTGGGCTGGCTGACCAGGCAGCACTGGCCTCATCAGTCTCCCAGGGTCCAATCTATCGATAAAGTCCACTACCTCAGCCAGGCACACCTGGGCCCCCACAGCTGACCCTGCCACCCTTCCCAATGCCAACAACTGCTGTCCTTTTTAGCTCTGCCCTACAGGCAGCTGTATGGCCAAGGCAAACCACCCAACTCCCCGGTACTCTGAGTGTGATCTCCAGACGATCAGCATCTGCACTGCCTGGACATTTGTCAGAGATCAGAGTCCAACCCTGCTCTAGAACTACTGATCCAAAATGTTCATTGTAATACGATCTTCAGGTAGCTTGGATGGATGTTACAGTTTGAAAAGCACTGAGCTAACTTCTCTGAGCTTCCAATTTCTCCTTGCAAATGGTAATAATCGTGCCTGCCTTTTCAGTTTCTAGGAGGATTAAATGAGCTAATGCCACAAGGCAGCCAGCTCAAGTGTTGTCACTTAGTTAGATTCAGTGAATGGCTCTCTCCTCCCTCCTGGTCCCCATGACCAATAATTCCTGGTTAGCCTCAGGCCCACTATTGTCCCTGGCTATTAAAAATGTTTGATGGCAAATCAGAATAGCCATTCTGGATGGCTGGGTAACAGACTTCACAGAGCAGGAAACATCACTGGAACCGGCAGAGCATGTGGCTCTTGGAGAGAGGGCTGCGCTTGCTATTTGTCAACATCTCATTGCATATACCTTGACCCACTGTGTGCTAATAATAGCAAATACATTTCCATATTAATAAAAATATGGCATTTCCAATTGGGTCATTGTCCCCAATGTGTCACTTCTCTCTGAGATGAAAATTAGATCTTTGTCCCTGAAACTTACCATTATTCATCTGTATGCCAACACTAAGACAGACACACCTCAGATGGGATACAGCAATGTGTCAGATGAAGAAAAACATTCACACCTCCTCCTCTTCCTATCTTCCCCAATTTCTCTTCCCCTTCTCCTCCCTCCCTTTTTATTCTTCTCCTCCTGTTCTAGCTCCCTCCTCTCCCTGGGGAAATGGCTTCCGGTCTAGGCTGTTGTCATTAGCTCACAAGCAGTGTAAGGATCAGACCCCAACTGCTGGCCAGGGCCTCTGGGTGCATTCATACTTGTGCCAGGGCCTCCCCATCTCTTACAGGCCCCCCAAGCCTCCTCTCTGGTCCTCAGTGTCCCTGCAGCACAGAAAGCCTCAAGCACTAACAGAGCCAGCACTGCTCGCACCTATTACTACCACTCCCAGAGCACTCCTGCACCACCTCCTTTGGGCCAGGTGATTCACTAGATAGTTTAGGCACAGTTTCTACTTAATCCTTAAAACCAAGGCTTTGGGGCAACATAAGAAGATCCCCCCTATATAGATGACACCCCAGGGAGAAGAGAGGTTAAGCACTTGGCCCAAATGTACAAAGGTAGAGGGCAAGAGGTGATTTGGTGCCTCACTCAGCTATGTCCCATTGCATTGGATTGTTCAACCTGGAGCTCCAAGCTGAGAGCTGGGCTATACCAGGCTGAGCAGGTCAGCCTCTCTCCTCTGCCCACACCACAAATCTGCCTTTAGGCAGCCTCCAACGTAAGTCTCCATGGAAATGGATGGTGGGTCTGGGCTGGGGAAGGGGGTGGTGTGGCAGTGCTTGTCCTGAAGATATAGGCCCTGTGGTAGGGGTGGGGATGCACTGGGGTGCTCATGGCTTCAGTACCTCCCTCCCTTCCTAAGTATCTCAGGGTCTGCCTGGGCTGTCAAAGTGGCCCTGGTTGTCTGGGCCTCCAAAGAGCCATCTCCTGGCCAAGCCACATTGACAGAGTTCTGTCCCCTTGTGTGTGAGATGGAGTAAGGGTTAACAAAAGACATGGCAGCTCTCCCCAGGAAAATGGAGACAGATGGAGCCCATAAGAGCAAGTTACTGCTTAGAAATCCAGCTTCGAACGAGTGTCGCCAGCACTCCGAGCAGTAATTGGCATTAAGAGAGGCTTGGAACTGCAAACCAGTGATTTTCAATTGGTATAAAAAAAGTAATTGACATTAAGTGCTGTTTGGAGCAGCAAACTAGTGATTTGCAAATGACATTCAATAAGAAATCATTTATGTCTATTGATATTAAATAGGTGCCAGCACACAGAGAGCATAAGGGGCAGGGGGCAGGAATGAGGAGGAGCTGGGAGCCCAGTGGGATCACAGAGGCTTAAGGGAGAACAGGCCTCACATTCAGTATTCCTTCCTTCCAGCCCTCAGATGCCCTGTAGGAGAAAGAATCTACTCAAGATCAGACTGCATTCCCCAGAGTACATTCCCCACAGCACAGTACAGCACAATCTCTTCTAGCCCTCACTTGCTCCCACTGGCCCCCTCCCAGCTGCATCAGATGACTTCCTTAAAGGAGACAATGCTCTCACTCCTTACTCCTGCCTCACTCTGCACCTCTACCACCATTGCCTCTGCCTGGGGGCTCCCACACCACAAGTGGTGCCACCTCTTGGGTAACCAGACCTTGCCTACGCCTTCTGCTGCCCTCCACAAACCCCCTCTTGACTGTCTGGCGCCCCCTCCAGTGAGTGACTGGAAGGCCACAGCACTGTGTGATGAGCCAGTGCACACCCTTTGGACATTCTTGTTGAGAGTCCATGCAAGAAAGCAAGTGCTCTGAAAATGACCCAGAACAGAAGGACATGCTGGCAGTGGTTAGAAACAGCTTACCCCTACCCTTGAGTGGTAATGGGGCTGGTGCAGATGTCTGGGGTCCCCAACCCTCTGCACAAGCAGAGAAGAAGGCACCACAGTTGTCACCTGCTACCTGCAGGGAGAAAGGCTAATGCCCTCCAACACTGTTAAGCAGCCTACTGCAGTGCTGGCAAGGCTATTTATTCCTCATGATGGACAAGAATGAGCCTTGTAGTCCCCAGAGCTATCCTCTCAGGACATCTATTAGTGCTGGGTGTACATGCATTTTGTAATGCCCAAATCTACAGCTTGCATGCATAATAATAGTCACAGCATAGATAGGGACTTACATGGTTTGTCCCAGTGCCCATAAATTGAAAGAAGCAGAGCAGGAGTGAAGTCTGGCTTTCTCTGACCCTGCAAAACCAGCATACTTTGTATTAAACTTGAGACCTGGTGAAAGGTCCTGTGTGACTTAGTCTGTTAACCCCTCCTTGGGGACCTGTGTGAGCCCTTCCCACCAGGCAACATCTGGAGCAGGTTTGGAAAGGAGTGAGGAGGTAAAAGACACATGTTGGGGCAGCACTGCTGAGGAGAGTGAATGGACAGCACAGTTGGATTTTGTCCCCAGAATCAGGCAGGATGTCCAAAGAAAGAGTGGTGTCTTTCCTGGGGGAAAAAAAGCATCATCAGAAATCTCCTTTTCTTCCTATGAACTTGATTTCCCCAAGTTTCAATCCATTAGAATTAGAGAAAAGGAAAATCAAAATCCCCTTGGTCCAGGGAAAAAGTGGAAAGAAACCCTAGGTGAAATAAATTAAAAGCTTAATCTCCTTTTTTTTTTCTTGCTAGGGGCACACATCACCTGGGCCCAGGTCAATAGGTGGCCATCATTGGCTCAGGTCCTACTTCCAGGCTAGAGACCTGGAAACCAGCAGGAGACTCCAGCAGGGACCAACAAAGAGATGAAGTGCTTGAGCTGAGGTGAGAGCCCCAAGGGTGCAGAGCAGGGTCTGCATGAGATGCATCATGGCGATCAGTCTTGGAAACAGAATATGGGGAAAAAAGATGAAGAATTAAGAAAAGGGGAGGTAGGAGGTAAAGAAATAAAGGGAAAGGAAAAGAGCCATCTTCCTCTAGGAAAGTCTGGAACAACAGATAAAAAGTGTCCTCCATAATGCCCATTATTATTTAAACCTCTTTCAAAAGTACCAAGTAATGCAACTAGAATAATAATAAAGTGAGGGATATGTGTGTTGGGGTGAAAAAAGCAAAATTATCACTACTTGCTACTGACATGCTTTTATACTTGGAAAATCAAAGAGAATCTACAGAAAATCATACACAGTAAAAGACTTGACCTAAGATCACTGGTTAAAAAAATAAACATACAAAATCTTTTGTAAAACAAGTCTTTTTATAAAGAACTAAAGTAGAGTTAGAAAATATGACAAACAGAAACCATTCACAACAGCAACCTAACCCATTCCATATCTAGAGATATATTAAAAGGACTTGAATATCTAAAACATACCGTGTTCACCTGTAGGAAGAATATCATAATACTCTGCTAAGGGGCAAAAATCATTGGAATAGATGGAGGAATCCACATTTTTCCAGGGCTGGAAAATTGAATATTATAAACATTAACAAGTTTAATTAAAAAATGAAAACTTCTATGTATATTTTTTATTTGATTGCTTGATTTTTTTGAAGCTAGGCAAAGTGATTCTAAATGTCGTCTGGACAATCAACATTAAAGAAAATACTGAAGAAAATTTCAGTTAGGATAGATTTGCCTAATCAAATATTAAAACATTTTATAAAATAATAATAATGAAAATAATAATACAGTATGTTGTGGAGAAGCATTATATAAACAGGTCAGTTTAATAGAACAAAAGACCAAAAATATAGAGGAATTTATTACATAACAACTGCATCATTTCATATTAGGAACTAAAGATAGACCATTTAATATATGATGTTAGGCGTACTGAGTTATCATTTCTATTTTTATTTTAAAGATTTTATTTATTTATTTGACAGAGACAGAGATAGCGAGAGCAGGAACACAAGCAGGGGGAGTGGGAGAGGGAGAAGCAGGCTTCCCGCCAAACAGGGAGCCTGATGTGGGTCTCAATCCCAGGACTCTGGGATCATGACCTGAGCTGAAGGCAGACACTTAATGACAGCCACTCAGGCGCCCTGAGTTATCATTTTTAAAATATAAATTTGGAGCCCTACCTCAGTTACTTGCTTCACCAATATGAATCACAGATTTAAAATGAAAATAAAAATAGAGGAAGGCATGAGAAGGGAAGAGAAAGGAAAAAATAAAAGACTAGAGAAATACTAAAACTATATAGGCTTCAATTTTGAATGTTGGAGTTGGGAAGGTCTTCCTTAAAATGGCATCTAGTATCACCTTGCACAGGCTCAAGCCCCCAGAAGATGTTTGACAGAAAACAGACTCAATTCCAGCCCAATCTCCCTTGCCTCCCTGGGTGGACCTCTGGAAGTCTGACTTGATAGGCCTCGCATGCCATTCTGGGGAGTCTGGCCTTTAGCTTGAGATCCCGGGCCAGGCATTGGTGAGGCTTTACAAGGTAATGAGCCATCCAGACTCAGGTTACTCTGATGTCCATGGGATGGGAAGTAAACCTTTGGTAGGGCCCTGCCACAGCTATCTCCAGGGACTATGTGTGTATGTTCAAGGATGAGAGGAGAGAGCAAGAGAACGAGACCAAGTTTCCTCCAGGTTAGAGAAGAGCAGAAAATGATCCTGAAAATAATCAGACCTGTGAATGTGACAGGGCCTCTGAGGAAAGTATCATATGATGCCCTAAAGTGACTGAACCCTAAGTTCAGAATCCCCAGCCCTGAACAAAAATTCTCTTGTTCTTTGCATGACAGGAACGTAAAGAACCACCACAATTCAAGGGGCTCCTCAAATGTGACCAAAGGGCACATAGCTGATAACCACATGGCTGGAGGACTGGAGAATAATCCTAACTACAGGAATATGGAGCCCCAGGAAAGACTGGGGTTGAATTTCCTGCTTTCCTGGCAGGAAAAGGACTGAATAGATTTGGATTTGAGTTAAAGTAAATGAAGATTTGTGACATCAATTTCTGTATCCCAGAGGTTGGGGAGCACAATTCTTAGCTGCTATAGTTGTATCATATTTTTTTAAAGATTAAATTTATTTTAGAGAGGTGAAGAAGAGTAGAGGGAGAGGGAGAATCTCAAGCAGACTCCACGCTTCGCATGGAGCCCAACACAGGGCTGAATCTCACAATCCTGAGATCATGACCTGAGCCAAAATCAAGAGTCGAACACTTAATCAACTGAGCCACCCAGGCACCCCAGTTGTATCATAATTTATTTGATCATTTTACTACTGATATCTCTAGGTTGTCTCATTTTTCTCCATCAAAAATAATTATCTTATAACTTTACTCATAAACCTTTGCATTTCTGATTAATTCTTTAGTCTAAGTTCCTAGAAATATAATTATTAGAACAAAGGCATGAACTTCATTGAGGGCGCTGACATATATTGTCAAGCTACATTCTTAAATCTTACCAGCAGGGTTAAAATTACTGGCCTCAGAGAATGCACTTCCTGAATTGAGGTGTGAGGAGCTCCATGAACCCACTTCCCAGTAAAAAACCATAGTTGGTCAAAAAATAATAATAATAATGTTAAATCACTAGTAAGTGTTCCAAGGGCAAACAGCAAATGAAGAAACATTTATGCAAGAAAATCCATGAAATCTCTGTAAAAACAGCAAGTCTATGACTCCTGAGCCACAACCTGCTCTCTCCCTCTTTCTCTCCCAGCTCAGCCCCACAGAAGTTCTACTCTGTATAGGTGTGGTCAAGGATATGGGGTTCCTTTTACCCCCAGCTACTAGTCAGAAATACATTATCTGTCTGTGTTTCAGAGCCTAAATTCAAGGCAAGTGCATCCAAGAGATCAGGGGTTTTTGCCCCCAACCCAGCCCCCCTTGTAGGATAGAAGCTCTACCATAGGTGAAACAGGCCAAGATTAACAGTTTCCAATTGGCCTCATTCCAGTTCACTCATAGGGAAGAGAGTCTATGCCTTACAGGAGATGAAAGCCAAGAAAATCCGAAGCCACAAGCCCACCCCAGCACATGCATGTAAAGCAGGGATGTCACTGTGAGAGAAGTGGGTTATTGTCCCATCCCCCAGCTTTAAAGCAGTAGCAGGGGGAAAGACAGGCCAAAAGAACAGAGAGCTCTGAAGAGTCATTCAAAGGAACTTAGTTTATTTAAAGAGTGTGGGGCAGTTCAAGCCTAAGGGTACTCTAAAACAATGGAGATTTTACTGATAAGCAATTAGGAGGAGTCTGGTAGCTCCATAAAAACAGCAAGATAAACTGTAGGCCAACTAGTTTACCAGAGAGACCAGGAATAGAGACAGCTAAGTGTGATCAGAACAAACCTTAGAGACTGGCTCAGAAACTGTCCCAAAAGGCTAAGACGTCAGATTTAACAAAGACTTCAAAGTGGCTACTATAAATGTGTTCAAAGGACTAAATAAAATGATGATTAAAGAAGTCAAGGAAGGTATGATAGCACCTCATCAAATAGAAAATACACAAATGGATAAAGAAGCTATGGTCCATATATACAATGGAATATTACTCAGCCGTCAGAAAGGATGAATATCCAACTTTTACATCAACATGGATGGGACTGGAGGAGATTATGCTAAGTGAAATAAGTCAAGCAGAGAAAGTAAATTATCATATGGTTTCACTTATTTGTGGAACATAAGGGATAGCATGGAGGACATTAGGAGAAGGAAGGGAAAAATGAAGGGGGGGAAATCGGAGAGGGAGATGAACCATGAGAGACTATGGACTCTGAGAAACAAACTGAGGGTTTTAGTGGGGAGGGGATGGGGGGATGGGTTAGCCTGGTGATGGGAATTAAAGAAGGCACGTATTTCATGGAGCATTGGGTGTTATACAAAAACAATGAATCATGGAACACTACATCAAAAACTAATGATATACTGTATGGTGACTAACATAACATAATAAGTAAAATTAAATTAAATAAATAAATAAAAAGAAAATACCAATAAAAGGATAGAAATTATTTTTTAAAAAGGCTAAAAGGAAATTATGAAGTTAAAAGTAGAATAATAGGAGGAGTAGGAGACCTGGATTTCGTCTCCTCTCAGGAATTCAGCTGGATAGGGATCAAACCATTCTGAACACCTACAAACTCAACAGGAGATCAAAGAAAAGAAGAGCAACAACTCTCTGAACAGAAAAGCGACCACTTTCTGGAAGGTAGGACGTGCGGAGAAGTGAATCCGAGGCGATATTCGGGAGGATAGACGGCAGGGGAGGGGCCTCCGTCGGCCGCTTCTGGCAAGTGATAGAGCTGCAGAGCACAAAATCGGAACTTTTAGAAGTCTGCTCCGCTGAGGGACGTCACTCTGGTGGCGAAGTGGGGGGTGGAACCCTCGCGGGACAGTGTGGTCTCAGGACCCTCGGGGTCACAGAAAGACCGGGGGTGCCTGAGTGCAGCAGAGCTCCCAGGTATCGGAGCAGGGAAGCCGGCTGCAGAGACGGAGCCCAGGCACGGGCTCTCAGCTCGGGGTTGCTATAAACCGTGATCCGCGGCACAGTCGGGCCACAGCTCCTCCAGCAGGGACCCAACAAGCGGCAGATCCGGGGAGACTCACCTTCTTCCCCCGGGAGGAGAGGTGCGGGAGTGCACCGCGGGGATCTGCTGGGTTTGGAGACTCCACCTGGGGTCGGGTGCCAGATAGAAAGGCGCGGTCACAGGCCGGGTGAGCGCGGAGTGCGGCCGGAGACCGGGGAGACGGGAGTGACTGACGGCTTTTCTCTGGGGGCTCGCTGAGGAGCGGGACCCCGAGTTCTCGGCTCCGCCGGGGCGGAGACTGGGAGGCCACCATTTTCACTCTCCACCTCCAAAGCTGTACGGAGAGCTTGCAGGGAACAAAAGCTCCAGAGAGCAAACCCGAGCAGATTACTTAGCCCCGACTGGCAAGGGCGGGGCAATTTTGCCTCCGGCAAAGACATTTGGGAACCACGGCAACAGGCCCCTCCCCCAGAAGATCAGCAAGAACAGCCAGCCAAGACCAAGTTTATCGATCAATGAGAACGGCAGAACTCCAGCGCTAGGGGAACACTGCACATAGAATTCATGCCTTTTTTACCATGATTCTTTAGTCTTTCAAAGTTAATTATTTTTTTTAACTGTCTTTTTTTCTTTTTTCCTTTTTCTTTTTTTTTGAATTTTTCTTTTTCCCTTTTTCAACCAACATCTTATCAATCCCTTTTTTAAAAAAAAAAAAAATTTTATTTTTCATTTTTAAAGTCATATTCTATCCCTTCATAGTAGTTACCCATATTTTTGGCATATATATATAAGTTGTTCTCTCTTTAAAATCTTGAGATAGTTTCTTCTAACAGATCAAAATATACTCTAAATCTCTAGTGTATGGTTTTTTTCTACTCCCCTGCCTGATCACATTCTCTCCCTTCTTTCTTTCTTTTTTTTTTTTAATCCTCTTCTTTCTTTTTTCAAACAACTTATCAAATCCTTTTTTAAAATTTTTTATAATTTCCATCTTTACAGTCATATTCCATCCCTTCATCATATCAACCCTTATTTTTGTACATATATAAGTTTTTCTTTCTTTAAAATTTTGGGAGGGACTTTCTTTTAACAGACCAAAATACACCCAAAATCTAGTGTGTGGCACTGATCTATAATCCAGCCTGATCATATTTGATCACATTCTGTTTTTGTTTTGTTTTGTTTTGTTCTGCTTTTGTTTGTTTTTATCTTTATCTTTTTCTTTTTTTTTTTCTTTCCTTTTCTTTTTTCTCTCTTTCCCTTTCTTTTCCCACTGCTTCAGGTCTTTTCTGATTTGTTTAGAGTATATTTTCTGGGGACGTTGTTACCCTGCTAGCATTTTGTTCTCTCATTAATCTATTCTCCTCTGCACAAAATGACAAGACAGAAAAAATCACCTCAACAAAAAGAACAAGAGGTAGTACCGACTGCCAGGGACCTACTCAATACGGACATTAGTACGATGTCAGATCTAGAGTTCAGAATCATCACTTTAAAGATACTAGCTGGGCTTGAAAAAAACATGGAAGTTATTAGAGAAACCCTTTCTGGAGAAGTAAAAGAACTAAAATTGAACCAAGTAGAAATCAAAAACGCTATTAATGAGGTGCAATCAAATATGGGGGCGCTAACTGCTAGGATAAATGAGGCAGAAGAAAGAATCAGTGAGATAGAAGACCAAATGATGGAAAATAAAGAAGCTGAGAAAAAGAGAGATAAACAACTACTGGATCACGAGGGCAGAATTCGAGAGATAAACGATACCATAAGATGAAACAACATTAGAATAATTGGGATCCCAGAAGAAGAAGAAAGAGAGAGAGGGGTAGAAGGTATAATGGAGCAAATTATAGCAGAGAACTTCCCTAATTTGGGGAAGGAAACAGGCATCAAAATCCAGGAAGCACAGAGAACCCCTCTCAAAATCAATAAAAATAGGTCAACACCCCGACATCTAATAGTAAAACTTACGAGTCTCAGAGACAAAGAGAAAATCCTGAAAGCAGCTCGGGAGAAGAGATATGTAACCTACAATGGTAGAAACATTAGATTGGCAACAGACTTATCCACAGAGACCTGGCAGGCCAGAAAGGACTGGCAGGACATATTCAGAGCACTAAATGAGAAAAATATGCAGCCAAGAATACTATATCCAGCTAGGCTGTCATTGAAAATTGAAGGAGAGATAAAAAGCTTCCAGGACAAACAAAAACTAAAGGAATTTGAAAACACGAAACCAGCCCTACAACAAATATTGAAAGGGGTCCTCTGAGCAAAGAGAGAGCCTAAAAGCAACATAGACCAGAAAGGAACACAAACAATATACAGTAAAAGTCACTTTACAGGCAATACAATGGCACTGAACTCCTATCTTTCAATAGTTACCCTGAATGTAAATGGGCTAAATGCCCCAATCAAAAGACACAGGCTATCAGATTGGATTAAAAAACAAGACCCATCGATATGCTGTCTGCAAGAGACTCATTTTAGACCCAAAGACACCCCCAGATTGAAAGTGAGGGGGTGGAAAACCATTTACCATGCTAATGGACACCAAAAGAAAGCTGGGGTGGCAATCCTTATATCAGACAAATTAGATTTTAAACCAAAGACTGTAATAAGAGATGAGGAAGGACACTATATCATACTTAAAGGGTCTATCCAACAAGAAGATCTAACAATTGTAAATATCTATGCCCCTAACATGGGAGCAGCCAATTATATAAGCCAATTAATAACAAAAGCAAAGAAACACATTGACAACAATACAATAATAGTGGGGGACTTTAACACCCCCCTCACTGAAATGGACAGATCATCTAAGCAAAAGATCAACAAGGAAATAAAGGCTTTAAATGACACACTGGACCAAATGGACTTCACAGACATATTCAGAACATTCCATCCCAAAGCAACGGAATACACATTCTTCTCTAGTGCCCATGGAACATTCTCCAGAATCGATCACATCCTAGGTCATAAATCAGGTCTCAACCGGTACCAGAAGATTGGGATCATCCCCTGCCTATTTTCAGACCACAATGCTTTGAAACTAGAACTCAATCACAAGAGGAAAGTCAGAAAGAACTCAAATACATGGAGGCTAAAGAGCATCCTACTGAAGAATGAATGGGTCAACCAGGAAATTAAAGAAGAATTAAAAAAATTCATGGAAACCAATGAAAATGAAAACACAACCATTCAAAATCTTTGGGATACAGCAAAGGCAGTCCTAAGAGGAAAGTATATAGCAATACAAGCCTTTCTCAAGAAAGGTCTCAAGTACACAACCTAACCCTACACCTAAAGGAGCTGGAGAAAGAACAGCAAATAAAGCCTAAACCCAGCAGGAGAAGAGAAATAATAAAGATCAGAGCAGAAATCAATGAAATAGAAACCAAAAGAACAGTAGAACAGATCAACGAAACTAGGAGCTGGTTCTTTGAAAGAATTAACAAGATTGATAAGCCCCTGGCCAGACTTATCAAAAAGAAAAGAGAAATGACCCAAATCAACAAAATCATGAATGAAAGAGGAGAAATCACAACCAACACCAAAGAAATACAAACAATTATAAGAACATATTATGAGCAACTCTATGCCAACAAATTAGATAACCTGGAAGTAATGGATGCATTCCTAGAGATGTATCAACTACCAAAACTGAACCAGGAAGAAATAGAACACCTGAACAGACCTATAACCACTAAGGAAATAGAAGCAGTCATCAAAAATCTCCCAAAACACAAAAGCCCAGGGCCAGATGGCTTCCCAGGGGAATTCTACCAAACATTTCAAGAAGAATTAATACCTATCCTTCTGAAACTGTTCCAAAAAATAGAAATGGAAGGAAAACTTCCAAACTCATTTTATGAGGCCAGCATTACCTTGATCCCAAAACCAGACAAAGACCCCATCAAAAAGGAGAATTACAGACCAATATCCCTGATGAACATGGATACAAAAATTCTCACCAAAATACTAGCCAATAGGATCCAACAGTACATTAAAAGGATTATTCACCACGACCAAGT
>NW_022589704.1:109407429-109428564 GCF_004348235.1 Phoca vitulina
TCTCTCTCTCTCTCTCTCTTTCAAATAAATAAATAAAATCTTTTTTTTTTTTTTAAAGAAGTACAATGATCCAAGAATCTCACTTCTGTGTATGTATCCAAATGTAATAAGACAGGCATCTCCAAGAGATCTCAGCACTCCCATGTTCTTTGCAGCCAAGACATGGGAATAGCCTAAGTATCTGTTGACGGATGAATGTATAAAGCGATACAGTTTATATATACAATGGAATATTATTCAACCTTAAAAAGGAAGGAAATCATATTATTGGCAACATGGATGGAGCTGGAGGGCTTTATGCTAAGTGAAATAAGCCAGACACAGAAAGATAAATACTGCATGATCTCACTTAATATGTGGAATCTAAAATGTTGAGCTCATAGAACCAGAGAGTAGAACAGTGGCATCTAGGATTTGGGGGTTGGGGAAATGGGGAATGTTAGTTAAAGGGTACAAGCTCAGTTATAAGATGATAAATTCTGAGGTTCTAATATACAGCATAATGACTATAGTTAACAATACTATATTGCATACTTAATATTTTCTGAGAGTAGATCTTTAGTGTTTTCACATACAAATACAAACATTTATGTTAGATGATGGTTGGGTTAATTAGCTTGATTTTTGTGATTCTTTTACAATTTATCAATCATGTCAATTTATCATCACATTGTGCATGTTTTATACCTTGAATATATGTAAGTTTCCTTTGTCAACTATACCTCAATAGAGCTGAAAAAAAGAAAATATGGATAATAAATGGTTTCCTAGGAGTATGTAACAACCAAAAATGAATTTATTTATTTATTTTTTTTAAGACTTTATTTATTCATTTGAGACACAGAGATACAGAGAGAGAGAGAGAGAGCATGAGCAGGGAGAGAGGCAGAGGGAGAGGGAGAAGCAGGCTCCCCACTGAGCAAGGAGCTTGATGTGGGGCTCGATCCCAGGACCCTGGAATCATGACCTGAGCCGAAGGCAGACGCTTAACCATCTGAGCCACCCAGGTGCCCCCCAAAATGAATTTAGAAACAATAGAAAACCAACAAGAGAAAATTCTAAAGCAATACAAAAACGGAACTCTAAAAAAAGTCAACATGTCTGGACAGGTTTATAGGGGATTTAAAAAACCAAACCTTGAGTAAAAAGACAAAATATATATTAACAAAAAGTCCCAGGGCATAGAGCATAGAAAATATTAAGAAGTTTCTCTATTCTATGAGGCTGAAAACTCCCTTGATGAGGGTAGTGAAAAACCAAAACCAAAACTAAAACCCAACCACTTTAGGACATAGAGGCATCCATCCCCAATACTGTATAAACAAACTATATCCAGCACTGCCTTAAAAATATAACACATCATAATTAGGAAATACATAAGATGATACATGGTATTCATGGTATGGTATTTATGATAGTGCCTGGCACATAAGGGATAAATTAAAGTCCAGTATTAGTATTCTCATTATTAGTGGATTCTCTTATATAAGGAAAACTTTAGATAATTCACCACATTAACCATTAATAGAGAAACAAGTCATTTGAGCACCTTTATTTTTGATAAAATTTGATAATTTGATAAAATATTTGATAAAATTCAATTCTCATTTCTGATTAAAAAAAAACATTGGGATAGGAATGGAATTCTTCAACAAAGGACACTTAACAGAAACATACAGCAAGCATTACCTTGTTGGTACTGCATTATCATTAAGGACAGGAATGGGACCAGAATTCTCACTATCATCATTATGTTGGACATGGCCGAACAACAAGTTAAAAAGTGTTTTAAAATGAATTATAGTGTTGGAAAGAGGAAACAACATTTACACACATCTATATACTAAAGATAATAAGAAAATAAAATGAATTTGGTAAATCAGCTAAATACAAATGAATGTACAAGAATGCTTTGCTGGATATCAGCAATAGTCAATTAGAAAATGAAAATGAAAAATATCCATGCATTCCACAACACAAAACAAAATAATTAGGTATAAATCTTATAAGAAATATGCAAGTTGTGTAACAAGAAAATTTCAAAATTATATAACTTAAGTGTATGTCATTAAAGAAGATCTAAATAAACAGACACTATGTATCTAGATGGAAAATTCAATATTTATATGTTATCCTCTTCCCATTAACTTGCAGAATATAACAAAAATTTTCATTTCGCTTTCTGTATTTTTCATGGAAATTCAAATGGAAGAGAAATGCAAAAGTATAACTGATAAAACATTTGACATAGAAGATTAACAAATAACAGGAGGTCTATATTAAGCTGATAAATTATTGCAACATTATAATACATGCACAAGGCTCAATCAACTGATTAATTGAATAGAATAGTAAATTTTACTATAGACTCAAAGAGTTGTGGTAATCTATAACTGTATCTGTGATTAAGTAGCACCTCAAATCAGTGGGGAAATGGGGTATTTTAATAAACACTATTGGAGCAGTTGACTACACATTTGGAAACATAAAATAAGACATCCAGCTCATGCCGTGCAATAAATAAATCAGCTGCACTAAAGGGCCCTTTTTAAAAAAAATACACGTTTTAGGGGAAAAATTAAGAGACTGTATAAAATGTTTCAGGGAACAGCACATAATTTAAATACTTTCTATAAAACATTTACAGATAATTTGACCAGAAACTAAGAATAACTTCTAGAAGAGAAAAAAAGAGCCATTAATAAATTGACCAATGACAAACTTCTGGGAAACAATATTTAGCAGGTTAGAGATTACTATTTATAAATATATAAAGAACTTCTAAGAACAAATAAGGAATATGCAAATAATTGGAAAGAAAAATGGGCAAAGGATATTAATAGGAAATTCACATTAAGAACAACATATGAAAAGATGCCCAACCTCAAGGGGAATGTACATTTATGCCATAACACTATATTTTGTGTTGTTGTTCAGTTTTGCAAAAATTAAAAAGATTAATAATATCCGCTGTTGGCAAGACACAGGCATTGTTATATGGAGGTTGGTGAAGCTTCTAGGGAATGAAGTGGGTAATCTGTTCAAATGTAAATGCATATGCCCTTTGATGAAGAAATTTCACTTCTAGGACTTTAGCATTAAAAAAAAAGCTTTCATATACTTATAAAGATATATGCACAAAGATGCTTATTCCAGCATTTTTTTTTAATTTTCTTTTTTCTTTTTTAGAGAGAGAGAGAATGATAGAGAGAGAGCATGAGAGGGAGGAGGGTCAGAGGGAGAAGCAGACTCCCTGCTGAGCAAGGAGCCCGATGCGGGACTCGATCCTGGGACTCCAGGCTCATGACCTGAGCCAAAGGCAGTCGCCTAACCAACTGAGCCACCCAGGCGCCCTTCCAGCATTTTTTATAAAGGGAAAATTTGAAGCAATATAACATCTACTCTAGAGTATAATGCAGACATTAAACAGAATGATGTAGACCCATGTGTACTGACAATATTTCTGAAATATTGTTAAACAAGAAAAAGAAAAGTGCATAATATAGTTCTGTTGTTTAGAAATTTTATAATGACATTTAAAATGATAAATCTTCATACAAAGATATGTGTGTGTGTGCACAGAAAAGTATCTAGGAGTTTTATCCTGCCTAGCTGGCAGGGATGAGCCCTCTGTGGGAATGCATTTGTGTTCAGGTTGTTGTGAGGTTAGTATGAGCTAACCTGTGAGAAGCACCACCACTGGAGCCCATTATTATTGCAGAAGACAAGTTCTTTCTGAGGTTGAGGGTGATCTCAAAGCGCAGCATGTTATTAAGCTGCACTCTTCAATTCATTGACCTTAAGCTCTGACACATCATCTTAGAAAGCCTCCTGTAAATTCCTTCCACCCAGCAGCTAGAGGCCCAGGTGTGGAGACGGTGGGGTACGAGGGCACTGGGGCTGCACTTTCACTGGGAAAGCCCCAGGAAGGTGGGGAATGAAGACGCCATTCACTCAGCCCTGTCACCTTTGCTGGGGCAAGTTATTAATGTGTAAGCTGTTCAACCATGTTGTATTAATTGTGTCTCCCAGCCAGTGCCAAAGTGACAAGATTAGCAGAGAGCATAGTTATTCATCAGTGAGTTGTCACGGCTTAATTGTCCTTTAAATGCATCAGAATGTAGCAGAGGTTGAAGAAGGCAGGGACAGCTCCCATTAGCTTCCCTGAGAACAAGCACATCAAGACAAAGAGAAAAATGAAGTAGTTTCCAAGCAAATAGTGAATCCCAAAAAAGCTGTATTAGCATTGTAAAAGGAGATTTTAGAATGGAGCAAGCAAGCCTAGCTAAGAGAGTCTCTTTTTAAAATAGGGTCGGGGTCATAAGGGAGGGGGAATTTATGCAAGTCCTCATAGGAGAAACCATGGACATTTTTTTAAAATTTTATTTTATTATGTTATGTTAATCACCATACATTACATCATTAGTTTTTGATGTAATGTTCCACCATTCATTGAATGCATATAACACCCAGTGGTCCACTCAATAGGTGCCCTCTTTAATACCCATCACCAAGCCAACCCCTCCCCCTTCCCTCTCCCCTCTAGAACCCTCAGTTTGTTTCTCAGAGTCCATAGTCTCTCATGGTTCGTCTCCCTCTCCAATTTACCCCCCTTCATTTTACAAATTTTAGGATTATTTGTTCCATTTGTTTGAAAAAAGTGGATGGTATTTTGATAGGGATTGCATTAAATGTGTAGATTGCTCTAGGTAGCATTGACATCTTCACAATATTTGTTCTTCCAATCCATGAGCATGGAACGTTTTACATTTCTTTGTGTCTTCCTCAATTTCTTTCATGAGTATTTTATAGTTTTCTGAGTACAAATTCTTTGCCTCTTTGGTTAGATTTATTCCTAGGTATCTTATGGTTTTGGGTGCAATTGTAAATGGGATCAACTCCTTCATTTCTCTTTCTTCTGTCTTGATGTTGGTGTATAGAAATGCCACTGATTTCTGTACATTGATTTTATATCCTGCCACTTTACTGAATTCCTGTATGAGTTCTAGCAGTTTTGGGGTGGAGTCTTTTGGGTTTTCCACATAAAGTATCATAGCATCCACAAAGAGTGAGAGTTTGACTTCTTCTTCGCCAATTTGGATGCCTTTTATTTCTTTTTGTTGTCTGATTGCTGTGGCTAGGACTTCTAATACTATGTTGAATCGCAGTGGTGATAGTGGACATCACTGCTGCATTCCTGACCTTAGGGGGAAGCTCTCAGTTTTTCCCCATTGAGAATGATATTCGCTGTGGGTTTTTAATAGATGGCTTTTATGATATTGAGGTATGTACCCTCTATGCCTATACTCTGAAGAGTTTTGATCAAGAATGGATGCTGTACTTTGTCAAATGCTTTTTGTGCATCTATTGAGAGGATCATATGGTTCTTGTTCTTTCTTTTATTAATGTATTGTATCACATTGATTGATTCACAGATGTTGAACCCACCTTGCAACCCACGAATAAATCCCACTTGGCTGTGGTGAACAATCCTCTTAATGTACTGTTGGATCCTATTGGCTAGTATTTTGCTGAGAATTCTTGCATCCATGTTTATCATGGTCTGTAATTCTCCTTTTTGATACGGTCTTTGGTTTGGGGATCAAGGTAATGGTGGCCTCATAAAATGCGTTTGGAAGTTTTCCTTCCATTTCTATTTTTTGGAACAGTTTCAGAAGAATAGGTATTAATTCTTCTTTAAATGTTTGGTAGAATTCCCCTGGGAAGCCATCTGGCCCTGGGCTTTTGTTTGTTGGGAGATTTTTGATGACTGCTTCAATTTCCTTAGTGGTTATAGGTCTGTTCAGGTTTTCTCTTTCTTCCTTGTTCAGTTTTGGTAGTTGATACATCTCTAGGAATACCTCCATTTCTTCCAGATTATCTAATTTGCTGGCATATAGTTGCTCATAATATGTTCTTATAATTGTTGCATTTCTTTGGTGTTGGTTGTGATCTCTCCTCTTTCATTCATGATTTTGTTGATTTGGGTCATTTCTCTTTTCTTTTTGATAAGTCTGGCCAGGGGTTTATCCATCTTATTAATTCTTTCAAAGAACCAGCTGCTAGTCTCGTTGATCTGTTCTACTGTTCTTTTGGTTTCTATTTCATTGATTTCTGCTCTGATCTTTATTATTTCTCTTCTCCTGTTGGGTATAGGCTTTATTTGCTGTTCTTTCTCCAGCTCCTTTAGGTGTAGGGTTAGGTTGTGTATTTGAGACCTTTCTTGTTTCTTGAGAAAGGCTTGTATTGCTATATACTTTCCTCTTCAGACCGCCTTTGCTGAATCCCAAAGATGTTGAACAGTTGTGTTTTCATTTTCATTTGTTTCCATGAATTTTTAAAATTCTTCTTTAATTTCCTGGTTGACCCATTCATTCTTTAGTAGGATGCTCTTTAGCCTCCATGTATTTGAGTTCTTTGTGACTTTCCTCTTGTGATTGAGTTCTATTTTCAAAGCATTGTGGTCTGAAAATAGGCAGGGAATGATCCCAATCTTTTGGTACCAGTCGAGACCTGATCAGTGACCCAGGATGTGATCTATTCTGGAGAATGTTCCATGGGCAGTAGAGAAGAATGTGTATTCTGTTGCTTTGGGATGGAATGTTCTGAATATATCTGTGAAGTCCATTTGGTCTAGTGTGTCATTTAAAGTTTTTATTTCCTTGTTAGGAAATAAAATTTTTGCTTTTGCTTAGATGATCTGTCCATTTCAGTGAGGGGCGTGTTAAAGTCCCCCACTATTATTGTATTGTTGTTGATGTGTTTCTTTGCTTTTGTTATTAATTGGCTTATATAATTGGCTGTTCCCATGTTAAGGGCATAGATATTTACAATTGTTAGATCTTCTTGTTGGATAGACCCTTTAAGTACAATATAGTGTCCTTCCTCATCTCTTATTATAGTCTTTGGTTTAAAATCTCATTTGTCTGATATAAGCTTTCTTTTGGTGTCCATTAACATGGTAAATTGTTTTCCACCCCCTCACTTTCAATCTGGAGGTGTCTTTGGTTCTAAAATGAGTCTCTTGCAGACAGCATATTGATGGGTCTTGTTTTTTTATCCAATCTGATACCATGTGTCTTTTGATTGGGGTATTTAGCCCATTTACATTCAGGGTAACTATTGAAAGATAGGAATTTAGTGCCATTGTATTGCCTGGAAGGTGACTGTTACTGTATATTGTCTGTGTTCCTTTCTGGGCTATGTTACTTTTAGACTCTCTCTTTGCTTAGAGGACCCCTTTCAATATTTCCTGTAGGGCTGGTTTCGTGTTTGCAAATTCCTTTAGTTTTTGTTTGTCCTGGAAGCTTTTTACCTCTCCTCCTATTTTCAATGACAGCCTAGCTGTATATAGTATTCTTGGCTGCATATTTTTCCCATTTAGTGCTCTGAATATATCATGCCAGTCCTTTCTGGCCTGCCAGGTCTCTGTGGATAGGTCTGTTGCCAGTCTAATGTTTCTACCAGTGTAGGTTACAGAGCTCTTGTTCCAAGCTGCTTTCAGGATTTTCTCTTTGTCTCTGAGACTCATAAGTTTTACTATTAGATGTTGGGGTGTTGACTTATTTTTATTTATTTTGCGGGGGGTTCTCTGTGCCTTCTGGCTTTTTTTTTTTTTTAAAGATTTTATTTATTTATTTGAGAGAGTGAGAGAGGGAACACAAGCAGGGGGAGTGAGAGAGGGAGAAGCAGGCTTCCCGCTGAGCAGGGAGCCTGATGCGGGGCTCAATCTCAGGATCCTGGGATCATGACCTGGGCCGAAGGCAGACATTTACTGACTAGCCACCCAGGCACCCCGCCTCCTGGCTTTTGATGCCCATTTCCTTCCCCAAATTAGGGAAGTTCTCTTCTATAATTTGCTCCAATATATCTTCTGCCCCTCTCTCTCTTTCTTCTTCTTCTGGGATCCCAATTATTGCAATATTGCTTCATCTTATGGTATCACTTATCTCTTGACTTCTGCCCTCCTGATCCAGTAGTTGTTTATCTTTTTTTTTCTCAACTTCTTTATTTTCCATCATTTTATCTTCTATATCCCTAATTCTCTCTTCTGCCTCATTTATCCTAGCAGTTAGAGCCTCCAGATAAAAAAAAAAAAGAATATGATCAAATATGATCAGGCTGGTGCATAGATCAGTGCCACACACTAGATTTTGGGTGTATTTTGTTCTGTTAGATGAAAGTGCCTCCCAAAATTTTAAAGAAAGAAAAGCTTATATATGTACAAAAATAAGGGTAAATACAATGAAGGGATGGAATATGACTCTAAAGATGAAAATTATAAAAGATTTTATAAAAGGAATTGATAAGATAAGAAGTTGGTTGAAAAAAGAGAGAAGAGGATTAAAAAAAAAAAGGGAGAGAATGTGATCAGGCAGGAGACTAGTACAAAGCCATAGACTAGAGATTTAGCGTATATTTTGGTCTGTTAGAAGAAACTGTATCCCAAAATTTTAAAGAGAGAACAACTTATATATATATACCAAAAATAAGGTTAACTACTATGAATGGATAGAATATGACTCTAAAATGAAAAACAAAAAAGATTTTTAAAACAGGGATTGATAAGATGTTGGTTGAAAAAGGGAAAAAGAAAAATTCCAAAAAAAAAAAAGAAAAAAGAAAAAAAAGAAAATTAAAAAAATTAACTTTGAAAGACTAAAAAATCATGGGATAAAAGCCATGAGTTCTATGTGCAGTATTCCCCTAGTGCAGGAGTTTTGCTGTTCTCATTGATCGGTAAACTTGGTCTTGGCTGGCTGTTCTTGCTGATCTTCTGGGGGCGGGGCCTGTTGCAGTGGTTCTCAAATGTCTTTGCTGGAGGCGGAATTGCCCAGCTCTTGCCAGGGCCTGGCTAAGTAATCTGCTAGGGTTTGCTCTTGGGAGCTTTTGTTCTCTGCAAGCTTTCCGTACAGCTTTGGAGAATGAGAGTGAAAATGGCAGCCTCCCAATCTCCGCCCCGGAGGAGCTGAGAACTCGGGTCCCACTCCTCAGTGAGCCCCCAGAGAAAAGCAGTCAATCACTCCCGTCTCCCCTGTCTCCGGCCGCACTCCATGCTTAACTGGCCTGTGATCTAGCATTTCTATCTCTGGCACATGACCCCATTTGGAGTCTCCAAACCCAGCAGATTCCTGTGGTGCACTCCTGCACCACTTCTCCCCAGGGGAGGAAGGGGAGTTTCCCTGGATCTGCCACTTGTTGTGTCCCTGCTCGAAGCAGACCATGGTTTATGGCAACCCTGAGCTGGGAGCCCACTCCTCGGCTCCGTCTTTGCAGCCGGCTCCACTGCTCTGATACCTGGGATCTCTGCCACACTCAGGCACCCCCAGTCTCTCTGTGACCCTGAGGGTCCTGAGACCACACGGTCCCAGTGAGAGTTCCAGCCCCTGCTTAGCCACCGGAGTGACGTCCCTCAGTGGAGCAGACTTCTAAAAGTTCTGATTTTGTGTTCAGCTGCTCTATCACTTGCCAGTAGCCAGCTGACGGAGGCTCCCTCCCCCTGTGGTCTATCTTCCCAAATATAGCCTCATATTCACTTCTCTGCACATCCTACCTTCTAGAAAGTGGTCGCTTTTTTGTTCATAGAGTTGCTGCTATTCTTTTCTTTGATCTCCTGTTGAGTTTGTAGGTGTTCAGAATGGTTTGATCCCTATCTAGCTGAATTCCTGAGACCAGATGAAATTTAGGTCTACTCTTCCACCATCTTGCTCCTCCTCTACCCCATGGACTTTTTAAAAAACTTTTTGCCAACTGCAAACCCTCAGCCTGGAGTTAACTTCTTCATCACCATGACACCTGAATCATAAGCATTCTTCATTAGGAAAGGAAATAATATGGTTTAAGAACCCTCAATCCCTCGTTTGCATATTAATCCAACCAATCCAGTTAATCTAGTTTCAATCCCTGTTGTGCAAAGAGGACCTAAATGAGAACTGCACTCCTGACTTTTCCCCTTTACTTTGCCACCACTTTGTGTTTTTTGGATTGCAATTTGGCTTTCTACCTGAATCTGTGTCTCCTGGATTGCAATTCTAATTTCCAAAATAGATGCCTGTTTGCTAAAATTTTCAGTGAATTCTTACTTGGTTGACAGCATGCATTGCTCTTCCCATTTTTGTCATGTCCTTCCTCTAACCCTGGCGTCTGTTTATTAATGATCATAGTAGCTACCATCAGTTGAGGGCTAACCATATGCCAGTCAGTTTAGAACAGAGTCTCATTTGAATTTTGGAATAACTCTGTGAAGTGATTATTGTGTTATTGCATTATGCCCATTTTACAGATGATTGACACTGAAGTTCAGAATAGTTAGGTGACTAGTCCATGTGTTCTGTGGCACATAAGTAGTAAAACTGGGAATAAAACTCAGTGCAAACTCTGTGTGTGCCTGTGTGTGTTTGTGTGTGTTCAGGAATGTGTTGACATATTGCCCCATGTCTGAAATTCTTTCTGTCTTATAAGACCTAGTTTATGTATGACTGTCAGACATGTCAGGATGCTTCAGACAACTTGTCCCTGATATCTGCATCCTAAAGGAGGGACCTTCATTATCTAAAGTTGTACAGTTTAGTAGAACTCATTCTTGCACCCAGTTTCCCATCAGTTTACTGACACATGGGTTCAAAGCAGCCATCAAGTTATTCAGGGACTGAAATATCCATGTTGTCCCCTCGAAATGGCAATCCCAGCTGGATACCTGGCCTGCTTCACCCTAAAATCTCTGATTCATGTGGCTTCACAACCAGCCACTGAAGGAACTGCATTAGGGTTTTCCCTGGCTTTCTTCATTTGAAGGTAAAATCTTTTCCCTGAAACCTTTGGATTGTTCTTCTTTGCCTAAGCCTGGGTTCACTGCTTCTGGAAATGTATCATCTCTAATCATTTCCCTGTACCAAAGAAACTGGTAGCTTCTAGCTAAACTTTCTGAAATAAAAATCTCTGCACTTCCTGTTTCTAGGTAAATGCATGAGGGAGGCATTGGAGTTCCTCTTGGTGTGAAGGGATCCTACTGGAAGAAAGGTGTAGGGATTAACACTGGCTGGCTTGTTGATTTCAATGGTGAAACAGAACAGAAACAGCCTGGCCACATTACGCTTAAATCAACTCCTTATCACTCCCTGTGTATATGAATTTTACCATGTGACCTTTGTGGTTTCCTCCAGCTAAATTGGCAGAGTCTATTTCTCCACCACTTGACCTTGTTGGCCTGGATGTTATTAGATTTGTTGCAAGCAGAGGCATAAAGAAGTGCTTGTGTGACTAGGTTTTTGTATCCTGGTGCTGCTGCCTCTGCCATGAGAGCATGTCTGGATGGGGGACCTGTAGGTTGGTGGACACAGAACGGAGCCTCCATGGTCACTGCAGCCAGGCTGCTCTAACTCACCTGCAGCCAGTGCTGGGCCCTGGACATGTGGCTGAACCACTTAACCACTCCACACCTGACTGCTTCAGACATGGGAGGAATAAACACTTCCCTTATCTAGCAGGACACTTAAAACTTTTTTTTTTTTTTGCAAAATCTGAAAAGCCAAAATGTATATATTATAGAAATTCATATTTATCTTCATTTTTTAAACATTTTCTTTTTACTCATTTTCTCAAATTGTATTGATTTAATAAAAATGAAGCCTATTCATTATAAAGAATGAGAATAATACCAAAAAAGAAAGTTTCAAAACTACCCCAGATTCAACCGCTCAGTAACAAACACCTCAATGTCAGGTGCCCCTCACCTCAGATATCTCTCTACCCACATTGATTCTAAAAGGTGCAAGTATAGATAAACAAAGAAATATCTTTCAATAAAAGTGGGATTAGCGACATCCACTATTTTCAATATAGGATATTTTATTAAATTTTACTTCAATTTAAGAGAAGAATATGGGTGATATTTAAATGAAAGGAACTGGGATGTTCAAATAAATGTTGCCTTCCACAAAAGGTATTATTTTATAAAAGAGCTCCCTGAGATCAAGAATATGAAAACCATTAAGAGGTTGGAGCCATTATGTTTTAACTCCTTGCCTCAATTTCACAAAGTGTTAATTATTCTCTATGAAAAATGGTGGGGAAATCTGCATTCTTATACTTTCTGCCATCATTTCTCTGGATTTGTGTTGGTGATGTTTGCAAGGTGAATGACATTTGCATTCTATTATGTAGCACTATCCCCACTGTTTAATCTTCTTCTACATTAAGTGGATTTGATACTCATGAGTCCTTTTCATAACACCTCTCACTTCCTGGCTGGGCTTTTACTTTGATTTATCTGCTTGCTTGACTGGATTTTATCACTGAGTGGCCCTCCCCTCCCCTGTCTCCTATCAAGGTCCTGGAGATGCTGGATTCTGAAATCCCTGCCAGCACAAGCTTTTGTGTGACCTTGGTAATCAAAGGGAAACTTGCCTGGGTAAACAACGGTTTCTTTCCCTTGGAACTTTTTAGTTTACATGCTGTATCCTCTGTTGGTGGCTTCTCCCCCCACCTGCCCCCATACAGTATGCATGATATGAAATGTATCATTTTCACCATTTGTTCTCTGGTTTTAGGTGTTGCCTGGGCCTTTGTTCATGCTAGTGGGCTGTGATTTTCTTTTACTGTCTCATGGATACAGCCTATTTTTGGTAGTTTTACCTGTAGTTGTTATCCCTGTGAACCAGCATGGCCGGATATAATATTCATGAGTAATATTTTATTGCTCTTGGAACTTTCTCTTCATCCCACTGTCTTTTAACTCTGGAGGTTGCTGTGCAGCAGCCTGACACCAGTCTGAGTGATCCACCCCCGGCCCTGGACATTGTTCTCCCTTGCTTCAGATGCTCGAATGCTTCAAATGAGCCTTTGTCCTTCATGTTTATTGACTTATCCAGGAAATATTTCAATGACATTCATTCTGTATTAATGTTTCCTGGCATGTGGTTCATCTTTTAGATTGGTTTCAGTCCATGTTTTTCATAAAAACTTTCATTGTATTTTTAAAAAGATACCCTGTCCCTTTTGTGGGGTTTCCACTTCAGGGATACCAGTTCATCATGTCTTGTCTCTCCTTTGTGTGCCCTCCATTTCTGCTGTCTTTTCCCTGATTGGTTTACTGTGCAGGTCCCTAGAACCCCTAGAACCCACCCTCCTCCGTGGTCATAACTGACTATCTAGCTTGTTTTGGTAGTTTTATTAATATTGTTGCTTTGGTACTCAATTTTTAAAAAGTTCTCTTTAAAACCTTCTCTGCATTTTTTTTTCCAAATTCAGAGACTATATTTATTTGTTCCATGAGGATGAACAGACTTGGTTCATCTGAATATGTATTTTATGTGTTACCTTAGGTTCTTAGAAGCAAAAGGCCATTTACGGATCTGACTACACATAGAGACAGATCAGATTTCTTGACATTCTTTTTCAGTCTCTCTTCTCTATAATTAAAAGTATAGTGTACCCACTCAGGAACATACCCAGCTATGTGTTTATTATAAAATGGCTTACACATGAAATTTTCACCATCACTGTTCATATGTACTTTTAGTTGGTGACGAAGCAAACCAAATGGGACTTAAAGTATTTTATCAGAACAAACTATGCTAGATGTTGTCTCAAACGAAATTCAAATATTTTTATATCAGTAGTAGCAGAAAACTGAAGTACTTTAACAGCCTAGTATACTTAAATAAGACATTATAATTAGTGATTTGGGGTTTCTATTATCTTTTCACCATTAAAATCCATAAAAATTATACGTATTGACTAATAGCAATATTATTCTCTAGAAGTAAACTAATTAGTATTTACTGAAAACAGACCTAATTTAGTCAATAGGGAAAAAAGTACAGATGAAATTCTATATAATTATTTTTAAACACATACCATAGTAACTCTCTCCCAGACGACTGCATATCATATATACAAACTTCCCCCAATATGGGCTGATGAGTAACTATTCTAAGGCAAATTTCTTGTAGCAGTGCAATATTTAAACAGCTGAAGATTCCTGTGTGAAAACTTTTTGAATGGACTCTTCATATAAAAAGGTATAAGAATGACCAATAAGCATTTATTTTTGATGTAGTGTTCCATGATTCATTGTTTGCCTATAACACCCAGTGGTCCATTCAATAAGGGCCCTCGTTAATACCCATCAACAGGCTAAGCCATCCCCACACCCCCCACCCCTCTAAAACTCTCACTTTGTTTCTCAGAGTCCATAGTCTCTCATGGTTCTGCTCCCCCTCCGATTTCCCCCCCTTCATTTTACCCTTCCTACTATCTTCTTCTTCTTCTTTTTCTTTTTCTTTTTTCTTTTTTTAACATATAATGTATTATTTGTTTCAGAGGTACAGGTCTGTGATTCAACAGTCTTACACAATTCACAGTGATCACCATAGCACATACCCTCCCCAATGTCTATCACCCAGGCACCCCATCCCTCCCATCCCCCACCACTCCAGCAACCCTCACTTAGTTTCCTGAGATTAAGAATTCCTCATATCAGTGAGATCATATGATACATGTCTTTCTCTGATTGACTTATTTCACTCAGCATAATACCCTCCAGTTCCATCCATGTCACTGCAAATGGCAAGATTTCATTCCTTTTGATGGCTGCCTAATATTCCACTGTATATATATACCACATCTTCTTTATCCATTCATTTGTTGATGGACATCTTGGCTCTTTCCACAGTTTGGCTATTGTGGACATTGCTGCTATAAATATTGGGGTGGGGATTCCAGGGGAAAGATGGTGGAGGAATAGGGGACCCTATTCCAACTTGTCCCTGGAATTGAGCTGGATATCTACCAGACCACTCTGAGCACCCACGAAACCAGCCTGAGATGTAAGAAGATCTGGATCTCTACAAACAGAATATTGCAGGTGGTTGGTTTTGAGGTACGAAGCGGGGAGCCGTGATTCCGCGGGCAGATATCGGAGGATAAATGGCAGCAGGAGGGTGCCTGGCCATGGGGATCCTACACCGCCAGTGAGCGACAGCCTTGCGCACTGGGGACTGGGCACAGACTCGCAGACCAGTAGTGGTGGAGAAAGGACTTTGCAGCAGCCCCTGGGACGGAAACCCGGAGCAGCGGGGTCGCGCGCACCCGAACTGGGAGCGGCTGGTGTTTTTAGAAGCACAAAAGGCAGAGACGGGCTCCGACCTGGAGGCAGGACTGGGAGCGCTGTGGAGGGGTGCACAACCCAGGACGCTGCAGTTTACAGCAGCATGGACAAAAATGGAGACGGTGTTGCCTGGAGAGCTCACTGAAGAACAGACTGCGATCTCTCTGCTCTGAGGCAGAGGGTTGGAAATGGTCTCTTCTGCTCTGACTCATGGAAGAGACGTGGAAAGACGCCAGGGAAAGCCGCCAGAGAACAAAAGCCCCCAAAACTGATTCCCACTGAACCCATCCCCTGCCACAGGGGGGCAGGGCAACTCCACCCAAACAGGGTTGTCTGAGTAACAGCGCGGCAGGCCCCTCCCCCAGAAGACAGGCTGGGAAAACAAGAGGCCAGCAACCCTAAGGTCCCAAGAAAACAGGTGCATCTTGCTTGGGTTCTGATCAATAATTTGGACTCTATACATTCCCTCAAACACCCATCAACAGAATGACTAGGAGGAGGAGCCCCCAAAATAGAAAAGACTCAGAGATTATGAATTATGCTGCAGATTTACAAATGGATGCAGATATAACCAAGATGTCAGAGATGGAATTCAGGCTAGCAATTGTGAAGACAATGGCTAGAATGGAGAAATCAATTAATGGCAACATAGAGTCTCTAAGGGCAGAAATAAAAGGTGAATTGGCAGAACTTAAAAATGCTATCAATGAGATCCAATCCAATCTAGATAATCTAACAGCTAGGGTAAGTGAGGCAGAAGAGTGAATAAGCGACCTAGAAGACAGTATAATAGATAAAAAGGGAAGAGAGGAGGCCAGTGAAAAACAACTCAGAATCCATGAAAATAGAATCAGAGAAATAAGTGACACCATGAAGCATTCCAATGTCAGAATAATTGGAATCCCAGAGGGAGTGGAGAGAGAGAGAGGACTAGAAGATGTATTTGAGCAAATCGTAGCTGAGAACTTCCCTAATCTGGGGAATGAAACAAACATTCAAGTCCTAGAGGCAGAGAGGACCCCTCCTAAGATCAAGGAAAACAGGCCAACACCCCAGCATGTAATAGTAAAACTTGCAAATCTTAGAACCAAGGAAACCATCTTAAGGGCAGTTAGGGGGAAGAGATTCCTTACATACAGAGGGAGGAACATCAGAATAACGTCAGACCTATCCACAGAGACCTGGCAAGCCAGAAAGGCCTGGCAAGACATAGTCAGGGTACTAAATGAGAAGAACATGCAGCCAAGAATACTTTATCCAGTAAGGCTGTCATTTAGAATGGATGGAGAGATGCAGAGCTTCCACGACCGGCAGAAACTGAAAGAATATGTGATCACTAAGCTGGCCCTACAAGAAATATTAAGGGGGGTTCTATAAAAGGAGAAAGACCCCAACAGTGATCTACAACAGAAATTTACAGGGACAATCTATAAAAACAACGTCTTCACAGGCAACATGATGACAATTAATTCATATCTTTCAATAATCACTCTCAACGTGAATGGCCTAAATGTTCCCATAAAACGGCATAGGGTTGCAGATTGGATAAAAAGACAGGACCCATCCATATGCTGCCTACAAGAGACTCATTTTGAATCTAAAGATACATCCAGAGTGAAAGTGAAGCGATGGAGATCCATCTTCCATGCCAGCGGACCTCAAAAGAAAGCTGGGGTAGTAATTCTTATATCAGACAAATTAGATTTTAAACTAAAGTCTGTAATAAGAGACATAGAAGGACACTATATCATTCTTAAAGGGTCTATCCAACAAGAGGATCTAACAATTGTAAATATCTATGCCCTCAACATGGGAGCAGCCATCTACATAAGCCAACTGTTAACCAAAATAAAGAGTCATATTGATAACAATATGTTAATTGTAGAAAACCTCAATACTTCACTCTCAGCAATGGACAGATCATCTAAGCAGAAAATCAACAAGGAAACAAGAGCTTTGAATGATACATTGGACCAGATGGACCTCATAGGTATTTACAGAACATTCCACCCTAAAACAACAGAATACTCACTCTTCTTGAGCACACGTGGAACTTTCTCCAGAATAGACCACATACTGGGTCACAAATCAGGTCTCAACTGATACCAAAAGATTGAGATTATTCCCTGCATATTCCCAGACCACAATGCTTTAAAACAGGAACTCAATCACAAGAAAAAATTTGGCAGAAATTCAAGCACTTGGAAGCTAAAGACCACTCTACTCAAGAATGTTTGGGTCAACCAGGAAATCAAAGAAGAACTTAAACAATTCATGGAAATCAATGAGAATGAAAACACATCGGTCCAAAACCTATGGGATACTGCAAAGATGGTCCTAAGGGGGAGATACATAGCCATCCAAGCCTCACTCAAAAAAATAGAAAAATCCCGAATTCACCAACTAACTCTACACCTTAAAGAACTAGAGAAAAAGCAACAAACAATGCCTAAGCCACGCGTTAGAAGAGAAATAATTAAAATTAGAGCAGAAACCAATGAATTAGAAACCAGAAACACAGTAGATCAGATCAATGAAACTAGAAGTTGGTTTTTTGAAAGAATTAAAAAGATCAATAAACCACTGGCCAGACTTATCCAAAAGAAAAGAGAAAGGACCCAAATTAATAAAATTATGAATGAAAGGGGAGAGATCACGACTAACACCAAGGAAATAGAAACAATTATTAGAAATTACTATCAACAACTATATGCCAATAAACTGAGCAATCTGGATGAAATGGAGGCCTTCCTGGAAACTCATAAGCTGCCAAGACTGAAACAGGAAGAAATTGACAACCTGAATAGGCCAATAACCAGTAACGAGATTGAAGCAGTGATCAAAAACCTCCCAAAAAGCAAGAGTTGAGGGCCTGATGGATTCCCTGGGGAATTCTACCAAACATTCAAAGAAGAAATAATACCTATTCTACTGAAGCTGTTTCAAGAAATAGAAACAGAAGGAAAACTTTCAAACTCATTCTATGAGGCCAGCATTACCTTAATCCCCAAACCAGGCAAAGACCCCATCAAAAAGGAGAATTTCAGACCAATATCCCTGATGAATATGGATTCCAAAATTCTCAACAAAATCCTAGCTAATAGGATCCAACAGTACATTAAAAGGATCATCCACCAGGAACAAGTGGGATTTTACCCAGGATGCAAGGGTGGTTCAACATTCGCAAATCAATCAATGTGATAGAACACATTAATAAGAGGGAGAAGAACCATATGGTCCTCTCAATTGATGCAGAAAAACCATTTGACAAAATACAGCATCCTTTCCTGATTAAAACTCTCCAGAGTATAGGGATAGAGGGAACATTCCTCAAGTTCATAAAATCCATCTATGAAAAGCCCACAGCGAATATCATCCTCAATGGAGAAAAGCTGAGAGCCTTTCCCTTAAGATCAGGAACACGTCAAGGTGCCCACTCTCGCCACTATTGTTCAACATAGTACTAGAAGTCCTAGCAACAGCAATCAGACAAGAAAAAGAAATAAAAGGTACTCAAATTGGCAAAGAAGAAGTCAAACGCTCTCTTTTCACAGACGATATGATACTTTATGTGGAAAACCCAAAAGACTCCACCCCCAAATTACTAGAACTCATCCAGCAATTCAGCAATGTGACAGGATACAAAATCAATGCACAGAAATCAGTTGCTTTCTTATAGACTAACAACGCAACTGTAGAAAGAGAAATTAGAGAAACGATTCCATTTACAATAGCACCAAAAACCATAAGCTACTTCGGAATAAACCTAACCAAAGAGGTAAAGGATCTATACTCTAGGAACTACAAAACACTCATGAAAGAAATTGAAGAAGACACAAAAAGATGGAAAAATATTCCATGCTCATGGATCGGAAGAATAAACATTGTTAAAATGTCTATGCTACCCAGAGCAATCTATACCTTCAATGCCATCCCTATCAAAATTCCAATGACATTTTTCAAAGTGCTGGAACAAACAATCCTAAAATTTGTATGGAATCAGAAAAGACCCCGAATCGCCAAGGAAATGTTGAAAAAGAAAAACAAAGCTGGGGGCATCACGTTGCCCGATTTCTAGCTCTATTACAAAGCTGTGATCACCAAGACAGCATGGTACTGGCACAAAAACAGACATGTAGACCAATGGAACAGAATAGAGAAGCCAGATATGGACCCTCAACTCTATGGTCAAATAATCTTTGACAAAGCAGGGAAAAACATGCAATGGAAAAAAGACAGTCTCTTCAATAAATGGTGCTGGGAAAATTGGACAGCCACCTGCAGAAGAATGAAACTCGACCATTCTCTAACACCATTCACAAAGATAAACTCAAAATAGTTGAAAGACCTCAATGTGAGACAGGAATCCATCAAAATCCTAGAGGAGAACATAGGCAGTAACCTTTTTGACATTGCCCACAGTAACTTCTTTCAAGATATATCTCCAAAAGCTAGTGAAACAAAAGCAAAAATGAACTTTTGGGACTTCATCAAGATAAAAAGCTTCTGCACAGCAAAGGAAACAGTCAACAAAACAAAGAGGCAACCCACAGAATGGGGGAAGATATTAGCAAATGACACTACAGATAAAGGGCTGGGATCCAAGATCTATAAAGAACTTCTCAAACTCAACACCAAAAAACCAATGATCAAGTCAAAAAATGAACAGAAGACAAGAACAGACAGTTCTCCGAAGAAGACATACAAATTGATAACAGACACATGAAAAAATTTTCATCATCATCAGCCATCAGGGATTTTCAAATCAAAACCACACTGAGATACCACCTTACACCAGTTAGAATGGTAAAAATTGACAAGGCAAGAAACAACAAATGTTGGAGAGGTTTGGAGAAAGGAGAACCCTCTTACACTGTTGGTGGGAATGCAAGTTGGTACAGCCACTTTGGAAAACAGTGTGGAGGTGTCTCAAAAAATTAAAAGTAGAGCTACCCTATGACCCAGCAATTGCACTATTGTGTATTTACCCAAAGACACAGATGTAGTGAAAAGAAGGGCCATATGCACCCCAATGTTCATAGCAGCAATGTCCGCAATAGCCAAACTGTGGAAAGAGCCGAGATGCCCTTCAACAGATGAATGGATAAAGAAGATGTGGTCCATATATACAATGGGCTATTACTCAGCCATCAGAAAGGATGAATACCCAACTTTTACATCAACATGGATGGGACTGGAGATTATGCTAAGTGAAATAAGTCAAGCAGAGAAAGTCAATTGTCATATGGTTTCACTTATTTGTGGAACATAAGGAATAACATGGAGGACATTAGGAGAAGGAAGGGAAAAATGGGGGGGGAATTGGAGGGAGAGATGAACCCTGAGAGACTATGGACTCTGAGAAACAAACAGGGTTTTAAAGGGGGGGGGGAGGGAGGTTTGGTTAGCCCAGTGATAGGTATTAAGGAGGGCATGTACTGCATGGAGCACTGGGTCTTACATGAAAACAATGGATCGTGGATCTCTACATCAAAAACTAATGATGTATTGTATAGTGACTAACATAACATAAAAAAAAAAAAAGAACAATTTGGAGACAACCACAAAAAAAAAACAAAAAAAAATCATTGGGGTGTACGTACCCCTTCGGATCCCTACATTTGTATCTTTGGGGTAAATGCCCAGTAGTGCAATTGCTGTGTCCTAGGGTAGCTCTATTTTCAACTTTTTGAGGAACCTCCATACTGTTTTCCAGAGTGGCTGCACCAGCTTGCATTCCCACCAACAGTGTAGGAGGGTTCCCCTTTCTCCGCATCCCCGCCAACATCTGTCATTTCCTGACTTGTTAATTTTAGCCATTCTGACTGGTGTGAGGTGGTATCTCATTGAGGTTTTGATTTGGATTTCCCTGATGCCGAGCGATATTGAACACTTTTTCATGTGTCTGTTGGCCATTTGGATGTCTTCTTTGGAAAAATGTCTGTTCATGTCTTCTGCCCATTTCCTGATTGGATTATGTGTTCTTTGGGTGTTGAGTTTGATAAGTTCTTTATAGATTTTGGATA
>NW_022589704.1:109433564-109462432 GCF_004348235.1 Phoca vitulina
GGATGTCTTCTTTGGAAAAATGTCTGTTCATGTCTTCTGCCCATTTCCTGATTGGATTATGTGTTCTTTGGGTGTTGAGTTTGATAAGTTCTTTATAGATTTTGGATACTAGCCCTTTATCTGATATGTCATTTGCAAATATCTTCTCCCATTCTGTCAGTTGTCTTTTGGTTTTGTTGACTGTTTCCATTGCTGTGCAAAAGCTTTTTATCTTGATGAAGTCCCAATAGTTCATTTTTGCCCTTGCTTCCCGTGCCTTTGGTGATGGTCCTAGGAAGAAGTTGCTGCGGCTGAGGTCGAAGAGGTTGCTGCCTGTGTTCTCCTTTAGGATTTTGATGGACTCCTGTCGCACATTGAGGACTTTCAACCATTTTGAGTCTATTTTTGTGTGTGGTGTAAGGAAATGGTCGAGTTTCATTCTTCTGCATGTGGCTGTCCAATTTTCCCAACACCATTTGTTGAAGAGACTGTCTTTTTTCCATTGGACGTTCTTTCCTGCTTTGTCAAAGATTAGTTGACCATAGAGTTGAGGGTCCATTTCTGGGCTCTCTATTCTGTTCCATTGATCTCTGTGTCTGTTTTTGTGCCAGTACCATACTGTCTTGATGATGACAGCTTTGTCATAGAGTTTGAAGTCCGGAATTGTGATACCACCAGCTTTGCTTTTCTTTTTCACGTTCCTCTGTCTATTTGGGGTCTTTTCTGGTTACATAAAAATTTTAGGAATATTTGTTCCATTTGTTTGAAAAAAGTTGATGGTATTTTGATGGGGATTGTATTGAATGTGTAGATTGCTCTAGGTAGCATTGACATCTTCACAATATTTGTTCTTCCAATAATGAGCATGGAACGTTTTTCATTTTTTTGTGTCTTCCTTAATTTCTTTCATGAGTATTTTATAGTTTTCTGAGTACAGATTCTTTGCCTCTTTGGTTAGATTTATTCCTAGGTATCTTATGGTTTTGGGTGCAATTGTAAATGAGATCGAATCCTCCATTTCTCTTTCTTTGTCTTGTTGTTGGTGTATAGGAATGCCACTGATTTCTGTGCATTGATTTTATGTCCTGCCACTTTACTGAATTCCTGTATGAGTTCTAGCAGTTTTGGGGTGGAGTCTTCTGGGTTTTCCACATAAAGTATCATATCATCTGCAAAGAGTGAGAGTTTGACTTCTTCTTTGCCGATTTGGATGCCTTTTATTTCTTTTTGTTGTTTGATTGCTGTGGTTAAGACTTCTAATACTCTGTTGAATAGCAGTGGTGATAGTGGACATCCCTGCCGCGTTCCTGACCTTAGGGGGAAGCCTCCTAGTATTTCCCCATTGAGAATGATATTCGCTGTGGGTTTTTAATAGATGGCTTTTATGATATTGAGGTATGTACCCTCTATGCCTACACTCTGAAGAATTTTGATCGAGAAAGGATGCTGTAGTTTGTCAAATGTTTTTTCTGCATGTATTGAGAGGATCATATGGTTCTTGTTCTTTCTTTTATTAATGTATTGTATCACATTGATTGATTTGCAGATGTTGAGCCAACCTTGCAGCCCAGGAATAAATCCCACTTGGTCCTGGTGAATAATCCTTTCAGTGTACTGTTGGATCCTATTGGGTAATATTTTGGTGAGAATTTTTGCATCCATGTTCATCAGGGATATTGTTCTGTAATTCTCTGTTTTGATGGGGTCTCTGTCTGGTTTTGGGATCAAGGTAATGGTGGCCTCATAAAACGAGTTTGGATGTTTTCCTTCCATTTCTATTTTTTTGGAACAGTTTCAGAAGAATAGGTATTAATTCTTCTTTAAAATGTTTGGTAGAATTCCCCTGGGAAGCCATCTGGCCCTGGGCTCTTGTTTGCTGGGAGATTTTTGATGACTGCTTCAATTTCCTTAGTGGTTATAGGTCTGCTCAGGTGTTCTATTTCTTCCTTGTTCAGTTTTGGTAGTTGATACATCTCTAGGAATGCATCCATTTCTTCCAGATTATCTAATATGCTGGCATATAGTTGCTTATAATATGTTCTTATAATTGTTGTATTTCTTTGGTGTTGGTTGTGATATCTCCTCTTTCATTCATGATTTTATTTATTTGGGTCCTTTCTCTTTTCTTTTTGATAAGTGTGGCCAGGGGTTTATCCATCTTATTAATTCTTTCAAAGAACCAGCTGCTAGTCTCGTTGATCTGTTCTACTGTTCTTTTGGTTTCTATTTCATTGATTTCTGCTCTGATCTTTATAATTTCTCTTTTCCTGCTGGGTGTAGGCTTTATTTGCTGTTCTTTCTCCAGCTCCTTTAGGTGTAGGGTTAGGTTGTGTATTTGAGAAATGCTTGTATTGCTATATACTTTCCTCTTAGGACTGCCTTTGCAGTATCCCAAAGATTTTGAACAGTTTTTTTTTTTTTTCATTTTTATTGGTTTCCATGAATTTTTTAAATTCTTCTTTAATTTCCTGGTTGACCCATTCATTCTTTAGTAGGATGCTCTTTAGCCTCTATGTATTCAAGTTCTTTGTGACTTTCCTCTTGTGATTGAGTTCTAGTTTCAAGGTATTGTGGTCTGAAAATATGCAGGGAATGATCCCAATCTCTTGGTACCAGTTGAGTTCTGATTTGTGATCCTGATCAGTTGAGACCTAGGATGTGATCTATTCTGGAGAATGTTCCATGGGCAATAAAGACGAATGTGTATTCTGTTGCTTTGGGATGGAATTTTCTGAATATATCTGTGAAGTCCATTTGGTCTAGTGTGTCATTTAAAGTCTTTATTTCCTTGTTGATCTTTTGCTTAGATGATCTGTCCATTTCAGTGAGGGGGGTGTTAAAGTCCCCTACTATTATTGTATTGTTGTTGATGTGTTTCTTTGCTTTTGTTATTAATTGGCTTATATAATTGGCTGCTCCCATGTTAGGGGCATAGATATTTACAATTACTAGGTATTCTTGTTGGATAGTCCCTTTAAGTAGGATATAGTGTCCTTCCTCATCTCTTATTATAGTCTTTGGTTTAAGATCTAATTTGTCTGATATAAGGATTGCCACCCAGCTTTCTTTTGGTGTTCATTAGCATGGTAAATGTTTTCCACCCCCTCACTTTCAATCTGGGGATGTCTTTGGGTCTAAAATAAGTCTCTTGCAGACAGCATATCGATGGGTCTTGTTTTTTTTATCCAATCTGATGCCCTGTGTCTTTTGACTGGGGCACTTAGCCCATTTACATTCAGGGTAACTATTGAAAGATAGGAATTTAGTGCCCTTGTATTGCCTGTAAGGTGACTGTTACTGTATATTGTCTGTGTTCCTTTCTGGTCTATGTTGCTTTTAGGGTCTCTCTTTGCTTAGAGGACCCCTTTCAAGATTTCTTGTAGGGCTGGTTTTGTGTTTGCAAATTCCTTTAGTTTTTGTTTGTCCTGGGAGCTTTTTATCTCTCCTTCTATTTTCAATGACAGCATAGCTGGATATAAGATTCTTGGCTGCATATTTTTCTCATTTGATGCTCTGAATATATCATGCCAGTCCTTTCTGGTCTGCCAGGTCTCTGTGGATAGGTCTGTAGAGAATCTAATGTTTCTACCATTGTAGGTTACAGACCTTTTGTCCTGAGCTGCTTTCAGGATTTTCTCTTTGTTTCTGAGACATGTAGGTTTTACTATTAGATGTCAGTGTGTTGACCTATTTTTATGATTTTGAGGGGGTTTCTCTGTGCCTCCTGGATTTTGATGCCTGTTTCCTTCCCCAAATTGGGGAATTTCTCTGCTATAATTTGCTCCAATATACCTTCTGCCCCCCTCTCTGTCTTCTTCTTCAGGATCCCAATTATTGTAGAATTGTTTCATCTTATGATATCACTTATCTCTTGAATTCTGCCCTCGTGATCCAGTAGTTTTTTATCTCTTTTTTTCTCAGCTTCTTTATTTTACATCATTTGTTCTTCTATATCCCTAATTCTCTCTTCTGCCTCATTTATCCTAGCAGTCAGAGCCTGCATTTTTGATTGCACCTCATTAATAGCCTTTTTGATTTGAACTTGGTTAGATTTTAGTTCTTTTATTTCTCCAGAAAGGGTTTCTCTAATATCTTTCATGCTTTTTTCAAGCCCAGATAGTATGTTTATAATCGTTATTCTGAGGTCCAGTTACAACATCTTATTAATGTCCCTATTGATTAAGTCCCTGGCAGTCGGTACTGCCTCTTCTTCTTTTTTTTTGAGGTGATTTTTTTCTCCCTTGTCATTTTGTCCAGAGGAGAATAGATGAGTGAGAGAACAAAATGCTAACAGGGTAAAAATGACCCGCCAAAATATACACTAAACAAATCAGAAGACACCTGACACTGGTGGAAAAGAAAGGGAAATAAAGAGAAAAGAAAAAAAGAAAAGAAAAAAAAAGATTAAAAAAAAAAGAAAAAGAAAAAGATAAAAAAAAAAGAATATGATCAAATATGATCAGGCTGGTGCATAGATCAGTGCCACACACTAGATTTTGGGCCTATTTTGGTCTGTTAGAAGAAACTGCCTCCCAAAATTTTAAAGAAAGAAAAGCTTATATATGTACAAAAATAAGGGTAAATACAATGAAGGGATAGAATATGAGTGTAAAGATGAAAATTATAAAAGATTTTATAATAGGAATTGATAAGAAGGTGGTTGAAAAAAGAAAGAAGAGAATTAAAAAAAAAAGGGAGAGAATGTGATCAGGAAGCAGACTAGAACAAAGCCATAGACTAGAGATTTAGGGTATATTTTGGTCTGTTAGAAGAAAGTGTACCCCAATATTTTAAAGAGAGAACAACTTATATATATATACCAAAAATAAGGTTAACTACTATGAAGGGATAGAATATGACTCTAAAAATGAAAAATAAAAAAAGGTTTTTAAGAAAGGGATTGATAAGATGTTGGTTGAAAAAGGGAAAAAGAAAAATTCAAAAAAAAAGTAGAAAAAGAAAAAAAAGAAAATTAAAAAATTAACTTTGAAAGACTAAAGAATCAGGGGGAATAAAAGCCATGAATTCTATGTGCTATATTCCCCTAGTACTAGTGTTTTGTCATTCTCATTGATCGGTAAACTTGGTCTTGGCTGGCTCTTCTTCCTGATCTTCTGAGGGTGGGGCCTATTGCCGTGGTTCTCAAATGTCTTTGCCCAGGCGGAATTGCCCCACCCTTGCGGGGGGCTGGGCTAAGTAATCTGCTCAGGTTTGCTCTCAGGAGCTTTTGTTCCCTGAGAGCTTTCCCTACAGCTTTGGAGGATGAGAGTGAAAATGGTGGCCTCCCAATCTCCACTCCGGAGGAGCTGAGAACTCGGGGCCCCACTCCTCAGTGAGCCTCCAGAGAAAAGCAGTCAATCACTCCCCTCTCCCTGGTCTCTGGCCGCACTCCTTGCTCACCTGGCCTGTGACCAAACATTTCAATCTCTGGCACATGACTCCGTTTGAAGTCTCCAAACCCAGCAGATCCTTGTGATGTGCTCCTGCACCACTCCTCCCAGGGGAGGAAGGGGAGTCTCCCCGTATCTGCCACTTGTTGGGTCCCTGCTGGAAGAGCAGTGGCCCGACGGTGGCATGGATCATGGTTTATGGCAACCCCAAGCTGAGATCCCACTCCTCAGTTCCGTCTCTGCAGTCGGCTTCCCTGCTCCAATACCTGGGAGCTCTGCCAGACTCAGGCTCCCCCGGTTTTTCTGTGACCCTGAGGGTCCTGAGACCACACTGTCCTAGTAAGTGTTCCACCCCCCGCTTAGACACCGGAGTGTTGTCCCTCCGTGGAGCCGGCTTCTAAAAGTTCCGATTTTGTGCTCCGTTGCTCTATCACTTGTCAGTAGTGGCTGATGGAGGCTCCCTCCCCCCGCTGTCTATCTTCCCGAATATCGCCTCGGATTCACTTCTCCAAACGTCCTACCTTCCAGAAAGTGGTCGCTTTTCTGTTCATAGAGTTGCTGCAATTCTCTTCTTCAATCTCCTGTTGAGAATGGTTTGATCCCTATCTAGCTGAATTCCTGAGACCAATGAAATTTAGGTCTCCTACTCCTCTGCCATCCTGCTCCTCCCCTCCTCTTCTCTGCCTTTTAATTGTATCTTTTAACTCGTTCATATTTTTATGTGGTCTTTCTGGTGTAAAGGACTCACAGGAATATCCCCTTTTCTTCAGGCTCTATTTTCACTTAGACTACTTCATCTGTCCTTTGCAAGCTATGTGTTTTCCTCCCTTTTCATAACTTCTGAGGTACATTTGTTTAGTTGCCATGTCATTTCTGTCTCTCTGCCTCACCCTTAACTCCATTTGTTGTAATATCATTGGGCAAATTTTCCTTGACAGTCTTTCTGCCTTTTCTGACATGAACTGCCTTCCTCTCAGAGTCTCAGTTCCAGGGCTGAATTGTGCTTTATATACCTTTGTTTTTTTGCCCTGTTCCCATGGTGCCATACTTTCTTGGGGCATTCAGTGGGCAGCCCTCAGTTAATGGGAATCTCAGACTTCTTCCTGCCTCTCTGAGAGCCAGAAGGGAGATAGTTGGGCTTCCTTCCCCCATCTGTGGTTGACCTTTTTACTTTCCATGTTGGCTTATTTACCCCATAATCACTTTCTCTCCAAATTTGGGGGCATGAGAGAACTCTTGGGATGTTTTAAACTTCTTTGTCCAATGTGGCCTCTAGTTGTAGGGAAGAGTAAGTGCCTTGCTAAGTTAAAACACTCTAATTTTTTTAACCTGATTTCCCTTTTTCAAGCTATGGAATGATGTACCTTTTCCCTTCTTTGGAAGCAGTAAAATTTTGCTGACTTCTGCCCTTTTATTGGAGAGAAGATCTGTGATCTGGCTTCCCTCTCCCATCCTTATCCCATTTTATTTGACATCAAAGCCTCCAGCAGTCAGAACTGGGCCACACACAGTGTATATTTAGAAGTACTGCCATCCTTCCAGAACTGCATCCTCTTGCATTAACATATCAGTTGGAACCATGCTCCCCACACAAGTGAGGAACTGGATTTTTTTTTCTTGCAAGATAAGAGACACATCATCTTCATTTTGCACTATATAAAACCGCAGTTAGGAAATTAAATTCCACATGAGGAGGAAAGATGTTGAGGTCACTTTCTATCACATGAAAATGCAGCATGAGAGACAATTAAAAAGAAGAAACCTGGGCTCACAACTCCTTCAGTGCAGGTCCTAAAGCAACCATGTCCTCTTTCCCTCATCCCAGGGGACTAGAAGACAAGGGGTTTATCAGGCCCCAAACAGAGCTAAAGCCCTGTGTGTGGGGCATAGTGAAAGAGTCCACCTGCTTGTAGGGTGTATTTTTTGTTACCAGTATAAGCTGTTAAACTTAAGAAAAATATTGTGGTGGTGAAATAGAAATTCACTAAATATATATATATTTTAAGTTTTTATTAAACTCCTATTAGTTGGGGTGCCTGGGTGGCTCAGTCAGTTAAGTGTCTGCCTTTGGCTCTGGTCATGATCCCGGAATCCTGGGGTCAAGCTCTGTATTTGGCTCCCTGCTTAGTGGGGAGTCTGCTTCTCCCTCTCCCTCTGCTCCTCCCCATTGCTTGTGCTCCCCCCCAAATACATAAATAAATAAAGTCTTAAAAAAAATTCCAGTTAGTTAACATACAGTGTAATATTAGTTTCAGGTGTATAATTTAGTGATTCAACACTTCCATAAAACTCCTGGTGCTCATCACAAGTGCCCTCCTTAATCCCCATCATCTATTTCACCCATCTTCCCACCCACCTCCCCTCTGGTAGCCATCAGTGTGTTCTCTATAGGTAAGAGTCTGTTCCTTGGTTTGCCTCCCCCTTTGTTGCCACTAGCTTGTTCTCCTTGACACTGACACTATGCCCCTCTTTCTCCCAAATGCATACCTAGGGAGATACAGGATGCTGTAGAAAGTCCAAAGGTGGAACTTGGACCCCTCCTCTGGTTTGAACTGTACCTGCACACAGGGCAAGTTCCAAGGGAATCAGACACCTACCTGAAACAGGAAGCAAATAATAGCAACATCAACAATGACTCATGACAACCCACATCAATTATTGATTGTCTACTGGGAGTCAGGAACCATGTTATTTGTTTTGCAGCCATTATTTCATATACGTTGACCCCATGATACAGATAAGAACATAGAAGAAAAAAAAAGTTAGGCTATGTATACAAAATCATACAACTAGAAAAGACCAGAATTAGAATTTTCCCCTACATCTGTCTCTGAAGTCCAACATATATTAACTTTTCCTTCTTTTCGTCTGACCCCAAAAGATATGAAAAGGACCTAGAACTTTTTGAAACAACCCAAATCAACCCTCAGTACTGTATAAACATAGGGTCCCTAAGACCCTCTAAGAGTGAATAGATTGACAAAATCATGGAAATAGGAAAATACCCCATCATTCAAAAACAAGTTTCAACTTTATGAGTTAATAGAGAGGGGTGCCTGGGTGGCTCAGTTGGTTAAGCGTCTGCCTTTGGCTCAGGTCATGATCCCAGGGTCCTGGGACTGAGCATGCTTCTCTCTCTTCCTCAGCTTGTCCTCCAAGCTCATGCTCCCTCTATCACTCTGTTCTCCTCTCAAATAAATAAATAAAATATTAAAAAAAAAAAAGAGTTAATAGAGAATATTCTCCTCAGATGCCAAGGCATTGTCCCTTCCACAAAACAAAACAAAATGATAAGTAGAAGAACATGTTGGAAATCTCCAGTTGAGAGACCACTGCACCATGAAAATGCAACTATTTTTAGATGAAAATACAATTATAGCTGACCCTTGAACATCATGGGTTTGAGCTGCATGGGTCAACTTGCACATGGATTTTTTTCAGTAAATATATTGGAAAAAATTTAGAGGCTTGCAACAATTTGAAAAAACTTGTGGAGGGAACTGCATAGTTTAGAAATTCTGAAAAAATTAAGAAAAGTTAGGTATTATTGTAAGAATACAGTATATAATACATATAACATACAAAATATGTGTTAATCAACTATGTTATTGGTAGTAAAGATTCCAGTAAACAGTGAGCTCTTAGTAGTTAAGTTTTTGAGGGAGTCTAAAGTTGTATGTGAATTTCCACTGTGCAGGGGTTGATACCCCTAACCCCCTGCATTGTTTGAGGGTCAACTGCAATTTATTTGAAAATGTATTGTAGACAGTGAACACTAAAGTAGATATAAGAACAAAACCAAACCAGTGAATTAGAAGACAAATTACTGAAATTCTTCCAGGATTAAGGAGAAAAGGTGATGATAACGATGATGAGACAGGTGGGAGTCCTGTGGGATGCACGTAGGTGATTATGTTGTAATAATTGAGTATTAGATGAACATTTCCCCTGAGCTGAATAAAGACATCAATGTTGAGATCAAAAGGCATCACCAAGAGCCAAACAAAATCAATCAAGAGATCCACATGGAGATATAATTTAATGCAACATCTGGATCAAGCTGGGAGAGGGTTGCCCACAAAGGGAAGATGCAGCAGTGATACTAAAGTGCACCTAGGTGGGTCCTGATGCCTACTTGGGAAGTGTCTGCAACCATCAGAATTGTGTAGCACCCTCTTTAAAGATTGAGGGACTGTCCCCAGAACTACTGAAGCAGATTTTCCAAGAGTGGGGTGCAGGGATCTCTTTCCTTAACAAGCTTTCCAGGAGATTCTAAAATGCAGCTGGGCTTGGGGACCATTGCTGGCTGGATGCAATCAGATAGAGGGCACATAAACTGGCCAGCTACACAAACAATACTCACTAACCAAAGCTTTCTTATACACTAACAAAAACAGTTAGCAAATAAAATGAGAAACAAGGCCCATTCAGGAAGAATATCCCAGAAATTATCTCAGCCAGAAATGTGCAAAACCTGTGTGATCCAAACAAGTGCATAAATGACAAACAGTGACACATAGTGAGTTTCAGGTTGGGAAAATTTAAACTTGTTTTTCAGATGGGAGGGATAGAAGAATTAACCATGTTCAATGTAGGTATCTGGTAAAGACAAGACTCTCAGGAATTCATGAAAATAGTGTTATTAATTCCTTGTCTGTCTGCTAAGGGGAGGTTTGGCAAGAGTGATAAGGGGCAGACATATTTCAAGTGTGGGTTGAAGGAAGCTCTGAGTCCCTGACTGAGCCAGTAAGACCAATGGAACCAGCACTGGACAGAAAAGCCATGGTCTTAAGCTCCTGTCCTGATTCTCCTAGTAACCAGTGGCCTTGGGGAAAAATATGGCTATCTCTCACTTGCTGTTGGGGTTTTTGAATAATGCATGATTTTTCTAATTACACAATCAATAAAAACTCAAACTAAAAACAAATGAACAAACAAAACACTCCTGAAAAATACAGAATGTTACCATATGCCCACCATTCATGTTCAATGTTGTGTGTGTTTTTTCAGTCATTCCTGCAGTCCTGGGTATGGCTCCTGTAGGAAACTGTGGTGACACTGCTTGACTGCTGTTCTTTACACTTGGTGATGGACTGTGAACCTCTGCATGTCAATAACCTGCTGCAACAAGGTTTGTAGGGTCTCATGCATGGTTGCTTTGTCATTTATATGACTGCTTTCCTATTTTTAGATATTTTGGCTCTTTCATTTTTTCATTATTAAAAATGACTTTGTAATAAATGTTCTTGGACTTAGAAAGTTGCTGCTTTTCCAATTTTTTCTTTCTATGAGAAGTACCAAGAAGTTGAATTGGTGTCATAGGGTAAGCTTATTTTTAATAATATACTAATAAATATGTGCTACATGACTACAAAGATGGATAGTCAGGCCTGCTCACCTCTTCGCCTTTTAATCTATAGAATGAGGTTCTATGACATGAGCCTCTTGTTTAGAACTTTCACAGCACTCTTTTGACAGCATGTAACTAGCGCTGTGGTCCCCACTGGCCTAGGTCCTGCCTACTGAGTTGACATTCAAGGCTCCTGTCCTGTGGAAAGGCCCATTCTGATGGGAAGATGGACAAGGAGAGAGACAAACTCCTGTGCCCAGGGAGAATTCTGGGGCTTGGGAGCCTGCAAACTGCCTCAACTCTGAATAATCCTTGAAGGTGAATGTAACTTGCCAAGGATGCTTTCCTTGGCATTTCCATTCCTACTTCCAGTTGAGGTCAGGTAGGATGCTCAACACCTGTCCAGTCCAGGGCCTGGGCAACATTGGGTTGGGCAAGGAGAAATGCATCTCTTTTAGGTGTCCTCATGAACAAGTTCTAAATAGCTTATAGGTCCCTCAGAGACTCCCCACCCCAGCCTGGTTACTGTGCTGGGAGCCAGCTAGAACTGCCTTGTAACAGGCCTGCACCCATCTCTCTGAGACCTCAAAACTCATGGCCAAATCCTTCTAAGAAGGTGTAGGAGACTGGCTGTCCCAGCCTGCCAACACATAGCTTCCCCCTGCCTCCCCAAGTTTCCTATCTTATGTTACCAGCCAACCCCTCAAGTCTAGGCTAACCCAGTGGGGAGTAGGGTGAACCCACAGGCTTATGCCACCCCGCCAACCTGGGGCAGGAAGGCAGACATTCTTTCTGCTTTGTGCCAGGTGAGGTCACCCTTCCCTAGAGTAAAGGTAGCAGAGCTCCTCTGTAAGTCATCAGTGGGGAGGGGATGTTCCCCAAGAGACTTTGAAGTGAGGCAGATTCCCTGTGACCCTGAACTCCATCTTCTCAGGGCAGAGCTTCTCTGGAGGTATTAACCATCAGGGGCCTTTGTTGAGGAGACATGGAATACTCAGCACAACTAAGGGAGCAGAGGATGAGGTATATGCTTCCCAAGAGTGCAGGGCACTAAGGGGAAGGAAGGGGGCCAAGGCCATCCAGGCAGGTGGAAAGTGTAATGTGGGAGCTGTACAGAAAGGATGCAGTGAAGGGTGAAGGGGAAACAAGGGGACTGGGGCTTGAGCTGACCTAGGAAGAATGGAGATGTCAGGACATGGGGAAGGGAGAGGGGTATGTATCATGTTCCCTGAGATCCCACAGGCGCAGGAGAGGGTCTGACAGAGAGGGAAGAGGCCAGCCATAGGGCTGGTGAGGATTTCTTCAGAGAGGAGTGTTGACCATGGCACAGGGATCCCAAGAGACTGCCTCATGGGTCTGCTATGGCAGGGTTGGCAGGATGGCTGGGTAGTTTTCAAAAAGTTGACAGAGCCAGATAGGAAGATGCCTGGGTTCCTCAGCCAGGGTCTCTTAGGCATGACTAGTGCATGACTTTTTCCTCATCTGATAAGCTACTAAAACACAAAGGCATCTGTCTTCCTCTGGAAGATGCTGGAATGTTTTACACAAGTTTCCATCCAGTTCCCATGACCCTCAGACTCCTGAGAGCCCCTGGCTTCTGCAACCTGTTTGTGCTCCATGGTTTGATAATATAGGGACTCTCCCCCCACTCCCTACAGGTCCTAGGGGACTCCCACCTCTAAAGCAGTCAGTTTACAAACATACGTAGTCCTGGAAGGTGAGATGTCTTTTCTTCAAAGGAGCTCTTATCAGGAGTTCCCAAAGATAGAGTTGCTCCTGTCTGCCACAGGGAAATTCCCCAGGTGGGCAGCAGCCGAGCCAACACATGTATCAAGAGAAATGTTCTAGTGAAGTCTTTAGAATGCCTTTTCATAAGCCTTCAGAATGTTAATACTCTAGGACCAAAGAGAGAAAATCTGACAACCAAAATTTCCTGTTACCTTCATAGCATTTCTATTCCTACTCTGGCAGTGAAGCAGAGCAATGAACCTGGCACTAAGGACTTGAACTAGACACATAGCATGCCCAACACACCTGTGTCAGTGCACTCACGCCTGGACAAGTGTCAGCAGCATTGTCCTTGGTGTTCCTTGTTCCCTGTAGAACTCTCTATCCCTGATGGCATGGAATGTAAGGCTCAGAGGCATAGCCTCTTCTCCATCACTGTGATAGATAGACTATTTCCCTTGAGGGTGTGGGTGGCTCAGCCCATACATGCCACAAGAAAAGGCTGTCCACTAATGAGTCAGTTGAGATGGGAGCACTGATTTATGTGAATGTGTGCATGTTGAGGGGGCTCAGGGCATAGCTGAGGTCCTGCAACTCAACCCAAGCCCCTGGCCTGCCAGCCGCTTGAGTCTCTGGGGGCAACACGCTCTTCCTCTGCTCTCACCAGATTGCTTCTCTCTTCTCTAAAAATATATGTGCATGACTTTGTTCCTGCCCATTCAGCTACCTTATTCATTCATTCACTCAATAAATACTGTCAAAAAGTTTCAACCTTGTTCTGCACACTGTGGGGATTCAGCAGAGAGAAAAATAGACAAAAGTCTCTGCCCTCATGGGGCATATCTTCTATTGGGTAACAGATAATAACACAAGATAAACAAGTAGGAGGTATGATGTTTTATCATGATAAGTTCTAAGGAGAGAAATCCAGTAGGGAACCGGAAGAGGGGCCTTTGAACTGTCCTCTTGCCCCCTTTTTCCCTCTCTAAGCTGACCCACCCTTCAATGCTAGGCCACTCCCATCCTCACCCCACAGCTGTTGAAGACCCCTCTGAAGGCTCTTTCTGAACCTGTTCTTCAGTTTCATGTCCTCCCAGTTAATGCCAGAAGATGTTACATTCCTTAAGGACTATGGCCTGTTGATTATGCATGTCCACAAAGAATCAAACAGCACGCCCAGTGGACCTCAGTGGGAGCTTACACTTGACTGTGTGACAACAAGTATGAATCTGTGTACAAGTCCCAGGGTCCTGGCCCATGGAGGCTGTGTGGATGCTCCTTTCCATGAACGGCAGGAGCCTGGAAAGAAGAATGCTGAAAAGGGAACTTGGCTATCAGGGAATGCACTTGGTCATGCTTTCATATTTCATTGTTACTGTGATTAAATAGGGACTACCTAGATTTTTAGAAACTCAAAGAGGTTAAGAGGGACAAGCCCAAGACTGCAAAACTATTGAGCAGAAACCCAAGATTTGAAGGTCAGCCCAACTGATCTCATTCTTTAGGTCTAGAGAAATGAAGGTAGCTCTGAAATCAAACTAGCTATGTGCCGATTCTGCCTAGATCCAACCCGTTCTAGCAGAATTTGAGCAAATTTTATATATTAAAGCCAGCAACAATTGCTGCATGACTTATAATAAGGTTAATAAATGAAAAACAACAACAACAACAACAACATCAAAGAAGACATGAGAAGAGGGGCAGGCAGGATCATGCTGAAGATGGCTGGATATATTGGGATCTGGAGTTGAGCTCCAATTATGTTGAAATAGAGCTGTCAGGGGAAAGGCAATTATATGTATACTTTCTCACCCTCTAGGGCAGAATTGGACCCATTAAGCACACTTGGGAAAAGGTTCTCCTTTCAAACCCCTGTTACCGGGTGGAGTGACGGTCAGGAGGGCTGGGTGGCTTTGGGCACTGTTCAGAGAGAGGAAAGCCTTCTGATTACACTGTGGGATATGATGAGAATGCTGTGGGTGTGAGCAGCTACAGTCCTTTTGAAAAACATTTTGGTGGCACATACGAAGAGTTTTAAAAAGCTCCTATCTTTTGCCTCAGTAATTACTTTAGTAGGAATTTACCCTTAAATTCACATTAGGAATCTGGGCAAAGATACCACATAAAGCTGTTTCTTGAAACAATATGTAAAATAGGGAAAAATGGAAGCAAGCTAACTGCTCATCATCCAGGGTATGGTGAGACACAATCATGAGCAGCGTATTATTAAGACATGAAAATTATGTGTACCAAGAGTTTTTAGTCATGGGGAAATGCTTACAATATATTGTGAAGTGAAAAAAGAGCAGGGAACACAATTGAGTCACTTCCTCAGTGAAGCCTTCCCTGACCTCTCAGACTAGGTCATAGTCCCCTACACTTCTCTCTCTTAGCACATATCATAATTGTAATTCTATTTTATTAATTATGTGCACAAGCATGTTTCTCAGCATGCATTAGAATGAAAGCCTGAAAGGATAGAAATCAAGTTTGTTGTGTTCATTCATTAATTCTCAGTGCCAAGAATAGTACTTGGCACATGGCAGCCACTCAATAAATATCTATTGAATCATAAGGAATCATGCAATAGGTGACACTTTATTCCTGGCTTCTTGCACTTAGCATGTTTTCATGATTCCTCCATGTTATAGCAGGTATCAATGCTTCACTTCTCATTGCTGAAAAATATTCTATTGTGTGGATGTACAATTTGGTTTGTCCATTTATCACTAGCTAGACGTTTAGGTTGTTTCCACTTTTTGGCAACTATAAGTAATGCTGCTATGAGCATTTGTATACGAGTTTTTTGCAGACCTATGTTTTTATTTCTCTTGAACATATATCTAGGAATGGAATTGCTGAGTAACTCTGCATTTAACTATTTGAAGGAATTGCCAAAATGTTTTCCAAAATTGCTACACCATTTGACATTCCCACCAGCACTGTGTGAGAATTGAAATTTTTCTGCGTCCTCATCAAATTTGCTGTTGTCTTTTTTATTTTAGCTACCTAGTGGTTATGAAGCAGTATCTCGGTATGGTTTTGACTTGCATTTCCATAATAAATAATAATATTGAACATCTTTTCATGTGATTATTGGCCATTTGTGTATCTTTTTTAGAGAACTATCTACTCAAATTTTTTTCCTTTTTAAACTGGATTATTTATCTGTTCATTGTTGAATTATAAGGGTTCTTTACATATTCCATATACTATATTAGATATATGATTTGTGAACATCTTTTCCCATTCTATGGATTATCTTTTCCCTTTCCTGATGGTATGCTTTGAAGCTTAAAAATTTTAAATTTTGAGGAAATCCAACTTGCTTGCGTTTTCTTTTTTGCTTGTGCTATTGATATTGTATCTAAGTAATGATTGTCTAATTTAAGGTAACCAGTAATTACCTTATGTTTCCTTCTAAGGAGTTTTATAGTTTTAGCTCTTACCTTTAGGTCTGTGATCCATTTTTTTAGTTAATTTTTGTATATGGTGTGAGGATATCCAGTTGTCCCAGCACCATTTGTTGAAGAGAATATTCTTTCCCCGTTTAATGGTCTTGGCACCCTTGGCAAAATCAATTGACCATAAATATGATGGTTTATTTCTGGACTTTCAACTCTATTCCATTAATCCCTATGTACTTCCTTACTATAGTACTGCACTGCCTGATTATTGTAGCTCTGCAGTAAGTTTTGAAATCAGCAAACATGAGTCATCCAGCTGTGTTCTTTCTCAGGATTGTTTTGACTAATCTGGGTTCCTTCCATTTCCATATAAATTTTAGAATCAGTTTGTCAATTTTTACAGAAAAGTGAGGCGAGAGTTTGAGAGGGAGGACATTGCATCTACAGCTCACTTTGAAGAGTATTGCCATCTCAACAATATTAAATATTCTAATTCATGAATGTGGGATGTCTTTCCATTTATTTAGATTTTCTTTAATTCCTTTCAATAATGTTTTATAGTTTTAATGACAAATCTTGCACTTCTGTTAACTTTCTTAAGTATTTATTGTCTTCGATGTTATTGTAAATGTAATTATTTTCTTAATTTCATCTTCAGATTGTTTTTTGTTACTGTGTAGAAATGCAGTAGATTGCTGTGTATTGATCTTGTAGCCTGCCATATTAAAAAAAAACCTCATTTATTAGTTCTAATAACTTTTTTATTCTCTTCAGTTTTCTACATAAAACATTATATCATCTGCAAATAAAAGTAGTTTTACTTCTTTCTTTCTAATATGTATGGTTTTTATTTCCTTTTCTAGTCTAATTGCTACTTGGTCATGGTGTATAATCCTTTTTATATTGTTGGATTTGATTTCATAATATTTTTCTTGAAGATATTTATACATATACTCAAAAGAAACATTGTTCAAATTTTTTTTTCTTGTAATGTCTTTGGTTTTGGTATCATGGTAATAGTAGCCTCATAGTATGAATTGGGAAGTGTTCCCTCTTCTATATTTTGGAAGAGTTTGTGATGCAGGTGTATTATTCTTTCTTTAAACATTTGCTAAAATTTACCAGTGATGCCATTTGGCTCTGAGATTTTACTTGTGCAAAATTTTTAAATTGCTAATTCAATTTCTTTGCTTATTAGAGGAAGACTATTTCTTTTCAAGTCAGCTTTTGGGATTGTGTCTTAGATATTGTCCATTTCATCTAGGTTATATATCTTCTTGATATGCAGCTGTTTGTAGTATTAATTTATAATCTTTTAAAAATTCTGTAAAGTCTTGATTTTAGTTGTTTGAATTTTTTTTACTTGGTCAATAATCTTGAATTATATTTTTATTTTTTATATTTATTTATGTATTTAGAGAGTGTGTGTATGCATGCAGGGCTGGAGAAGGACAGAGTGAGAAGGAGAGAGAGAATCTTAAGCAGGTTTGATGCGGAGCTCAATCTCATGACCCTGAGATCATGACCTGATCCAAAATCAAGAGTCAAATGCTTAAATGAGTGAGCCACCCAGGCACCCCATAATCTTGAGATTTATAAAGAACCAACTTTTGGTTTCATTGATTTTCGGTATTGTTTTTCTATTCTCTACTTCTATTTACATTCTAGTTTTTTGTCCTTTCTTCTGTTCACTTTGGATTTAGTTTTCTCTCCTTTATCTAGTTTCTTCAGGTGGAGGCTTAGATTATTAATTTGAGTTTTTTTTTTTTAATATTTTATTTATTTATTTGACAGTGAGAGACACAGCGAGAGAGGGAACACAAGCAGGGAGAGCAGGAGAGGGAGAAGCAGGCTTCCCACGGAGCAGGGAGCCCCACATGGGGCTCAATCCCAGGACCCTAGGATCACGACCTGAGCCAAAGGCAGATGCTTAATGACTGAGCCACCCATGCGCCCCTTGAGTTTTTTTTATTATGTTATGTTAGTCACCATACATTACATCATTTTTTTAAAATTTTGTTTTTGATGTAGTGTTCCATGATTCATGGTTTGCGGATAACACCCAGTGCTCCATGCAATACATGCCCTCCTTAATACCCGGTACTGGACTAACCCATCTGCCCACCCCTCTCCCCTCTAAAACCCTCAGTTTGTTTCTCAGAGTCCATAGTCTCTCATGGTTCATCTCCCCCTCTGATTCCCCCCCCCTTCATTTTTCCCTTCCTACTATCTTCTTCTTCTTTTTTTTAACATATAATGTATTATTTGTTTCAGGGGTACAGGTCTGTGATTCATCACTCTTAAACAATTCACAGTGCTCATGATATCACATACCTTCCCCAATGTCCATCACCCAGCCACCCCCCCCCCCCCCCCCCCCCACCACTCCGGCAACCCTCAGTTTGTTTCCTGAGATTAAGAGCCTCTTATGCTTTGTCTCCCTCTCTGGTTTCATCTTGTTTCAATTTTCCCTCCCCTCCCCTATGATCCTCTGTCTTGTGTCTCAAATTCCTCATATCAGTGAGATCATATGATACTTGTCTCTCTCTGATTGACTTATATCGCTTAGCATAATACCCTCTAGTTCCATCCATGTCATTGCAAATGGCAAGATTTCGTTTTTTTTTTTTTCTTTGATGGCTGCTTAATATTCCATTGTGTATATATATACCACATCTTCTTTATCCATTCATATGTTGATGGACATCTAGGCTCTTTCCATAGTTTGGCTGTTGTGGACATTGCTGCTGTAAACATTGGGATGCACGTACCCCTTCAGATCACTACATTTGTATCTTTGTGGTAAATACCCAGTAGTGCAAATGCTGGGTCCTAGGGTAGCTCTATTTTCAACTTTTTGTGGGACTTTCATACTGTTTTCCAGAGTGGCTGCACCAGCTTGCATTCCCAACAACAGAGTAGGAGAGTTTCCCTTTCTCCGCATCCTTGCCAACATCTGTCGTTTCCTGCCTTGTTAATTTCAGTCATTCTGACTGGTGTGAGGTGGTATCTCATTGAGGTTTTGATTTGGATTTCCCTGATGCCGAGCGATATTGAGCACTTTTTCATGTGTCTGTTGGCCATTTGGATGTCTTCTTTGGAAAAATGTCTGTTCATGTCTTCTGCCCATTTCTTGATTGGATCATTTGTTCTTTGGGTGTTGAGTTTGATAAGTTCTTTATAGATTTTGGATACTAGCCCTTTATCTGATATGTCATTTGCAAATATCTTCTCCCATTCTGTCAGTTGTCTTTTGGCTTTGTTGAATGTTTCCTTTGCTATGCAAAACTTTTTATCTTGATGAAGGCCCAATAGTTCATTTTTTGCCCTTGCTTCCCTTACCTTTGGCGATGTTCCTAGGAAGAAGTTGCTGCGGCTGATGTTGAAGAGGTTGCTGCCTGTGTTCTCCTTGAGGATTTTGATGGACTCCTGTCTCACATTGAGGTCTTTCAACCATTTTGAGTCTATTTTTGTGTATGGTGTAAGGAAATGGTCCAGTTTCATTCTTCTGCATGGGGCTATCCAATTTTCCCAACACCATTTGTTGAAGAGACTGTCTTTTTTCCATTGGACGTTCTTTCCTGCTTTGTTGAAGATGAGTTGACCATTGAGTTGAGGGTCCATTTCTGGGCTCTCTATTCTGTTCCATTGATGTCTGTGTCTGTTTTTGTGCCACTACCATACTGTCTTGATGATGACAGCTTTGTAATAGAGTTTGAAGTACAGAATTGTGATGCCACCAGCTTTGCTTTTCTTTTTCACATTCCTTTGGCTATGCGGGGTCTTTTCTGGTTCCATAAAAATTTTAGGATTATTTGTTCCATTTCTTTGAAAAAAGTGGATGGTATTTTGATAGGGATTGCATTAAATGTGTAGATTGCTCTAGGTAGCATTGACATTTTCACAATATTTGTTCTTCCAATCCATGAGTATAAAACATTTTTCCATTTCTTTGTGTCTTCCTCAATTTCTTTCATGAGTATTTTAGTTTTCTGAGTACAGATCCTTTGCTTCTTTGGTTAGATTTATTCCTAGGTATCTTATGGTTTTGGGTGCAATTGTAAATGGGATCGACTCCTTCATTTCTCTTTCTTCTGTCTTGATGTTGGTGTGCAGAAATGCCACTGATTTCTGTGCATTGATTTTATATCCTGCCACTTTACTGAAATCCTGTATGAGTTTTAGCAGTTTTGGGGTGGAGTCTTTTGGGTTTTCCACATAAAATATCATATCATCTGCAAAGAGTGAGAGTTTGAGTTCTTCTTTGCCGATTTGGATGCCTTTTATTTCTTTTTGTTGTCTGATTGCTGTGGCTAGGACTTCTATTACTATGTTGAATAGCAGTGGTGATAGTGGACATCCCTGCCACGTTCCTGACCTTAGGGGAAAAGCTGTCAGTTTTTCTCCAATGAGAATGATATTCGTTGTGGGTTATTCATAGATGGATTTTATGATATTGAGGTATGTACCCTGTATCCCTACACTCTGAAGAGTTTTGATCAAGAAAGGATGCTGTACTTTGTCAAATGCTTTTTCTGCATCTATTGAGAGGATCATATGGTTCTTGTTCTTTCTTTTATTAATGTATGGTATCACATTGATTGATTTGTGGATGTTGAACCAACCTTGCAGCCCAGGAATAAATCCCACTTGGTCCTGGTGAATAATCCTTTCAATGTACTGTTGGATCCTATTGGGTAGTATTTTGGTGAGAATTTTTGCATCCATGTTCATCAGGGATATTGTTCTGTAATTCTCCTTTTTGATGGGGTCTTTGTCTGGTTTTGGGATCAAGGTAATGGTGGCTTCATAAAACGAGTTTGGAAGTTTTCTTTCCATTTCTATTGTTTTGGAACAGTTTCAGAAGAATAGGTATTAATTCTTCTTGAAATGTTTGGTAGAATTCCCCTGGGAAGCCATCTGGCCCTGGGCTTTTGTGTTTTGGGAGATTTTTGATGACTGCTTCAATTTCCTTAGTGGTTATAGGTCTGTTCAGGTTTTCTATTTCTTCCTGGTTCAGTTTTGGTAGTTGATACATCTCTAGGAATGCATCCATTCCTTCCAGATTATCTAATTTGCTGGCATACAGTTGCTTATAATATGTTCTTATAATTGTTTGTATTTCTTTGGTGTTGGTTGAGATCTCTCCTCTTTCATTCATGATGTTATTTATTTGGGTCCTTTCTCTTTTCTTTTTGATAAGTGTGGCCAGGGGTTTATCGATCTTATTAATTCTTTCAAAGAACAAGCTGCTAGTTTCGTTGATCTGTTCTACTGTTCTTTTGGTTTCTATTTCATTGATTTCTGCTCTGATCTTTATTATTTCTCTTCGCCTGCTGGGTATAGGCTTTATTTGCTGTTCTTTCCCCAGCTCCTTTAGGTGTAGGGTTAGGTTGTGTATTTGAGACCTTTCTTGTTTCTTGAGAAAGGCTTGTATTGCTATATACTTTCCTCTTCAGACCGCCTTTGCTGCATCCCAACGATGTTGAACAGTTGTGCTTTCATTTTCATTTGTTTCCATGAATTTTTTTAATTCTTCTTTAATTTCCTGGTTGACCCATTCATCCTTTAGTAGGATGCTCTTTAGCTTCTATGTATTCAAGTTCTTTTGGACTTTCTTCTTGTGATGGAGTTCTAGTTTCAAAGTATTGTGGTCTGAAAATAGGCAGGGAATGATCCCAAACTCTTGGTACCAGGTGAGTCCTGATTTGTGACCTAGGATGTGTCTATTCTGGAGAATGTTCCATGGGCAATAAAGACGAATGTGTATTCTGTTGCTTTGGGATGGAATTTTCTGAATATATCTGCGAAGTCCATTTGGTCCAGTGTGTCATTTAAAGTCTTTATTTCCTTGTTGATCTTTTGCTTAGATGATCTGTCCATTTCAGTGAGGGGGGTGTTAAAGTCCCCTACTATTATTGTATTGTTGTTGATGTGTTTCTTTGCTTTTGTTATTAATTGCCTTATATAATTGGCTGCTCCCATGTTAGGGGCATAGATATTTACAATTATTAGGTATTCTTATTGGATAGTCCCTTTAAGTAGGATATAGTGTCCTTCCTCATCTCTTATTATAGTCTTTGGTTTAAAATCTAATTTGTCTGATATAAGGATTGCCACCCAGCTTTCTTTTGGTGTCCATTAGCATGGTAAATTGTTTTCCACCCCCTCACTTTCAATCTGGGGATGTCTTTGGGTCTAAAATGAGTCTCTTGCAGACAGCATATCGATGGGTCTTGTTTTTTTTATCCAATCTGATACCCTGTGTCTTTTGACTGGGGCATTTAGCCCATTTACATTCAGGGTAACTATCGAAAGATAGGAATTTAGTGCCATTGTATTGCCTGGAAGGTGACTGTTACTGTATATTGTCTGTGTTCCTTTCTGGTCTATGTTGCTTTTAGGCTCTCTCTTTGCTTAGAGGACCCCTTTCAAGATTTCTTGTAGGGCTGGTTTCATGTTTGCAAATTCCTTTAGTTTTTGTTTGTCCTGGAAGCTTTTTATCTCTCCTTCTATTTTCAATGACAGCCTAGCTGTATATAGTATTCTTGGCTGCATATTTTTCTCATTTAGTGCTCTGAATATATCATGCCAGTTCTTTCTGGTCTGCCAGGTCTCTGTGGATAGGTCTGTAGAGAATCTAATGTTTCTACCATTGTAGTTTACAAACCTCTTGTCCCGAGCTGCTTTCAGGATTTTCTCTTTGTCTCTGAGACATATAGGTTTTACTATTCGATGTCGGGGTGTTGACCTATTTTTATGATTTTGAGGGGGGTTCTCTGTGCCTCCTTGATTTTGATGCCTGTTTCCTTCCCCAGATTAGGGAAGTTCCCTGCTATAATTTGCTCTAATATACCTTCTGCCCCCCTCTCTGTCTTCTTCTTCAAGGATCCCAATTATTTTAATATTGTTTTATCTTATGGTATAATTTATCTCTTGAATTCTGCCCTTGTGATCCAGTAGTTGTTTATCTCTCTTTTTCTCAGCTTCTTTATTCTCCATCATTTGGTCTTCTATATCCCTAATTCTCTCTTCTGCCTCATTTATCCTAGCAGTTAGAGCCTCCATTTTTTATTGCACCTCATTAATAGCCTTTTTGTTTTGAACTTGGTTAGATTTTAGTTCTTTTATTTCTTCAGAAAGGGATTCTCTAGTATCTTCTGTGGTTTTTTTCAAGCCCAGCTAATATCTTTATAATCTTCATTCCGAACTCTAGTTTCGACATCTTAGTAATGTCCATATCGATTAGGTTCCTGGCAGTCGGTACTGCCTCTTTTTTTTTTTTTGGTTCGTTCTTATTTTTTTTTAAATTTTTAATTGTTATGTTAATCCCCATACCTTACATCATTAGTTTTAGATGTAGTGTTCCATGATTCATTGTTTGTGTGTAACACCCAGTGCTCCATGCAGAACGTGCCATCCTCAATACCCATCACCAGGCTAATCCATCCTCCCACCACCCTCCCCTCTAGAACCCTCAGTTTGTTTTTTAGAGTCCATCGTCTCTCATGGTTTGTCTACCCCTCTGATTTCCCCCTTCATTCTTCCCTTCCTGCTATCTTCTTCTTCTTTTTTTTTTCCTTAACATATATTGCATTTTTTGTTTCAGAGGTACAGATCTGAGATTCAACAGTCTTGCACAATTCACAGTGCTTACCAGAGAACATACCCTCCCCAGTGTCTATCACCCAGTCACCCCATCCCTCCCACCCCACCCCCCACTCCAGTAACCCTCAGTTTGTTTCCTGAGATTAAGAATTCCTTATATCAGCGAGGTCATATGATACATGTCTTTCTCTGATTGACTTATTTCACTCAGCATAATACCCTCCAGTTCCATCCACGTCGTTGCAAATGGCAAGATCTCATTCCTTTTGATGGCTGCCTAATATTCCACTGTATATATATACCACTTCTTCTTTATCCATTCATCTGTCGATGGACATCTTGGCTCTTTCCACAGTTTGGCTATTCTGGACATTGCTGCTATAAACATCGGGGTGCACGTACACTTTCGGATCCCTACTTTTGTATCTTTGTGGTAAATACCCAGTAGTGCAATTGCTGGATCATATGGTAGCTCTATTTTCAACTTTGTGAGGAACCTCCATACTGTTTTCCAGAGTGGCTGCACCAGCTTGCATTCCCGCCAACAGCGTAGGAGGGTTCCCCTTTCTCCGCATCCCCGCCAGCATCTGTCATTTCCTGACTTGTTAATTTTAACCATTCTGACTGGTGTGAGGTGGTATCTCATTGAGGTTTTGATTTGGATTTCCCTGATGCCGAGCGATATTGAACACTTTTTCATGTGTCTGTTGGCCATTTGGATGTCTTCTTTGGAAAAATGTCTGTTCATGTCTTCTGCCCATTTCTTGATTGGATTCTTTGTTCTTTGGGTGTTGAGTTTGATAAGTTCTTTATAGATTTTGGATACTAGTCCTTTATCTGATATGTCATTTGCAAATATCTTCTCCCATTCTGTCTGTTGTCTTTTGGTTTTGTTGACTGCTTCCTTAGCTCTGCAAAAGCTTTTTATCTTGATGAAGTCCCAATAGTTCATTTTTGCCCTTGCTTCCCTTGCCTTTGGCGATGTTTCTAGGAAGAAGTTGCTGCGGCTGAGGTCGAAGAGGTTGCTGCCTGTGTTCTCCTTTAGGATTTGGATGGACTCCTGTCTCACATTGAGGTCTTTCAACCATTTGGAGTCTATTTTTGTGTGTGGTGTAAGGAAATGGTCCAGTTTCATTCTTCTGCATGGGGCTATCCAATTTTCCCAACACCATTTGTTGAAGAGACTGTCTTTATTCTATTGGACATTCATTCCTGCTTTGTCAAAGATGAGTTGACCATTGAGTTGAGGGTCCATTTCTGGGCTCTCTATTCTGTTCCATTGATCTATGTGTCTGTTTTTGTGCCAGTACCATACTGTCTTGATGATGACAGCTTTGTAATAGAGCTGGAAGTCCGGAATTGTGATGCCGCCAGCTTTGCTTTTCTTTTTCAACATTCCTCTGGCTATGCGGGGTCTTTTCTGGTTCCATACTAATTTTAGGATTATTTGTTCCATTTCTTTGAAAAAAGTGGATGGTATTTTGATGGGGATGGCATTGAATATGTAGATTGCTCTAGGTAGGATTGACATCTTCACAATATTTGTTCTTCCAATCCATGAGCATGGAATGTTTTTCCATTTCTTTGTTTCTTCCTCAATTTCTTTCATGAGTATTTTATAGTTTTCTGAGTACAGATCCTTTGCCTCTTTGGTTAGATTTATTCCTAGGTATCTTATGGTTTTGGGTGTAATTGTAAATGGGATAGACTCCTTCATTTCTCTTTCTTATGTCTTGCTGTTGGTGTATAGGAATGCCACTGATTTCTGTGCATTGATTTTATATCCTGCCACTTGACTGAATTCCTGTATGAGTTCTAGCAGTTTTGGGTGGAGTCTTTTGGGTTTTCCATATAAAGTATCATATCATCCACAAAGAGTGAGAGTTTGACTTCTTCTTTGCTGATTTCGATGCCTTTATTTCCTTTTGTTGTCTGATGGCTGTGGCTAGGACTTCTAATACTCTGTTGAATAGCAGTGGTGATAGTGGACATCCCTGCCACGTTCCTGACCTTAGGGGGAAGCTCTCAGTTTTTCCCCATTGAGAATGATAATCCCTGTAGGTTTTTCATAGATGGCTTTTATGATATTGAGGTATGTATCCTCTATGCCTATACTCTGAAGAGTTTTGATCAAGAAACGATGCTGTACTTTGTCAAATGCTTTTTCTGCGTCTATTGAGAGGATCATATGATTCTTGTTCTTTCTTTTGTTAATGTAGTGTATCACGTTGATTGATTTGCGGATGTTGAACCAACCTTGCAGCCCAGGGATAAATCCCACTTGGTCATGGTGAATAATCCTTTTAAAGTACTGTTGGATCCTATTGGCTAGTATTTTGGTGAGAATTTTTGCATCCATGTTCATCAGGGATATTGTTCTGTAATTCTCCTTTTTGATGGGGTCTTTGTCTCGTTTGGGGATCAAGGTAATGGTGGTCTCATAAAACGAGTCTGGAAGTTTTCCTTCCATTTCTATTTTTTGGAACAGTTTCAGAAGAATAGGTATTAATTCTTCTTTAAATGTTTGGTAGAATTCCCCTGGGAAGCCATCTGGCCCTCGGCTTTTGTTTGTTGGGAGATTTTTGATGACTGCTTCAATTTCCTTAGTGGTTATAGGTCTGTTCAGGTTTTCTATTTCTTCCTGGTTCAGTTTTGGTGGTTGATACATCTCTAGGAATGCATCCATTTCTTCCAGATTATCTAATTTGATGGCATAGAGTTGCTTATAATATATTCTTATAATTGTTTGTATTTCTTTGGTGTTGGTTGTGATCTCTCCTCTTTCATTCATGATTTTGTTGATTTGGGTCATTTCTCTTTTCTTTTTGATAAGTCTGGCCAGGGGTTTATCAATCTTGTCAATTCTTTCAAAGAACCAGCTCCTAGTTTCGTTGATCTGTTGTACTGTTCTTTTAGTTTCTATTTCAATGATTTCTGCTCTGATCTTTATTATTTCTCTTCTCCTGCTGGGTGTAGGCTTTATTTGCTGTTCTTTCTCCATCTCCTTTAGGTGTAGGGTTAGGTTGTGTACTTGAGACCTTTCTTGTTTCTTGAGAAAGGCTTGTATTGCTATATACTTTCCTCTTCAGACTGCCTTTGCTGCATCCCAAAGATTTTGAATAGTTGTGTTTTCATTTTCATTGGTTTCCATGAGTTTTTTTAATTCTTCTTTAATTTCCTGGTTGACTCATTCATCCTTTAGTAGGATGTTCTTTAGCCTCCATGTATTTGAGTTTTTTCCGACTTTCCTCTTGTGATTGAGTTTAGTTTCAAAACATTGTGGTCTCAAAATAGGCAGGGAATGATCCCAGTCTTTTGGTACCGGTTGAGACCTGATTATGACCTAGGATGTGATCGATCCTGGAGAATGTTCCCTGAGCACTAGAGAAGAATGTGTATTCCGTTGCTTTGGGATGGAATGTTCTGAATATGTCTGTGAAGTCCATTTGTTCCAGTGTGTCATTTAAAGTATTTATTTCCTTGTTGATCTTTTGCTTAGACGATCTGTCCATTTCAGTGAGGCGGGTGTTAAAGTCTCCTACTATTATTGTAATGTTGTCGATGTGTTTCTTTGCTTTTGTTATTGATTGGCTTATATAATTGGCTGCTCACATGTTAGCGGCATAGATATTTGCAATTGTCAGGTCTTCTTGTTGGATAGACCCTTTAAGTAGGATATAGTGTCCTTCCTCATCTCTTATTACAGTCTTTGGTTTAAAATCTAATTTGTCTGATATAAGGATTGCCACCCAGCTTTCTTTTGGTATCCATTAGCATGGCAAATGGTTTTCCAGCCCCTCACTTTCAATCTGGGGGTGTCTTTGGGTCTAAAATGAGTCTCTTGCAGAGAGCATATCGATGGGTCTTGTTTTTTAATCCAATCTGACAGCCTGTGTCTTTTGATTGGGGCATTTAGCCCATTTACATTCAGGGTAACTATTGAAAGATAGGAATTTAGTGCCATTGTATTGCCTGGAAGGTGACTGTTACTGTATATTGTCTGTGTTCCTTTCTGGTCTATGTTGCTTTTAGGCTCTCTCTTTGCTTAGACGACCCTTTTCAAGATTTCTTATAGGGCTCGTTTTGTGTTTGCAAATTCCTTTAGTTTTTGTTTGTCCTGGAAGCTTTTTATCTCTCCTTCAATTTTCAATGACAGCCTAGCTGTATATAGTATTCTTGGCTGCATATTTTTCTGATTTAGTGCTCTGAATATATCATGCCAGTCCTTTCTGGCCTGCCAGGTCTCTGTGGATAGGTGTGTTGCCAATCTAATATTTCTACCATTGTAGGTTACATATCTCTTCTCCCAAGGTACTTTCAGGATTTTCTCTTTGTCTCTGAGACTCGTAAGTTTTACTATTAGATGTTGGGGTGTTGACCTATTTTTATTGATTTTGAGAGGGGTTCTCTGTGCTTCCTGGATTTTGATGCCTGTTTTCTTCCCCAAATTAGGGAAGTTCTCTGCTATAATTTGCACCATTATACCTTCTGCCCCTCTCTCTCTTTCTTCTTCTTCTGGGATCCCAATTATTCTAATGTTGTTTAGTCTTATGGTATCGCTTATCTCTCGAATTCTGCCCTCGTGATCCAGTAGTTGTTTATCTCTCTTTTTCTCAGCTTCTTGATTTTCCATCATTTGGTCTTCTATCTCACTGATTCTTTCTTCTGCCTCATTTATCCTAGCAGTTAGCGCCCCCATATTTGATTGCACCTCATTAATAGCCTTTTTGATTTCTACTTGGTTAGATTTTAGTTCTTTTACTTCTCCAGAAAGGGTTTCTCTAATATCTTCCATGCTTTTTTCAAGCCCAGCTAGTATCTTTAAAGTGATGATTCTGAACTCTAGATCTGACATCGTACTAATGTCCGTATTGAGTAGGTCCCTGGCAGTCGGTACTTCCTCTCGTTCTTTTTGTTGAGGTGATTTTTTCCGTCTTGTCATTTTTCCAGAGGAGAATAGATTAATGAGAGAACAAAATGCTAACAGGGTAACAATGTCCTCAGAAAATATACTCTAAACAAATCAGAAAAGACCTGAAGCAGGTGGAAGAGAAAGGGAAAGAGAGAAAAAAGAAAAAGAAAAAGAAAACAAAAAGAAAAAGAAAAAGATAAAGATAAAAACAAAAAAAACAGAACAAAACAAAACAAAAAAACCAGAATGTGATCAAATATGATCAGGCTGGTATATAGATCAGTGCCACACACTAGATTTTGGGTGTATTTTGGTCTGTTAAAAGAAAGTGCCTCCCAAAATTTTAAAGAAAGAAAAACTTATATATGTACAAAAATCAGGGTTGATATGATGAAGGGATGGAATATGACTGTAAAGATGCAAATTATAAAAAATTGTATAAAAGGAATTGATAAGAATTTGTTTGAAAAAAGAAAGAAGAGGATTTAAAAAAA
>NW_022589704.1:109467432-109469400 GCF_004348235.1 Phoca vitulina
GGCTTTTGTTTGTTGGGAGATTTTTGATGACTGCTTCAATTTCCTTAGTGGTTATAGGTCTGTTCAGGTTTTCTATTTCTTCCTGGTTCAGTTTTGGTGGTTGATACATCTCTAGGAATGCATCCATTTCTTCCAGATTATCTAATTTGATGGCATAGAGTTGCTTATAATATATTCTTATAATTGTTTGTATTTCTTTGGTGTTGGTTGTGATCTCTCCTCTTTCATTCATGATTTTGTTGATTTGGGTCATTTCTCTTTTCTTTTTGATAAGTCTGGCCAGGGGTTTATCAATCTTGTCAATTCTTTCAAAGAACCAGCTCCTAGTTTCGTTGATCTGTTGTACTGTTCTTTTAGTTTCTATTTCAATGATTTCTGCTCTGATCTTTATTATTTCTCTTCTCCTGCTGGGTGTAGGCTTTATTTGCTGTTCTTTCTCCATCTCCTTTAGGTGTAGGGTTAGGTTGTGTACTTGAGACCTTTCTTGTTTCTTGAGAAAGGCTTGTATTGCTATATACTTTCCTCTTCAGACTGCCTTTGCTGCATCCCAAAGATTTTGAATAGTTGTGTTTTCATTTTCATTGGTTTCCATGAGTTTTTTTAATTCTTCTTTAATTTCCTGGTTGACTCATTCATCCTTTAGTAGGATGTTCTTTAGCCTCCATGTATTTGAGTTTTTTCCGACTTTCCTCTTGTGATTGAGTTTAGTTTCAAAACATTGTGGTCTCAAAATAGGCAGGGAATGATCCCAGTCTTTTGGTACCGGTTGAGACCTGATTATGACCTAGGATGTGATCGATCCTGGAGAATGTTCCCTGAGCACTAGAGAAGAATGTGTATTCCGTTGCTTTGGGATGGAATGTTCTGAATATGTCTGTGAAGTCCATTTGTTCCAGTGTGTCATTTAAAGTATTTATTTCCTTGTTGATCTTTTGCTTAGACGATCTGTCCATTTCAGTGAGGCGGGTGTTAAAGTCTCCTACTATTATTGTAATGTTGTCGATGTGTTTCTTTGCTTTTGTTATTGATTGGCTTATATAATTGGCTGCTCACATGTTAGCGGCATAGATATTTGCAATTGTCAGGTCTTCTTGTTGGATAGACCCTTTAAGTAGGATATAGTGTCCTTCCTCATCTCTTATTACAGTCTTTGGTTTAAAATCTAATTTGTCTGATATAAGGATTGCCACCCAGCTTTCTTTTGGTATCCATTAGCATGGCAAATGGTTTTCCAGCCCCACACTTTCAATCTGGGGGTGTCTTTGGGTCTAAAATGAGTCTCTTGCAGAGAGCATATCGATGGGTCTTGTTTTTTAATCCAATCTGACAGCCTGTGTCTTTTGATTGGGGCATTTAGCCCATTTACATTCAGGGTAACTATTGAAAGATAGGAATTTAGTGCCATTGTATTGCCTGGAAGGTGACTGTTACTGTATATTGTCTGTGTTCCTTTCTGGTCTATGTTGCTTTTAGGCTCTCTCTTTGCTTAGACGACCCTTTTCAAGATTTCTTATAGGGCTCGTTTTGTGTTTGCAAATTCCTTTAGTTTTTGTTTGTCCTGGAAGCTTTTTATCTCTCCTTCAATTTTCAATGACAGCCTAGCTGTATATAGTATTCTTGGCTGCATATTTTTCTGATTTAGTGCTCTGAATATATCATGCCAGTCCTTTCTGGCCTGCCAGGTCTCTGTGGATAGGTGTGTTGCCAATCTAATATTTCTACCATTGTAGGTTACATATCTCTTCTCCCAAGGTACTTTCAGGATTTTCTCTTTGTCTCTGAGACTCGTAAGTTTTACTATTAGATGTTGGGGTGTTGACCTATTTTTATTGATTTTGAGAGGGGTTCTCTGTGCTTCCTGGATTTTGATGCCTGTTTTCTTCCCCAAATTAGGGAAGTTCTCTGCTATAATTTGCACCATTATACCTTCTGCCCCTCTCTCTCTTTCTTCTTCTTCTGGGATCCCAA
>NW_022589704.1:109469500-109619073 GCF_004348235.1 Phoca vitulina
GACCTATTTTTATTGATTTTGAGAGGGGTTCTCTGTGCTTCCTGGATTTTGATGCCTGTTTCCTTCCCCAAATTAGGGAAGTTCTCTGCTATAATTTGCTCCATTATACCTTCTGCCCCTCTCTCTCTTTCTTCTTCTTCTGGGATCCCAATTATTCTAATGTTGTTTATTCTTATGGTATCGCTTATCTCTCGAATTCTGCCCTCGTGATCCAGTAGTTGTTTATCTCTCTTTTTCTCAGCTTCTTGATTTTCCATCATTTGGTCTTCTATCTCACTGATTCTTTCTTCTGCCTCATTTATCCTAGCAGTTAGCGCCCCCATATTTGATTGCACCTCATTAATAGCCTTTTTGATTTCTACTTGGTTAGATTTTAGTTCTTTTACTTCTCCAGAAAGGGTTTCTCTAATAACTTCCATGCTTTTTTCAAGCCCAGCTAGTATCTTTAAAGTGATGATTCTGAACTCTAGATCTGACATCGTACTAATGTCCGTATTGAGTAGGTCCCTGGCAGTCGGTACTTCCTCTCGTTCTTTTTGTTGAGGTGATTTTTTCCGTCTTGTCATTTTTCCAGAGGAGAATAGATTAATGAGAGAACAAAATGCTAACAGGGTAACAATGTCCTCAGAAAATATACTCTAAACAAATCAGAAAAGACCTGAAGCAGGTGGAAGAGAAAGGGAAAGAGAGAAAAAAGAAAAAGAAAAAGAAAACAAAAAGAAAAAGAAAAAGATAAAGATAAAAACAAAAAAAACAGAACAAAACAAAACAAAAAAACCAGAATGTGATCAAATATGATCAGGCTGGTATATAGATCAGTGCCACACACTAGATTTTGGGTGTATTTTGGTCTGTTAAAAGAAAGTGCCTCCCAAAATTTTAAAGAAAGAAAAACTTATATATGTACAAAAATCAGGGTTGATATGATGAAGGGATGGAATATGACTGTAAAGATGCAAATTATAAAAAATTGTATAAAAGGAATTGATAAGAATTTGTTTGAAAAAAGAAAGAAGAGGATTTTAAAAAAAAAGGAAAAAAAAAGGGAGAGAATGTGATCAGGCAGGGGAGTAGAAAAAAACCATACACTAGAGATTTAGGGTATATTTTGGTCTGTTAGAAGAAACTGTATCCCAAAATTTTAAAGAGAGAACAACTTATATATATATGCCAAAAATACGGGTAACTACTCTGAAGGGATAGAATATGACTCTAAAAATGAAAAATAAAAATGTTTTTTAAAAAAGGGATTGATAAGATGTTGGTTGAAAAAGGGAAAAAGAAAAATTCAAAAAAAAAGACAGTTAAAAAAAATTATCTTTGAAAGACTAAAGAATCATGGTAAAAAAGCGATGAATTCTATGTGCAGTATTCCCCTAGCGCTGGAGTTCTGCCGTTCTCATTGATTGGTAAACTTGGTCTTGGCTGGCTGTTCTCGCTGATCTTCTGGGGGAGGGGCCTGTTGCCGTGGTTTCCAAATGTCTTTGCCAGAGGTGGAATTGCCCCGCCCTTGCCCGGTCCGGTCTAAGTAATCTGCTCGGGTTTGCTCTCCGGAGCTTTTGTTCCCTGCAAGTTTTCCGTGCAGCTTTGGAGGTGGAGAGTGAAAATGGTGGCCTCCCAATCTCCACCTCGGAGGAGCCAAGAACTCAGGCCCGCTCCTCAGTGCGCCCCCAGAGAAAAACCGTCAGTCACTCCCGTCTCCCTGGTCTCCAGCCGCACTCCGCGCTCACCCGGCCTGTGACCGCGCGTTTCTATCTCTGGCACCCGTGTGGAATCTCCAAACCCTGCAGATCCCTGCAGTGCACTCCTGCACCTCTCCTCCCAGGGGAGGAAGGGGAGTCTCTCCGGATCTGCCGCTTGCTTGGTCCCTGCTGGAGGAGCAGTGGCCCGACTGTGCTGCGGATCACTGTTTATGGCAACCCCGAGCTGAGAGCCCGCTCCTCAGCTCCATCTCTGCAGCTGGCTTCCCCGCTCCGATACCTGGGAGCTCTGCCACACTCAGGCACCCCCAGTCTTTCTGTGACCCCGAGGGTCCTGAAACCACACTGTCCCACGAGGCTTCCACCCCCAGCTTAGCCACTGGAGCGATGTCCCTCAGCGGAGCCGACTTCTAAAAGTTCCGATTTTGTGCTCCGTGGCTCTATCACTTGCCAGAAGCGGCCGACGGAGGCCCCTCCCCCGCCGTCTATCCTTCCGAATATTGCCTCGGATTCACTTCTCCGCACATTCTACCTTCCAGAAAGTGGTCGCTTTTCTGTTCAGAGAGTTGTTGCTATTCTTTTCTTTGATCTCCTGTTGAGTATGTAGGTGTTCAGAATGGTTTGATCCCTATCCAGCTGAATTCCTGAGAGGAGAGGAAATCCAGGTCTCCTACTCCTCCGCCATCTTGCTCCGCCCCCCTGCCTCTTCTTTTTTTTTTTTTTTAGATTTTTATTTATTTATTTGACAGAGAGAGACACAGCGAGAGAGGGAACACAAGCAGGGGGAGTGGGAGAGGGAGAAGCAGGCTTCCCACTGAGCAGGGAGCCCAGTGCAGGGCTCGATCCCAGGACCCTGGGATTATGACCTGAGCCGAAGGCAGACGCTTAACGACTGAGCCACCCAGGCGCCCCTGCCTCTTCTTTTTTTTGAGGTGACTTTTCCCATCTTGTCATTTTTTCCAAAGAAGAATAGATGAATGAGAGAACAAAATGCTAAAAGGGTAAAAATGACCCCAGAAAAATATACACTAAACAAATCAGAAGAGATCCAAAACTGGGAGGAAAAGAAAGGGAAAGAATGAAAAAAAAAAAAAGAATATGATCAGGCTGGTGAATAGATCAGAGCCACACACTAGATTTTGGGTGTATTTTGGTCTGTTAGAGAATGCCTCCCAAAATTTTAAAGAAAGAAAAACTTATATATGTATAAAAATAAGGGTAAATACGATGCAGGGATGGAACATGAGTGTAAAGATGAAAATTATAAAAGAATTTAAAAAAAGGAATTGATAAGGTAAGAATTTTGTTGAAAAAAGAATGAAAAAAATTAAAAAAATAACAACAAAAAAGGGAGAGTATGTGATCTGGCAGGAGACTAGAACAAAGCCATACACTAGAGATTAGGGTATATTTTGGTCTATTAGAAGAAATTGCATCCCCAAATTTTATTTTATTTTTTTATTTAATTTACTTTTTTTTTTTTAAAGATTCTATTTATTTATTTGACAGAGAGAGAGAGAGAGACAGTGAGAGAAGGAACACAAGCAGGGGGAGTGGGAGAGGGAGAAGCAGGCTCCCCACTGAGCAAGGAGCCTGATGCGGGGCTTGATCCCAGGACCTGGGATCATGGCCTGAGCCAAAGGCAGACGCTTAACAACTGAGCCACCCAGGTGCTCCTGTATCCCAAAATTTTAAAGAGAGAAAAACTTATATATATACAAATAATAAGGTTAATTACAATGAAGGGATAGAATATGACTCTAAAAATGAAAATTAAAAAAGATTTAATAAAAAAGATTTGATAAGATGTTGATTAAAAAGGGGAAAAGAAAAATTCAAAAGAGTAGAAAAAGAAAAAAACAAAGAAAATATAAATATTAGCTTTTAAAGACTAAAGAATTATGGGGAAAAAAGCTCTCAATTCTAAGTGCTCTATTCCCCTAGTCCTGGAGTTCTGCAGTTCTCATTGATCGGTAAGCTTGGTCTTGGCTGGCTGTTCTTGCTGATCTTCTGGGGGAGGTATCTGTTGCAGAGATTCTCAAATGTCTTTGCCTGAGGTGGAATTGCACAGCCCTTGCCAGGGGCCAGGCTTCGTAATCTGCTCGGGTTTGCTCTTGGGAGCTTTTGTTCCCTGAAAGCTTTCCGTATAGCTTTGGAGGATGAGAATGAAAATTGCAGCTTCCCAGTATCTGGTCCCAGAGGAGCTGAGAGCTCGGGGCCCTATTCCTCAGTGAGCTCTCATATAAAAGCAGTCAATCACTCCTGTCTCCTTGGTCTCCGGCCGCACTTCATGCTCACCTGGCCTGTTACTGAGCATTTCTATCTCTGGCACACGACCCTGTTTGGAGTCTCCAAACCCAGCAGATTCCTGCGGTGCGCTCCTGAGCCACTCCTCCTGGGGGAGGAAGAGGAGTTTCCCCAGATATGCTGCTTCTTGGGTCCCTGCTGGAGGAATAGTGAACTGACTGTCCCGCAGATCACAGTTTATGACATGTCAGCTGAGATCTCACTTCTCCTTCCGTCTTTGCAGCCGGCTTCTCTGCTCTGATACCTGGGAACTATACCACACTCAGGCATCCTTGATCTTTCTGTGACCCCGAGGGTGCTCCCCTGTTCTATCACTTGCTGGTAGCCGGCTGACAGAGGCTCCCTTCCTCCGTGGTCTATCTTCCCAAATATCACCTCAGATTCACTTCTCCACACGTTCTACCTTCTAGAAAGTGGTCGCTTTTCTGTTCATAGAGTTCCTGCTATTCTTTTCTTTGAGTTTGTAGGTGTTCAGAATGGTTTGATCCCTATCTAGCTGAATTTCTGGGACCAGACGAAATTTAGGTCTCCTACTCCTCTGCCATCTTGCTCCTCCTATCACCTTTTGAGTTTTTTTTTTTTAATGTACGTGAATATATTTTGAGAATATAGCTATACATTTCCTTCTGAGCACTGCTTTAGCTGCATCCCATACATTTTTGTATATTGTTTTTATTTTAATACATTTCAAAGTATTTTCTAATTCTACATGTGATTTTTTTTTCTTTGACCGATTGGTTATTCAAAGTGTGTGAATTTCTACATACTTATGAATTTCCCAAATTTCCTCTTACTCTTGATTTCTAATTTAATTCCATTGTGGTTAGAGAACAGATTTGGTAAATTTCAACCCTTTTAAATTTGCTGAGGTTTGTTCTATTGGTATTCTATTGTTCTATGGTCTATCCTGGAGACTATTCCACATGCACCTGAAGAGAATGTGTGTTCTAGTGTTGTTGGGTGAAATGTTTTTATAAATGTCTGTTAGTTGTGGTTGGTTAATAATGTTATTCAAGTTTTCTATTTCCTTGCTGATCTCTTGCCTAGTCATTCTATTCTTTTATTAAAAGGGAGGTATAAACTGTTTTTGAATTATCCATCTCTTTCTTCATGTATTTTGGGGCTCTTAATGGGTGTTGGGACATTCTTTCACTTTGGTGATTTATGATTTTCTGTTTCTGCAGGTCCTCAAGGTTAGCCAGAGATGAGAGATTAGGGAATTTTCAGGTCTTTCTGGAATATGCCCACTTCCCTGTACATGTGCATCTCCTTTCAGATCCCCAGAAATGTGTTTAAGTTTTCCAAAGTCTCCATGAACATCCTTTTCCTCAAATCATCCTTTTAAGTTTTTGGTCAAACTCTTATTTGTTCCAACAGATATCACTGCCTCAGTGTTTAAACAATTGCCACTAATTGTTTTTAACAAATACCCTGGGGATAAGGCTCCTTGCACAGAATGGGTTCTGCGTCAGGTCAAATAATGATAGGCCCTGTGAATGGGGCTTCTTTGGGGAGGTACTGGACAGGTCATAGTGACAAATCTCTACAGATGAGGCTGTCTGAGGCTCCTTATACACTTTAGTTGCTACAGTGATTCTGATTTTTATAGCTACGATTATTGCAGGACTGCTGTTTTTCAAGATGAATGTGTAGCTGGAGATAGGGAGATGGGAGTAGTACAGGTTAAAACACCATAAATCTCACTGCTCTTACTGGGACTCAGCCATTTTTCTTGAACAGACACTTCTTGGATTGCAGTAAGGCTTTGTTTAATTTCCAGAGTTCTGAAAAAAAGTTGATTTTGCCACTCTTCTTTTCTATTTTTTTAAGATTTATTTATTTATTTTGAGAGAGAGAGAGAGAGAGAGAGAAAGAGAGAGCAAGTGCACGAGTGGGGGAGAGGGGTACAGGGAAGGAATCTCAAGGAAATTCCCCACTGAGTGGGGAGCCTGACACAGGGCTCCATCTCTTGATCCCAAGACCACAACCTGAGCCAAAATCAGGAGCTGCTTGACTGAGTCATTCAACTCACTCAACCGACTGAGCCACCCAGGCTCCCCTGATTTTGCCACTGTTCTTATTGCTTATAAAGGAGTGGATTTTTGGAAGTCCTTTGCATTCTTGGAAGTTCCCTGTATTGATTTTATATAAGTGTTGCTAGATATCAAGATATATTCTTGGCAAGTCTTTTAGGTCTCTGAAGTTAGGCACTTACTCCTGCTAAAGAAAAGTCAGGATTCCATCTTTTTCTGCTCCAAGAGGCAGATGATTAGTTGCCTAAACTTAAGTGTCTTGCCTATTCAACTGCAGTCCCCTGTGAAGATCTGAACACCCAGGTCTTCCAGTAGAAGATAAATTTTGGTTTAATGTTGACATTTCGAAGCCCTGACTGGACTTTTGTTAAAGGGTAAGAAAGAGCAGGGCTGAGCTAATAAAGGAGAACAAGTAGAAGGAAGAAGAGGAGAAGGGGGAAGTAGAGGAGGAGAAATGAGAAAGAAACCATATACCTGTATTCAATTCTGGAAATTACTTATGGAAGATAAGTTATGGAAGGATTAGATGACATGAAGCATAAAAGGAAGTCTTGAAAAAGTCTTATGGTTGGTCTTAATATGAAGTCCAGGACTCCATAGTCAAGAATTTTTGGGGACTCTGGAGAAGAAAGTCATCCTACACAAGCCCTCTTTGTAATTATTCTCTAACTAGAGAGTTTCAGGAGAAATTAATAAGGTATGATTATCAAAGCAAAGAGAATACATATCCATGTGATAGAAGGAAAGCCTGCAACATCTTTAGGTCTCATGTTGTTTGACTGTACTGAGTAGCTGCTAGACTCCATGTTAGATGAGGGTTCAGATTGGGTAGTAGGTATTCTAAAGGAAGCCTGAAAAACATATGGTCATTGAAGCTGCAGTGTAGTCAGGGTTAGAGCAAAGGAGTGCACTAGGGGAATGTGGGGAATGTGGGGTAGGACATTGGGTCTGGGGCAGGGGGCATGCTATAGAAGGAGCTTTGTATTGGAGACCTGAAGCCCAAGGAGGAGTTACTGAGATGGAGCTGGGTGGGACTGGAGAGAAGTGTGGTGAACACATTAAGACAGGGAGCAGTGTGTCCCTGGACTGTTTGAGGCATGCCAATGTCACAGGGTGAGTTGTCATAGGGTTTGACAAGGTGCCTGGAAGCCACACTGCAAAGACCCAAAGTGCCATGCTAGGGAGTCACTGACTAGAGGGGCAACATAGCCAATGTGTATTTATGGATCATTAATCTAGAGCCAAGACAAGGGAGAGATTGGAGGTGGGGTAGATGAGAGCAAGGGCGTCCTAAGGGGATGTCACTGTGGTAGTCTAGGTGATCAATGACACAAGACTGGACTAGGCAGTGGTTGTGGGATACTGGCAGTGGGCTGATGGTTTAGTTTGAAGGAGGGACCATTGAGCAGTGACTTACTGGATGTAGGTAGGAAGTAAAGGGAAGAATGTAGCTTGATGTCTAGACTTCCAGCTTTGACATCTGGGTGTGGTACCAAGTATCAAGCCTAGGAATGAGGAAGAGAGTATGGCTGGTGGGGACCACCAGCAAATACATTCATTCAACTCCTCTTTAGTGCTTATGTGGCCCTCTGCTGGTCCCTGAGGATACTATGGCACACCAGGAACCAATGTTTCATGCATGGAGGAGGAAGACAAGCACACAGATGGTGACTACACAAGACCACAGGTGCCATGAAATGGGGACTGTGGGCTTCAGAAAAAAGACATGTAGTGTTCTGTATGTGTAAAAGGCTTGGAGGAGAGAGACTTTGTAAGCATGGCTGGAATGAGGATTGGGAGCAGCGAATGGAGCTGTGGGCAGACAGAGACCCAGCCAGACCAGCAAGTGGAGTGGGAAGGTCCTGCAAGCCAGCAGCTGTGCTGAACTTTGTCCTGAGGGAAATGCTGAGCACTGGAGGGGCTGAGAATGGGTGTGGCTTGAGTCTAGCAGGACATTTAGGTAGGAATGTCCAGTGGGCCTTTAGGATATGGGGTGCAATGTGAAGGAGTAACACTCAGCTGAGGATAGAGATCTGGGATTTATCTGCCTGTAAGTACTGGGAGCCAAAGAGAGGGAGATGGGTGGTGGGTGGTGAGGAAACTGTACAGTGGTCAGCAAGGTGAAGGCTTTATCCCAACATAATTCATAACAGTCAGGCCCAAGTTCCCCAGCCTGCTGATGAGATGTGAGGTGTGTGAGGTCTTTACATGTGCTCTTTCTGCCTCTGACATAGTCTCTCTGCACACCTTTCCCAGTCACCTTGGCCTTGGATAGCTCCTACCTTCCTTTAACATCTAGCCCCGGAAGCTTGCCCTGAACCTGGGCCTTAGCTGGATATGGGGCTTTTGCATCAGGGCTTCCTGCAAGCCCTCAGCACAGACCTCCCTCTCCTGCTTTGGCTCTCGGTCTACTTTAGGGCTGGTCCCCAGGCCATGACCTCCAGTCCACAGGACTCTTCTGCCTGAGCACAGTGCCTGCACAGCAGGTGACCAGGGAATGTCTGACTTGGATATTTGCTACCTATATAGCATTAGAAACACATAAACTGTCAAACACTTTTCCTTTCTTTCATGTTTCTATTGCTGAATTCATGTTAAATGGATTTTTAGAAGGATGAGTGCAATTTATATTTTAAATATATAAAGTACAGGACTGGGAAGGGACCCTGGCTGAGTAACTATTATGATGCAGGCATTGTTTTAGGTACTTGTCTTAGTGCCTTGATCCAGGATCTGCTACATAATTTGCAGGGTATAGTGCAAAATGATGAGCAGAGTCCCTTGCTCAGAAGTTACTAAAATTTCAAAACAGCAGAGAATTAACCCCCCTCAGGGGGCTGTTCTGAGCCTCCAGCCTGTATGACAGCATAGGTTGTAGGCTCATAAAGCCGGCTCTGGCTTAATTGTACAACAACCCTGCAACAGAACATAGCTATCTTTATTTTATGGACTAAGAGCGGATGAGTAACTGACCAAGGTTATTTAGCAAATGAACTATGTAGCTAGGAATCAAACCTAAAGATTCCTAATCCAAAGCCCTCAGTTTTCTCAAAGCTCTGTGTGATAAATATTTTTATTGTATTAGTTTGAACCATATGAAACTGCCATTTTTGAAGATTAAGAAATAGTAGGTTATTGGCATTTTCATAGTGTTCAATCTAATACATTCCCTTTACTGACACTCATCTTTGTCTTTTATGTAAGTCAGGATGGTCCTTGTAGATTACCTGAAGCCCACATTATGAAGCCCACAAGGCCTCCAGCCTGGCCATTCTGGCTGTGGAATAATTTAGCCCCTCCTTGTCCCAGCACATGACTGGTGGTAGTCCCTCAGCCATGGCTATGATCTCAGAATTATGTATGATTGTTAGGGGTGCAGAAGACTGTCCTTATCCCTTTAGATCCCCAATGCATGTTCAGGGTGGCTTGTGCGGATTTGTCCTATCTGGGCTCAGCTGAAGGCTGACCAGAATTGCTGCTCTTCTGGCAAGAATACAGTTCCACAAAGGGTCTGGTATATAGTAAGTGCTCAGAAAATGTTTGTTGAATGTTTCTGATCAGTGAATTAATGCCCTCCAGGAAAGAATCCAGTGAGGTGTCCCTTTTATATACTGCTGAAATATCTGTAAATTAGCAATAGAGAAATTACAGAGAACAATTTGGCAATATGTACCTGTAGCCTTAAAGTGTTAAACTTCTACCCATTCATCACAGTTCTGAGGAATTAATCTGAAATGAGGACAAAATTTTAACAATATTCATGTGTCTTGGAGTGCTGTTTGTAACAGTGAAAATAGGGAACAAAACACGTGCACATTTATAGGTGAGTAGCCAAGGAAATGAAGGTACATCCATTTGATGGAACATTTTGCAACCTACATTGCATGGTTACTACTAGCTATTTGAGAAGATGTGAAAATGTTTATAAAATGTTTTAAGAAAAAAGCAGAATGGAATAATGTGTGAAGAACTAAGTAACATTATTATAAGGTAAAAAGAAATCTTAACATTTTTGAGAGATGAGTCTGAAGAGTATTTGTTAAAGATCAATAGTACCAGTGCCTTGGCATTGGGAATGTGGGTGATGTTCTTCCTCTACTGTTAGATTTTCTAATTTTCTAAATCACTACAATGAGGGTGAAAGCTCATATACCGGGGAAGGACAGGGGCTCTGTTAGTGTTCCTTCCATGAGCCTCCTCTGGTCCCACATTTGACTCTCTTGGCAGACTCTCTGTTTACTTGTTCTTGAGTCTGAGGCCCTGTTGGTAGGCCTTGGACTCTCCTTGGGCCTCAGCCCCCTTTGCTCAGGTGGAGGATGTGGTATAAGCTCCCTACTCAGGTGCCTGGCTCTGGCTGGCACATCTGCCTCCAAACCACAGCTGCACTGACTCCAAGCCCAAGCCATCCATGTCCAGAATTTTCCCTGGATCTGGCCAACTTTTGAATAATACCATGCTCCAAGTCTTTCACTCCATAGTGCTGCCCAAGCAAATTTCAGCCAATCTGATTTCACAGCTCTGTCCTGCACTGATGGGGACAGATGTAGCAGGAGTGCCCTGCTGGAGATAAGGCATTGAGAGGGAGGTCCTGATTTAAGGAGAAAATGGATGAGTTCAGTTGGAAAATGTTGAGCTTAGTATGGTTTTGAAACAGAAAAAAATGTTTTGTCATCAGATTTTAATGACATAAGTAGAATGTAGTCACATGGAGTAACGGAGAAAGTATGGACTTACCAACTATATGACCTAAGGGCAATAAATGAAGTACACTAAGACCCAATTTCCTCATCTTTAAATGGTGGTGATAATTCCTAACATTCAGCGCTTCTGTAATGGATAGAAATAGCATTGTGATGAGACATGAACCAGTGGTGTTCTGGATGAATTGGCGGTTGTTCCTCAGGCAGGGTCCCAGGGCCTCTGGCTGACTCCTGTGCCAATACCCAAGCCCCCAAGGTTATGGGCACCTGAGAATGGGACATTCCTGTAACTCCTACTGCAAAGCTCAAAGACTTTCAAATCAGTTAGGTGATCCTTGCTCCCTCCTAATTCCTCAGCAAATAGGACAGTTTACCTGTCTTAGTTCATACCTGTTGTCCCAGTAAAGTTATTCATAGCATCTTGTTCATTCTAAAAGTGTCCTAGTTTGGACACTAAAGAATATGGTCACACTACCCGTAAATATGCAAGATGGCAGAGATCAGGGTCCCCTTCTGAAGCATGGACGGTGATGAATCCAGCCACACCTGCAGCAAACGAAGCTCGCTTTGGGGTGGAGAGAATCTGGGGGCTGTCTGCATCCTGAGAGCTTCTGCTTCTGCTTTAACTGCTGTTTGTCTGTTTGTGTCTCTTACCTTACCCCTTGAACAATGGGCATCATGAGCAGGATCAAGTCTACCCTGGAAGTGGGAGAGAGCTCCTCTGGGTATTTTGGTTGAGTGGGGATAGCAGGAGGTGCAGTGTTGGTTGGGGGTTATATTCACACTCAGCTGTGGCTCTAGAGGTGTATATTCCATGAAAGGAGATTTGGCTAATCTGGCTGCTTGCAGCTCTGTGTTGGGGGGCAGCCCAGGCCTCTGCTGGCCTGTGCAGTATGGGGCAGCCCTGCTGGTCCTGTGAAGCTGACACATGTCCTGTTAAGGGAAAGAGATGCCATGGGGGGCTCAGGTCTGCATTTCAGAAAGAAAGAAGTGGGCAGAAAGAAGGAATCTATCATTCTGGACACCTTAATGGGGTTCCCTCAGGCAGAACCATTTATAGTTCTTAGAAAAGGAGTGGAGAAATTGAGAGGCTGCTCAATCTTCAACCATAGAAGAGACATAGGGAAGGTGTTGGGCCTGCAAAGGCAGAGACCTGAACAGGGTGCAGAGAAAGGACAAACCTGGGAGCCCATAAAGAAGCTGCAGGTGGAGCAGCTGTGGGAAAGGGAGGCAGGGATAGACCAGGATGAGGCGCTCTGTGGAGGACACTTCTGTAGAGAGCTTTGGCTCTAGTCCCTACCATGGACCTCACAAAAAGAGTGAGGGGACAAGGACAAAGCATGTCCATTGCATCAGGGACACATTGAAGTGGACTCTGGGCGAGAACACCTACAGCTCTGGCACATTTTGTGAGGGTGCCAGAACATCCCTGCAACCTGACCAGAGCACCTCTTTCCAGGATCATGGACAAAGTTTCTGCTTAAGCATGGAAACTGTATCATCTGGGTTGTCCTCACCCACTGACATACATGTGCAGCCCCTGGTGGGTGCACAGATAGAACTCAGTTATGGCTCTGGGTTCATGGAGGGGTGAGTCATTGGAGCAGGAGAAAATAGAGAGGAGTAAATGAGTAAACACAGAGATAAATGTTCCATCCCTCTCCTCATGAGGAATGTCATTCTAGTCATGCTCTTGCTGAAAAGAAGGTCCTTTCCAGCCAGAAGGTCCTTTCCAGCATGAGGTCTTGACTTGCCCCAGGGTAGTGCTTCCTCTGACATGTGAGGGTGTTTGTAAAGGTAGTGTCTTTCCAGGTGTCTTGGCATCATTAAGCACATTAGAAAGATCATGGTCTGACATCCCATTTCCTCCAAACAGCATTCAAAGCATTGGCATCCCCCAGGTGTCTGAGCCATAACCTGGGACCTCCCCCTCTCTCTGCACCCCATCAGTATAACCATGTACTTACCCATTCCACATACCAGCCAGTGCTACTTGGTTGAAGTCTTTGCCATACAGCACCCCCAGCTCCTATGGGCACATTGGCCCCCAATCCACTTCCAGAATGCATGGCTTCCAGAATGATCTTTGCAACACTTAACTGCTGCCCAGTTGAAGAGTCTGGCAGGCTTGAGGGATCAGCTCCCAGATTCTTAGTGTGGGGAACAAGCCCTTTGTCCTATACCCCAGCCTCTAGCTCAGTGTTGTGGCCCTGTGCAACAAGGTTCCACAAATGTTTTCTGTGTGTACCAACGGGTGAGCTGGTTGGCTCCCTGTGTTATCTGTAGGCATCAGTAAATGCACATCTATTTATGTAAACACTCATTGCCTTCAGTTTGCCTCCCTGCCAAGCATCTCTCCTAATTAGGTTAATTGGGTTTGCACCTCTGTGGCTGCTGACCGGGCCTCACCCCCGCAGAGCCGGCTCCTGTGGAGCTACAGGGAGCTCCATTCTCCAAAGACATGGGAGGGGATGCTTGCTAACAGGCTTTGGAAGAAAACACAGCCAATTATCAGGGCTGCTTTGGAACGGTCCATGGGCCTGCTGAGTTAGCATAGGAAGTACAGATGCAAAGAAGATATACCCACACTCCCCTCCTGATAACTGAAAGCTATGGGAACACAGAGGTGTGGTCCTTATCTAGGCCTGCATCATGGAAATGGCTGGGAAGGCTTCTTGGAGAAGGGGAGGTCTAAGTGTCATACCTTGAATAAACAAAGGGTCCTAAGTAATCAAGAAAGGGGAAGTAAAGAAGGATTTTGTGATCAATGAGCAAGATGAGCTCTGCAATGTAAGGGTACTCACCATGGTGGAGCCATGCTGACCACTGCAGCGGAAGGAAGAATCCCCAGGAGCATGGACATCTGGTCTTGGTGCAGTTGTTCTGAAATGCCCTGAGGGGCATCTGTGTGTCGTACTTACATTTCCCAGGGCACTATGCACATGTGTGTAGCAAAAGCCACTGGAGGGACAGGAAGTCACATCCTGACTCAGAAGGGCTGGTTCTACACTTCCCCAAGGATGAACCATGTAGTTATGTGGCACATTTTATGCTGTTTAAAATAATTTGTTTGTTTATTAAACCAGTAATATTTCATATGGTGGGAAGTCTGACAATACAGATAATAAGAGAATATAAAAAAACACCTATCATCTGAAACTCCCAAATTGCTGATATAAAGTGTATGTATGAGTTGGAGGTGAAAAATAGCAATTTGTTATTGTTTAATTTGTATTCCTTTGACTATTAGGGAGTTTAAGCTTTTTTTGTTGTTTTCTATTGCACATTTACATTTGCTCTTTTAGAAACTAAGCATTTGCTTCTTGGCTGTTTTGTTTTGTTTTTGATTTGCAAAAACTTACATTTGGAAAGATATGAACAATTTGATGAATATAGCAAATATTTCCCCAAATGATGTTTGTCTTTTAACTTTATGATTTTGCATTTTTACTACTCAGAAATGTTTATTGTCAATATAGTTGGCTCTATCATTCTTTACCTTTATGGTTTTGTTTTTGGTATTATGTTTAAAAACATATCCCCCACTCCAATTTATATAAATAGTCATTTAGGTATCTGTCAAATAATTCTATGGTTTTACTTTACATTTAATTCTTTAGGTTCTCTGTAATTTGTTCAGTGCACGGCACAAGGGTGAGATCTAACCTAATTCGTTTTCCCAAATGATCGGTTCCTCATTTATTTGAAATGCCACCATTCTCATGTACTAATTAGTCTTATTTATACTTGAATTATTTTCATAACTTACATTCTCTTCTAATGATTTGACTGTGTCTCCTCCATCAACACCAAAATGTTTTAACTATTTTAGTTTCTTGCTGGTTTTTAATATCTGGCAGGACTTGTTTCTCTTGAATATTCTACTTAAAATTTTTTTTCTCTCTTCTTTGTTCATAGATGAAATTTAGAATTTTTTGTTGAGTTCTAAAAGCTCCTCATTGCTGGTTATCTAATTTCTATTTTTTTCTTCTGATAGCATGAGTGTATATGTGACCCAAAAAGATGTGGGTGATATTTTCCCTGCTGGGGCTCCAAGAGAAAAATGTTTTCTTGATAAAAAGGAACTCACTTATCTGGTATGTATCATTTCCCTTTTCATCCTGCCTGGAATGTGGCTGAGATGTCTGGAGCAATAGCAGCTACCTTGTGCAGTTGATGTAACAGAAGAGGTTAAAAAAGATAATGGAAAGATAAAGGAAATAGGGTCCCTTTTGCCATCATGCAGCTGCCCATACCAGTACTTGATTCTGTATCTCTGAACTTTCTGTTAAAAAAGAAAAAATAAATCCATTTTTGACTAAATTACTATAGTGGGATTTCCATTATATGCAATCTCAATCCTAGTAGTACAAATTCTATTTGGATTTTAATTGAATTTTTTTACATTGACTGGTTATTGCCGCACTGCAATATTAAGACATTCTATCCAGTCTCATCATATGTATTGCAGAATTTAGATTCAGTCACTTGCTGTCATCATTCTATCACAGTATCTGTTCACTCATGTTGCTCAGGCCATATTCATAAGGAACCCCCTTTCCATCCTCTCCCTACTTAGGTTCTGACTACCTATCTCTTCCTGAAATACTACCTACAACACTGTTCACCATGAGCTCTCTCTTTTCTAAGTTCCTGTGCTATGGTTCCACTTGATCTGGTGGTCAACAATGGTTGGGGGCAGGAGAGGGAGTGTCTTTAAGAAACAACAGTCTCAAAGGTTCTGGTTCAAGATGGTGACACAGGAAGATCTTGAACTCACCTCCTCCATGGATACACCAAATCTATAGCTATATATGAATTAATTTCCTCTGGGGTGGGGGAACTAAGCCAAAACCTGACAAACCATCTCCTTCACATTGGGCAAACAAGAAGAAAACTACATGGAAGCACGTAGGAAAGACTGAGTCACAATCCCACCATAAACCCCACCCCAGGCTTGGTGACTCACACTTGGAAGGGAACTCAACACCAAGAGCTTCTCCCTGAGAAACAAAAAGTTTTTTCCCCACACCAAGCACCCAGCTATTAAGACCAGCACCTGAGAGACAAGCCAACCAAACATCTGTCTTTGAAGACCAACTGAGCTCCCACCCATGAGACCCATGAGGCTGCAGTGAACTGAGAAACAGCTCTTGAAGTGCTTACACACAGATTCACCTGCCCCAGGGCCCCATGCAGAAGCAGCCCTTTGAGAAGTGTCCAGAATTTATGTGAAAGAGACTCATTTGTTAATTTTAAAGTGTTGGTCCGAGGGGCATGGGTCTTCTGGGATACTATCTGGTGATAGAGGTTGGTGGATGCTATCTTCCTGCTCTCCCTCCGCCTTGCTAAAGGTGGTAGGCACCATTTTATTTTCTTTTTCTTTTCTTCTCTCTCTCTCTCTTTTTTCTTTTTTGGGCAGGTACCATCTTTGCACTCCCCCTCTGCCTCATTCTTGCCAATGGGCATCATCTTTACTTTCTCTGTCTGCCAGGCTCCAGATTGCCAGTATCTCCTAGATGGGAACTTCTACACATGTCTGGTGCCCTAGTTTTTTATGTCTGGGGACCCAGGTTTTGCAGCAGCCACCCAGGGGATACCCCTTGATCTCCTGGCTCTGGAGCCCAAGGAGGTTTGCATTCCTGGGTCCCATGGGACTATAATATTGGAGAGATAGTTCTTGGCAGACTACCACTCCAGAGCACTGCACAGACAGCAAACTGAAACACACCTTCAGTCTTTCTGAAAAAGAAGTCTATTTGGTTTTTCAAGAGCTTTAGCCTCAGGGACAGGCTTCAGGTTTTGCACAAATAGGGGCCTATGGCAGGGCTCTTAAAGAATGGAGGTGAGTAGATGCAATCTTTGTGCTATTCATCTGCCTTGCTCCAGTTTGCTGATATCTTCCAGAAACAAACTCTGGTGCTTTGGCTTTTGAAGCTGATTCTAGGGGACACCTCTACATTACCTCGCTTTGGTGGCCAACAGGGCTTATGCTTGTGGGTCCCATAGGACTATAGTCAATGGAGAAAGAGTTCTTAAACAGCTACCACCCTCAGAGCACAGCAAGAGGTAACCAGCACATGAGCTTAGTCTTTCTGTGAAAGCGGTCTATTAGCTTAGTATCATAACTGCAGCCCAAGAGGCAGGCTTCTAAGTAAACACATATCTAAGGGCTGACTGTAAACATTTCCTGAGACATTGGAGGGTGAACACTATCCTCATGATTTCCCTCTGCCATCCTCCAGAGCACCAGTATCTCTCAGAGGGGAAATTTTATATGTCTGGCACCCCAATTTTTATGTCTGGTGTTCTGGTTTTTATGCCTGCTGCCCAGAGGATAACCCTTGATCACTTGGCTCTCATGGTCAGGGAAGCTTATTTCTGGGTCCCACAAGACTGTAACAATTGAGACATTACTGGAAGGCTACCACCCCCAAGGGACTGTGCAGACAGCAGATGGAAACACACCCTCAACCTTTCTGAGAAAGAAGCCTTCTTGCTTGTGCTAGAGCTCCAGCCTTAGGGGCAGGCTTCCCATTTGGCACATGGTCTAAAAGCTATGGAAGTGCACTCAGGGAATACAGGCTGGGAGGTAGGATATCATTGCCCTTTCTCTTTACCCCATTACAACTCACTGGTATCTTCTAGTTGGAGCTTATACATTCATACATTCATCTGGAGCCCTGATTTCTTTTAAAGATTGATTTATTTGAGAGAGAGAGAGAGAGAGAAAGGGAGGAGGGGCAGAGGAAGAGGGAAAGAATGCTGAGTGAGGAGCCTGAAGTGGGGCTTGATCTCAAGGCCCTGAGATCATGACCTGAGCCAAAATCAAGAGTCAGACACTCAACTGACTAAGCCACCCAGGCACCCCCTGGAGCCCTGGTTTTTGTGATTGTTGTCCAGGGAACATCTCCAGATCTCCTGGCTCTGGTTGCCAGCCTGATCTCACAGGATAGCATACATTTACAATTTTTAAAAAGCTGCTACCTGAGGGTCTGGATTCCAATCAGCCTGAATTTAGATACTGAATGAGATTGTTCCTTTTGGGACATTGACTGGTCTTGGCACACCCTCAACTACTGGGAGCTACTGAAAAGAGAATAGGCTGCTTGGACAATCACAGAGACAAGCAAGAGCTAGGGCATGGTTGAATGATAGGTTTATCTCTTACACAAGGGCAACCTCTTAATACTGGGAGAGGTGGGTGTTTCATCTAATGTGTAGAAACAAACACAGAGAGTCAAACAAAATGAAGAAACAGAAATAAGTTCCAAACAAAAGATAAAGATAAAACGTCAGGGGGATGGAAAAAAAAAAAAAAAAAACCTTAATGAGGTGGAGATAAGTAACTTACCTGATAAAAAGTTGAAAGTAATGGTCATAAAGATGCTCACCAAACCTCGGAGAAAGCAGATGAACACAGTGATAACTACAACAAAGAGATACAAATTATAAGAAAATATCAAACAGAAGTTACAGAGCTGAAGAATATAATAACTGAAAAAAACAAGCAAACAAACCCTAGAGGGGCTCAACAGCAGACTAGATAAAGCAAAAGAAAGGATCAGTGAGCTTGAAGACAGGACAGAAGAACTCATCCAATCAGAGCAGCAAAAAGAAAAAAAAAGAATAAAAAAAAATTAAAAAAAAAACAACAAAACAAGAGTGAGGCTAGCTTATGGGGCCTAGGGGACAGTATCAATTAAACTAACATTTGCCTTATAGGGGTCCCAAAAGGAGAAGAGAGGGAAAATAGGGCAGAAAACTTATTTGAAGAAATAATAGCTGAAAACTTTCCTAACCTGGGGAAGGAAACAGACATTCAGAGTCAGGAATCCTGAATATATAATATATAATCCTGAATATAATCCAAATATAATGAACCCAAAGAGATGCACACCAAGACACATTATAATTAAATTGTCAAAATTTAAAGACAAGGAAAGAATCTTAAAATCAGCAAGAGACCAACTTGTTACCTAAAAGGGAACCTCCATTATACTATAAGTGGATTTTTCAGCAGAAACTTTGCAGGTCAGAAGAGAGTGGCACAGTACATTCAAAGTGCCAAAAGAAAGACTTCTGACCAAAAATATGCTAACTGAGGATGATATCATTTAGAATTCAAAGAGAGATAGAGTCTTTCAACAACAAAAGCTAAAGGAGTTCATCACCACTAAATCAGTCTTACAAGAAATGTTAAAGGGACTTGTTTTAGCCATAAAGAGTGTTAATTAGTAACAAAAAACAAATGAAAATATAAATTTCACTGGTAAAGGTAAATATATAGTAAGGTGTGGATTGATCACTTAGAGTTATTCACATAGAGCTAATATGAAGGTTAAAAGACAAAAGCAGAGCTTTTGCACAGCAAAGAAAACAGTCAACAAAACTAAGAGGCAACTCATGGAATGGAGAATATATTTGCAAATGACATTTCAGATAAAGGGCTGGTATCCAAGATCTATAAAGAACTTATCAAACTCAACACCCAAAGAACAAATAATCCAATCAAGAAATGGGCAGAAGACATGAACAGACACTTCTCCAAAGAAGACATACAAATGGCTAACAGACACATGAAAAAATGTTCAACATCACTAGCAATCAGGGAAATACAAATCAAAACCACAATGAGATACCACCTTATACCAGTTAGAATGGCAAAAATTAACAAGACAGGAAACAACAAGTGTTGGTGAGGATATGGAGAAAAGGGAACCCTCTTACACTGTTGGTGGGAATGCAAGCTGGTACAGCCACTCTGGAAAATTAAAGCCACTCAAGACATTAAAATTAGAGCTACCCTATGACTCAGCAATTGCACTACTAGGTATTTAACCCAAAGATACAGATGTAGTGAAAAGAAGGGGCACGTGCACCCCAATGTTCATAGCACACAATAGCCAAACTGTGGAAGGAGCTGAGATGCCCTTCAGCAGATGAGTGGATAAAGAAGATGTGGTCCATATATACAATGGAATATTACTCAGCCATCAGAAAGGATGAATACCTACCATTTGCATTGACATGGATGGAACTGGAAGGGATTATGCTAAGTGAAATAAGTCAAGCAGAGAAAGTCAATTATCATATGGTTTCACTCATATGTGGAGCATAAGGAATAGCACAGAGGACCACAGGGAAGGGAGGGAAAATTGATTGGGAAGAAATCAGAGAGGGAGACAAACCATGAGAAACTCTGGACTCTGGGAAGCAAACTGAGGGTTACAGAAGGGAAGGGGGTTAGGGGGATGAAGTAATAAGGTGATGGGTATTAAGGAAGGCACGTGTGGTGATGAGCACTGGGTGTTACACGCAACTAGTGAATCATTGAACACTACATCAGAAACTAATGATGTACTACTATATGCTGGCTAACTGAACATAATAAAAAAAAGACAAAAGTAGTAAAAATAATCATAACTACAATAATTAAGGGATACACAAGATAAAAAATATGTGCATGTAAAATATGACATCAAAAACATGACACATGGAGGGAGAGTACAAATGTAGAGCTTTAGAATACACTCAAACTTGTCATCAACTTAAATTAGACTGTTATAAACATAAGTTGTTATATGTAAGCCTCATGGTAACCACAAAGCAAAAACCTTTAGTAGATACACAAGAGATAATGAAAAAGGAACCTATGCATGCCACTAAAGAAAGTTATCAAACTACAAAGAAAGGGAGCAAATGAAGAAATAACTACCAAACAACTAGAGAACAATTAACAAAATGCAAGTAAGTATACCTATCAAAAATTATTTTAAGTGTAAATGGACTAAGTTCTCCAATCAAAAGAGATACAGTGGTTAGATGGATAAAAAACAAGACCCATCTATGTATTGCCCACAACAGACTCACTTCAGACATAAGGAAACATGCAGACTGAAAATGAAGGGATGGAAAAAGATATTCCATGCAAATGGAAACCAAAAGAAAACTGAAGTAGTTACATCAGACAAATAGAATTTAAAACAAAGACTGTAATAAGAGACAAAGAAGGGCATTACATAATGATAAAGGGGTCAATCCAACAACAGGATATAACACTTGCAAATATATATGCACCCAACACAGGACACCTAACTATGTGAAGTAAATGTTAAGAGACCTAAAAGGAGAAATAACAATATAACAACAGTAGAGGTATTTAATACCCTATTTCGATCAGCGCATAAATCATCCAGGCAGAAAATCAATAAGAAAACATCAACCTTCAATTATGTGTTTGATGAGTTGTACCTAACAGACATTTACAGAATATTCCCTCAAAAAGCAACAGAATGCACATTCTTCTTAAGCACACATCAGATATTCTCCAGGATAGATCATCTGTCAGGCCACAAAATAAGTAAAGTTTGAGAAGGTTGAAATAATACTGAGCATCTTCTTGATCACAATGGTATGAAACCAGAAATCAATTACAAGAAGAAAACTGGAAAATTCACAAATATGTGGGGATTATTAAGTAACATGCTACTGAATAACCAGTGGCTCAATGAAAAAATCAAAAGTGAAATAAAAAAATACCTTGAGACAAATGGAAATACAACATACCCAAACTTAATGGGATGCAGCAAAAGCAGTTCTAAGAGGGAAGTTCACAGTGATAAATGCTTACCTCAGGAGTCAAGAAAAATCTCAAATAAGTAACCAATTTTACACGTCAAGGAACTACGAAAAGAACAAACAAAGCCCGAAGTTGATAAAAGGAAGGAAATGACATAGATCAGAGAAGAAATAAATAAATAAGAGATTATTTTTTTTTATTAACATATAATGTATTATTTGTTTCAGGGGTACAGGTCTGTGATTCGTCAGTCTTACACAATTCACAGCGCTCAACATAGCACAATACCCTCCCCAATGGCCATCACTCAGCCACCCCATCCCTCCCAAGCGCCTCTGCTCCAGCAACCCTCAGTTTGTTTCCTGAGATTAAGAGCCTATTATGGTTTGTCTCCCTCTCTGGTTACATCTTGTTTCATTTTTCCCTCCCTTCCCTGTTAATCCTCTGTCTTGTTTCTCAAATTCCTCATACCATTGAGCTCATATGACACTTGTTTTTCTCTGATTGACTTATTTCACTTATCATAATACCCTCTAGTTCCATCCATGTCGTTGCAAATGGCAGGATATCATTTTTTTTTGATGGTTGCATAATATTCCATCGTATATATATATATACCACATCTTCTTTATCCATTCATCTGTTGGTGGACATCTAGGCTCTTTCCATAGTTTGGCTATTGTGGACATTGCTGCTATAAACATCGGGGTGCATGTGCCCCTTCGGGTCACTACATTTGTATCTTTGGGGTAAATACCCAGTAGTGCAATTGCTGGGTCATATGGTAGCTCTATTTTCAACTTTTTGAGGAACCTCCATACTGTTTTCCAGAGTGGCTGCACCAGCTTGCATTCCCACCAACAGGGAAGGCGGGTTCCCCTTTCTCTGCATCCTCACCAACATCTATCATTTCCTGACATTAATTTTAGCCATTCGGACTGGTGTGAGGTGGTATCTCATTGAGGTTTTGATTTGGATTTCCCTGATGTTGAGCAATGTTGAGCACTTTTTTTTTATTAAAGATTTTTATTTATTTACTTATTTATTTATTTATTTATTTATTTATTTATTTAACAGAGATAGAGAGCACAAGTAGGCAGAGCGGCAGACAGAGGGAGAGGGAGAAGCAGGCTCTCCACCGAGCAGGGGGCCCGATGCGGGGCTCGATCCCAGGACCCTGGGATCATGACCTGAGCTGAGGGCAGCTGCTTAACCGACTGAGCCACTCAGGCGCCCCTGTTGAGCACTTTTTCATGTGTCTGTTGGCCATTTGGATGTCTTCTTTGGAAAAATGTCTGATCATGTCTTCTGCCCATTTCTTGATTAGATCATTTGTTTTTTGGGTGTTGAGTTTGATAAGTTCTTTATAGATTTGGATACTAGCCCTTTATCTGATATGTCATTTTCAAATATCTTCTCCCATTCTGTCGGTTTTGTTGACTGTATCCTTTGCTGTACAAAAGCTTTTTATCTTGATGAAGTCCCAATAGTTCATTTTTTGCACTTGCTTCCCTTGCCTTTGGTGATGTTTCTAGGAAGAAGTTGCTGTGGCTGAGGTTGAAGAAGTTGCTGCCTGTGTTCTCCTCAAGGATTTTGATGGATTCCTGTCTCACACTGAGGTCTTTCATCCATTTTGAGTCTATTTTTGTGTGTGGTGTAAGGAAATAGTCCAGTTTCATTCTTCTGCGTGTGGCTGTCCAATTTTTCCAACACCATTTGTTGAAGAGACTGTCTTTTTTCCATTGGACATTCTTTCCTGCTTTGTGGAAGATTAGTTGACCATAGAGATGAGGATCCATTTCTGAGCTCTCTATTCTGTTCCATTGATCTATGTGTCTATTTTGTGCCAGTACCATACTCTTAATGATTAGAACTTTGTAATAGAGCTTGAAATCAGGCAACATGATGCCACTAGCTTTGCTTTTCTTCTTCAAAATTCCTCTGGCTATTTGGGGTCTTTTGGGTTCCATATAAATTTTAGGATTATTTGTTCCATTTCTTTGAAAAAAGTGGATGGTATTTTGATAGGGATTGCTTTAAATGTGTAGATTGATCTAGGAAGCATAAACATTTTCACAATATATGTTCTTCTAATCCATGAGCATGGAACATTTTTCCATTTCTTTGTGTCCTCCTCAATTTCTTTCATGAGTATTCTATAGTTTTCTGAGTACAGATCCTTTGCCTCTTTGGTTAGATTTATTCCTAAGTATCTTATGGCTTTGGGTGCAATTGTAAATGGGAGTGACTACTTAATTTCTCTTTCTACTGTCGTCTTGTTGGTGTATAGGAATGCCACTGATTTCTGTGCATTGATTTTTATATCCTGCCACTTGACTGAATTCCTGTATGAGTTCTAGCAGTTTTGGGGTTGAGTCTTTTGGGTTTTCCACATAAAATATCATATCATCTGCAAAGAGTGAGAGTTTGACTTCTTCTTTGCCAATTTGGATGCCCTTTATTTCTTTTTGTTGTCTGATTGCTGTGGCTAGGACTTCTATTACTAGTTGAATACTAGTTGAATACTATGTGATAGTGGACATCCCTGCCATGTTCCTGACCTTAGGGGAAAAGCTGTCAGTTTTTCTCCAATGAGAATGATATTTGCTGTGGGTTATTCATAGATGGATTTTATGATATTGAGGTATGTACCCTGTATCCCTACACTCTGAAGAGTTTTAATCAAGAACGGATGCTGTACTTTGTCAAATGCTTTTTCTGCATCTATTGAGAGGATCATATGATTCTTCTTCTTTCTTTTATTAATGTATGGTATCACATTGATTGATTTGCGGATGTTGAACCAACCTTGCAGCCCAGGAATAAATCCCACTTGGTCCTGCTGAATAATCCTTTCAGTGTACTGTTGGATCCTATTGGCTAGTATTTTGGTGAGAATTTTTGCATCCATGTTCTTCAGGGATATTGGTCTATAATTCTCCTTTTTGATGGGATCTTTGGTTTGGGGATCAAGGTAATGCTGGCATCATAAAATGAGTTTGGATGTTTTCCTTCCATTTCTATTTTTTGGAACAGTTTCAGAAGGATAGGTATTAATTCTTCTTTAAATGTTTGGTAGAATTCCCCTGGGAAGCCATCTGGCCCTGGGCTCTTGTTTGTTGGGAGATTTTTGATTACTGCTTCAATTTCCTTACTGGTTATGGGTCTGTTCAGGTTTTCTATTTCTTCCTGGTTCAGTTTTGGTAGTTTATACTTCTCTAGGAATGCATCCATTTCTTCCAGATTGTCTAATTTGCTGGCATATAGTTGCTCATAATATATTCTTATAATTGTTTGTATTTCTTTGGTGTTGGTTGTGATCTCTCCTCTTTCATTCATGGTGTTATTTATTTGGGTCCTTTCTCTTTTCTTTTTGATAAGTGTGGCCAGGGGTTTATCCATCTTATTAATTCTTTCAAAGAACCAGCTCCTAGTTTCATTGATCTGTTCTACTGTTCTTTTGGTTTCTATTTCATTGATTTCTGCTCTATCTTTATTATTTCTCTTCTCCTGCTGGCTTTAGGCTTTATTTGCTGTTCTCTCTTCATCTCCTTTTGGTGTATGGTTAGGTTGTGTATTTGAGACCTTTTTTGTTTCTTGAGAAAGGCTTGTATTGCTATATACTTTCTTCTTAGGACTGCCTTTGCTGCATCCCAAAGATTTTGAACAGTTTTTTTCATTTTCATTTCTTTTCATGAATTTTTTTAATTCTTCTTTAATTTCCTGGTTGACCCATTCATTGTTTAGTAGGATGCTCTTTAGCCTCCATTTATTCAAGTTCTTTCCGACTTTCCTCTTGTGATTGAGTTCTAGTTTCAAAGCATTGTGGTCTGCAAATATACAGGGAATGATCCCAATCTTTTCATATTGGTTGAGACCTGATTTGTGACCCAGGATGTGACCTATTCTTGAGAATGTTCCATGGGCACTAGAGAAGAATGTGCATTCTGTTTCTTTGGGTTGGATTTCTGAATATATCTATGAAGTCCATTTGGTCCAGTGTATCATTTAAAGCTTTTATTTCCTTGTTGATCTTTTGCTTAGATGTCTGTCCATTTCAATGAGGGGGTGTTAAAGTCCCCCACTATTATTGTATTGTTGTCAATGTGTTTCTTTGCTTTTGTTATTAATTGGCTTATATAAGTGTCTGCTCCCATATTAGAGGCATAGACACTTACAATTGTTAGATCTTCTTGTTGGATAGACCCTTCAAGTATGATATAGTGTCCTTCCTCATCTCTTATTATAGTCTTTGGTTTAAAATCTAATTTGTCTGACATAACGATTGCCACCTGAGCTTTCTTTTTATGTGCATTAACATGGTGAATGGTTTTCCACTCCCTCACTTTCAATCTGGAGGTGTCTTTGGGTCTAAAATGAGTCTCTTGTAAATAGCATATTGATGGGTCTTGTTTTTTTATCCAATCTGATACCATGTGTCTTTTGATTGGGGCATTTAGCCCATTTACATTCAGGGTAACTATTGAAAGATACAAATTTAGTGCCATTGTATGGCCTGTAAGGTGACTGTTACTGTATATTGTCTGTGTTCCTTTCTGGTCTATGTTACTTTTAGGCTCTTTCTTTGCTTATAGGACCCCTTTCAATATTTTTTGTAGGGCTGGTTTTGTGTTTGCAAATTCCTTTCTTTTTTTCTTTTTTTTTTTTTTTTTGTCCTCGAAGCTTTTTATCTCTCCTTCTATTTTCTTTTTTTTTTTTTTAATTTTATTTATTTATTTGAGAGAGAGAATGAGAGATAGCACGAGAGGGAAGAGGGTCAGAGGGAAGAGGGTCAGAGGGAGAAGCAGACCCCCCGCTGAGCAGGGAGCCCGATGCGGGACTCGATCCTGGGACTCCAGGATCATGACCTGAGCCGAAGGCAGTCGCTTAACCAACTGAGCCACCCAGGCGCCCCTCTCCTTCTATTTTCAATGACAGCCTAGTTGGATAGAGTATTCTTGGCGTCATATTTTTCTCGTTTAGTGCTCTGAATATATCATGTGAGTCCTTTCTGGCCTGCCAGGTCTCTGTGGTTTGGTCTGTGGCCAATCTAATATTTCATCTGCTGTAGGTTACAGGCCTCTTCTCCTGAGCTACTTTCAGGATTTTCTCTTTGTCTCTGAGACTCGTAAGTTTTACTATTAGATGTTGGGGTGTCGACCTGTTTTTATTGATTTTGAGGGGGATTCTCTATGCCTCCTGGGTTATGATGCCTGTCTTCTTCCCCAAATTAGGGAAGTTCTCTGCTATAATTTGCTCCAATATACTTTCTGCCCCTCTCTCTCTTTCTTCTTCTTCTGGGGTCCCCATTATTGTAATATTGCTTTGTCTTATGGTATTACTTATCTCTCGAATTCTGCCCTCGTGATCCAGTAGTTGTTTATCTCTCTTTTTCTCAGCTTCTTCATTCTCCATCATTTGGTCTTCTATATCCCTAATTCTCTCTTCCACCTCATTTATCCTAGTAGTTAGAAACTCTATTTTTGATTGCACCTCATTAATAACCTTTGTGATTTCAACTTGGTTAGATTTTAGTTCTTTTATTTCTCCAGAAAGCGATTCTCTAGTATCTTCTGTGGTTTTTTCAAGCCCAGCTAGTATCTTTATAATCGTCCTTCCGAACTCTAGTTCCAACATCTTACTAATGTCCATATTGATTAGGTCCCTGGCAGTTGGTACTGCCCTTTTTCTTTTTTTTGAGGTGAGTTTTTCTGTCTTGTCATTTTGTCCAGAGAAGAATAGATGAATGGGAGAACAAAATGCTAAAAGGGTAACAACGACCCCAGAAAAATATACACTAAACACATCAGAAGAGACCCAAACCCAGGGGGAAAGGAAAGGGGAAAAAAAAAAAGAATGTTATCAGGCTGGTGAATAGAACAGAGCCACACACTAGATTTTGGGTGTACTTTGGTCTGTTAGAAGAAATTGCCTCTCAAAATTTTAAAGAAAGAAAAAAAAATATATATATAGGGAGAGAGAGAGAGAGAAATAAAGGTAAATATGATGAAGGGATGAACTATGACTGTATAGATGAAAATTTAAAAAAGTTTTTAAAAAAGGAATTGATAAGGAACAAACTTGGTTAAAAAAGAACAAAATAAATTTTAAAAAAAGGAGAGAATGTGATCAAGGGTGTGACTAGGACAAAGTCATACACTAAATTCAGGGTCTATTTTGGTCTGTTAGAAGAAACTGTATCCCAAAATTTTAAAGAAAGAAAAATTTATATATATATATATATATATATATATATATATATATATATATATATAAAGTTTAAATACAATGAAGGGGTAGAACATTACTGTAAAAATGAACATTAAAAAAAGATTTTAAAAAGGGAATTGTTAAGACGTTGTTTGAAAAAGGAAAGAAGAAAAATTCTAATAAAGAAAAAGAAAAATGTAAAGAAAATTTAAAAAATTAACTTTGAAAGACTAAAGAATCATGGGAAACAAGCTACGAATTCCATGTGCTATATTCCCTTAGCGCTGGGGTTTTGCAGTTCTCATTGATTGGTAAACTTAGTCATGGCTGGATGTTCTTGTTGATCTTCTGGGGGAGGGGCCTGTTGCAGTGATTGTCAAATGTCTTTGCCCAAGATGGAAATGTACCGCCCTTGCCAGGGGCCAGGCTAAGTAATCTGCTCGGGTTTGCTCTCTGTAGCTTTTGTTCCCTGAGAGCTTTTCATACAGCTTTGGAGGATGAGAGTGAAAATGACGGCCTCCTTATCTCTGGCACCAGAGGAGCCGAGAGCTGGGGGTCCCTCTCCTCAGGGAGCCCTCAGATAAAAGCAGTCAATCACTCTTGTTTCTCTGGTCTCTGGCCACACTCTGTGCTCACCCAGCCTGTGATTGAGCATTTCTATCTCTGGCACATGACCCCTGTTTGGAGATTCCAAACCTAGCAGATTCCTGTGGTGCACTCCTGAGCCACTCCTCCCAGTGGAGGAAGGAGATCTCCCCAGATCTGGCACTTGTTGGGTCCCTGCTCAAAAAGCAGTGGCCTGACTGTGCCGCAGATATCAGTTTATGGCAACCCTGAGCTGAGAGCCCACTCCTGGGCTCCGTCTTTGCAGCCAGCTTTCCTGCTCTGATATCTGGGAGCTTTGCCACACTCAGGCATCCCTGATCTTTCTGTGACCCTGAGGGTCCTGAGACTACCTTCTCCCAGCAAGTGTTCCCCCCTTGCTTAGCCATGGAGTGACATCCCTCAGTGGAGCAGACTTCTAAAAGTTCCCATTTTGTGCTCTGCTGGTCTATCACTTGCCAGTAGCTGGCTGATGGAGGTTCCCTCCCCCCAAGGTCTATATTCCCATATATCGCTTCAGATTCACTTCTCCACACATCCTACCTTCCAGAAAGTGGTCACTTTTCTGTTCATATAATTGGTGCTGTTCTTTTCTTCCATCTCCTGTTGAGTTTGTAGGTGTTCACAATGGTTTGATACCTATCTAGCTGAATTCCTGGGACCAGACAAAATTTGGGTCTCCTACTCCTCTGACATCTTGCTTTTCCCCCAATAAATTAGAGACTAAAAGGCAGTAGAAAAGATCAAGTAAACCAAGAGCTGCTTCTTTGAAAAGATAAACAAAATTGACCAACTGGCTAGACTCACCATAAAAAAAAGAGAGAACTCAAATAAGTAACATCAGAAATGAAACAAGAGACATTGCAACTCATACCACAGATATACAAAGGAGCACAAAAGACTACAATGAAAAATTATGTGCCAACAAATTGGACAACCTAGTAGAAATGGATAAATTTCTAGAAATATACAACCTTCCAAGACTGAACCATAAAGAAATAGAGAATTTGAGTGGACTGATTATTAGTAATTAGTCTGAATCTAAAAATCTCCCAACAAACAGAAGTCTAGGATCAGATGGCTTCACTGGTGAATTCTACAAAAAATCCAAAGAAGAATTAATACCAATCCTTCTTAAATTCTTCCAAAAAATAGAACAAGAGGGAATACTTCCAAATTCATTTTACAAGGCCAGCATTACCCTCTTGATAAAAGACATTGAAGAATACACAAATAAATGGAAAGGTATTCTGTGATTGGAAAAAATAATAGTGTTAAAATGTCCATTCTACCCAAAGCAATCTACAGATTCAATACAATCTCTATCAAAATTCTAATGACATATTTCACAGAAATAGAACAAAGAGTCCTAAAATTTTTATAGAAACACAAAAGACCCCATATAGCCAAAGCAATCGTTTTTTTTATGTTTTATTTTTTAATTTATTTTTATTTTTTATTTTTTAAGATTTTATTTATTTATTTGACAGAGAGAGACACAGTGAGAGAAGGAACACAAGCAGGGGGAGTGGGAGAAGGAGAAGAAGGTTTCCCATGGAGCAGGGAGCCTGATGCAGGGCTTATCCCAGGACCCTGGGATCATGACCTGAGCCAAAGCCAGACACTTAACAACTGAGCCACCCAGCCTCCCCTAGCCAAAACAATCTTGAGAAAGAAGAACAAAGCTGTGGAGGCATCATGCTTCTTGACCTTAAAATATATTACAAAGCTATCATAATCAAAACAGTGTGATATCTACATAAAATCAAGATATATAGACCAATGAAAAGAATAGAAAGCTCAAAAATAAACCTATGGATATATGGCCATTTAATTTACAACAATGGAGCCCACATTTTCTTCTAGGAGTTTTATGATCTCATGTCCTATGTTCAAGTTCTTAATCCATTATGTGTTAATGTTTGTGTAGAGTGTGAGATAGCTGCCCAGTTTCACTCTTTGATATGTGGCTGTCCAATTTTCCCAATGCCATGTATCAAGGAGACTGTCTTTTCTCTATTGTATGTTTTGGGCTCCATTCCCTGCATAGTAAGCAGGGAAAAGAGTAAGAGAGTTACATCAAATCTGCTACTTAGAACATCCAACATCATTAGCTGGGGAAGCCCCGTAGAGACAGCCAGGCTGGAGTCCCTATCGAGAGGCCTGGGCAGATGTCCTCCCCTCAGGTGAGTCTTCTAACTGACCATCCCTATAAGGGCCATATTTATAGCACAAATGATGGGGTCTGAAGTTAAAGATTTGTTTGCTGCCTACTTGCAGTTTGGAGCGAGCTGCTTTCCTATCTTATCATGTCTTTACATATTCAAGGAGCCTGGGCTAGGTGTGCTCTCCTCCCCTCCCAGATCCTATTCTGGGGGGCCAGCCCAGCCTGGAGCCAGAGGGGATGCAAGGCAAAATTTATAGCTCTTGGCGTCCAGACCAGAAGGGCCAATTCTGACCTGCAGGCCAACTAATAATGTCAACTAACGAGATTCAAAGGTCACTTATGCAGCACAAGTGTCACAAACAACATTCTTTAGCCTGCCTGCATGCATGCAGGTTGTGGTGGTCAGTTATGTAGGACAAATCACAGAAACCTCTATCCATACAATACACAGGCACATGAAAAGATGCTCAACATCACTAATCATCAGGGAAATGCAAATCAAAACCGCAAGGAGATATCACCTCACACTTGATAGAATGGTAATATCAAAAAGATAAGGAATAACAAATGTTGGCCAGGATATAGAGAAAAGGAAACCCTCATGCACAGTTGGTGGGAATGCAAAGTGGTGCAGTCACTATGGAAAACAGTACAGAGGTTTATAAAAAAATTAAAAATAGAAATACCAGGTGATCCAGCAATTCCACTTCTGGGTACTTACCTGAAGAAAATGAAATACTAACTAGAAAATATATCTGCATCCCCATGTTTATAGCAGCATTATTTACAATAGTCAAGATATGGAAACAACTTAATATCCATTGATAGATGAATGAAGACGATGAGGTATGTAACCAATGGAATATTATTCAACCATAGAAAAGAATGAAATCTTGTGGTTTGTGACAACATGGATGGATCTTAAGAGCATTATGCTAAGTCAGACAGAGAACGACAAATACCATATGATCTCACTACATGTGCAATCTAAAACAAAAACAAAACTAAATACAAAAAAAAAAAAAAAACCCCAAAAACCAAAACCAAAGCTCATTGATATGGAGAACAGATAGGTGGTTGCCAGAAGTGGGGTGTTGAGGGGAGGATGAAATGGTGAAGGGGATCAAAAGGTACAAACTTCTAGTTATGAAATAAGTCATGGTGATGTAATGGACAGCATGGTAATTACAGTTAATAATACTGTATTGCATACCTAGAAGTTGCTAAGAAAGTAAATCTTGGAAGTTCTCATCACAAGAAAAAAATTCTGTAACGATGTTTTACTGCGTCTGTTACAGTTTTACTGCATTTCCAAATGCAGTATGAATGACAGATGTTAACTAGACTTATTGTGGTGATCATTTTGCAATATATAAAATATTGATTTATTTGTTATACAACTGAGACTAATACAACATTGTATGTTGATTATACCTTAATAGAAAACAAACCAATAAAAAACCCCAAAGTTAAAAACACCCCAGGAAGCAAAAAAGAAAAAAAAAAAAAGGAAAAACAGACTCAATAAGCTTAACAGAGTAAAAGTCTCCTGATTTGAAAGCTACACCTTAAATAAAGGGAAAAGGGACTGGTACTTTTCTGAGTACATGATGTATTCCAGGCTCTGTGATTTAGTTAGGGCTATTCACACAGACTGCTTCCTTTCATTTCTTCCAGACCCTGGTGGAACCCTGTTCCCCACCCTGCTGCTGTCTTGGGGCAGAGCCAGGACATTGCTAAGACCCAGGAGGAGAGTAAGTGTAAAGGCCAGAGGTCGCTGCCCCTTGGTGGTCCTTCTCCCTCTGTCTGCAGCTGTCACCCCTGCTGGTGATGGGCTGCTCCATCTGCCTTGGGCCTGGGGGAAGACAGTGTGCATGAAGCCCCCAACTGACCACAGCACAGGCCATGTGAGAGAGTGAGTGGCCTGTCACCACAGTGTATCACAGCCTGTCCTCCCTGATATGGGCATCTTATCCTCTTAGACCCTCTGACATAGATTTAACAATTCTTATTCTATCTACGACAAACCCAGGGCTTAGAGAGGTAAAGCAACATTCACACTGTCATCCGTGAAGGAACGCCTGCCTCCGTCCTGGGTGGCCTGACTGAAAGGTCACAGAAGTTCAGTTAAAGCCATCTGCTCCTGGTTCACCCTTTGATCCTCTCTAGAGTTTTACCGCGTCTCCAAATGCAGTAAATTTCCAAATCCTGTCTTCCAAATTAGATATAGATGCCCTGCCTCTGTTTCTATGGTCCCCAGTGCCACATCATGGGGCACACAGCAGGATTAGGGAATGCTTGCTGCATTCGTGAAGCCAAGCCAGCAACGGCCCACATACCACTCCCTTTCAGCAAGTCTACGCTGAAGGCCTGGCGCAGCTAGCTACTAGGGACACAGGGACCTTGCCCTGTATCCCTTGGGGCCATAGAAGTGGCTGCCCAGGACATTGCAGCTCCTCTGGCCCACAGCAGATGCAGGAGAAATGGATTTTCTGTGCCGTTTGAGGCAGACTCGAGGGCGTGGTTCTTTCCTTGGGCCCATGCTTGTGCAGGCTCTGTGTATAGCTGTGCACATCCCCCTGGCTTATTCCCTGTCAGGGGCCCTCATATTATCCCAGGTGCTTGCTTGGACTGCAGTGAGAGGTCTGGATGTTTGGGCCTTGGCTGGAAGACAGCATCAGTCACAGGTGTGTAGGGAAGGATGTGGTCCTGGTGGATGGCCCGGCATGGTGGCATGGTGGAGTGTTGCCAGTCACCCTGTGCATGGGGGTTTGCCCAATGTCTATGTCTCTGGGGCTCTAGATAACTCTTCATGAACACAAAGTGAAACTGGTAAGGCCATTGCTAGGTCTGGGTATTATCAATGTGCCTTTGAATTGTTGTGAGTACTTGTTCTACTATCAGAGAGGATCTAAAGAAGAGAACTCTGTTGGTAGCATCCCTTGGGACATTGGTGAAGTGAGTACTGGAGCACATGGGTATGTGGTTATGCATGAGTGTTTGTAGACACAGACCTCCTTCATCTGGGCGAGCACGTGTCTTTGCTATGTCTGTTTCTGAGTGTGCACGGACATGTCCATATCTGTATCTCTGTCTGTGTACTTGAATACTGCATCCCCTGCAGGCTTCCCAAGAAACAGGCATGTGCTGGCTTTAGAGACACCTTCCCATGCACAGTACATGGATGATGTAAGGGAATGGCCTGCAGGATCTCTCACTCTCATGGGCCCCTTCCAAGGTACTGGGGGGGGGGGGCCCTTGTGGTGTGTCCCCATGGTCAAAGTGTTCATTAAAATTTCAGCTATATTCACCGAAGACTTTTATCTCTTTCTGCTCCAACCTTCTATGTCTCTTAAATTAGGCATATGCTCAGCTTGGATTAAGTACAATATTTGCATGTGGATTCTAACCACTTCCACGTGGCTGTTACTGCTGTCCCTCCAGCTGCAGAAATGGCTTCTGGAAACATTCCCACCATGCTCTGTGCCAGGCACCTGGCATGGCAGCAGGGTACAGGTCAAAGAGGGCACTACAGTGTGATGTCTTATGGCCCCAGCCCCAGAAACGTGGGAATCATAGAGGAGGGGCCCATTAGAAGCCAGTCTGTGGAAAATTATTCCAACCATCATCAAATGGGCAGACTTGTAAGGATCATTTCTCACTGATACTCATTAAAAAAAGTTATTTCCTATTAAAATAGAATTGATAATACAGTATAAAAGATTTCTATATTCTTTTTGTTAAAGAAGGCCTGCCAAATTGTGTACACTTCATGAAATCTAGATCTTTGTATAAATGAACAATGAAATGAACTAATAAATAGATAAATATCACACATCCATGCATGTGAATCTCTAGATAGAACATCCACACCCTATTTTAACTTAGCCCTTCTGACAGTTCCACTCCTCTCCAGCTGCCTGGTTCCCCAGCTATGTTTTTTGTATTATATCATGTTGTTGCCCATCATGGTGATGCTCATTGATTTATTCATTTGACAAATATTTCTCAGGTACCAGACTACCTTCAAGGCAGAAGGGTTATAAGAGTGTAAAGGACAAGATAGATCTCTTACCTCATGGTGTCTACAGTCTATGACAGTGGGGATAATAAACAATAAAGAAATGAGTGAAAAAGTTCATTCAAGGCAGAGAAAAATGCTATAAGGAAAAAAAAAGTAAGATAAAGTCAGGTAGTCAGGGCAGGCCTCCCTGAGTGGTGACATTCATGTCATTCCTTGGGTGGCAGCAAGGAGGCAGGAGTGACCTGTGTCAGAAACTAAACAGTGTGGAGGTTCCTCAAAAATTTAAAAATAGAGCTACCCTATGACCCAACAATTGCACTCCTGGGTATTTACCCCAAAGACATAGATGTAGTGAAAAGAAGGGCCATATGCACCCCAATGTTCATAGCAGCAATATCTGCAATAGCCAAACTGTGGAAAGAGCCGAGATGACCTTCAATAGATGAATGGATAAAGAAGATGTGGTTCATATATACAATGGAATATTACTCAGCCATCAGAAAGGATGAATACCCAACTTTTCCATTAACATGGATGGGACTGGAGGAGATTATGCTAAGTGAAATAAGTCAAGCAGAGAAAGTCAATTATCATATGGTGTCACTTATCTGTGGAACATAAGGAATAGCATGGAGGACATTAAGGGAAGGAAGGGAAAAATGAAGGGGGGGAAATCGGAGGGAGAGATGAACCCTGAGAGACTATGTACTCTGAGAAACAAACAGGGTTTTAGAGGGGAGCGGGGAGGGGGGATTGGTTAGCCGGGTGATGGGTATTAAGGAGGGCACGTACTGCATGGAGCACTTGGTGTTATACGAAAACAATGGATCATGGATCACCACATCAAAAACTAATGATATATTGTATGGTGACTAACATAACATAATAAAATGGTCTGGCTAAAAAAAAAAAAAAAAAGGAAACTAAACAGCTGCTAGGAGGGTCCTGGCAGGACAGGCCTGGTGTGCAGGAGGGACAATGAGGTCATGCATGAGGGGCTGACAACCCAGCCTGCAGAGTGTGGAAGCATTCTGCTGAGACAGGAGGGTCCCAGGGGTTCTCAGCAGGGAACATAAGCGACTCACACTGTGCAGAGGGCAGCAGGCCAAGTCAGGAGGATGCTGCAGGGTCTTGGGAAGATGGGGCTGGCCTCGAGCAAGCTTTAAGAGAGATAGGGAAGAGGACTCAGTGAACCCTGGGCTGGAGGTGAAGCGGCTAGGACCAGCTCATGAGTTGGAGGTGGTTGGTGAGGGAAAGGGGAATCAAGAGTCACAACTAGAATTTTGGCTTAAACTAGTAAGTGGATGATGTGTGGAAGAACAATGGGGAGGATGGAAAGGAAGCAGAGTTCTGTTCATATGATGCTATGCATGAGGCTTCTACTGGATGTCCAGAGGAGACATCAGGAAGGAGCCCATAGACGCATCTGGAAGCATGGGAGGTCTGGGCTGATTGGGGGAGGGGGCAAGAGGAGGATAACAAGTAGTTCAGGGATGCACAAGATAAAAAGATGTAAAATGTGATATAGAAATGATCAGGAGGATTATTCCAGGGTCTTGCAGGGGGAGAACCTGTCTGCAGCCTTGAGGCAGGGCTACTGCTGGGAGAGAGGCAGCTTGGGGCCCTCCCTCCTCTGCTGGAGGGGACACACTCCAGCAGACAGTGGCTGGAGGAGCACCCAAGAGCACATGCATCCCACAGAGGCAGTCTCACGGTCAGATAAGTTGTTGGCCTGCGGACATGTACACCCTCTGGGGCTCTCAGTCTCAGAGCCAACCACTGAGTCCTCACCTTCAGCAGCTGGTCAACTTGAATGGAAAAGTGCAGCCAAAGTTTTTGTTGGAGAGTGTTGACATGAGGATTTGCTACACTGTGGACCTGGCTTCTGATTCCTTGAGCAGCCTGCATGAATGGAAGGGTGGGGAAACTGAGGTGGAGATGAGCTCTCCTTGGAGCTCTGCATGGGGTGGAGGCCAGGCAAAGAGGGACTCCAGATGTCTTTGTTTCTAGGCAAGTGCTTCAGACCTCCAGGGCTGTGAGCAGGCTGTTTCTCATGCTGCCTGGGGTGATTAAAATGCATACTGTGATTAAAGCAGGCTTGATGTGAATTTCACAGCTCTTGCCACTTTCTCTTCCTGTCTTCCTTGCTAATCTTTTGTGCTTTCCAATTATACTGCATATGTTCTGCCGCTGAGCATGAGAATCCATCTTCCTTGGGAGAGCCTGCTAATTACCCTCTACAGCAGGGCGGTGCTGTGGATTTTGTTGGAGCAGAAGGGGCCAAGGACAGACACGACCCCAGGCTCCACCAGGAGAGATAATGCTGTTGAGTGATCAGTAGTATCAAGTTTCCAGTATTTATGACTGGGTGTTAGTTAGGGCCAGCCTCGGCTCTGCAGAGGCATACATACAGCTTTCGTGAAAAATGCAGGTGTGATGCTGTTCTGGGGAAATGGAACTGGGTGTCTGTGTGGGTTAAGAGCCTGGGAAGAGGCTGGGGGCTGGCGAGGTCCTGACACACTTTCCAGGTGTGCACACTCTCATCTCTACGTGATGCACTGAGGGTAAGAGGCCTTCCTTCACCTGGCCAAGCACAGGCCTAACTGTCTGAACTGAGCGACGTACAGGCTACAGCCCGCAAACGTGGTGGTATGTGAAGGGGAGCTAACACACCTTTCAGAGCAGCAGAGAAGCTACACTGGGGGAGGGTGGTCTGACAGGGAAGAAGAGGAGGGAAGCCCCTTGGAATGATGCTCACTGGATCATGCATTCTTTCTTTCTCACATGTGCCTGGATAAGCTACTCTGTGCTAGGAACCTTCTAGATATTGGGATATAACCATGGACAAGACTGATACATACACACACACCATAGTGATGAGTACTGTGAATGAAAAAGAAAAATGAAGCAGAGTAAAAGAGATAAACAAAGGTGTGTGTTTGTGGGAAGGGGTGGTATTTTTTTTTTAACCAAGGAAGGCCCCTTTAATAAGGTAAAATTTAGCAGCAGCCAGAAGGAAGCTGGGGAGGCAGCCACAGAAATGCCTGGGAGAGGGCATTCTAGCAGAGAGAACAGCAAGTGCAAAGGCCTTGGGGTAGGGTCAGGTTCAGTGTGTTCCAGGCTGCAGGGAATTGATGGAGATGAAGGGGACATGCAGTTGGGAATGAAGGAGTTGGGAGCGGATGGATCATGCCTGAGAAAGCTGTGACTATAGGGAAGCTTGGCCTCCACTTCCTCAGGAACCCAGGCTCGTGCCCTGCCGCCTAACACCTCCCTCTCCTTAGAGGGAGGATAGTCACACACTTATTAATCACCTATGATGTGCTGTTTGTGTGTCTCCTAGGTCAGTATTACAACTTCAGTTTTGCATAGGAGAAAATGGAGGCCTGGGAAGTTTAAATGAATTGTCTCCCAGCTAGGATGGGGGAAGACCCAGGTAATACCTACACCTCTTTCCATGCTGCCCACCAGGATCTCTCATTGCACACCTGGGCCACACCTGCAGCCCTCTCCATGCTGCCCACCAGGACTTCTCATTGCACTTATCCAGGACTTGCTCCTTGAAGAAACATTCTCTCAACAGAGGGTGAGCTTGCTTCATTGGTGTTCAGTGGAAATAGCATCAACTCTCCCAGGGAAACTGCTACTCAGCATCTTCTCTGGGATGGGAGGAAGGGTGCAGTCCATTAAAATGGAATCTCTGGTCTCAGGAATTTTGAGGGAAAGTGAGAAAGTTCTCTGAGATGTCTTTGTACTCCCTAATGAGCCAGGGAAGATCAGGGCCACTGTGGCCTCCCTGGGGCCCTCTTAGCCCAGGCTTCCTAGATGGAGGTGTGGAGTCCGTCATCTCAAGATAGAAGAGCAGAGCATGCTTAACTTACTCGCTCCTAGCACACCTCACCCAACTTCAGCTGGCAGTGCCCACCTTCCCAGGGATCCCCAAAGTCCTGTGGCTCTCTTTCCTCTCAACCACACTGAAATGTGCACCATACCCATTTCCTCATGGAGGAGGATGTCCATTGTCACAAATTCCCAACCCTTGTCAAACCTCTCCTGAGTGCTCTAGAAGGATGGCTTGGCTCTTCTTTGTATTCAAGATTTTAGTCCCCCAGCCCACACACAATCCTGTTTAGTCCCCCAGCCCTCTTGGATTTACCCTACACTTGCAGGGCTTTTTCAAGGGGAATGTTCCAGAACTTCTTTCTTAGAACTGAGCAGACTGGAACAATACTCCAGAGACTTTCCTGTTTAGAGCCTTAAGTCACCGGGTAACAAAACACATGAAGTATAAAATGTCTACTGTTCACAACAAATAATGAAATGTTTATTTATGTGTTTTTTTTGCATTTCCCTAAAGAGTAAAAAGGAGTTGAATTTGCCAGCTGCTTATCATAAGTTGATGGGTGCCCAGTGTCCTCCCATGCCTGGGACCACTGTGGTTTTCTGTGTCTTCTGCAGAAAGTTGTGGCCCACTCCTGGCCAGGGTGCAGGGTTGTTCCTGGCCCTGGGCAGAAGTCAATGTTCTGCCCCTCAGAGACCCTTGAGGAAGTCCAGATTTCATGAAGTGTGTCCCTCCCAAGGAAAGTGAGGCCAGAGGAGAGGGGCCTTTTTGTCTGTGCGAGTGTAATCATCTGAGGTTGGGCTCTGGCTGTGGCTGTTTCTCAGGGAGGATACACCTCACTCTGCAGGCACGATGTGGAGGGGGGCTCAGCACCCACATCTCAGACACAGCGGATGGCAGCTGGATTCCAAGGGCCTAAAACATTTCTGGTAGAATAAAGTCTCAAAGACTCTAGGCATCTGACACCCTCTAGTGTTGTGGAGATCCTGGATACAGAGGCGGGTGGGTTAGCTCCCTGCCACCAAGGAGCCTCAGGCTGTAGGGGAGACAACCAGATACTTACCGTAGTTACCAGCAAGCTGCTCAGGGCCTAAATTGAGGGCAGGGTGGGGTCTGTGGAGGCGTCCAGCCCAGATTGCACACGTTTCTGGGAGAAACAGCTATAACCAAGCAAAGTTTTGAAGGATGTGTAGGAGTCAGCTAAGAGTAGGGGCAGACAGAGGGAAAGCTAGGTGGAAGGAATAGAACATGTAGAGGCTGGAGCACAGAGCAGCATGCTATGGCTGCAAAGTGGTCAGGAGCTTGGCATGGGGGGACCAGGGAGTACTGGTACCAAGCAGATGGTGCCAGTCCACCTCCACCCTTCCTCCACACTGTGGCTTAGGCCTTGGTTTCAAGGAAAGGCATCTGCTAACACTCACAGACCAGCTTACCAGGATCAGGAGACTCATCCCGTGTGGGCCCCCGGCCACAGCAGCAGCCTTCTCTTAGAACCCTGGCTTTGCACCCTCTGTCAGGACCCCCATCGCATTACCTCTGCCCTAAGGCTGCACAGTCACCAAGCTTCCAAGTCCCAACTCATGTTTTTATTCCATCACATTATGGAGAGTCATAGTTAATGGGAAGCCTAATGTACAATGGGTTTATCACATAATCGCCAGGATTTAGTGCCTTCTGCTTAGTTTGGAGGATTATTAATCAAAGTGTCACAGATTGTTCCATGCAAAGATGTACTCCTGGAATGGGGGGAGGCTTTCATACAGAGATGTCCTGCAATGTCTGAAAATGTCACAGTGATCAGGGCGGTTGGCTGGCTTGCGAGCATAGTGTCCTCTCCTGAGTGTGCTGCTGACACCGTCGCGAGCTGCAGTCACACACAGGGCTTAGGGATGTCTTATCAGGGGGTGGCACACATCCCTGCTGGGCTTGAGGTTGACATGGCTCTACTGACAGCGTAACTATTATTTTTTAATGGAAAATAATTTAATGAGGGTTTATTCATGGGGCAGGGTTAAAGGAATTAGTAAGAGCTGATGAGGCATACAGGGAGCATTAGCAGTGGTGGGAATGACTTCCCATGGAGGAGAGATGGGCCAAGGAGGGGAGATGGCCTCCCAGAGCCCAGTGACAGCCACAGCAGCTGTGCTTGGGGGCTGGTGGGGCTGTGGCCACAGAGGGCCACTGCCCCTGCTGTTGTTATTAATGTTTGCTGTCTTTTTTGTTCCAATTTCAAAAATTGTGGTAAAATATATGTAACATAAAATTTACCAACTTAACCATGTTTAAGTGTATCATTAGTGGCATAAAGTCCATTCACATTGTTGTGCCAGCATCACCCCATCCATCTCCAGCACCTTTTCAACTTGCAAAACTGAACCTGTACCCACTGAAGGATAGCTCCCCATTCCACCCTCCCCTGGCCCCTGGCCACCACCATTCTGCTTGTTGTTTCTATGAATTTGACTACTCTGGGTATATACCTCCTGTAAGTGGAATCGTGCAGTATTTGTCTCTTTGTGAGTGACTGGTTTCACTTAGCCTCAGGTCCTCAAGGTTCGTTCAGGCCGTAGCACGCATCAGAATGCCCTTCCTTTTCAAGGCTGAATCGTACTCCATTGTGTGCTTACACTACATTTTCTGTATTCACTCATCTGTTCATGGACACTTGGGTTGCTTGCACGGTTTAGTCACTGTGAATGATGCTGCTATGAGCATGGCTGCACACGTATCTCGTGAGACCCTGCTTTCGATCTTTTTGTATCTTACGGTAATTCTCTCTTTAATTTTTTGAGGACCTGACTGGAAGTATTATTTTTAATGACTGAAGTGATTATCCTCCTTTTTCTCCTGGATCTCATTGTTTTCATTTGGAACTAGGACTAAGAAGTCCATTCAGTGCAGTTTGATAGGGTCTGCTCTATAATGAACTGGAGAGCATGTTATGAATCTTAGCTACTATTAGTTATTTCTTTCCTCTTTCCTACTCTTTCAGGAATTCTTGGTGGGTTCTCAGCATTGTGCTGTACAGGTATGTGTTTCCAACTGTTGGCTAAAAGATGGATACCAGTTAGACTGGCTCTAATTTCATGCAAGGCTTTAGAACAGTTTGGTGTCAGGGTGGAGAGCAATACTGAGGGGCAGCATCTACAAGCCTTGATTTCCTAATTGTCCATGAGATCATCATAGCGACTGAATGAGAGCCCCGCCTGTCACATATGTTCCTGGGTGACAGGTAAGGCAGTGGGGCTCAGGAAGCATGGTGGTGGTGGTGGGAGTCCCCCTGGCGCTGTGTCCAGGCTTTCTGCTGTGGCTTGCTTCTCCCCTTTTGCAACTCTTCTGCTGGTTACTGGCCAGGGCCCTTTCTGCTTCTCCCCACTTCCAGTGCATCACCAAGCCCCTCACTTCTGACTCCTAAATCTGTCTTAAATTCACCCTGTCTCTCCACCTCCAACACCGAGACCTTATGCAGAACCCATCTGCATCTAGGTTCCCCCAAGTATTGAATCTGGCTAGAGCCTCCTTCTTCAACCAGTCTTTACCCAGGGGCCCTTGGGATCTTCTTAAGCTACCAACTGGCTGAATGATGACTGCCTTCCTAACACCCCCAGAGCCCAGCCTAGCTTTCTCACTCCCAGCCCTGGGCTGCATTGAGCCCCCCTTCCCTGCATCCCCAGACACACCTGGCTGTTCCATCCTTTCACTTGGCCCATTCCTCTCCCTGGAACTCTTTGCTCAGTCCTCAGCTTGAGCTGAGAAGCTGCTCTTCTACAGAGCCTTCCAGAAAGGGGGCAGGCGGCTTTCCTCTGCTTCTGCAGCACTCTGCACTCAATTGTTACTCCAGCGTTTATTATAATCTTTTGCGATTTCCTAATTTCTTTTCATTTCCTGACTGAAAGTCCCCAAGGGCAGGGCTCCACCTCCTCCACCATGACAGGTCCCATTGTATGGAAATACTTTCAAAAAAAAAAAATGAATGAAGGAGAGGACACATCCAGGGTTTTGAACATAACTATGTATCTGAAAGTGGGCCTTGCCCAGACTTTGGCATGGTCCTACTCCCTAGAAACGATGTCCTACCCAATCACTCTGTTGCCATCCCCTCAAGTTGGATGACATCTGTCCCTCTGAGGCTCACCCAGGGTCACTGCTGCATTTCCCCAGTTGACTTGTTCAGCTGGGACCACTTTACCAGTTGTCTGAACAGTTGGGATCCTGAGATCAATATAAAGAATGTACGATTTAGTGGGTTTGCTAGACATCCTGTTTTTGTAATTATGAGTGTTCTTTGCTAACAACTCTAGCACATTAGCACATCTGGATTTTCTTTAATATTTAGAAAATAAAATTGTGTTTTAAACATACTGAGGTGTATGTGTACATTTGTGCATTTTTACCTGCCCTTATGTGCTGTAAGAATCAGCTGTTCACTGGTATTCATGGGAGGCTCTCAGAGGTGTGACATTCACAAGTAGCCTGATCTGTGTCTGTCATGTTCTCTGCATCCTTTATGACCCACAGACCCTTAGTATAAAGTATTGGAGCAGAAAACCCTAGCCAGCAACTCTAACGATGGAGGCCATGTGATTCCTTGGCTCGACACACACAGCCTTGCTCATCCAACCAGTGGCCCCACAGCCCCCCACATCCCTTAGTTTCTCCCTTGTGCTCTGCAAGTGTCTTGCACATTTAATCCTCTACTCACCCAACACTCACATTGCTGTCTAAGTGTCTGACTGGCAATAATGGGCCTCTTTGGGTGGAGACATTAGCCTGCTTAGCTGTGAGGCCCCGAGACCAGATCTGCCACCTGGCCCGCACTCAGGAGATGTTTGTGAAAGAATGAGTCCACGAGGGATTGAATGAGGATCACAAGAAATGATATTGGCCTCTTTAGGACCATCCTCAGGCCATTTGGTAGCGAGAAAGAGTTGTGTGTGGTGTCAGCTCTTTCTTGATTGTTATAATACTAACTTTGCATTATTGATAATCCTTTATAACCCACCTCACTACACAAAAGTGGGGGAATCAGAGGTGGTGTTCACAATACATATAATTCTACCACGTGAAAAATCAAGGAAGGAAATGGGGATGGAGGAAAATTTAGGGTGGGCTAATGGATGGGATGGTCTCTACACAAATGTGTACCATGGTTTCTTGTGCCATTGCCAGGTGTGGGCCCCACTTGACTCCTTGGTTCTCCATGGATCAGAACAAAGAAAGAAACACAATAACTCACAAGAAAAACCAGGCTCTGTGGGTCCTGAGCCAGAAAGTTGGTTCCCAGGTACTCAAGGAGGGACCCAGTGTGGGGACTGGAGCCAAGAGGCTAAAGCAGAGTGCAGGGGAGTGGCAGTTGCCATGCGCCCGTGGAGCCCACCTGAGCCCAGGGAGTTGGGCAGAATCCAGAGCCCAGGAGCAACCAGCAGAGCCTCTGGGGGCCGCACTGGTCCAAGGAAAGGAGGTCCTCATGTATTCTGTGTTTGGTGAACATCAAACAGGGTGATGGATCACAGATTGGCAAATGCCAGGAGAAATACAAAATCCAGCTCTACCACCATCAGTTGTAGAATTGCCATTTAGCAGCCACCTCGCTCTTCCAAACCTCTTTACTGATCTGCTGTTTGGGATAAAATGACAGTATCAGGCACATTGGACGTGGTGTGGAAATCTAGGCTTGTAGTCTGAAAGACATTAGCCTGTTTTACTCATAGGCCAGAGAAAAGCTGAGATGCAAGAGGTTCTGGAACCTTCCCCCATAGTTTCAAGATGTGCTCATCCTGGGTCTGCTGAGTGTGGTGGTGCAGGGGCCTGAGCACCTTGGGCCTGGAAGATCAGATTGGAACTCGGCCCCCACCTCTAGGAACTGTTCCTTGAGGGCTTTGCACTAAGACCCTGGGAGAACCAGGCCCTGGGTGGAAAGCAGAACAGTGTGGGGTGGAAAGAGCATTCTGGAACTAACCTGAGGCCTCCGTGGGGGGCTTGGATACACACTGGGATGTCGTTGCAGGCATTACAAGGAAATGTTGAGATGGAACCTGTGCACAGTAGGTGCTCAGCAAGGAAACTCTGTCCCTCCTGGCCCCTGGGTCTTCACTCACTCATGCGCCGACTTTTGGTAGGGTGTTTAGTGGGTCCGCAGTGCCCTCTGTCCTAGGGCCCCTCCAAGCTCAGGTTTCCTGGGAAGCAGTGGGCTGGCCCTTTAAGATGAATGTTTGTGGAATTACACCGGCAGTGACAGAGCCTATGGTTCGGGTAAACCACTGGAATTTATGGGACACGGCTTCAAATTTAATACAGCATCTGGACTGTATTTCCACATGTCACACTGAGCCCTATGTGCCCATGGGAAGAGTTGGCACTGTCCTTGCTCTTTCTTCTCCTCTCTCTCTAACTTGAGCACAGGTGCAAGCAGAAAGCCCCTTCCACAGGTGCAGGGCCACACTCCACAGGGAGCAGCCTGGAGAGGGAAATAACAAGAATGACCATTGGTTTCCCATTATCATGAACATCCAGCTAGAAAAACACTCCCCTCTTCTCTACCCTGAGTCATTTAAGTACCTGCTGGACAGTGTTCTCTGCTCTATGATGGAAGGTAGGTAGAGGACATGTACACCTCCGCATCATTGTGGGGCCCAGAGGCCGCTGCTCTCAGAAGTAGCCAGAAGCATGGAAAGGGCTTCCATGGGCTGGCCACTCAGAAGGTCACTCTCAGTGCATCCCTGTTAAAGCCCAGGGCCAGCCCTGCCCAGTACCCCCAGCCCCACACCCCTTGGAGTGCTGCTGTACAGTATCCCTGCAGACATGGGGTGCTCCCCTCTGACCTGATGTCCTACCCTCGCGTCGGCCCTGCTCCACTGCAGACCTGGGGTGCTCCCCTCTGACCTGATGTCCTTCCCTCGTGTTGGCCCTGCTCCACTGCAGACATGGAGTGCTCCCCTCTGACCTGGTGTCCTGGCCTCACGTCAGCCCTGCTCCACTGCAGACATGGAGTGCTCCCTCCTCTGACCTGATGTCCTTCCCTCACGTCGGCCCTGCTCCACTGCAGACATGGGATACTCCCCTCTGACCCACTGTCCTTCCCTCATGTCGGCCCTGCTCCACTGCAGACATGGGATGCTCCCCTCTGACCCGCTGTCCTTCCCTCATGTTGGCCCTGCTCCACTGCAGACATGGGGTGCTCCCTCTGATCCGGTGTCCTTCCCTCACATTGGCCCTGCTCCACTGCAGGCATGGGGTACTCCCCTCTGACCCGGTGTCCTGGCCTCACGTCGGCCCTGCTCAACTGCAGACATGGGGTGCTCCCCTCTGACCTGGTGTCCTTCCCTCACGTTGGCCCTGCTCCACTGAAGACATGGGGTGCTCCCCTCTGACCTGATATCCTTCCCTCACGTCAGCCCTGCTCCACTGCAGACATGGGGTGCTCCCCTCTGACCTGATGTCCTTCCCTCACCTCGGCCCTGCTCCACTGCAGGCATGGGGTGCTCCCCTCTGACCCGGTGTCCTGGCCTCGCGTCAGCCCTGCTCCACTGCAGGCATGGGGTGCTCCCCTCTGACCCAGTGTCCTTCCCTCGCATCTGCCCTGCTCCACTGCAGACATGGGGTGCTCCCCTCTGACCTGATGTCCTTCCCTCACGTTGGCCCTCCTCCACTGCAGACATGGGGTGCTCCCCTCTGACCCGGTGTCCTGGCCTCGCGTCAGCCCTGCTCCACTGCAGACATGGGGTGCTCCCCTTTGACCCGGTGTCCGGGCCTCGTGTCAGCCCTGCTCCACTGCAGACATGGGGTGCTCCCCTCTGCCCCGGTGTCCGGGCCTCGCGTTGGCCCTGCTCCACTGCAGACATGGGGTGCTCCCCTCTAACCTGATGTCCTTCCCTCACGTTGGCCCTGCTCCACTGCAGACGTGGGGTGCTCCCCTCTGACCCAGTGTCCTGGCCTCATGTCGACCCTGCTCCACTGCAGACATGGCCACCAGTCCAGAATGCAGGACTGATGAGGTCCATGATTCTGCTGCATCCTGAAGCAGCTTTGGCATGTGGCTCTGGCAGGCCATATCTTGCCCATACCTGGTCTTGCAGTGTCTCGAGAAGAACGCACTGTGCCAGATCCTGTTTTGGAATCATAAAAAGTATGTATTTCTAGGTTTTAGCCAGTCAGTGGCAGTCCTTTGACAGGATGAAATGGTGTCTTTGTGCGATTTGATTCTACACAGCCACATCAGTCAGATCTGTACCATTTAATTTGCTGGATGTGAGTTTACAGAGAGTCAACTCAGTTTTGGAGGTTTAAAAAATTATTTTCTTTTCAATTTTTTCAGCTTTATTGGGGTGTAATTGATAAACAGAAATGGTATGTTTAGTGTACAGCTTGATGCTCTGATACAGGTATACATGGTGAAACGGTCACCACTGTCGACCCGATTAACACATCTACCACCTCACATAGCCACCGTTTTCTTCTTGTTTATGTGTGTAGTGAGAACACTGAAAATTTACTCTCAGAAAATTTCAAATACACAATTCAGTCCTGTTAACTATAGTCACATTGCTGTACATTAGATCGTCACAACTTACTCGTCTTGTATAATTGAGCTCTGTGCCTCCTTTTACTAGAATGTTCCCACCTGCTTCTCATCACACTTGTGATGACAATTCTTGGGAGCCCATGTTGGCTGGGTTGTTCCATGAAGATTCTCTTCAGTCCTGCTAACCCTATATCCTGGGGATATGGAGAGGTGAATTAGCCTCACTGGGAGGAAGAGTCCAAGAGGTAGCTGGCAGAGTCCTGTGGGAACGCGAACTGGGCCAGAGGGGGAGGCCACTTCTCGCCTGGAAACATCTGCTCATGGAGTCTTGACTATGCTTTAGAAACCACCCAGGTTATGACATGGTGGGTGGTAGGGGAGGGTGTTCTGGCCAAGGGAGCAACATAAGCAAAAGCAACAAGGCTCCCTGTGGACGAGCAGGAACAAATGAGGCTCGCTGTGGAGAATGAACTATGTCTCTATGCCCTGCTATGGAAGGAGGGATAGCAATGCAACATTACGGGAAACAAACAGGAAGCTGCATCATAGGAAGACAATGACCCCACACATGTGTGCCCATGTATGTGCAAGTGTGCGTGCACGTGTGCGCATGTGCATGCACACACACACACACACACATGCATCTTTCTAAGCAGGTGTTTACATGTGCATATAAAGGTCCAGAAGTTTATGCTGCCAGCTGGGATATCTGGGGAGGAAAAAAGGAACAGTTATGGACTTCTGCATTGTTTATATTTTTTATAAGAAGAAATTACACTTGTATTTTTTTAAGATTTATTTATTTATCTTAGAGAGAGGGAGAGAGCGAGCTTGGTGGGGGGAGGAGAGGGAGAGGGAGAGGGAGAATCTCAAGTAGACTCCCTGCTGAGTGTGGAGCCCAAGGAGGGGCTTGATCTCATGACCCTGAGATCATGACCTGAGCTGAAATCAAGAGTCAACCGACTGAGCCACCCAGGCACCCCAGAGATTACACTTGTATTTTTAAAAGAAAGTATGAAGGCAAAGTATGACTTTTCAAATAGCATGGGTCTAGACAACTAAGTGAAGCTCTTGACCTTGCAGGTGACCTTGTTGATGTTCTCTACTGCACATTTAGGTTTCCAGTCATTCCCACTTTGGAGGCCTGCCCCTCCCACTTGTGAGGAATTTCCTGCTCAGAGGCTCAAGGTGGTTGTGGGGCAGAGAAGGAGGACTGGCTACGGGAGGGCTGGACCAGATGGCCATAAGCCTACCTCCACTAACTGTGTGGGGAACGCCACCTACAAAGTCTTTCCTGTGGCTATGATTTCATCCTCCTGACTCACTGTCTCAGTCCAGTGTGGGCATTTCCCTCACCCAAATAGGGAAATGAGAGCAAGCGGGAGTGGCCATTCCAGGGCCATGTGCTCAGCTGCCTCCTGGTCTGCCTTGTCTGATACATGGAACAGCTCTGATCCAGCCTCTACTTCTGGTCCGCAATCAGGCAGACCAGGAGAGTCCCAGGGGAAGAGCATGCATTTGGAAGCATGGATTATTCCTTTTGATCTTGGGTTAGCCATTTATAAGCTTCGTGTCCTTCAGAGGACATCACTTCTCAGACCCTCAGTTTTATCTTCTATGCATGTAGATCACAATATATTCTTTACAAGACTATGATAGAATGAAACAAGACTGTGTAAGTAAAATGCCCATATTGGGCTTGACCTAAATAGATGTTTTGTAAATATTGAATACCTTTCCCATCATCCACACCACCCCCACTCCAACTCTGACATGAATTTGGGATGTGAATATCATATAAGTACCTGCTCAAACAAGATTTAATTTTTCTCTAAACTCCATGTGACAAATCAAATGAGATATGGCATGGTAGCCAGCTTTGTGAAGGGGGCTCCCACCTCCCCTGTCCTATCACTAAGCTTCACTATGTCCAATCTTGCCTTGTCATTGAGAGATAGCAGTGCCTCCCTACTTGTCCAACACTGGTTGAAGTGCTGGGCTCCCTCCCCAGAGCCCTGAAAGCCCAGTCCTTTGGGCCTCATTCTACATCTGCAATCAGGCTGAACACAGACACCTCAGCAGCTTGGAGCCCACTGGATCCTGGGAATGCTACCTCTCTTTCCAGCTCTCAATAGAAGAAATGAAATGTTGTCAGACCATCCTGGGTACATGTCCAGGGACAGATGAAGTGCCAGCCCAGAGGTCTTATTTCTCATCTGTACACGTGGTCAAGAAGCGGTGATGCTGGCCTGGTGGGTTTACCTTGTATGACCTGTGAACTGAAAGGAAAAGGAGCATTCAGAAACAAGGGGCTTCTTTATAGCACACTGGCTTTTTCCTTACCTGCTATAGCCTCTGCCTGCAGCTTTTCAGAAGCTGCAGAACCTGCCAGGTGTACTGAGTAGAAGAGGGCAAAGGCCCTTGTTGGCCTCTCTTTGGTTGCCTGAGAGTCTCTGCTTATCTCAGTGTTCACACCATTCCCCACCTGAGTCAATGAAGCACACAGATTTATTTTAATGCAATACATATGGATGCAGCATCCATTAATAATTCATCCACTTACCCAACACATGTTTAATGTAAACACACTCTATGCCAGCGCTCTAATAGAAGACATAGGGACTGATGATGAACAAAGCTGCCATGGATGCTGACCTCAGGAGCCTGTGGTCCAGTGGGGGCAGACAAAATTGATTAGGTAATCAAGACAAATGCAAACTTGATTGCAAACAGTGATAAATACTGGGGGCGGGGGACACACCTCAGAGCTTATTGCTGGGGCTGACCGGGTCCTGGGAAGCCAGCCTCCCTGGGAATACCACACTGAAGCTGAGAGCTAAAGCATTGATTAGGTAGATGTTGAGTAAGCAGATATAAGTGCTAATAAGAGAGGTGGTCTTATACTATACTGACCACCCCTCAGGATCTCTTCTCGGTGATTTATGAGAGTGACTTTTTGAGTCTCCCCAAAGCCAGTGGCATGGGTGCTGCTGACAATCCCCAGCTTACAGGCGAGGGGCTGAGTTATGGAGAGTAGCAGGGTGGGGACTGGACCCACCACTGGGCTCTGCAGGTTCCCAGAGTGAGTGAGGAGGGGGAGGAGTGGCAGCACCCGAGACGGAGGGTCAAGCAAGGGGAGAAAACTCTTAAGGAACATTTGCAACTGAAAAACTTGCAATGAACAAATCCAGCTGAACAAATACTTGGAGGTAGCTTGACCAAGCAAAAGAAACCGGGTGCCATGCACCGACTACCACTCCCCTGGGACTGAGAATACGAACCCTTACATTGGGCACGTGAAGCAGAGAAAAGGGATTGCTGATTGGATGAGGTGGTCAAAGAGGGGGGTGAAGCTCCCTGCCTCCTGCTGCCACCCCTGTCTCAGGAGAGGGCGCTCTGTGATCTGGGCATCTTCCTACCCCTGGCTGGAGGTGTATGGAGCTGAGGGGCTCTTAATGGTGCCTTCTGGACTTGGCTTGGCTCTCAGTTTGACAGAGAGGGTGAGATTATCCACAGGCACCTACCTCACGATCAGGACTCAGCCTCCTGCATTCACTAACATGTCAGGAGATGTAAGCTTTCTTAGATGGAAAGTGATCATTAGAGACTAAAGGACAGAGAGACAAGAGATGCTGGAGAAAACACAGCCCAGTGCAGACAGGACAAGACCCTTACCAAATGATAAGAAAACCCTTGACAGGTTGTATATTATATCATACTGCTTCCACACTAGGATGTACATTTTCTTTTGCCATTTCAGCATTTCAGCAATCAGATGTGAGGTGGTCCTATGATTGATAGTATCTTATACCATGGCGTCCAGGAGGTGACAGCGGTGATGTAGTTGTCATTGCTCACATATACACAGACTTGGTCATAGCTGGGGTAACCCCACATCCCATTTTGCTGGGGACAGTCCGGGCTTATGTCAGTTGTCCCTTGTTAATTATTGATGGCGTCCCTTTTATCTGTAAATCATGTTACAATGGGGTGATAAATTGCATAGTCTCTCCATCACTTTAATTGTATTATGTGCATTGTTGGTACTATATATCTATCAAGGCTGATTACCATTAAAAAGGTCTTTACAAAGATAATATTATGATATAGCAATGAAACAAAATTATTGTATACATAGGAGTGCAAACAGCACTTTGGTATTAGTGATACACATGCTTGTTATTGAAAGAATGACGATAATTCCACGTTTTCTTGCAGAGCAACAACTGAGTAGCTTATGGGATCCAAGAAAAGAAAGCCCCACAGGTGATGCACCCTGTGTTATTTTGACCGGGTATGTGTAAAAGGACACAAGAAACAATGCAGGTGAAGGCAGGAGAAATTGCCAGGAGACATTTTTGGTAAATGAGCTTGACGCTGATCCACTGTGTTGCACTGAAAAAAATACCACCTCAAGAAGATTGCCTGTCTGTGCTTGCTGGTGAGTGCCTTCTTCCTAGAGGGCAGAACTACAGGGAGAGCTGAACAACGGTCACCAAAATAATAATGGGGAAGGGGTTCTTGTATAATCAGAGAGCAGTACATAATTTATTGGTCTCACAGCCTTTGTGATGAAACATGGCAGGAGCTAAGGGGCTCCTCACCTGTTAGAGCTGGTGCACATTCAGGTAAGAAATCATTATTTTCCAGTGTCCTCACTTCAGGCTTTCGCTGTCTGAAAGAGGGAAGGGCTCTGGAGGTCATCTGCCCAGGCTCCTGTCAGCACCCTTTTATTTACTACCCTGTGTCTGGCTGGGGGCAAGTGCCTTGCCCTCTCTTAGCTGTGGTACCTTCTTCTGAGCCATGGAGGTGAGAACTGCCCTGACGGTAGATTTCTGCAAAGAATAAACAAGATGATGCAGTGAGCTGCCCAGCAGAGATGTTGGTGCATGGAGAACATGGGGTTAGCTCCTATGATTATGCTGCTGCTGTTAGTCTTTCTCTACCTCCCACACTGTAAACTGCAGCAAGGATGCCTCATGAGACCTGCCATCACATCACATTGGGCTGTAGGGCCTCTGTGTAGGTGAGTTCCCTGAAGACACCATAGTTTTCCCATAACAGAGTGAATCTGATGAATGAATGAATGAACGAACAACGGGACCTGATTCTCAATGCTATACTTATTTTCTCATACAAAGCCCCTCTGAGAGAGACTATGAAGGCAAATGTATTTGAATGCATGATGACTGCAATGGGAATAATTCACAAAGAAGGTGCAAGGATGTCAGCTAGATAGGAGTGGAGCTGCAAGAGTAAGACTGGCTGGTTTGTAGGACCCTGGAGAGAGATGCTGCCCTTCCTCACAGCTTCCCAGTGCTGCTTCCTGCCACCCACCCTGTGCTTCTCAGGTGAGAGGAAGGTTCTTGCTAAATCCAAAGCAAGGGTCTGGGGAAGGCAGCTGATTCTGAGGGGGACAGCCAGAGGCTTTGGGCAGAAGCCAGAGGACCCTTGGTCACCCAGCTGGACAGGCAGCCAGACAGCAGTGATGAATAGGACCCTCCAGCTGGGAGCCACCTGCTCAAGACAGGCCCATTTGTCTTTAATGGGGATATTCTTTCTCAGCTGTTAGCAAGCAGAAGCATCTCTGTATAGCAGGGCAGTTTCCACTGCCCAGCTGCCCTGCATGCATCAGCACCCCATACCACACTGTGAGAGACTGCTGTTTCTCCCAAGGCCCTGCTGTTGGCCGTCTATACCCTCACAACAAGCCGCAGTGTTTCTATCAGCTTTTTTTTTTCTACCTGTCTGAGAACAGGTGACTTGGGTTCTAGTCCTACTTCTGACTCCAACTGACCTTGTAAACTTTGACAAATGACCAAATATGTCTAAATCTCTGCTCATATTTATTAAAATGAGTCACTCTCCATAATGTGTTCCAAGGCATGTTTTGGCTTTTTATTGGAAAAATAGAGAATAAATAGCTTCTATGGGACCATACAGAAAGATCAGCATTCAGATTAGAATTCCTGAATTTTCAGCTTAACATCAATTCTTTTAGCTTTGCTTCCCCACCAGAGTCACATGGGAAATGCTGATGAGTGCACGTCTTTCTGACAGTAATGACATTGGAGAAACATGGATTCCCTTAGAGTGGGGCCCAAAGAACCAAAGAGGGGTGGAGGGAGAACCCGGCCACCTTGCTGTCCTGTATCCCACCTTGCTGGGATTCCCTGCTTTCCCTTGTTCTAGAACCTGGGACATGAGCATATTGAGGTTCCTGAGAAGAGCCATGGGAAGTTGGACATGACTCTGGGTGGAAGAGACAGATCTAGCTGGGGTTCAGGAAGCCTGAGGTCTATTTTTGGTTGGGCTGCCAATGCCCTTTCTTACTTTGTGCCAGCGGCTTGGCCTTCCTGGATGTTCAATGTTGGTAGGAGGAGGGCTGGACTCCATGATTCAGGTCCTTTTGAATAAACCATCCTATGGCTCCATGTGGGAATATGGACATGTTCTGTAGATGTGGCTCTATCACTCAAGGTCCAGGCAAGAAAACAGAAACCAAGCATATAGGGTATTTCAAATGGAGGAGATTTAACACAGGGAACTGCTTACATGGGCATGGGAAGGTTGAATGAATGGAAAGGGTAGGATGAGGTGACTCAGAAATGGGTAAATGCAGGATGCAGCCACCAACCCTTAGGGCTAGGGGGACAAAAGGGAAAGGTGCAGAGGTGGGGCAGCTGTGGGCCTGGAGAGGGCGCTACTGGAGTTGGTGCTTGGACAACAAGACTGAATGCAGCTTGTGCTTGGCCCTCTGAAGTAAGCCTGGACACCATTCAGGGAGGTGGGGTGAGGAGTCACATGGCTGAAGCCTGAGCTGCTAAAGGTGCTGGAGAGTAGCTGACACTGTTGATACAGAGATGCTGACAGGAGCTGGGATCAGGGAGAGGTTCTCTCTTTCTCCACTGGCCTCCCAGTTTCCTACCAGTGCCTCTCACTGGCAGGACCAAAGAGGAAGTCCTCTGGGGAAAGAATATGAGTAATGATGCCTCAGTCTCCCTGCTCAACATCACAGAGCAGAGTACAGAAGGGTGGGTTTGGGGCTGGGAGTCAATAGGATGCAAAACATTGGCATGGAGGCTGAGGTCTGACTGTCTGGTAGCCATCCACCAACATCCCTGTCCACCCTCCCACCTTCCACTTCCTAATTGTGTTCCAGAGGCCATTTCAGAAGATGAGTGCAACTGTGTCTTGGTTTCTATTCCTGGGAACCCAGAAAATCTGCTGACCACCCCTGGATCAGAATAAACCAAAAGTGTGAGTCTGGGACATGTGCATCAGGACCTGCTCTGAAGCAGAGCTGACCAACCAACCATTCCAAGGTCAAGACTACCTTACTATATAGGCCATAGAGTGCATGAGAGGCAAGCACATGCATTTTTTAAGCAGTTGTACCTGAAGATCTATATTTGGAATTTTATACCTGGACCAGGAAGGACACTGAAGGGCTAGGGCAAGGACGCAAAGATGAGTTGAGCAGTCCCTTGTAATCAGGCCCAGTCTCTGGCTGCCATTTCTCTGCCTCTCTGCAGGTTCTTGGAAAGCAGCTGACCCACTGGATTATTGATTGTTGCTGTGATGAGCAGAAATGAGTCCCATGGAGTCCTGGTCAGCAGTGCAAGCACTTGCAGGAGGTAGACATGAGGGGGCAGGATAATGTTACTTCCTCCGGCCTGCTATCCCCAAAGATATCACATTCTGCCCAGGAACCCCCCAGGAAGGATTGGGAACTTGAGGTGTGGTGAGGGTTCCCCAGGGCCCCTTTCCTCGCTGGGCTCCCAGGGCCTCCGTCAGCTGCACACCTTTCAGGCAGACCCTCACAGTGTCATGCCTAGTACTGGTGTCTCTCCCTCTGATTTGGCACCAGAACCCTGACTGTGTTCAGGGGGCAGAGTGAAGATTGAGGTGACGTCTTCCTTTATACTACCTTGAACCTTAGCAAGATAGAGGCCATTAACCCAAGGACAATGTGCCTGGGCAGTGCCTGATGAGGCCAGTGACTGGGACACAGGAGTTGTTAGGTCGAAGACCAAGACTGCATTAGTGACTTGGAAAAATTTTAAGTACAACATATAGACATATATTTTCATTGTGATCCAGTTGTGACCCAGTGCCTCGATATTATATATATCTATATCTTTATATATATATCTATATATACACCTGTTCACATGTGTGTACAAAGCATGGATTATGTGGATAATATGTATATCCACATATATAAACCTGTCTTGTGTCAGTCCAGGTTCCCTGGAAAACTTAGCTTTGGTACTAGTGCTTTATTACAGGTGAGGTAGGAGGGAGGCAAGGAGGGAGGTATAATCCCAGGCTGGCTATGGCTTCATCTGCAAACACAGGGGCTTTTTGCCATGCATGATGTCACTAGGGAGGCTCTATGGGGCCACCTCATTCCGGAAAAGTCTGATGCAAGGAAAAGGGAAAGGATATGATCAGTTGGCTCCTTCCCTCTCTTGTGTCTCATCAGGTGGCATTCCTGGGCATACCTTTCCAGGCAGAGGCTCTGTGGGTCTGATTGGGTTGCACAGAAAAGCTTCGGCTGCTGTACTCCCACCACAGCAGACATGTTGGAGGCTTTGTTCAGAGTCCGAACTTCACTCCTGTGGGTACCTGAGAAAGCCAGTGTTATTAGGAGAAGAGGGGCGGCAGAAGCAGCGAGGATCCTCCACTCAGTAAGAGGCAGGAGTTGGAGGTTCAAGTGGGACTGAATAGACCTGAAGAAGTACAGAAAGTGGGTCCAGATTATGTGCATTTATAAACTGATTAAATATATAATATTTATACACTCATGACATGCAAAAATTTCACAAAACAATTTTATTCTCACTACAGTGCAATACACTTTCATAATTTCTACTCTATTCTCTTACAAAAACCCCACTTGCAGCCCACTAAACCACGAAGCCACCCCTTTAGACTGGGTCTAGACGTGGTCTTGATCTTTGCCTCACGTCAATGGCAGGGAAATGTTGTTAGGGGCAACATGGAAGGTCACCATGCATATTGTATCTTGGCTTTTAACTGAAATTTTTGAGATAGATGAACTTCACATGCAGAGAGATGTAATACAGACAGATCTCATCTTCCCAATGGTAACATTTTGTAAAACTGTAGAATATCACAACCAAGATGGCAATACTGAAACAACACACCTATCTTATTCAGATTGGTGATACAACACACCTATCTTGTCCAGATCGCCTGGGTTTTACTTCAATTCATTGATGTGCACATATGTGTATTGAGCTCCACACAATGTTACTGCCTGTGCAGGTTCATGAATCCACCACCACAGTTGAGACACAAAAGAGTTCCAAGACCACAAGGATCCTCCGACTGCCTTTTTAGAAACACACACACACACACACCCCTCTCCCACTCCCCTCCCTTTAGCCACTAATCTGCCCTCCATTTCTAAAATCTTCCCATGTGTTATTTGCCATCCATACATCTCTTAATATTTGTTCATATCTTTTACCCGTGTTTTAATTGGATTGGTTCTTTTATAGTTCAATTTTGAGAGTTCATTTTACATTCTAGATAATAGTCCTTTGTCAGTATGTGGTTTGCTACTTTTTCTTCCTATTCTGTGGTTAATCTTTCCATCCTCGTAACAGAGTCTTGATAGAGCAAAGGTCTTATTTTGGTAATGTACAATTCACCATTTTTTTTCTTCTACGGATAGTGTGCTTGCTGTTAAATCTAAGAATTCTTTTCCCAGCCCTAAATCCTCAAGGCTTACTCCTATTTTTTTCTCCCAAAAGTTTTGTAGTTTTGCATTTTACATTTAAGTATATGATCTATTTTGAGTAACTTTTTATAAAAAGATTTCCCGAGCTGGCCACTTTCTGTAGCTTTCATGCCTGCTCTGTCTTCTCACTTGCCTCCATATCTCTTAGTGGAAAAGGGGGGGACCTCAGGCCGAGTGGGGAAGGACAGAACCTCCTTTGGTCCTTTATTTCTGATGGGTATCTCAGCTGATGTCTCCTGCTACTATGCCAGGTTGCCTGATGTCTCTGACATGACTCCGCTTTGGTGTGGGAGGGAATGAATTACCTGGCTGCTTTCTGTCACTAGGCTGGGAGTCTGGGGTGCCTTCCTCTATTGGGTTGGGCATTGTAAGACATGCTGATACTTTGCTGCTCCTTCATCCTTGAGGTCTTAGATCAGCTGCTTTCCTCTTCTACCTTTCAGGATTCTGCTTAAGTTGTCTCCTATATCATTTCTATGGGGTTTATAGTTATGTATAGTGCAGGGAGGAAAGAGAAATAGGAGTCCTTGCAGAGCCCATTATGCTTTTAAGACACTATATCATCCAGAACCTACCCCCTGTCCCTATCTCATGTGTGATTTTGTAACCTGGAGCCATGGGTCCTGGAATCAAGAGATTTAGATGGTTGGAGGCTTCCCCAGGAGAGGCACACTCCTCAATACCCACTTCCCTGAAGCCATGGAGAAGAGTGGATGAGGCAAGTATTCCCAGAGAGCAGAACTGGGTCCTGAGGACAGGGAGTCCTCACTAATCCCACCACAGGGTGTAATATGGACTGTGCCACTGTGCACGTCCCAGTCTTCCCTTCATCACTGGGGAGTTTTTACTAAAGTAACTGTTTTCTATTTTCTACATCACTGGGTTGGGTTGGAATGCAATCTTTTAGGTTGAGTTACTTGCATCCCTAGGTGTCACATCTAGACCTGATGAAGGTGTGCATAAGCCCCAGTGACTTGGATTTTGACCTGCATGCAGTACTCAGATGAGATTTCAGCACTCTTCTTATGGGAGTAAAATGTATATATGGGAGAAAGGGAATAATGGTAGCCCACAGGCTGGAAGTTTGACCAAGGACCTAGTCTTCTCTTATCACTTGCCAGGGAAACCCTAATTCTCTCCGGTGGCAATGCTCTGAGCCCCAGCGAACGACTGAAGACCGATCTAAGCCAATCGCAGCAATCTCATTCCTCTTTCTGAGTAATTGGTCTAGGCTTGATCATGTGACCCAGGTATGACCAGTGAAATTTAAGATGATTTTTGCTACGTGTGTCTGAGATTAAACCTCTGCCTCTGGCCTCTACTGCTCCCTGCTCATGATGCTGTTGTGTGATAGTGTGATGCATGAAGCAGCGGCGGCTACCTGGTAGTCATGAGGGAAAACAGCCAACTCAAATGATGACAGATAGGAAAGATGAACAAGCCTAGATTTTTTTTATCACATCACTGAATTTCTGAATTAACCCAGAATTATTCTTAAGTAAGCAACAAATATTTCTAGGGTTTAATTCATTTTCAGTAGGATTTTCTGTTTCTTGCTACCAAAACTAAATAATACAGATCATCACTAGTCTCTGGTCTACTTACCACCTAGGCTCCTGTTTCCAGCATTGTACTCTATTTGATGTAGCTATTTACCAAACATAAGCAGAACTTGTTTTCTTCCTGTCTCTCTAGAATAATTCTTAGCTACCTACAAAATAGAATGTGTTATGACAAAGTAATTTCACATGTTTTAATATTTTGTTTAGAAAGCTTTCAGTGGTTCACCGCCATATGTGTTAGAGCCTAAGGGGCCTGGAGAACATCTCCTTCCACATTGTTATTTTAGATGCAGATCCAGGGCCCTTGAGGGGGATGTGACCAGTGCAAGGGCAATCAGCAAAACAAAGCCAAGACAGGATGGGAGCCCAGGCCTTGTCTATTCCAGGTAAGGGTTCTTTCTGCTGTACATCCTATCCTCTGGGATATAGCCCATCTGACTGCACCATGTGCTCATGGAAACTGCATCCATAATGGGACTCTTTTTCACCTAATGTTTTGCTTGAAATCAAAGCAGTGGCCGAAGGGCTGCCTTTAGTATGTTACCCTGGGACTCTGGGGAATGTCAGAAGCAAAGGAGGAAAATAATCAGCCTGAATTTTTACAAATAATTAGTTTGCCAGGAAACCAATCCCAGGGCCAGAAGCAATTATTTTTACCATTTCATATTCCTGCAGCTGAAAGATCCTTCTCAGCAGGAGCGTCCTGCCAGGCAAAGGCAGAGGGTTGGTGCAGAAGTCATTAGTGGCAAGGGGATGCACTCATTTCCCAGGGTGGGAGCACTCCTCAGCAGTGGCCCAGGAGTGAATGACCCTGGCCATAGACAACTTCTCTTCTTTGCCAATGCATTTCCAGGAGGCCGGTTTGGCTCCCCCAACACTGCTGAGAAGAGAGTCTGTGCAGTGTAGGAACCCATGCGGCTGCTAGAACAGGGTCTCTTAGCTCTGGGTTGTTGTGTGAGGCAGGGTGTGGTTACCATTATGAGATGAAGGGATCTGGGATGGGACATGAATGCCAGAGTTGGAGCAGCACTTGATCCTAGCTTTCTCTGAGAAGGGAGATGAATAGAGTCCTAGCCTCTTAAGGTCATCTAGCCATTGGATTCCCAAACTGACTGAACATCAGGATCACCTGGTAGGCTTCTTAAATTCAGATTCCTGGGCCCCATTCCAGATTCAGAACCTCTGGCTAGAGAGTAGAAGTCTGTAATTTATGGTCCAGATAACCATTTTTGGGAAGCACTCACCTAGGGCAAGTCCTCTCCTAGTGAAATAATGTCCTCAGTAGCCTCCCTCAGGGGATTTTTGACCTGCATGCCTCAGGGAGGCTACTGAGGACATATGTACATCAGCTTCCCCTGGAGTTCTGGGAAGCTCTCCGCTGCAGGAGAGTCTGGTCCACCATATGGAGGTTTACTGAGAAGACAGGGGTCCAGACCACACCTCCCCTAAATTTTGCTGCCAGACCCTAGCTCTCAGGGCCAGCCAGAAGGCACACTTAGACCATCCTCAGGGGTGCTTCTCCCAGGTGTTGGGTTCACACATATTGGGTTGGATGGGATTCTTTTGAGGACTTCCCATCCATTGGCTCATTCAACCTCCAGCATGCCTTGGTGGGTATATTCCATCATTATCCTTTTTGTAGGTGAGGGATTGAGGTGCAGAGAGGTAAAGTCACCCACTTAGTTAACTCAGAAAGGGGCAGAACCTGGGGTCTGAACCCTGATAATATGGCTTCCTAACCACATGACAGTACTGCTTCCAGCTGATTCTCTTGGCATAGGAAAGCCAAGCAGGAAGATGATGAGTGAGCTTGTTCTGAGCATGCCTGGGGTCCGAGAGCAGGGGAAAGCAGCACTTGGTGAGGGGAGAGTGGCCACAAGTAAGACTGAGAAGAAGGCGGGGGCCATGGGGGGAAGTCCAGGCTCATGGCTATGAGCGTCACCTTGGGGGTGTTGGAGGGCACACAGGTTTAGCCTGTGTATGGATGAGGCTTGGGGAAGACCACCATCATATGTGTGGAATTACAGAGGGTGGTGTGCATGGTCAGAGATGAGGACCATCAGGGTCTGTAACCCAAGGGACACATGGTTTCTGATATAAAAAAGGAAGCAGAGGGAGGATAGAAAAAAGGAGCCAGATTCAACTGATAATGCGACTTAATTAAAAAGATCCAAGTTACACATGCTATTGTCCTGAATTCACTTGAGGACTTGAGGGAGCAGCACAGGTACCTGCCTCCATGAGGCCAGCTGAGAGCCTGGCTTGGCTCCACACCTCTGCGGGCAGCAGTGAGGAGACCTGCACCCTCTGACCCATAAGCTTCATTGCAGTCAGCATCTCTGGGTGCCAACCCATCCCCTGATGCTTTGGCTCCTGCCTGTTACCCTGTCCGCCACTGATGAGTTCCTGGTGATTTCTGCATCTATCCATGTGGTACTAACCTTGGCCTCTCAGTCCCATGACTTCTTGTTCCAGTGACTTAGCCTCATTGTTCCAGCCACTCAGCCCAAGGTTGTCCCCAGACCCTGCTCAAATGTCTGTATAGTTTTTGTATTAATGGTGCAGCCTTCCTGCTACCCTTTATAAAATGGTAACTTCCCTTCCTGGCGTGCCCATCCTACCTGGTTTATTTATCTCTAAAATTATTTATCACCACCTGAAATACATATTTTAATATTTTATTTAAACAATTTTTGTATTTTTGTTTCCCTTCATTGTAATGTAAGTTCTATGAAGTCAGTGAATTTTCTCCTATGTTCTCAAGTCTTAGGATAGAGCTTGTCACATAGTAAGAACTCAATTGTCATATATATATATACATATATGTATATATACATATATACATACATACGCATACACATACACAACACACACACACACACACATATATATGACATAGTTATCTTGGGTTACTCTTGGCATTATCACTATTCTTTATATTCTTATTTTTCTGTACCTGTATTTCCAAAAACTTCTTTTTTTTTTTTAAGATTTTATTTATTTGACAGAGAGAGAGACAGCGAGAGAGGGAACACAAGCAGGGGGAGTGGGAGAGGGAGGAGCAGGCTTCCCGGCAAAGCAGGGAGCCCCACGTGGGGCTCGATCCTGGGACCCTGGAGCTGAAGGCAGACATTTAATGACTGAGCCACCCAGGTGCCCCTAAAAACTTCTATTATGAAAATATATTACCTTAGTTATGAAAATGTTATATTCTAGTGAATAATTTTTAAGGAGGTAGACTGGATAGAAAATAAGACCTGTCCAGATATATCTTTAAAAATTTTTTTAATAGGATATGAACTGTAGGAATTCTCATGTGTGTGAATGGGAAAGTAGGATCATCTACCCAGTAAGACTAAGATAGGTGATGAGGAGCTGTCTTGGGGGAGAGGATTGGGAGCAGCCAGGAAGACTGATGAGCCAAACTGAAGTTGGATGTCATGAGTTTGAATTTCCCCATCAGCCCGGCAGCCTGGGTGGGGAAGTGGGGAAGATAGATGGTGAGATTAATCAGGGAAGTGTTTAGTAGGGAAGATGCATTAGGACAGGATTCCAAGGGGGCTGAGGGCACTGACAGTGCATGAGGCCACATTAAATAGGGAAGGAAGTGAAATTAGGAAGATTATAGACTGGGAAAAATGTATAGACGTCTCCCATACCTTAGATTCTGTCATTACCAATCACTGAAACCCTCCACAATCAATTTCAAAATCTCTTGCTTCCACTCCTGGTTCTCTCCTTCAAATATCTTACAACCCCAGTGGAATCTACAATCTTCTTACTGTACCCTACCCTTCTGGCATCCTCTCTTCCTTCTCTCTTTCCCAGTCCCTGAGCTAGGGAGTGGTGGATGGTAGAAGGGTAAGTTAAAACTACAGAATGTTCTCTTACTAAAATTTGGCAGCTTCTTTTTCATTAAGCTTTCAATTGTTTATTGTACTTTTTTTTTTAAATTAGATTTCAGAGTTTTGAGAAAGTCGATTCTGACAGTTTTTTTTTTTTTTTTTTTGCCAACTTAATCACAGTGAGGGATGGAACTTTGGAATTCTTTACTCCACCATTTTCAGTGACATCTACTCATGACTGATTTTCAACAAAGGTGCAGAAGAAATTCAAGGGAAGGAGAACTTTAACATGAAATGATGCTGAAACAGTTGGGCACCCATAAACCAATAAATAAGTATAAATAAGCCTTGACCTAAATCTCACATCTTATACAAAAAGCAATTCAAAATGGGTCATATGTTAATTGTAAAATGTAAAATTATACAATTTTTACAAAATAATGTATGGAAAAGTCTTTAGAATCCAGGGCAAGGAAAGAGTTCTTAGATTTGACATCAAAACCATGGTCCATAAGAGGAACACTTGATTAAATTGGACCTCATTGAAATTAAATATTTTGTTCTGGCAAAGACCTTCTCAGTAAGATGAAAAGATAAGCTACTGAGTGAGAAAATATATCTGGAAACCTTTGACAAAAGACTATTATCTAGAATATATAAATAACTCTTAAATCTCATCAATAGAAAAGCAAATAACACAGTTTGAAAATGGATAAAAGTCATGAACAGACATTTCCCCAAAGATAGACAGATGGGAAATAAGCAGATGAGAGTATGTTCATCATTAACCAGTAGGGAAATGCCAATTAAAAGTGATGATACAATGTCACTGCACACCTATCTGAATACCTATAACAAAAATAGTGACAACACCACATGCTGGGGAGGATGTGGAGAAGTCTGATCTCTCATACATTTCTGGTGGGAGTGCAAAATGGTAAATCTTTCTGCAATATAGTTAGCAGTGCTTGTAATACTTAACATGCAGCTATCTCATGACCCCACATTGCACTTCTGGGCATTTCTACCAGAAAAATAAAAATTTATATTCACATAAAATGAATGAATGTATATATCAGCTGTATTCATAATAGCCCCAAACTGTAAAAAAATCTATATAGTCTTAAATTGGTGAGTGATTCAACAACCTAAGGTACTCATATACCATGGGATACTACTTAAGAAAGAAAAAGAACAAATTATTAATACATATAACAACTTGGATGGGTCTCAAAGAAATTATGCTGAGTGAGAAATGCCAGTTTCAACAACATATATGGTATGATTCTCTTTATATAATATTCTTGAAATGGCAGTATTTTATTAATAAAGAATGGATTAGTTGGTTCCAGGGTTTAGGGACACCATTGGGATTGGGTGGATGGGAGGTGAGTGTGATTATAAAAGAGCAAGATTCAAAGATCCTTGTAATGATGGAATGTTCTTTATCTTGTCTTTGATGGTAAATACTCAAAAATACACTTGGTAGAATTTCATAGAACTAAACATACACATGCACACAAATGAGTGCAAGAACAACTGGATTAATCTGAATAAGATTGGTGAATTGTATTAATATCAGTGTCCTGGTTGTGATACTCTACTACAGTTTTGAAAGATGTTACCATTGGGGGGAAATGGGTAGAGGGTACATGGTATCTCCATATTATTTCTTTTTTTTTAAAGATTTCACTTGTTCATTTGAGAGAGTGAGAGAGAGAGAGAGAGCACGAGTGGGGTGAGTGGCAGAGAGAAGCAGACTCCCTGCCGAGCTGGGAGCAGGATGTGGAGCTCAATCCTGAGACTCCAGGATCATGACCTGAGGAGAAGGCAGAGGCTTAACGGACTGAGCCACCCAGGCGCACCTCCATATTATTTCTTACACTGCTTGTGAATTTACAGTATTTCAAAAAAAAAAAAATAAATACAGCAAATGAGAAGTACATTGGATAATTTTTACTTTTGTGCTCAGAATTCTTCTGTGGGTTGTTAGCAATGCAGGTGCACTGCTCAAAACTCCCTCAAGAGGGCGTGCTGCCAGAGGTGCAGATTGCTGACTGTCTCCATCTGCGCTGCCTTCAAGCACACCTGCATCTTGCCAGTCAGCTTCTGGGAACAGCTCTGATGGCTCGCCATTTCTGGCCAGAGCAGCGTTCTTCTTTGGACAGCCTTGGGGCTGGCAAAGATTTTTTTCCGAGCTGCGCTTTTGCTGAAGTTCTTTCCGGTGGTCAGAACTGCATCCAGGTGGAAGTATTTCCCTGTCTACCCTTGGTCCCTCTCACTCTCATCTTTATCATCCACAGGTATTGTGCCTAATAAAGTGTTTACACTTCAGTCTAATGCCTGCTTCCTAGAGGGCCCCAACTGACACAAATCACTTGCAGTTTGTCTGCGGGTGTTTGTAGTCAGTCCAAAAGTATCTGGAAGACCATAGTCTCATCCCTTAATTCTCTGCGCTCTGAGCCTTCTCTTGGTCCCTAGAGTTAAGTGCCTCCCACTACAGGAGGCTTGTATCTGTCATTTCCTTCTCCTGGTAAGTGCTGCTTTTCTCTCAAGTAACTCCCACTGACTTTGTGATATTATCTCAGTGTCACTCCTCAGAGATCTCTTTTCTGATATCTTAGGCTCTCTGCTGTTTTCCTGCACTGGTCACTGCTTGCTGTGTAATTGCTTGATGACTGACTCTGCCACTGCCCCCAAAGGCAGGACATTGTCTTGGCTGTTTTGTTGATTGTTCAATTTCCAGCCCCTATCCCAGTGCTGGTGCATGGTTAGAACTTGGTGATATTTGTCAAATGGATGGTCAAACTGGGTTAACTGGAAGAGGATGGCACTGTTTTCCTGACCTATACTTATTATAATTAACTTTCTGCAAATACTTTTATTTGGGGAATTCATGGTAACATGTAGGGCATTGGTAATTTTGCATTTTGTGTACTTGTACTTTTGTAAGGCTTATGTGTGAGGTAACCTGCAGTCTGATTCCCCAAATACTTGAAGCGCCTCTGTATTCCCTGGGGATCACTTACTAATTATAATCTCTTAAGTCTGATGGTGATTTGCTAATCAAAGTTTTCACATCTTCCACTAACCCCCTCTTGAAACCAAAAGGGAAATAAGGCCGTTCCAGCAATCTGGGTTCTCATCCTTAACAAACAATCCTCATAAAATGCTAATTAAGTGATAAATCCAATGGACAATCTGTGAATGGCTGACTTGCATTTTTTAAGTTAATGAGTATTTGTAGTTGCCGATACTGCAGGGGTCATTATGGATTTCCTGGTGCAATGTTCAACTGCTGGGCCCATAAACCTCCCATCTCTGAGAGGAGTCATTGCTCAAGCTCCATGAAATAACCTAGGGATGGAGTCTACATGAAATACTTTATTCTTTGAGGCTCCTAGGAACTAAAGTGTGTGGAAGCTAATGAAGGGGGGGAAATTGGAGGGGGAGACGAACCATGAGAGACTATGGACTCTGAGAAACAAACTGAGGGTTCTAGAGGGGAGGGGGCTGGGGGGATGGGTTAGCCCGGTGATGGGTATTAAAGAGGGCACATACTTCATGGAGCACTGGGTGTTATACGCAAACAATGAATCATGGAACACTACATCAAAAACTAATGATGCAATATATGGTGATTAACAACATAATAAAAAAATAAAAACAAACAACAAATACTACACACGCACATACACAAGCAAATTATACTATTAGTGTTTATACAAAACAGGGCTCTGGTGTACTCCTAAAGTTCTAATCAACAATTGATGAATATTAATTGAAGTCTTACACTTTCTTGCCTGGGGCAGTCATGACCACAGTTCCATGACATCCTGCCTGAGCCCTTCCATGGACCAGTATTGTGCTGATATTTGATCTCAGCCATTCATCAGTTTTACTTTTCTTGGGAACTTCATTTGATAGAAAGTGAGACACAGGCTGTGAAGGGTGCAGAACTTGCCCATAATTGCAGCACAGTTAAATGGCAGATGTAGAAATCATGCACCATTCTCTGGCACCACAGTCCAAACCTCTTCCAAGAGATGGACCTGGTCTATGTGACTTTTCCTTTCCAGTCTTGCCATTCCCAGGTCCATGGTCTTGCTGATGCCTCTACCTGAAGCACCTCTTACCACCTGGTCCATCTCAGGAGCACCTGCCCTGTGCACTCAGGAGCTCAAAAGTCTACTCTGCTTGAAGCATTTCCTCAGTACCTAAGCAGCACAGGTGACGTTTGACTTTGCACTCTCCCCCTGGTCCACCCATGAGCTGTGAAGCCTCATCTCTAGAGTCTCCGGGTAGTGTAGACTGGATGCCCTGAGAACTTTATGAGCTCCCTCCATCCTGTGAGCCAGCCCTGTTCATTTCCCTCTCTCTGACACTTCCAGCTTTTGCCCCGAGAATGTGATCTTTTGAATGTTTCATTATCAGTGGAAAGAGTAGCACTGTCTGAGTTGGCCTGTATTCGTGATTTGCACACTTCCCTCCCAACCTCAAAGAACTTGGTCTTCAAAAATAGGAGCTACAGGGACCCCACTAAGTAAGATAGCTAGAAGTGGTGCTGCTCTTTGGGGTGGCCAAGACTGCTGGATGCTTGGTCTCTTGCTGCCCCATTAGGGGCCCCTGAAAGAGAATCACATAATCCCCAAGGCTCCCTCTGAGCAAATATTGAACATTTCAGGACCAGTGATCATTCAGATTTTTTGGTTCTCAATTATTCTAAACATCCAAGAGCCTGGCTGTTGTAGGATTTTTGAACTTCTGAGATCCTAAGGCTACCACCTTTTGGTCTCGAGGGATTTTCTCCATCCTCTCAAACAAGATTCAGAAAGATTCTCCCATAGAGAGGGCCAAGGACCACAGGAAATGATAACTCAGATATTCGGAGGTCAGTACCAAATAGAACTGGGTTCCACCTGGATCAGGAATTTTTTGGAGTCTGTTCATACTCAGGTTCATATTTGTAAATAGATATTGATAGAGATAAAAAGCAAAAATGCTATGAAAGGGTATGAGACTAAGAAGGCAGGTAACAACCCTTCCTCATGGAAGAGAGACTCAAGCCCCTTCCTTCTGGAGGCCTGAGGTACAATAGCACACTGAGATGGTTTTTGAAAGGCTAGACCCTCCAGATTTAAAGTCTGCCAGAGCTCTCAAAACATTCAGAAGAGGTGAGCGTCTAATCACATGTGGTCAGAAGGGAAGTGGGTGATTGGGATGGGTCATGTATCATCAGTCAATGGAAGATGTTCTTGTAAGGAACATCTGTGTCCCATGGCAAGGCCGATTCAGAAAGTTTTACAGGTGTTATTTGCATGAGGGCAACAAGGATGCACATTACCTGAAATAGAACAGAGTAAATTATTTCCAGTTTTTCAATATTGGCTTGTTTTGGAACCCCAGGGATATGTCAGTTGTAATGATGTATCTTTTATTTCCAGCAGCTTCTCTAACCCAGCACCCATGCCTGGCTGGGACTGCTGCCAGAGCACCAGTGGGCCCAGCAGAGAATCTCAGACCAGGGAAATCAATGGGTTATTTTCTTGGCATTTTTGAAACCTTTCTCTGTCTTAATTTCTCTGAGGGGAAATTGAAATCATTTTGTCTTAAATATCTTTTTTTCCCTAAAACTAAAAATTGGTTCGTTTTTAAAAAGATTCTAGACCTCAAAAGAATGGAGAGAGGTAGTGGACCACCTGCAGCCTCTGGCTCACCTGGTAGGCCTATTCCTTAGTGGCTGTTTAGACACAGGCCATGGCCTCTGTAGTGGACCAAAGATGGTGCAAAATCTGTGCTACTTCTTCCATCAAGAGGTGTCATCCTCTCTTGAGTCTGAGCTGAGCTGAGATGGTTTGCCTGACCCACAGATTGCAAGAGAAGTAAGGTTTTGTGACTATCAAAGAGATGACATTTAAAGTCTTGCAGCTTCCATCTCTGGCCCTTAGTCTTTGGGAGCCCTGACTTATTATGTAGGGAGACTGACTATCCTGAGACCATCATCTGGGGAGGCCACATGTCAGCAGTTTGGTCTTCAGTCTCAGCTGGATCCATCCAGCCCACAATCATCCCCACCAGGGCTCAACTTATCAGTGGGAATGAAGCTGTCCTGGACCCTCCAGACCATTTCATCTACCAGCTGAAGAACATAATGAGTCAGGGCTCCCAAAGACTAAGGGCCAGAGATGGAAGCTGCAAGATTGTAAATGTCATCTCTTTGATAGTCACAAGAAGCCTGTGGTTTCTTTGTCATGGAGCACAAAAATCACCAGCCGGGTCCTACCTGAAAGTCAGACCCATAATGAGCCATAATAAAGTAGTGGTTGTTTTAAGCTACAAAGTTTTAAGGTAGTTTGTTATATAGACATAGATAACCAAACTATTCACCTGATTAAGGCAGTTAAAAGTTATTTCTTTGAAGGGTTTTTAGAGGATGAGCAAAAATGAAAATAAACCTTGCATGGTAAATGATGAATAAAAGTGACCAACATTATTTTTATTGTGTAAAGCAGTAATCACATCTCTGCCTTATAAAAAACTGCAATAACTATATCAAACAAGAAAATAATTGCAAAATGCCAGTATTTGGGGATGGGAGTGGGTCATAGTCATAGACCAAAGGAGCATGGGATAAGCCCATTACTATCAGTTCCATTTCCAGGCTCCTATCCTTTGCACTAAATTGGAATATCTTCAGGTTGTCCCATGTTTAATCATACTTTAATCAAGAAACATGCATCTGTGCCTGCTCTGTGCCAGACACTGGACACCAGCCTGGGAATATGAGTGGAGCAGGGCCAGTCTCTTCACTGATTTGCTTGGCGAGCTGGTTGGATTAGGAGGAGAAGATGGTAATAGAAAAATTCCACAATATGATTATAGCTGAGGCAAGTGTGATGTAAAAAAAAAAAAAAAAAAAAAAAAAAAGCCAGGGCTACCAAAGTGTGTAACTGATTTGATTTGTTGAAATGGGCCAGGGAAGGAAAGAAGGAGACTGAGGCCAGAGACTCTTCTCAGTGTGTGGAAACCAAAGAAAAGGTTTTTGATCTTCATCCAAACAACAAGAACCATAGGCAGGTCTTAAGGATGGGAATAATGTGACCAGATGTCAATTTAAGAAATACCTTAGAAGAGATCAGAGAAGGGCATAGCAAGTCAAGAGAGCAGGGCAGCTATATGTTAAGGCTCCAGCTCCTGCCTACCCAGACCTCCTATTGCATAGTGATGTCTCTCTGTTCCTCCCAGAGCTTCTTCTGGACCACTGCCAGTGATGCCCTTCCTCTGTTTCATTACGCACCTTGATAATGTGGAGAAAGTACCCTCTCCCTCCCAATACATATACAAAGTAGCTTTAAAGTTTATTGAGTTCTCTCCACTGCGGGGAGGGGGTGTAGGGGACAGTTGGGTTGTGGGAGTGCAGGGAGGCGTACTGACAATCTGAGTAGCACTCATCTTGCTGACTCATTCACATTTTTCCCACAACCCTGTGAGAGAAGGGCAAGTGCCCATTGTTTTCCCCCTTGTCTCCCACTTCTGTTTGGGTGAGCTCCTTCCCTTGACGCTGCTAGTTCTCTCATTCAAATAGACATCAAATAACCCACTCAGTTGGCCCTTGAGACACACTGGGAACCTCTGAACCCACTTTGTAATGGATATTTACTCTTGGGATATGCACATTTTGTCAAACTATAGAACCTTAAGTGAAAATATATGTCTCAAGTTCATTAGACATTCTGGATCACTCTCCCACTTTAAAACATGTATGAATTATAGTAAACAAAAATTTAAATATTTTGCATTCTAAAAATGCAAAGAAAGGCTCTAAGATACTTAAATTAAAAAGTGAGTTGAAAACAGAGAGGTAAGTGAACTAAAGCTAGTCTGCCCTGAAGACAAATCCTTTCGCAAATTAGATGCCCTGAGGAGTGACTGCCTGAACCAGAACTGAAGACTGATCCTTTTTTTTTTTTTAAAGATTTTATTTATTTATTTGACAGAGAGAGAGAGAGACACAGCGAGAGAGGAAACACAAGCAGGGGGAGTGGGAGAGGGAGAAGCAGGCTTCCCGCGGAGCAGAGAGCCCGATGCGGGGCTCGATCCCAGGACCCTGGGACCATGACCTGAGCCGAAGGCAGACGTTTAATGACTGAGCCACCCAGGCGCCCCTGAAGTCTGATCCTTGAGTCCAATTACAGTGGGAGAGCAAAAGCCAAGACCCTTGTATAAGGATAGGACACGTATATGGCTAAACCCTCAGTGAGAGAGAGACATTTCTGCCTAGAGGCAAAGGAAACCATGACCACTGGCTCCTGGTAGAAAAAATTGATAAATAGTAATCATCTCCATCACCACCACCACCATCATCTCCCCAACCAGTTTGTATCCATAAACCCATCCTTTTGAAGTTTTGTGTTTCAAATTCAAGATACCTATGTAATAACTCAATCTCAAAGCTGAGAAATTTAAGTGATCCTCAGCTACTTACCTCCTGGAATCCTCTAGAAGCAGACAAAGATTCTCATTGGAAGAAATCAGCATTAATTTAGGCCCCTCTGGATTCTTAAATATGAAGCTCAATAAAATACAAACTCACAAAAAATTACCAAAATTAGAGTAAACAAATCATCATGTGTGTGAAAGCATAAAAGCAACAATATCAATGATAACAAATGAATTTAGACTGAAAAGGACTTCAGCTACAGTTAAGAATAGAAAATAAATGTATTTGACCTTTTAAAATAACAACCATAACAATGATATCTAACTTGTGGGGTGAAAAAAATGGGTTAGAACTAAATAACAGACCAAAAACTGCATTAAGGGATAGGAGAGGGTTGACCAGTTACCAGTATTTTTAGGTCTTTGTATTATTAAGAAGGATGATTAAAATACTTAGTGATTTTAAAAATTGGGGATATATATATATGTATATATATATCATAAAATTTGTCATCTTAAGTATTTTTAAGTGTAGAGTTCTATAATCTTAAGTACATTCATGTTATTGTACTACTCATCTCTAGAACTCTTCTCATCTTGTGAAATTGGAACTTTATACTCATTAAATATCAGTTCTCCCTTCTCCCTCCCTTCAGTCTTTGGAAACCACCAATCTATGTTCTGTGTTTGTCAGTGAGACTATCCTGGGTCCATCATGTGAGTGGAATAATACAATATTTGTCTTTCTGTAAGAGGCTTATTTCACAGTATAATATTATCTAAATCCATCCATGTTACAGTATGTGTTAGAATTTCTTTTTTAAGGCTGAATACTATTCCATTGTGTGTATACCAAATTTTGTTTATCCATTGTTCTGTCAATGGATACTTGGGTTCTTCCACCTCTTGACTATTGTGAATAATGCTACTATGAACATGGGTATAGAAATATTTTTTCCAAGGCCCTGATTGAATTCTTTTGGGCATATACCCCAAAGGGGAATTGTTGAATCATATGACGATTCCAATGTTAAGTTTTTGAGGAACTGCCATATGATTTTTATATCTGCTGCACCATTTTAAAATTCTCACCAACAGTATACAAGGGTTCCCACTTCTTCACATCCTCAGCAATAATGTTATTTTCTGTGTATATATTTTTTTAAATAATAGGCATTCTAATGGCTGTGAGGTAGTATCTCATTGTGGTTTTGATTTGCATTTCCCTGATGATGTGTGATGTTGAGCATCTTTTCATGTGATTATTGGCCTTTTCAATAATTTTTTGGAGAAATATCTATTCAAATCCTTTGCCCATTTTTTAAATTGATTTTTGTTACTGTTGTTGTATTTCTTTATATATTCTGGATATTTAACAGAATATCAAATATTTCTTATCAAATAAGAAATCTCAAATATTTCCTCCCATTCCAAAGATTGCCTTTTAACTCTGGTAATTGTGTCCTTTGATACAGAAGTTTTAAGTTTTGATGACATTTAATTTATCTATTTTTGCTTTTGTTGCCTCTGTTTTTAATGTTATATCCAAGAAATTATTGCCAATTCCAGTGTCATGAAACTTTCTTCCTAAATTTTCTTCTAAGAGTTTTATAGTTTTTGCTCTTACACTTAGGTCTTCAATCCATTTTGAATTGCTTTCTGTATATGGCATAAGTTAAGGGTCTATTCTTTTGCTTGTGGATATCTTTTGCATGTGGATATCCAGTTTTCCTAGTACCATTTGTGGAAGACTGTCATTTCCCCATTGAATGGTTTTGGTACTCTTGTAGAATATCATTTGACCATACACATGAGGATTTATTTTGAACCCTCTCTTCTATTCCATAGGTCTGTCTTTATGCATTATGACACTGTTTCAATTACTGCAACATTGCAATAAGTTTGGAAATAAAGAATATGAGCTCTTCAAATTTGTTCTTTTTCAAGATTGTTTTGGCTATTCAAGTTCCATTGAAATTCCACATGAATTTTCAGATGAAAATTTCTATTTCTGCAAAAGAAAACATTGGGATTTTAATAGGGATTGCATTAGGTATGTGGACAGCTTTGTGTAGTATTGGCATCTTAACAGTATAAGTCTTCCAATTTGTGAACACAAAATGTCTTTCTATTTATTCATGTATTCTTTAATTTCTTTCAGCAACCTTTTTTTTTTTAGTTTTCAGTGTAAAAAGTTTTTCAATTCCTTGGTAAGTGATTTATTCTTTTGATATTATTATAAATAGGTTTTTTCTTAAAATTTTTACTTTTTTGGATTGTTCATTATTAGTATATAGGAATATAATTGATTTTTGTATGTTGATTTTGTATATGTCAACTTTGCCAATCTTCTTTTTTTGGTTAGTTATAACAGCTTTTTTGGGGGAAATCTTTAAGGTTTTCTACACATAAGATTATGTCAATTGTGAAGACAAATACATTTACTTCTTACTTTGTAATTCGGATGCCTTTTATTTATTTATTTTCTCTTGTCTACTTGTTCTGGCTAGGACTTTCAGTATTATGTTAAATATAAGCAGTGAGAGCAAGTATCTTTGCCTTGTTCCAGATCTTAGAGGAAAAACTTTCAGTCTTTCACCATTGGGTATGATGTTAACTGTGGGATTTCCATATATTGCCTTGATATGCAAAGGTAATTTCCTTTTATGTTTAACTTGTTGACTATTTTTATAATGAAACAGTGTTCAATATTGTCAAATGCTTTTTTGCATCAATTTAGATGATCATGTGGTTTTACCCTCCTTCATTCTGTTAATGTGGTGTAGTATAATGATTAATTTTCATATGTTGAATCATCCTGGCATTCCAGGAATAGGTCCCATTTGGTCATGGTGCATAATCCATTTAACATGCTGTTAAATTTTGTTTGCTAGTATTTTGTTGGGAATTTTTCCATCAATATTCATCAGGAATATAAATCTGTAGTTTCATTTTTTTTCTTTTTAAAATTTTTATTATTTTTTTGCTCATTTTTTTTTTTTTTTTGCATTCCACATATAAATGAAATCATATGGTTTTTGTTTTTCTCTGTCTGACTTATTTCACTTAGCACTATACCCTCTAGGTCCATCCATGTTTCACAAATGGCATGATCTCATTCTTTTTTATGGCTGAATAATATTCTATTCTCTCTCTCCCACATCTTTTTTTTTTTTTTTTTTAAAGATTTTAGTTTATTTATTTGACAGAGAGACACACAGTGAGAGAGGGAACACAAGCAGGGGGAGTGGGAGAGGGAGAAGCAGGCTTCCCGCCAAACAGGGAGCCGGATGTGGGGCTCGATCCCAGGACCCTGGGACCATGACCTGAGCTGAAGGCAGACGCTTAACGACTGAGCCACCCAGGTGCCCCTCTCCCACATCTTCTTTATCCATTCATCTATCAATGGATACTTGAGTTTCTTCCACATCTTGGCTATTGTAAATAATGCTGCAGTAAACATAGGAGTGCATATACCTTTTCAAATTAGTGTTTGTATTTTCTTTGGTTAAATACCTAGTGGTGGAATTATTAGATAATAGGAATTTATATTTTAATTTTTTTGAGAAACCTTCATACAATTTTCCATAGTGATTGCACCAATTTACATTCCCACCAACAGTGCATAAGGGTTTCTTTTTCTCCACATCCTCACCAGCACTTGTTATTTTTCTTTTCTATAGTGTCTTTTTTTCTGGTTTTGGTATCAGAGTAATGCTTGCTTCAAAAAATAAATTTAAAAGTATTCTGTCTTCCTTTTTTTTTTGGAAGAGTTTGAGAAAAATTGACATTAATTCATCTTTAAATGTTGTATAGAATTCACCAGTGAAGCCGTCTGTTCCTGGACATTTCTTTGTCAGGAGGTTTTTTTTTTTTTTTTAATACTGATTCAATCTCCTTTTTAGTTATAGCTCTGTTCAGATTTTCTTTTTCTTTTTTTTTTTTAAGATTTTATTTATTTATTTGACACAGAGAGAGACAGTGAGAGAGGGAACACTAGCAGGGGGAGTGGGAGAGGGAGAAGCAGGCTTCCCACAGAGCAGGGAGTCTGATGCGGGCCTCGATCCCAGGACCCTGGGATCATGACCTGAGCCAAAGGCAGACGCTTAATGACTGAGCCACCCAGGTGCCCTCTGTTCAGATTTTCAATTTCTTCATATTTCAGTCATAATAGGTTGCATGTTTCAAAGAATTTATCCCATTTCATATAGATAATATTGGCATATTATCTATATGAAAAAACAGATAAAAGAGTCAATTTTTATTGACAATATAGATTGTCCAATTCATTGGCATACAGTTGTTCATAATGCTATTATAACCTTTTATTTCTGTAAAATTTACTATAATGTCCCCTTTCATTTTAGATATTAGTTATTTCATTCTTCTCTCTTTTCTTAATATAGCTAAAGTTTCATCAATCTCATTGATCTTTTTAAATAACTAATTCTTGGTTTTCTTTGATTTTCTCTTCTCTATTTTATTTGTCTCTACTCTAATATTTATTATTTTATTCTTTCTGCTATTTTAGATATAGGTTGTTCTTTTTCTAGTACCTAAAGATGTAAAGTTTAGGTTTTTTATTTGAATGATTTCCTCTTTTTTAATGTAAGCATTTGCAGCTATACGTTTTCTGTTAATGCTTTGACTGCATCCTGTAAGTACTGGCATGTTTTTGTTTGTTTTCATTTATCTCAAGATATATACTAATTTCCCTTGTGATTTCTCCTTTGATACATTGGTTGTTTAAGTGTGTGCTATTTAATTTCTACATATTTATGGATTTACTAGTGCCCTTCTTTTGATTTCTAGTTTCATTAGATTATGATTGGAAAAGATACTTTCTTTGGTTTCAATATTTATACATTTACTAAGACTTGTTTCGTAGCCTAACATATATATATATGTTATCTATATCTATATCTATATCTATATCTGTATCTATATATCTATCTATCATCTATCTATCTATCTATCTATCTATCTATCTATCTATCTATCTAGAGGAGTCTATCCTAGAGAATGTTTCATGGACACTTGAGAAGAATAAGTATTCTGATGTTGAGTGTGTTGTTCTGTATCTGTCTGTAAAGTCCGATTGGTCTATAGTGTTGTTCAAACCCTCTATTTCTTTACTGATGTTGTTGGTTGCTCTATCCATTGCTGAAAGTGGGGTATTCAAGTCTCTTACTATTAATTTAGAGCTGCCTATTTAGAAGCTCTGGTGTTTTGTGCATATATATGTTTATAAATATTTATAAATTTCTTGGTGAATTGACTCTTTTATCATTATATATATTTTTTGTCTTTTGTAACAATTTTTTAAACTCCATTTTTTTCTGATGTTGTATAGCCACACCCTGATCTCCTTTGGTTACTATTAACATGGAATATATTTCTCCATTCTTTCACTTTCAACCTATGCATGTCCTTAGATCTAAAGTGAATGTCTTTTCGACAACATATAGTTGGATCCTGATTTTCTAAATCTATTCCACAAATCTATGTCATTTTATTAGCTTGTTTAGTTTGTTTACATTTGAAGCAATTACTAATAGGAAAGAACTTACTGTTGCCATTTTGTTAATTGTTATCTGTATGTCTTAAATATTTTTTTTTGTATTTTATTTTCTCCCCATTGCCTTCCTCTTTCTTTAGCTTTTTTTTTTTTTTTTGTAGTGACACCTTTTGATTCCCTTCTCAATTCTTTTTCTATATATTCCATAGATGTTGTCATTGTGGTTGCCATAGGGATTATATAACACATCCTAAAGTTATAGAAACCTATTTTGCACTGATAACAACTTCAGTCACATATAAAAACTTATCTCCTTTATATATAGTTCCATCCACCACTTTGTGTTATTGATATTTCAAATTACATACTTATGTATTATGTACCCATGAATATAGATTTGTAATTATTTTTTATGATTTTGTATTTTAAATCCTATAATAGATTTGGTGGTTACCTCCAAAATTACAGTAATATGGGTTTTATATTTATCTATATATTTACCTTTACTATAGACCTTTATATATTTTTCTGGCTTTGAGTTTCATCTATCATTCTTTTATTTACCTTAAAGGACTCTCTTTTGCATTTTTTGTAGGACAAGTATAGTGGTAATGAACTCCCTTAGTTTTTGCTTACCCAGGAATGTATTAATTTATCTCTTATTTTTGAAGGATAGTTTTGGCAGATAGTGTTCTTGGTTGACTTTTTTTGCTTCAGCATTTTATTTTTTGAATATTTTTTATTTATTATTGACTAATAAAATTGTATATATTTAAGTTGTACGATGTGATTTTTTTTATATGTATACATTATGAAATGATTACCACAAACTAATTAACATATTCATCACCTCCTGTGGTTATTTTGTTGTTGCTGTTGTTGGTGGTGGTGGTGGTGTTGGTAAGAACATTTGAGATCTATTCTCTTAGCATGTTTGCTGGACAAAATACTTTCAGTTAGCAATTTTTTTTCAGCACTTTGAAAATATTATCCCACTCCGTCTTGGCCTGCAAGGTTATTGCTAAGAAATCGGTTGATAGTCTTATGGGGGTTCCTTGTATGTGACAAGCTTCTTTTTTCTTACTGCTCCAAAATTCTCTCTCTGTCTTTGACTTTTGATAATTTCATTGAAATGAGTCTCAGTTAAGTCTTCTTTGGATTGGATCTGATTGGAGACTTTTGAGCTTCATGTACCTTGATGTCCATATCTTTCTCCAGAACTGGGAAATTTATTCCATTATTTTTTTATTTTTTTAAAATTTTATTATGTTATGTTAATCACCATACATTACATCATTAGTTTTTGATGTAGTGTTCCATGATTCATTGTTTGTGTATAACACCCAGTGTTCCATTCAGTACGTGCCCTTTTTAATACCCATCACCAGGCTAACCCATCCCCTTGCCCCCCTCCCCTCTAGAACCCTCAGTTTGTTTCTCAGAGTCCATATTCCATTATTTTTTAAAATAAACTTTCTGTTTCTTTCTCTCTCTCTTTACCTCCTGACATTCCCATAATGCAAATATTGTTTTTTTGATGGTGTCCTGTAAGTACCATATGATATCTACATTCCTTTCCACTCTTTTTTCTCCTTTGACTCCATAAATTTGAATGACCTGCCTTCAGGTTCACTGATTCTTTCTTCTATTTGATTAAGTTTGTTACTGAAGCTCTTTACTGTACTTTTTAGGTCAGTCATTGTATTCTTAGCTATAAAATTTCTGTTTAGTTCTTCTTAGGTTTTCTACATCTTTGTTGAACTTCTCATTCTGTTCTTGTATTATTTTCCTGATTTTGTTAGTTTTTTTAGACCAATTATTTATTTATTTATTTTTAATTTTTATTGTTATGTTAATCCCCATACATTACATCATTAGTTTTAGATATAGTGTTCCATGATTCATTGTTTGTGCATATCACCCAGTGCTCCATGCAGAACGTGCCCTCCTCAATACCCATCACCAGGCTAACCCATGCCCCCAACCACCTCCCCTCTAGAACCCTCAATTTGTTTCTCAGAGTCCAGTCTATCATGGTTCGACTCCCCCTCCAATTCCCCCCCTTCATTTTTCCCTTCCGACTATCTTCTCTCTCTCTTTTAATTTTTAACATATAATGTATTATTTGTTTCAGAGGTACAGGTTTGTGATTCATCAGTCTGACACAATTCGCAGTGCTCACCATAGCACATACCCTCCCCATTGTCTATCACCCAGCCACCCCATCCCTCCGAACCCTCACCACTCCATCAACCCTCAGTTTGTTTCCTGAGATTAAGAATTCCTCATATCAGTGAGATCATATGATACATGTCTTTCTCTAATTGACTTATTTCGCATAGCATAATACCCTCTAGTTCCATCCAAGTCGTTGCAAATTGCAAGATTTTGGTTTTTTGATTTTTGATGGCTGCATAATATTCCATTGTATGTGTATATATATATACATATATATATATATATATATATATATACGTATGCCACCTTGCTGATACCATTTGATACTAAGTAACTTTTTAAAAAAGATTATTTATTTATTTATTCATTTATTTGACAGAGAGAGTGAGCACACACAAACAGGGGAGTGGCAGGCAGAGGGAGAGCAAGAAGCTAGAAGCAAGAAGGTTACTTCCCTATATATATTATATATATATATTTTGGATACAAAACTACTATGCTGTTGAATCTTGCCCAGGCTGGTTGTAAAATATTTTTTGTACAATGGAGGTAGAGAGGACAGGGCAATAATTTAAACCTTACAGGCCTGATTAATGCCAGGACACTTCCCACTCCCCCCTCCCGCCCCCCACTCAGGTTCTGGTAGACCTAGAAATAAACTACAAGTACTGTGTTTAGGCTCAGGGATGGCATAATACATTTTTAAATTTTAGCTTTCAGTTTTCCCTGTTTGTTCTTTTACAGATGTAAAATGTACAACTAATGTCTCTTTTCCCTAAAATTAAAGTGTGTTCTAAAAATATCTACTCTGGGAATGAAAAGAAGATAATAGAAGATGGAAAGAAGAGCGACACAACATCCTCTTCATAGTAGTTTTACCTGATTTTTCTCATACTAGCCTGAGTCTTACTTTTCTATAAAACATTAGTAATCAATGCTTCCCCCAATCTCAAATATTCAACTTAATGGAGACAGAGAATCTTTAACTTAACACTTAATGAAAACAGAGCATTTTAGCAGGTTCTATACAGACATGGTTCTAATATTGATTTGCTGTTACTTTATTTTTAAAAGGGAGTGGTGGTGGGGAGATACAGAGGCTAGATTAAACTGGCCCCAATGTTCAGGATCATAACTTATGAGTTACATAACTCTGATGTCCTTGACTGTATAAAGCATCAATTGAAGCCAATAAAGCCTGTCTCTACCAACATATCAAACTTTCTTTTTGCCCTTTAAAACTATAAAATGGGCACGTACCTGAGACATTGGCTTCAGGCCAATGGGTTTTTAAGGGCTGCTTAAGACCACAATGAAGGATACATTCTCCAGTTTAAGGATACATTTTACAGTTCAAATTATGTTCTTCCTTCTAAAAATGTGACACAAAAAATAATTTATACCAACTGCTTTTTATTATCGAGTTTCAGAAACCTTTCACCAGATGGTAAAAAAAAGGGGCGGGGAGGACTTTAAAACCACAGCTAATATATACTATATATATATATATACATACACACACACACACCCCATCTTCTTTATCCATTCATCTGTTGATGGACATCTTGGCTCTTTCTATAGTTTGGATATGGTGGACATTGCTGCTATAAACATTGGGGTGCACATAACCCTTCGGATCCCTACATTTGTATCTTTGGGGTAAATACCCAGTAGTGCAATTGCTGGGTCATATGGTAGCTCTCTTTTCAACTTTTAGAGGAACCTCCATACTGTTTTCCAGAGTGGCAGCACCAGCTTGTATTCCCACCAACAGTGTAGGAGAGTTCTCCTTTCCCCGTATCCTTGCCAAAATGTATCATTTCCTGACTTAATTTTAGCCATTCTGACTGGTGTGAGGTGATATCTCATTGAGGTTTTGATTTGGATTTCCCTGATGCCGAGCGATGTTGAGCACTTTTTCATGGGTCTGTCAGCCATTTGGATGTCTTCTTTGGAAAAATGTCTGTTCATGTCTTCTGCCCATTCCCTGACTGGATTTGTTGTTTCTTGGGTGTTGAGTTTAAGAAGTTCTTTATAGATTTTGGATACTAGCCCTTTATCTGATATGTCATTTGCAAATATCTTCTCCCATTCTGTCAGTTGTCTTTTGGTTTTCTTGACTGTTTCCTTTGCTGCACAAGAGCTTTTTATCTTGATGAAGTCCCAATAGTTCATTTTTGCCCTTGCTTCCCTTGCCTTTGCGACGTTTCTAGGAAGAAGTTGCTGCAGCTGAGTTCGAAGAGGTTGCTGCCTGTGTTCTTCTCTAGGATTTTTATGGATTCCTGTCTCACATTTAGGTCTTTCATCAATTTTGATTCTATTTTTGTGTGTGGTGTAAGGAAATGGTCCAGTTTCATTTTTCTGCATGTGGCTGTCCAATTTTTCCAACACCATTTATTGAAGAGACTGTCTTTTTTCCATTGGATATTCTTTCCTGCTTTGTTGAAGATTAGTTGACCATAGAGTTGAGGGTCCATTTCTGGGCTCTCTATTCTGTTCCATTGATCTATGTGTCTGTTTTTGTGCCAGTACTGTACTGTCTTGATGATGACAGCTTTGTAATAGAGCTTGAAGTCCGGAATTGTGATGCCACCAGCTCTGCTTTTCTTTTTCAACATTCCTCTGGCTACTCAGGGTCTTTTCTGGTTCCATATAAATTTTAGGATTATTTGTTCCATTTTTTTGAAAAAAGTGGATGGTATTTTGATAGGGATTGCATTAAATATGTAGATTGCTCTAGGTAGCATTGACATCTTGTTCTTCCAATCCATGAGCATGGAACGTTTTTCCATTTCTTTGTGTCTTCCTCAATGTCTTTCATGAGTATTTTATAGTTTTCTGAGTACAAATTCTTTGCCTCTTTCGTTAGAATTATTCCTAGGTACCTTACGGTTTTGGGTGCAATTGTAAATTGGATAAACTCCTTATCTCTTTTTCTTCTGTCTCATTGTTTGTGTATATAAATACAACTGATTTCTGTGTATTGATTTTATATCCTGCCACTTGACTGAATTCCTGTATGAGTTCTAGCAGTTTTGGGGTGGAGTCTTTTGGGTTTTCCACATAAAGTATCATATCATCTGCAAAGAGTGAGAGTTTGACTTCTTCTTTGCTGATTCGGATGCCTTTTATTTCTTTTTGTTGTTTGATTGCTGTGGCTAGGACTTCTAGTACTATGTTGAATAGCATTGGTGATAGTGGACATCCCTGCCATGTTCCTGACCTTAGGAAAAAGGTCTCAGTTCTTCCCCATTGAGAATGATACTTGCTGTGAGTTTTTCATAGATGGCTTTTATGATATTGAGGTATGTTCCCTCTATCCTTATACTCTGAAGAGTTTTAACAAGAAAAGATGCTGTACTTTGTCAAATGCTTTTTCTGCATCTATTGAGAGGATCTTATGATTCTTGTTCTTTCTTTTATTAATGTATTGTATCACATTGATTGATTTGCAGATGTTGAACCAACCTTGCAGCCCAGGAATAAATCCCACTTGGTCGTGGTGAATAGTCCTTTTAATGTACTGTTGGATCCTATTGGCTAGTATTTTGGTGAGAATTTTTGCATCCATTTTATCAGGGATATCAGTCTGTAATTCTCCTTTTTGATGGGGTCTTTGTCTGATTTGGGGATCAAGGTAATGGTGGCCTCATAAAACGAGTTTGGAAGTTTTCCTTCCATTTCTATATTTTGGAACAGTTTCAGAAGAATAGGTATTAATTCTTCTTTAAATGTTTGATAGAATTCCCCTGGGAAGCCAACTGGCCCTGAGCTCTTGTTTGTTGGGAGATTTTTGATCACTGCTTCAATTTCCTTAGTGGTTATGGGTCTGTTCAGGTTTTCTCTTTCTTCCTTGTTCAGTTTTGGTAGTTGATACATCTCTAGGAATGCATCCATTTCTTCCAGATTATCTAATTTGCTGGCATATAGTTGCTCATAATATGTTCTTATAATTGTTTGTATTTCTTTGGTGTTGGTTGTGCTCTCTCCTCTTTCATTCATGATTTTATTTATTTGGGTCCTTTCTCTTTTCTTTTTGATAAGTCTGGCCAGGGGTTTATCAATCTTGTTAATTCTTTCAAAGAACCAGTTCCTAGTTTCATTGATCTGTTCTACTGTTCTTTTGGTTTCTATTTCATTGATTTCTGCTCTGATCTTTATTATTTCTCTTCTCTTGCTGGGTTTAGGCTTTATTTGCTGTTCTTTCTCCAGCTCCTTTTGGTGTAGGGTTAGGTTGTGTATTTGAGACCTTTCTTGTTTCTTGAGAAAGGCTTATATTGCTATATACTTTCCTCTTAGGACTGCCTTTGCTGTATCCCAAAGATTTTGAATAGTTGTGTTTTCATTTTCATTGGTTTCCATGAATTTTTTAAATTCTTCTTTTATTTCCTGGTTGACCCATTCATTCTTTTGTAGGATGCTCTTTAGCCTCCATGTATTCGAGTTCTTTCCGACTTTCTTCTTGTGATTGAGTTCCAGTTTCAAAGCGTTGTGGTCTGAAAATATGCAGAGAATGATCCCAATCTTTTGATACTGGTTGAGACCTGATTTGTGACCAAGGATGTGATCTATTCTGGAGAATGTTCCATGGGCAATAAAGACGAATGTGTATTCTGTTGCTTTGGGATGGAATGTTCTGAATATATCTGTGAAGTCCATTTGGTCCAGTGTGTCATTTAAAGTCTTTATTTCCTTGTTGATCTTTTGCTTAGATGATCTGTCCATTTCAGTGAGAGGTATTAAAATCCCCTACTATTATTGTATTGTTGTCGATGTGTTACTTTGCTTTTGTTATTAATTGGCTTATGTAATTGGCTGCTCCCATGTTAGGGGCATAGATATTTACAATTATTAGATCTTCTTGTTGGATAGACCCTTTAAGTAGGATATAGTGTCCTTCCTCATCTCTTATTATAGTCTTTGGTTCAAAATCTAATTTGTCTGATATAAGGATTGCCACCCCAGCTTTCTTTTGGTGTCCATTAGCATGGTAAATGTTTTCCACTCCCTCGCTTTCAATCTGGAGGTACCTTTGGGTCTAAAATGAGTCTCCTGTGACAACATATCAATGGGTCTTTTTTTTTTTTTTTTTATCCAATCTGATAGCCTGTGTCTTTTGATTGGGGCATTTAGCCCATTTACATTCAGGGTAACTATTGAAAGATAGGAATTTAGTGCCATTGTATTGCCTGTAAGGTGACTGTTACTGTATATTGTCTCTGTTCCTTTCTGGTCTATGTTACTTTTAGGCTCTCTCTTTCCTTAGAGGACCTCCTTCAATATTTCCTGTAGGGCTGGTTTTGTGTTCACAAATTTTTAGTTTTTATTTGTCCTGGAAGCTTTTTATCTCTCCTTCTATTTTCAATGACAGCCTAGCTGGATATAGTATTTGGCTGCATATTTTTCTTGTTTAGTGCTCTGAATGTATCATGGCAGTCCTTTCTGGCCTGCCAGGTCTCTGTGGATAGGTTTGTTGCCAGTCTAATATTTCTTCCATTGTAGGTTATGGACCTCTTGTCCTGAGCTGCTTTCAGGATTTTCTCTTTGTCTCTGAGACTTGTGTGTTTTACTCTTAGATGTCAGTGTGTTGACCTGTTTTTATTGATTTTGAGAGGGGTTCTCTGTGCCTCCTGGATATTGATTCCTGTTTCCTTCCCTAAATTTGGGAAGTTCTCTGCTATAATTTGCTCCAATATACCTTCTGCCCCTCTCTCTCTTTCTTCTTCTTCTGGGATCCCAATTATTTTAATATTATTTCATCTTATGGTATCACTTATCTCTCAAATTCTGTCCTCATGATCCAGTAGTTGTTTATCTCTCTTTTTCTCAGCTTCTTTATTCTCCCTTATTTGGTCTTCTATATCACTAATTTCTTTTGTGCCTCGTTTATCCTATCTTTTAGAGCCTCCATTTTTGATTACACCTCATTAATAACCTTTTGGATTTTGACTTGGTTAGATTTTAGTTCTTTTATTTCTCCAGAAAGGGTTTCTCTAGTATTTTCCATGTTTTTTTCAAGCCCAGCTAGTATCTTAATAATCGTCATTCTGAACTCTAGTCCTGACATCTTACTAATGTCCATATTGATTATGTCCCTGGCAGTTGGTACTGCCTCATGTTCTTTTTGTTGAGGTGATTTTTTCTGTCTTGTCATTTTGTCCAGAGGAGAATAGATGAATGAGAGAACAAAATGCTAACAGGGTAACAGTGACCTCAGAAAAATATACACTAAACAAATCAGAAGAGACCTGAAACTGTGAGAAAAGAAAGGAAAAGAAAGAGAAAAGAAAAGAAAAAAAATATGATCAAATATGATCAGGCTGGCGAATAGATCAGTGCCACACACTAGATTTTGGGCGTATTTGTTCTGTTAGAAGAAACTGCCTCCCAAAATTTTAAAGAAAGAAAAACTTATATATGTACAAAAATAAGGGTAAATATGATGAAGTTATGGAATTTGAGTGTAAAGATGAAAAGTATAAAAGATTTTATAAAAGGAATTGAGAAGATAAGAAGTTGGTTGAAAAAGAAAGAAGAGAAATTAAAAAAAAAATAGAGGGAGAGAATGTGATCAGGTGGGAGTCTAGAAGAAGGCCATACACTAGAGATTTAGGGTATATTTTGATCTGTTAGAAGAAACTGTATCCCAAAATTTTAAAGAAGGAACAACTTATATATATACCAGAAATAAGGTTATCTACAATGAAGAGATAGAATATGACTCTATAAATGAAAAATAAAAAAGAATTTTTTAAAAAAGGGATTGATAAGATGTTGGTTGAAAAAGGGGAAAAAGAAAAATTTAAAAAAATAGAAAAAGAAAAAAAAGAAAATTAAAAAAATTAACTTTGAAAGACTAAAGAATCAGGGGAGAAAATGTCATGAGTTCTATGTACTATATTCCCCTAGTGCTGGAGTTCTGCCATTCTCATTGATTTGTAAACTTGTTCTCTGCTGGCTGTTCTGGCTGATCTTCTGGGGGAGGGGCCTGTTGCAGTGATTCTCAAATATCTTTGACGCAGAATTTCCCCACCCTTGCCAGGGGTGGGGCTAAGTAATCTGCTCGGGTTTGCTCTAGGTAACTTTTGTTCCCTGCAATGTTTCCATACAGCTTTGGAGGATAAGAGTGAAAATGGCAGCCTCCAAATCTCTGTCCCTGAGAAGTTGAGAACTTGGGGCACCAATCCTCATTGAGCCCCCAGAAAAAAGCAGTCAATCACTCCTGTCTCTTCAGTCTCTGGCCACACTCCATGCTCACCTGGCCTGTGACTGATCATTTCTATCTCTGGCACACGACCCGTGTGGAGTCTCCAAACCCAGCAGATTCCTGTGGTGCACTCCTGCTGCTCCTCCTGGGGGAGGAAGGGGAGTCTCCCCAGATCTGCTGCTTGTTGTGTCCCTGCTGGAAGAGCACTGGCCCACTGTGCCGTGGATCACAGTTTATGGCAACCCCGAGCTGAGAGCCCACTCCTCGGCTCCGTCTCTGCAGCCAGCTTCCCTGCTCGGATACCTGGGAGCTCTGCTGCCCTCAGGCACTCCTAGTCTTTCTGTACCCCGAAGGTCCTGAGACCACACTGTCCCAGCGAGGGTTCCACCTCCCGCTTAGCCACTGGAGCGACATCCCTCAGTGGAGCCAACTCTTAAAATTTCTGATTTTGTGCTCCATTGCTCTATCACTTGCCAGTAGTGGTGATGAAGGCGCCCTCCCCTCGCAGTCTATCTTCCCATATATCACCTCAGATTCACATCTCTGCACGTCCTACCTTCCAGAAAGTGTTCGCTTTTCTGTTCAGAGAGTTGCTGTTATTCTTCTCTTTGATATCCTGTTGAATTTGTAGGTGTTCAGAATGGTTTGATCCCTATCTAGCTGAATTCCTGGGACCAGACGAAATTTAAGTCTCCTACTCCTCCACCATCTTGCTCCTCCTCCGCCACCTTTCTATTTTTAAAGCCAACATTATTGCATCTCTCTAATCATTCTCATATAGTCACATCTCCCCCTGATCATAGCCTGTAAAGCTTCTTTGCTCTTAAGGAATATATTAATTAGGTTGGGCACACCTGAAAAATCCATCTCAATGACTTTAACCATATCACATTAGGACATTCTTTAAAGTAAAATATTTACAGCTTTCAAGGATTGGGATATAAAGATTTTTTTGAGGTGTCATTATTCTGGCTACCATAGTCATTATACTAAAAATTATTGTAAAATGCTAAAGGAATAGAAGTAAAACATCTAGCATCCAAAACATAATAAGTCCTACCTTCTAAACAGTAGAGTGTTAAACATGCAATAAGAATGAATACACACACACACACACATCAATTAACACAAAAGAAAAAAAGAAAAATCAGGAAAAACAGAAAACTCAAAATAAGATGGCAGCTACACTTGTGGTGAGCATAGTTTAACATATAGAGTTGCTGAATCACTGTTTTACACCTGAAACTAATGTAACATTGTGTATCAACTAGTCTTCAATAAAAAAAAATCTTTTATTTTCCTGGATAGTCAGGGAATGTTTGAGTTGTTTAAAACATTTAAATTGTTCTAATGCGCATGTTATAAAAATATTAAAAATACTAAAAAAACTCAAAATAAGAGTATAAATAAATCTGAATAAAAAAATATTTGACACTGAAATCTCCATTCAAATGTGGAGTTTGTCACATTGAACAGAGAATCAAAATCCAGGTATATAGAGTTTATAAAGGATACATGAAAAATCTACCAATACACGTAGCATTACTAAGACTAAAGGCCAGTCTTATAATGATAAAATAGTTAATTTTCTAAAAGATATGTCAATTCTAAACTTGTATGCACCTGTACAAAGCAACAGTTGACAAAACTACAAGGAAAAAAAAATGAACTAATTGATGAAATAGTGGGGGATTTCAATGCTTTCTCAACAACTGAAAGATAAGGAAAAAAGCAATTAGTAGGGATTTAGGAGATTTAAGCAGTACAAAAAACAAGCATGATATAACATATCTAGAACTTCACATTGAAAATTACAGATTATATATTATCTTTACACACAAGAACATTTTAGAAAATGATCAAACACTAAGTCATAAAGAATACACAATAAATTTCAAGAAACTGGCATCATAAAAATAATTTTAGAGTATTTTATAATTCAATAAAAATAAATATAATTTCTGTTTCTTTGGAACTTAGAACACACATTTCTAAATAATTTAATATTCAAAGAAGGAATTATAATGGAAACTAAAATACTTTGACCCTGGATGATATTGAAAACCCTGTTATAAAAACTCACAGAGTCTTAACAGTACCATGCTTAAAGGACAATATATATCAGAAAGTTTATTTGTTGGAAAAGAAGAAATTCTCAAAAATAATGATGAGTTAAACATCGAACTTATTAAAATAGTAAGGGAAAGAATAAAATCAAAGTGAAAGATGAAAGTGAGAAATCTATCAAATATTTCTTAAATAGAGACAATACAATAGAATATGAACACTAGGTGTTATGAAAAACAATGAATCATGGATCACTACATCAAAAACTAATGATGTATTGTACGGTGACTAACATAACATAGTAAAATAAAATTAAAAAAAATCAATGGTGAAGGGGCGCCTAGGTGGCTCAGTTGGTTAAGTGTCTGCCTTTGGCTCAAGTGGTGGTCCTGGAGTCCTAGGACTGAGCCCCACTTTGGGCTCCTTGCCCAGTGGGGAATCTGCGTCTCCTTCTGCCCCTCCCCTGCTTGTGCTCACTCACTTGTTCTCTCTCTCAAATAAATAAATAAAATCTAAAAAAAAAGAAAAGAAAAAATCAATGGTGTTAAAAGCTGTGTATTTTAAAAGACTAATTAAAACATTTTCTGTTTGTGTGCTAGTACCATGCTGTCTTGGTAATCATGGGTTTGTAATATAGCTTGAAATCAGGCAATGTGATGCCCCCAGCTTTGTTTTTCTTTTTCAACATGTCCTTGGAGATTCAGGGTCTTTTCTGATTCAATAAAATTTTAGGATTTTTTGTTCCAGCACTTTGAAAAATGTCATTGGAATTTTGATCGGGATGGCTTTGAAGTTATAGATTGCTCTGGGCAGCATAGAAATTTTAAAAATGTTTATTCTTCTGATCCATGAGCGTGGAATGTTTTTCCATCTTTTTGATTCTTCTTCAATTTCTTTCATGAGTGTTCTGTAGTTCCTGGAATATATAGATCATTTGCCTCTTTGGTTACGTTTATTCCAAGGTAGCTTATAGTTTTTGGTGCTATTGTAAGAGGAATCAATTCTCTAATTTCTCTTTCTACAGTTGTATTGTTAGTGTATAAGAAGGCAACTGATTTCTGTGCATTGATTTTGTATCCTGCCACATTACTGAATTGCTGGATGAGTTCTAGTAATTTGGGGGTGGAGTCTTTTGGGTTTTCCACATAAAGTATCATGTCATCTGTGAAGAGAGAGAGTTTGACTTCTTCTCTGCCAATTTGAATACCTTCTATTTCTTTTTGTTGTCTGATTGCTGTTGCTAGGACTTCTAGTATTATGTGGAACAATAGTGGCGAGAGTGGACATCTTTGTCATGTTCCTGATCTTAAGGGAAATGCTTTCAGCTTTTCCCCATTGAGAATGATATTCGCTGTGGATTTTTCAGAGATGGGTTTTATGAACTTGGGGAATGTTCCCTCTATCCCTATACTCGAAGAGTTTTAATTAAGAAAGGATGCTGTATTTTGCCAAATGCTTTTTCTTTTTTTTTTTTAAACACTACATGTACACAGCACACTTCTTTTTTTTTATTTTATTATGTTAATCACCATACATTACATCACTAGTTTTTGATGTAGTGTTCCATGATTCATTGTTTGCATATAACACCCAGTGCTCCATGCAGAACGTGCCCTCTTTAATACCCATCACCAGGCTAACTCATCACCCCACACCCCTCCCCTCTAGAACCCTCAGTTTGTTTTTCAGAGTCCATAGTCTCTCATGGTTCCTCTCCCCCTCCGATTTCCACCCCTTCATTCTTCCCCTCCTGCTATCCTCTTCTTTTTTTTTTTAACAAATAATGTCTTATTTGTTTCAGTGGTACAGGTCTGTGATTCAACAGTCTTACACAATTCACAGTGCTCACCATAGTACATACCCTCCCCAATGTCTATCACCCAGCCACCCCATTCCTCCCCCACCCCCACTCCAGCAACCCTCAGTTTGTTTCCTGAAATTAGGAATTCCTCATATCAGGTCATATGATACATGTCTTTCTCTGATTGACTTATTTCGCTCAGCATCACTTCTTCTTTATCCATTCATCTGTCGATGGACATCTTGGCTCTTTCCACAGTTTGGCTATTGTGGACATTGCTGCTATAAACATCGGGGTGCACGTACCCTTCGGATCCCTACACTTGTATCTTTGGAGTAAATACCCAGTGGTGCAATTGCTGGGTCATATGGCAGCTCTATTTTCAACTTTTTGAGGAACCTCCATACTGTTTTCCAGATTGGCAGCGTCAGCTTGCATTCCCACCAACAGTGATGGAGGGTTCCCCTTTCTCCGCATCCCCTCCAACATCTGTCATTTCCTGACTTGTTAATTTTAGCCATTTTGACTGATGTGAGGTGATATCTCATTGAAGTTTTGATTTGGATTTCCCTGATGCTGAGCGATGTTGAGCACTTTTTCATGTGTCTGTTGGCCATTTGGATGTCTTCTTTGGAAAAATGTCTGTTCATGTCTTCTGCCCATTTCTTGATTGGATCATTTGTTCTTTGGGTGTTGAGTTTAAGAAGTTCTTTATATATTTTGGATACTAGCCCTTTATCTGATATGTCATTTGCAAATACCTTCTCCCATTCTGTCAGTTGTCTTTTGGTTTTGTTGACTGTTTCTTTTGCTGTGCAAAAGCTTTTTATCTTGATGACGTCCCAATAGTTCATTTTTGCCCTTGATTCCCTTGCCTTTGGCGATGTTTCTAGGAAGAAGCTGCTGTGGCTGAGGTCGAAGAGGTTGCTGCCTGTGTTCTCCTTTGAGATGTTGATGGACTCCTGTCTCACATTTAGGTCTTTCAACCATTTTGAGTCTATTTTTGTGTGTGGTGTAAAGAAATGGTCCAGTTTCATTCTCCTGCATGTGGCTGTCCAATTTCCACAACACCAATTGTTGAAGAGACTGTGTTTTTTCCATTGGACATTCTTTCCTGCTTTGTCAAAGATTAGTTGACCATAGAGCTGAGTGTCCATTTCTGGGCTCTTTATTATGTTCCATTGATCTCTGTGTCTGTTTTTGTGTCAGTACCGTACTGTCTTGATGATGACAGCTTTGTCATAGAGCTTGAAGTCCAGAATTGTGATGCCGCCAGCTTTGCTTTTCTTTTTCAACATTCCTCTGGCTATTCGGGGTCTTTTCCGGTTCCATGTAAATTTTAGGATTATTTGTTCCATTTCTTTGAAAAAAGTGGATGGTATTTTGATAGGGATTGCATTAAATGTGTAGATTGCTCTAGGTAGCATTGACATCTTCACAATATTTGTTCTACCAATCCATGACCATGGAATATTTTTCCATTTCTTTGTGTCTTCCTCAATTTTATTCATGAGTATTTTATAGTTTTCTGAGTACAGATTCTTTGCCTCTTTGGTTAGATTTATTCCTAGGTATCTTATGGCTTTGGGTGCAATTGTAAATGGGATCAACTCCTTCATCTCTCTTTCTTCTGTCTTGTTGGTGCATAGGAATGCCACTGATTTCTGTGCATTGATTTTATATCCTGCCACTTGACTGAATTCCTGTATGAATTCTAGCAGTTTTGGGGTGGAGTGTTTTGGGTTTTCCACATAAAGTATCATATCATCTGCAAAGAGTGAGAGTTTGACTTCTCTTTGCTGATTTGGATGCCTTTGATTTCTTTTTGTTGTCTGATTGCTGTGGCTAGGACTTCTAATACGATGTTGAATAGCAGTGGTGATAGTGGACATCCCTGTCATGTTCCTGACCTTAGAGGGAAAGCTCTCAGTTTTTCCTATTGAGAATGATACTGGCGGTAGGTTTTTCAGAAATGGCTTTTATGATATTGAGGTATGTACCCTCTATCCCTATACTCTGAAGAGTTTTGATCAAGAATGGATGCTGTACTTTGTCAAATGCTTTTTCTGCATCTATTGAGGGGATCATATAGTTCTTGTTCTTTCTTTTATTAATGTGTTTTATCACATTGATTGATTTGCAGATGTTGAACCAACCTTGCAGCACAGGGATAAATCCCACTTGGTCATGGTGAATAATCCTTTGAATGTACTGTTGGATCCTATTGGCTAGTATTTTGGTGAGAATTTTTGCATCCATGTTCATCAAGGATATTGGTCTGTAATTCTCCTTTTTGATGGGTCTTTGTCTGGTTTTGGGATCAAGGTAATGGTGGCCTCATAAAATGAGTTTGGAAGTTTTCCTTCCATTTCTATTTTTTGGAACAGTTTCAGAAGGATAGGTATTAATTCTTCTTGAAATGTTTGGTAGAATTCTCCTGGGAAGCCATCTGGCCCTGGGCTCTTGTTTGCTGGGAGATTTTTGATGACTGCTTCAATTTCCTTAGTGGTTATAGGTCTGTTCAGATTTTCTATTTCTTCCTGGTTCAGTTTTGGTAGTTGATACATCTCTAGGAATGCATCCATTTCTTCCAGATTATCTAATTTGCTGGCATATAGTTCCTCATAACATGTTCTTATAATTGTTTGCATTTCTTTGGAGTTGGTTTTGATCTCTCCTCTTTCATTCATGATTTTGTTGATTTGGGTCATTTCTCTTTTCTTTTTAATAAGTCTGGCCAGGGGTTTATCAATCTTGTTAATTCTTTCAAAGAACCAGCTCCTAGTTTCATTGATCTGTTCTACTGTTCTTTTAGTTTCTATTTCATTGATTTCTGCTCTGATCTTTATTATTTCTCTTCTCTTGCTGGGTTTAGGCTTTATTTGCTGTTCTTTCTCTAGCTCCTTTAGGTGTAGGGTTAGCTTGTGTATTTGAGACCTTTCTTGTTTCTTGAGAAAGGCTTGTATTGCTTTATACTCTCCTCTTAGAACTGCCTTTGCTGTGTCCCAAAGATTTTGAATAGTTGTGTTTTCATTTTTATTTGTTTCCATAAATTTTTTAAATTCTTCTTTAATTTCCTGGTTGACCCATTCATTCTTTTGTAGGATGCTCTTTAGCCTGTATGTATTTGAGTTCTTTCCGACTTTCTTCTTGTGATTAATTTCCAGTTTCAAAGCATTGTGGTCTGAAAATAGGCAGAGAATGATCCCAATCTTTTGTTACCAGTTGAGACCTGATTTGTGATCTAGGAGGTGATCTATTTTGGAGAATGTTCCATGGGTGCTAGAGAAGAATGTGTATTCTCTTTCTTTGGGATGGAATGTTCTGAATATATCCGTGAAGTCCATTTGGTCCAGTGTGTCATTTAAAGTCTTTATTTCCTTGTTGATCTTTTGCTTAGATGATCTGTCCATTTCAGTGAGGGGGGTGTTTAAGTTCCCCACTATTATTGTATTGTTGTCGATGTGTTTCTTTGCTTTTGTTATTAATTGGCTTATATAAATGGCTCTCCCATGTTAGGGGCATAGATATTTAAAATTATTAGATCTTCTTGTTGGATAGACCCTTTAAGTAGGATATAGTGTCCTTCCTCATCTCTTATTATAGTCTTTGGTTTAAAATCTAATTGGTCTGATATAAGGATTGCCACCCCAGCTTTCTTTTGGTGTCCATTAGCATGGTAAATTGTTTTCAACCGCCTCACTTTCAATCTGGGGGTGTCTTTGGGTCTAAAACGAGTCTCTTGTAGACAGCATATCGATGGGTCTTTTTTTTAATCCAATCTGATACCCTGTGTCTTTTGATTGGGGCATTTAGCCCATTTACATTCAGGGTAACTATTGAAAGATAGGAATTTAGTGCCATTGTATTGCCTGTAAGGTGACTCTTACTGTATATTGTCTGTATTCCTTTCTGGTCTATGTTGCTTTTAGGCTCTCTCTTTGCTTAGAGGACCACTTTCAATATTTCTTGTAGGGCTGGTTTTGTGTTCACAAATTTTTAGTTTTTGTTTGTCCTGGAAGCTTTTTATTTCTCCTTCTATTTTCAATGACAGCCTAGCTGGATATAGGATTCTTGGCTGCATATTTTTCTCATTTAGTGCTCTGAATGTATCATGCCAGTCCTTTCTGGCCTGCCAGGTCTCTGTGGATAGGTTTGTTGCCAATCTAATGTTTCTTCCATTGTAGGTTACATATCACATCTCCCGAGCTGCTTTCAGGATTTTCTCTGTCTCTGAGACTTGTGTGTTTTACTCTTAGATGTCGGTGTGTTGCCCTGTTTTTATTGATTTTGAGAGGAGTTCTCTGTACCTCTTGGATTTTGATGCCTGTTTCCTTCCCCAAATTTGGGAAGGTCTCTGCTATAATTTGCTCCAATATACCTTCTGCCCCTCTCTCTCTTCTTCTTCTGGGATCCCAATTATTCTAATGTTGTTTCATCTTATGGTATCACGTATCTCTCAAATTCTGCCCTCGTGATCCAGTAGTTGTTTATCTCTCTTTTTTTCAGCTTCTTTATTTTCCATCATTTGGTCTTCTGCCTCATTTATCCTAGCAGTTAGAGCCTCCATTTTTGATTTTACCTCGTTAATAACCCGTTTGATTTCGACTTGGTTAGACTTTAGTTCTTTTATTTCTCCAGAAAGGGTTTCTCTAATAACTTCCATGCTTTTTTCAAGCCCAGCTAGTATCTTTAAAATCATCCTTCTGAACCCTAATTCTGATATCTTACTAATGTCCATATTGAGTAGGTCCCTGGCAGTCGGTACTGCCTCTTGTTCCTTTTGTTGAGGTGATTTTTTCCATGTCGTCATTTTGTCCAGAGGAGAATAGATGAATGCGAGACCCAAATGCTAACAGGGTAACAATGTCCCCAGGAAATATACACTAAACAAATCAGAAAAGATCTGAAACGGGGGGAAAAGAAAGGTAAAGAAAGAAAATGAAAAAAAGAAAAAAGAAAAAGGTAAAAACAAACTAACAAAAACAAAACAAAACAAAGAAAACAATATGATCAAATATGATCAGGCTGGTGCATAGATCATAGATCATAGATCAGTGCCACACACTAGATTTTGGGCATGTTTTGGTCTGTTAGAAGAAACTGCCTCCGAAAATTTTAAAAAAAGAAAAACTTATATATGTATAAAAATAAGGGTTAATATGTTAAAGGGATGGAATATGATTGTAAAGTTGAAAATTATAAAAGATTTTATAAAAGGAATTGATAAGATAAGAATTTGGTTGAAAAAAGAAAGAAGAGGATTAAAAAAAAAAAGGGGGAGAGAGTGTGATCAGGCAGGAGACTAGAACAAAGCCATACACTACAGATTTAGGGTATATTTTGTTCTCTTAGAAGAAACTGTATCCCAAAATTTTAAAGAGAGAACGACATATATATATATATATATATTTTGGTATATATACCAAAATAAGGGTAACTACTATGAAGGGCTAGAATATGACTCTAAAAATGAAAAATAAAAAAATATATATATATTTTTAAAAAAGGGATTGATTCGATGTTGGTTGGAAAAGGGAAAAAGTAAAATTCCAAAAAGAAAAAAGAAAAAAAAAGATAGTTAAAAACAAATTAACTTTGAAAGACTAAGGTGTCATGGGAAAAAAGCCATGAATTCTATGTGCAGTATTCCTTTAGCGCTGGAGTTCTGTCATTCTCATTGATCGGTAACCTTGGTCTAGGCTGGCTGTTCTTGCTGATCTTCTGGGGAAGGGGCCTGTTGCTTTGGTTCCCAAATGCCTTTGTTGGAGGTGGAATTGCCCCACCCTTGCCGGGTCCAGGCCAAGTAATCTGCTGGGTTTCCTCTTGGGAGCTTTTGTTCCCTGCAAGCTTTCTGTACATCTTTGGAGGACGAGAGTGAAAATGGCGGCCTCCCAATCTCCACCCCGGAGGAGCCGAGAACTCGGGACCCCTTTCCTCAGTGCACCCCCAGAGAAAAGCAGTCAGTCACTCCTGTCTTCCTGGTCTCCGGCCGCACTCTGTGCTCACCTGGACAGTGAACGAGCATTTCTATCTCTGGCACCTGACCCATGTGGAGTCTCCAAACCCAGCAGATTCCTGTGGTGCACTCCCACGCCACTCCTCCTAGGGGAGGAAGGGGAATCTCCCTGGATCTGCCACTTGTTGGGTCCCTGCTGGAAGAGTAGTGGCCCGACTGTGCCGCGGATCATGGTTTATGGCATCACTGAGCTGAAAGCCCACTCCTCGGCTCTGTCTCTGCAGCCAGCTTCCCTGCTCTGATACCTTGGAGCTCTGCCACACTCAGGTACCCCCGGTCTTCCTGTGACCCCGAGGGTCCTGAGACCACACTGTCCCAGCGAGGGTTCCACCCCCCACTTAGCCACTGGAACAATGTCCCTCAGCAGAGCAGACTTCTAAAATTTCTGATTTTGTGCTCCACGGCTCTATCACTTGCCAGAAGCAGCTGACATAGGCCCCCTCCCCCGCCATCTATCCTCCCGAATATCACCTCGGATTCACTTCTCTGCACATCCTACCTTCCAGAAAGTGGTTGCTTTTCTGTTCAGAGAGTTGTTGCTATTCTTTTCTTAGATCTCCCATTGAGTTCGTAGGTGTTAAGAATGGTTTGATCCCTATCCAGCTGAATTCCTGGGACCAGACAATATCCAGGTCTCCTATTCCTCCACCATCTTGCTCATATGCTTTTTCTGCATCAATTGAGAGGACCATATGTTTCTTCACTCTCCTCTTATTAATGTGTCCTATTACATTGATTGATTTGCTAATGTTGAACCACCCTTGCATCCAGGGATAAATCCCACTTGGTCATGGTGGATGATCTTTTTAATGTACTGTTGGATCCTATTAGCTAGGATTTTGTTGAGAATTTTGGCGTCCATATTCATCAGGGATATATGTCTGAAATTCTCCTTTTTGATGTGGTCTTTGCCTGGTTTGGGGAACTACTGGGTATTTACCCCAAAGACACAGATGTAGTGAAAAGAAGGGGCATATGCACCCCAGTGTTCATAGTAGCAATGTCTACAATACCAAACTGTGGAAAGAGCTGAGATGCCCTTTAATAGACAAATGGATAAGGAAGATGTGGTCCAAATATACAATGGAATATTACTCAGCGATCAGAAAGGATGAATACCCAACTTTTGCATCAACATAGATGGGACTGGAGGAGATTATGCTAAGTGAAATAAGTCAAGCAGAGAAAGTCAATTATCATATGGTTTCACTTATTTGTGGAACATAAGGAACAGTGTGGAGGACATTAGGAGAAGGAAGGGAAAAATTAAGGGGGAGAAATCGGAGGGGGAGATGAACCATGAAAGACTATGGACTCTGAGAAACAAAATGAGGGTTTTAGAGTGGAGGGGGTGGAGGGATGGGTTTTAAGGAGGGCACATATTGTATGGAGCACTGGATGTTATATGCAAACAATGAATCATGGAACAGTACATCAAAAACTAATGGTGTACTGTATGGTGAGTAACATAACATAGTAAAATAAAGAAAAACCACATTTTCTGACAGAGTGATCAATATAAAATGGAAGCATGAATACAAATAGAGCAGAAAAGTTTTTTAAAAGATAATACTAAGAATAACTATACATCAGTAAATTTGAGAACTTAAACAATATCTTAGAAATATATAATTTAGCAACACTCACTTCAGAATAAATAGAAAGCCTGAATAGCTATATAATTATTAGATAAATTGAATGAGTGGTTATATACCTGCCCACTTAAGAGAAGATCAATAAAAGATTCCTGTGAAGAAAAGATTAGGCTTTAATAGTTTTAGGATTAAGTTTTATAAAACTGTCAAGAAAAAGATAATTCTAATTAAAAACTCTTCTGAAGATTAGATAAAGAGAATATATTGCCAATGTAATTTATAAGACTAAAACTCCTTGATAGCAGAATATGACAGAATGAGAAAAGAAAATTGTAGGCCAAAATTACTCACAAACATAATGGAAAAAAAAATGCTAAACAAAGCATTGTCAAAATAAATCCAGAATTTACTTCAAAAATAATACTTATGACCAAGTTGATTTAATATTAGAATACCCATTAATGCAATTCACCACATTAACAATTTGAAGTGGAAAAACAAAATGATTATCTCAATAGTTGTAAAAAATAAGTATTTAATGACATTTGCTCTTATTCATGATAAAAATAATGCTAGAGATCGTATACTAAAACCTACTATAAGTAACATATTTAGTGGTGAAAGAGTAGATGTATTTATTTTAAAATCAGAATTTGTTTATAATACTACACTGGAGTTCCAAGGAGTGCAACGAAAAATAAAAAGGAATAGAAGATAAAAGTATGGGAAAAAGTGATATTAGGATGTCATTATTTACAAATGATATGACTGCTTGCCTAGAAAAATGAAAATCATCTATATACATATGTTATAAATAAAAATGATTTTCTAGGGTGACTGAAAATAAAGTTAATATTTATTCATAATGAGACTTATGCTATCAGCTAAGATGAAGCAAGAGAGATTGAATTTACTCACCTGCCTTAAGTGACTAAAAAGAACAGACAAAATATATAAAATAACAATATTGAAACATTGGACAATAGGTATAATAAGACAGTTATCCCTGAGAGAGAGAAGAAAGTAAGGTAGTGGAGTGGATCCTAGATTAGCCCAGCATGAGTGTTGAGAACACAGTGCAAGAAGGAGGAGCCCAGTTGGACCCTGATGGCCTTCCTGAGTTGAGTTGTTGAGCCTGGAGAATCTAGGACATGTATGTAAAGAAATTGCCTGAAGAAGGGGAAAGAATTACCAAAAGAAGCAGAGGGAACTATTACATGAGCTTGTATTGGGTCAAGAACATGACCCATAATGAAGAAAAAAAATCAATAGGAACTAATGTATAAGTAACACAGATGGTATGAAGTGGGAGAAAGATTAAACATGTTAACTAGAGACCTAAAAGATATAAAAAATACACTAAACTTATAGGGGTGAAAAATACATTGAATGGAATAACACTGCAGAAGAAAATACCAGGAAGTTGAAGAGATAATGACTTTTTTGATTTTAGCAAATCAAATTCAATAATATATAAGAAGTATAATACATCACCACCAAATATTGCTTTTCCCAGGAATGCAAAGTGATTTTAACATTCAAAGATTTTAAAATATAATTCATTATATTAATAAATAAAAAAAGAAAAAATACATAATTTTGAAGGATTCAGCAAATTCAATTAATAAAGCCCAGGAAGAATTCCAAATAAATAAAACCCATTACACAAGGAAAGAGAGGATTTCCTCAGTTTGATAAAGGGAATTAAGAGAAAAGTCTATAGAGAGTACCATAGTTAATGGTGAAAAACTGAATATTTCTTCTCAAGATAAAAAACAATCAAGGTTGTCCACTTTCACAATTTCTATTTAACAGAGTATTGAAGGTGGTAGACAGTGCAGTAAGGTGAGAAAAGGAAACAACATATCTAAATTGGAAAGGAAGAATGTAAACTGTATTAATTTGCAGACAACATGATCGTTTATGTGGAAAATCTGATGGAAGATACAAAAAAAGAAACATAAAAATAAGTCATAAGCTGAAAAATTGTATTTTTGTGTATTGGCAATAAAAAATATAAAATTAAACTGAAAAATAACACCTCTTATGGCATCTTAAAATATGAAATACTTGATGGGTAAATTTGACAAAAGTATATAAAAAATCTATGTGATAAAGCTACAAAACACAGTATAAGAAATTTTTAAGAGACCTAAAGTGTAGAGACATATTGTCCTTTTGGGTTAGAGAACTCAATATTGTTAAGATGTCAGTTCTCACATTTCTCTATGGATTCAGAGGCAGTGTCAGTAAAATCCGAGCATGTGTTTTGGTGAGAATGATTAACTAGTTCTAATGTTCATTTGGAAATGCAAAGGCCTAGAAAATAAATCTTTGAAAATAAAGAACACCTTTGGAATTAAGACTTGTTATAAAGCTATAGTAATCAAGGCAGTGTAATATTGTCATAAAGATAGACACAAATCAATACAACAGAATAGAGTCTAGAAACAAACCCATTCACATACAGACAATTGATTTTCAACAAAGTGCAAAGACAATTCAGTGCAGAAACAGTGGTCTTTTTCTTAACAAATACTGTTGGAATATTCAGTATTCATATGCAAAACAATGAGCTTTGATTCATCCTGTGTACCATATACAAAAATAACTCAAAATTAATCATAAACCTAAACACAAAGGCTAAACTATAAATATTTACAAGAAAACACGGGGAAAAAGTCTTTGTGACCTTATGTTGAGCAACAATTTCTTATATATGACATTATATGCACTACCCATTAAAGCATAAATTGATAAATAGAACTTCATCAAAATGAAACACTTCTGCTTATCAAAAGACATTGTTAAGGAAATAGAAAGTAAAGACATAAGACTGGGGAAAATATGTAGAAACCTTGTATCTGGTAAGCAACCTATATCCAGAACCCTCAAAACTCAACAATGAGAAAACAAACACACAACTTTAAAAATTGGCAAAAGAGTTAAACAAACATTTTACCAAAGAAAATATATGGATGGCATATAGGCACATAAAACACCATTAGTCATTAGGGAAAGGCCAAATAAAACCACCTAGGATATTACCTTACAATGTGAACATTGATTATCTGAAGGCTTCCAGCTTCCATGGGAATCATGGGTAATTTCATTCAATTTCAGCTTTGGTGGTGGTGGTGGCTACCCATCACTTAACACTCCCCCACCCCCATCCCAAAACAGGAAGTCATAGCCTTATTCTTGGGGTAGCTTGTGAATTGTTGAAGGCAGTATGGGCAATAAGTACCTTGTTCTTCAAATATAAGGGATCTGTGTTCTGGTCACTGATTGTTGCTTCTGACTGTGGAGGAAGAGATAGAGATGTGGGCTGCCACAGTTGCAATCCTTGCATCATTGTTGCAACTCCTTCTGCCAGAGGATTTAAGGAACAAGAACCTTGTTCTTTTCCATTTATTTTCCTGTTTCTCCTGTTTGGGAACCAGATATTTAAAGATTAGGACATTTAAAAATAACTGCATAAATGGTAGAATTTAAAAAGTCACTATACATGTCCAGGAAAAGGCATGTGCTCACAGAATACCCAATAAACTTTAAATTTACACCTTTGGCTGATCTTTGGCATAGAGACACATTACAACAGTTAAAAAAGAGCACCCCCCCCCCAAGAAAATCCTGGGAAAAGGGAAGAATCTTGATTTTAAGACTCAGATATCCAGTTTTCAACAAAAATCACAAGACATACAAGAAACAGGAATGTATGGCCCAATCAAAGGAAAAAAAATAAGTAAACAGAAACATCATCGAGAAAGACCAGGTGGTGGTCTTACTAGAAAAAGACTTTTTAAATTTTTTTTTATTATGTTCATGTTCAATGATTCATTAGTTGTGTATAACATCCAGTGCTCATCAGAAAGGATGAATACCCACAATTTGCACTGACATGGATGGAACTGGAGGGGATTATGCTAAGTGAAATAAGTCAGGCAGAGAAGGACAATTATATGGTTTCACTCATATGTGGAACATAAGGAATAGCATGGAGAACCACAGGGGAAAGGAGGGAAAACTGAATGGGAAGAAATCATAGAGGGAGGCATGTGTTGTAAAAAAGAATTTTAAAAAACTGTCTTTAAAGATGCTATAGAGCTAACAGAATATATGAACAAAGCCAAGACAGCAATGAATGAACAAAATGGAAATATCAATAAGGAGATAGAAAACACAAAAAAGAACGAGAACTAAATTCTGGATCTGAAGAGTACAATTGAAATAAAAAAGGTATTGAAAAACAGATTTGAATAGACAGAAGAAAATATTGTTGAAGATATAATGATTTATAAAGAGATAAGTTTTAAGACAAGTGAACAGAGCTTAAGAGACCTGTGTGACACCAAGTGGGACAACAGATGCATTGTAATTGTGAAAGTTCCAAAGGAGAAAAAAGAAAGGGTCAGAGAGATTATCTGAAGTAATGGCCCCCAAATCCCAAATCTGATGAAAGACATGAATATATACCTCTAAGAATTTCATTAAATCCCAAGTAGAATAAACTTAGAGACCTACATTAGGACAAGAAAGAATCTTGAAAGCAGCAAGAGAAAAGCAGCTAGTCATGTGCAAGCTATTCTTTTTTTTTTTTTTTTAATAAGATTGTCAGCATATTTCTCATCAGAAATTTTGGAGGTCAGAAGACAGTGGGTTGATATATTAAAAGTGTTGAAGAAAAAAAATCAACAAAGAATCCTATATCCTGCAAAACTGTCTTTTAAAAATGAAGGAGTGACTAAGACATTCCCAGATAAAAACTGAAGGAATCTGTTACCATTATACTTGCCCTGAAAGAAATGCTAATGGAAGTCCTGCAGGTTGCAGTGACAGGACATGAGAGAGTAACTCAAAGCTGTATGAAAAAAAAATAAAGATATCTGGTAAAGGTAAATACATGAGCAATCATAAAATCTAGTATTATTGTAACTTTGGCTTGTAATTCCACTTTTTGTTTTCTCCGTGATAAAAGGGACTGATGCATTAAAAACAATAATTAATCTATATTTTTTGATACATAATGCATATAGATGTGATTTTATAACATCAGTAACTGAAAGGAGGTGGTGAAGGAGCTTTGTAGAAGTAAAGTTTTTCCATGCTATTAAAGTTATGTTAGTATAAATTCAAATTAGAGAGTTATAACTTTAAGACATTAACATAATTCACATGGTAATCATAAAGAAAATATTATAAGTTATACACAAGAGAAAATGAGAAGGAAATTAAAGTGTTTCACTACAAAAAATCAACTAAACAAAGAAGATAGTAATGTGGAAATAAAAGATAAAATGAGCTAGAAGACATACAGAAAACAGCAAAATTGCAGAAGTAAGCCCCACTTTATCAGTAATTACTTTAAATGTAAACAGGTTTAAACTCTTGGATCAAAACATAGAAACTGGTAGAAAGCATAAGAAAACTAGGTCCAGATATATGCTGTGTACAATAGACTTGTTTTATATCCAAAGACACAAATACATTGACAATGAAAGGGTGGAGAAAGATATTTCATGTAAATAATAACCAAAAGAGAGTGGTGTGACTAAACTAATATCAGACAAACTAGACTTTAAATTAAAAAAAAAAAAGTTTACAAGAGACCAAGTAGAACATTATATATTCAAAGAAGTTTCAATATAGCAGGAAGATATGACAATTATAAACATTTACACACTCAATAACAGACCATCAAAATATATGAAGGAAAAATGGACAGAATTCAAGGGAGAGAGAGACAGTTCAATAATAGTAGTAGACTTCAATACCCTACTGTCAATAATAAATAGGTCAGACAGTAGATAAATAAGGAAACAGAAGACTTGAACAACACAATGAACCAACCAAATCTACAAGACATGTACAGAGTACTCTACCCAACCACAACAGAATACACTCTTCTCGGGTACACATGGGACATTCTCTGGGATAAAGCATATGGTAGTCCACAAAGTAATGGATAAACAAAATATTTTATATACATACAATGGCATTTTATCATGCCTTAAGAAAAACACAGTTCTGATACATGCTATGACATGGATGGACCTTGAAGGTATTATGCCAAGTGAAATAAGTCAAACACAAAAGGACAAGTATTGTATAATTCTATTTATATGAGATACCTAGAATAGTCACATTAATAGACAGAAAGTAGAACAGGAAAATTGCATGCCTACAAAAAATTTAATTCCAGTTAGTTTAAAGACTTGAATTAAAAAGCAAAACTTGTGAAAAATTTACAAGAAAATCTGGGAAAAGTTGTTATGACTTTGAGGTAGGAAGGGTTTTCTCCACAGGCATTAAAAGCACAAACCATAAAGGAGAAAACAGATATATTTAAACACTTTTAAAGCAAAACTAAAATAATCTCTGTTCATTAAAACTTTAGGTTCACCGTAAAAAAATGAAAAGACAAGCCATAAATGTCATAAATGTTAGAAGACATTTATAACACATAAAGAATGAGAATCTAGAATATATTAAGACCAACTATTTCAAAGATTTATTTATTTATTTGAGGGAGAGAGAGAAAGAGAGAGAGAGAAGGAGGGGAAGGGCAAAGGGAGAGGGAGAGAATCTTAAGCAGACTCTGTGCTCAGCACGGAGCCTGACACAAAGACCCAATTTTTTTTTTTAAGATTTTATTTATTTATTTGACACACACAGAGAGAGGGCACAAGCAAGGGGAGCAGCAGGCAGAGGGATAGGGAGAAGCATGCTCTCTGTTGAGCAGGGAGCCCAATGCAGGATCCTGGAATCATGACTGAGCCGAAGGCAGACACTTAACCAATTAAGCCACCCAGGCACCATTAGACACAATTATTTTTAAAGAAAAAATCCTAACAATCCAATAAAACGATGGACAAGAAGACATGAGCAAAGCATTTCCTAGAGGAAACATGAAAGATCAGGATATATATATATATATGCTCAATCTTATTAGTAATCAATAAAATACAAGTTAAAAAAATCTGGTCAAATAAAAAATAAAGGAGAACACTAGCTTTTGGTAAACATATGAAGCAAAAGTCACTCTTATCTATTGCTGGTGGATGTTAGCACAATGCTTTTGGAAAACAATTGACATTATCTTGGAGGGTTGAAGGTATGTACATGTTATTATCAAGCAATTTTATGCTTACTAGGAAAATTTCTTCGGCAGAAAATCTGACATACTTGCATTAGGTGACATGCAAAAAAATGGTTACTAGCAGAAGGTTTTGAGATAGCAAAAATCTGGAAATTATGCAAATATCCATGCATAAATGGTATGCTCATACAGTGAACTACTGCACAGCAGAGAAAATGAATGGACAATAGCTATGTGCATTAGCAGAACAAATCTCAAACACTTGCTGCTGGGTGGAAAGGGCAAGTCACAGAGGAACAGACAATTTATAGAAAATTCTTAAATGCTTATACTTAACAATATATTACTTAGGGAAACTTGCATATGTTTCCCAACTTCAATGAAAGTAAAGGGAATCATAAACATAAACTTTAGGAAAGGGATAGGTTCATGATTAGAACAAGGCATCAAAGGAGCTGGGTGGAAATTAATACAACAAATTTATTTTTTATAACTTAAGCATGTTATATTCTTTTACATATAGGAAATCTTTCATAATAGTAATAATAATCATTATTATTATAAAAGCATCTGGCTCAAGGTACAAACTTCTGGCATTAGTCAGAGATACTGCTGATTCCTTGAGCAGCTACTCCATTCCACACACTGTGTTGAACACTACATTATAGGGGTGGGAGATGAGTTCAACTGACTTTTTAATGGCACTAGAATCTTCTTTTGCAAATGGGTAGATACTTATGTCAGACTCAGTAGACATCCTAAAGCTGGAGCCATTACAATGTCTAGCCCTTCCTGAGGGCTCTGAGTAAGGAGCTCCTCCACCAGAAATGTTTTGTGCTAACCAGTCTTAAATATTTCCTTAGAAATTGTCTCTTACCAGAATTAGTGCTATTAGTTGTTTAGGTCAGATAATTAAGAAACATGAACTGGGGGGACCAGGGAGAGGACAAAAGTCTTTTCAAATCTCTGCACTGACATGTACCTACTTGGGCATCTGAACGTGGAATGAGCTCATACTCACTATTTATTTGGTATTGAGTGACACAATCTTATCTCTGCATAATTAAGAAGAGAAAAAACATTCCTAAGGTTGTGTCTGTTAAATGACAAGACTGTGCTTTTGCAACATCATTAAAGACCTCAATTAGTTTTCAACAACAGCTGGAATGTTTGCAATTAATGGGTTAGATCAGTGTCGCTCCTGCTTAAAGGTGGGGTTGAGTAAGCTGAAGCAGGGTCTCTGCTTTTAAACACTTCCCCATTCTCAGAAAAAGTGCACAGATGAATTTTCTCAATTGGAGATTAATTTTCCATAGTGTTTCTTAAGTTTTGGCTTATCTGCCTTCCTCTGGCTTATCCATACTAGTATTCGGGGTAATGTGATATCTGGTTAAGTTCTAGTTAGATATTTGGTTTTCAGTAGTTTCTAGATTTCCTAAAATAAGAGAGGTATGGAAAAAAGGGAAGAGCTGTTTTTAGAACCCATACTTACAAGGCCCACCCACAGCAAATGCATGGAGTAGGCTCCCTTAGCACAGAGCTCAGCACTGGACCACCCAGGCAGTCACTGACATTCTTTGACAAGGAGCTTGTCTTTGAAGGAAGGAGCTATGCTTCATTTGTCTTTATATTTCTGACTCCTAGAACAGGGCTTGTACCCAAGTAAGCAACTGTGGCTTACCATCACAATGAATGAATGGATGGATGGATAAACACAGCCAGTATAGACACCACAGTGCTAATGGAGAGCAAGCACCCACAGTGTGCACACCACAGTGATGATGGAGGGAACAGAACTCCCACTGTCGACACCACAGTACTGATGGAGAGCATAGACCCCGGTGTGCACTCAGCAATGCTGACAATAAGCACAGAGGACCTTGAGTGGGTTATACAGGACAACCAGGCTATGAGTGTACAAAAAGCAGGTGGGCTCCTTTTCAGGAGAGAACATTTATTAAATGCCTACAGTGTGGCAGGACTATGCTATGTTCTTGTTTTTTTTTTTTTTCATTTAATCCTCTGGATTAAGTATTTTTGTACTCAATTTATAGATAAGAATACTGAGGCATAGTGAAATGAAGACAATTTCCTGATGCTTCTGAGTTAGATTTGTCCAGTGCTAAAGCCTGTGATTTTTCTATTAAACCACATGGCACCATTTTAGAGCTGGTTAGTATATCTTTTGGATTTGGTCGACAGAGAACATATGGACAATTCTGGCTTTGAACATTTCTTTGTCAACAATAGCATTTGGCTTATTTTTTTTCCTACTGCAGATTAGGTGGATAACGATCTTATTTTTTCATTCTATTTCCCTATAAATATAAGATTTAGTGAGACTGGAAAGGGGAAAAAAAAACCCCACCTTTTTCCCACTTGGCTTTGTTTTTCTGTGTTCTGTGTAACCTGGCATCAGAGGGGGGCTCTGATAGTCTGCATCCCTGGACACAGTCCTCATGGGCTGGCTCACAGAGGCTAACTCAGCTATGAGGAGGGTGAGGACAGACAGAACTCCAAATAAGCTCCCTAGAAATCATGAGAGGAAGATATTTGCCCAATACACTTGCTGCCTAGGAGTGTGGACCCTCTTGTGTAGGTCTTATAAGCAGTCTCACTGGTGATGTCTCTTCAGAATCCTCATGAGCTCTGCCTTCAGTAGAAACTAAGAATGAATCAGAAAGAAAGCATTGGGAATCCCTAAGAGAGAAGGGGAGAAGTTGTGCCGTGTGGTATTTCTCTTCAGGAGCTTTGGGAAATGCAAAGGAAGCTGTGGGAGGAGGGTGCTGAACGTGGAGGGGGTTCATGGGGCCACATGAGCATGCAGGAGGCATGGTCCTGAACTTTGGTGATAGAACTGAAAGACAATGGATTTTGTTTTAACATCATTTTTGTATATGATTCTACTTTTCTTCATACTTCTCTGTATTTCCAAAAGTAAAGTAATGAACATTCATTTTATAATAAAAAGTGAAAGAAGAGCATAACTGTTGTATGGAGGACAAAGCAATATCCCTTAGCACATACGATTTGTAACAAAGCAATGTGAATTTGCAACCACAGTATTGAAAGTGTGGGGTGGGAAATCCTGATGTGTGCTTAGCAAGCAAGGAAGATCCTGCAAATGCCACAGGGCCTCATTGTTAAAATGCAAATATAAAGTATATAAGGTGCCCTTGATAGCCCATTATCTTAGGAAATTTTAGGAACCAGACCCAGCATTGGAAACTATGATAACTTTTCTTAGGTCCAGGCTCTGTGCAGAAGGGAGGTCATAGCCAATCTGGACAAACCCGTGTCCAGAGAAAGCTTTAACACAGACGTTGAACACTAAGCTGTAAGAAAACCATGATGTGATTTAAAGGAAAATAAGAGGCAGGGAAAAGACTTTGTCTAGATTCACTACGTTTAGTGCCACTGAAACAGATGAGAATCATTTTTTTCTTTTTTAAGTTTACATGTTCCTAAGAATCCTGATTAGGTTTAGTAGATGGAAAAAAAGCCACTTGTCAATGCTTAGCTGACAATGAATTCATTTCCTTCCCCCTCTCCATTGTTCAAATTCATGATCAGAATGGTTTTCACATGAGGCACAGCACTAACATTTCTGCCATGCAGCCAGAGCACACAGACGTCTACTCAGTACCATCAATACAACATCCCTTCCTTCTTGAGAATATTTCCAGGCTCAGGGTCCCCATAGCTTAAGCATTGCATGACTGCTGCTTTGGGAAAGAGCAGGTAATGTCTTCCCAAATGATGGGGCCTGCCTTTCTGGGGAGCAGAGATGCCTAGGGATTAGGCATCCACATGGTGACAGCATTGAACTCACTCCCTTTGAGCAGCAATTGGTCCTGTGTGTTCTCTCAGCATGGATCTCTCTGTTCTTTCTCTACCATCCCTCCTGAGTTCCTAAGCACAACATGGTGTCACACCTGCCTCCTGGCTTCTGACCAGCTGCTCTGTCCCTCAAATACCCTTCCCCACCTGATCCCACTAATAGAGTACATTTTATTTTTCCTTCAAAGTTGAGCTTGTGGGTGGCACCTCCCCCTGGCTCAGGTGCCCCTCCTGTCTGCTCACATAGGCCTTGTGCTCCCCTATCTTAATTGTGGTTCCTTGTCTTTGTTCCCTTCTGCCACCCTCACCTCACTGCGCTATGGCTGTCTGTGTATCCTTGTTGAATGGGTAGCTGCTGAGCCTTTGGATGTGAAAATCCTGTGCTGGTTCACATACCCCTGGCTACTGTTGTCAGGGCCCCTGAACTTGAGTGCACACAGTCTAGGTCAAATCCAGTCATGAACTTCTGGAATGTGCTCCCACCAGCATTCTGTTGGTCACAAATGGCAGCACCCAAGCTGAAGGCCTTGGCATGGATCTGGCTCCTTGTCTCCCATTTCCTCCACATGCCACCAAAACTAAGAGGCACACTTCTATCCTGCCTCTAGACATCTCCAGAATCTGTGCCTGGCTCTCCACCCTGCTGCTCACTCTGGTTCTGGCCACCCTTCAACTTTCTGTCTGGATGAATGAGACAGCCCTCAATGCTATCCCTGCCTCTCCCATTCCCTCCTCTACACTGGAGCCAGGACCTCCCCCATTAATCTCTGGGCCCTTGGAGTTCCTTCCCTTCTGGTGCACATCTCTGCCCCTTGCAGGACAGGCAACCAAGGGTTTCTGCCAGCAGGAGGTGAGCACTGGTCCTGGGGAACAGATGGGGTGCTCTGTGGGGGTATGTGGGCCTCGTAGGGATGGCTCTGCCATGGTGCGCCAGTGATCTCACACTATCCACATAGGCCACATAGCCAAAGCCTTGAACCACAGCTTCTTAGAGTCTTGGCAGGAGGCCTTGTGGCCTGGGAACACAGAAGGAAAGAGGCCCATGAGTGACTGCTTGGAGGTCATCTCCCACTCACATTCCTGCCTCCAGCAGGCTGTCATGGGACTTCTTATGGCCTCCCAGATTCTGATGCCCCACTCCCTAAGGGTGTAGCTGCAGACTAAGCTGCAGCCTAATGGGCTCCTCAGTGGGGTATCTCCATTCACTCTCAGCCATCCACCCCTTCCATTACAGTGTGAGGGAGAAGGACATGGGGAGCTGGCACCTTTAGCCACCCTGCTTTGTGCTGTCCATATCAGTAATAAACTGAATCTAAAAGCATTCTGTGGTAACTGTACCAGCTGGATAAGCCAGGACTTGGACCTCATCTGTGTGCTTGACAGGCCTCTCTCTGTGGGGGAGTGGACTCTTCCTTTTATCCACTTGGATGGATGCCTCAGCATACCTGACTGCAGGGAGGAGTGTGGTCTGGGGGAGCCCACTCCAGGCACATTCTCTTTTCTAGGCTGTGATAACTAATGAGCTATTGAATCCCAAACACATGTTTTCCCTGAGTTCCTGGGCATCTGGTAGAGTGGGGAGGCTATGGGGGCAGTAAGCAAAGCCCCCTCCCTGCCAGGACCAGAAAGAGGAGGAAGAGGCCTAACACCTTCTCAGAAGGTTGAAGGTAGAAGATGGGCTGTTATGCACTGGTGGGCACTGTTCTGACCATTGATTTTTCCCCAAGTGAATGCAGGCCTTGAGAACGTGTGGAGACACTTCAAGGTGGTCTTACATTTTAACTGTTGGGTGCTGTCGACCTTAACCACACTTCATATGATACCTGTTGGGTTACTTCTACCATGCCTAATGGAGGGATTTGGACTCTTGTAGATGTGGAAGCATCTGGTAGAAATCTAACACAGATCTCTAGGCATACCACTGTCCTGGTTGATGGGCAGCACCTCGGATAGTGGTGTGACAATATCCATAAGGCCAAGCAGCGCTGGCTGTATGAGGTGGTCATATGCCCCACTGTGGGAAAAGCCAGCACTGCTTCACTGAGCATGGTGTATCATCATGGGCAACCCAGGGGCTAGTTTTTTTTTTTTTTTTTTGATGTTCGATGCTGAGGGCAAAATAAATGCTTGAGAGTTGATGACTTGGCTGGAACTTGTGTTGATCCTTAAACTGGAATATACTAAGTCTTCACCAATATTTCTAGAATATTAACACTCTTGGATGGAATTCTAACTGCATATAGTTTTCCTTATAAACATTTATACACAGTTCTGATTAAAGGGCATAATTTGCTAACTTATTTGTCCTTCCTAATTAAAAACTAGCAGATGTTTTATGGCAATAAATAAAATATACATTTTGTTAGAGGTACTCTTGGTTAGATTAAATTCTACAGTGGAGCTATTGTAATAGCAAAAGGATTCTTCTGTGTTCATTATTTCCATGGCATTCATTTTTTTCATTATTTCAACATCTATTAATCTTATTATTAATAATTATTATTAGTGTAACAATTTATTTATCACTTACTACAGGGCAAGCAGTGTATATTTGTTTTTCTTTTAAGTTTCACAACAAACATTAAGAAGAAATTCTTACTTCCATTTTACCAATAAAGATACTTAGGCTCAAAAAAGTTGACTTAACATTACTCAAGATCACAGAGTCAGATCTGAGGTTTGAACCCAGATATGGAGATCTCAGAGTTTTTTCTCTTTTTACCAACATATTTTGCCTCTGAATTTTTATTAATATTGGTAATAACTAGCATTTATTGCTAGGTACATGGCACTATGCTAGGTTCCAAAGACCATATGAGAAAGAAACCAAATATGCTATAAAGTTTATGAGGAGAATTAATTGGATAATCACACCCCAACAAAGAGAATGTAGACCAGAGAAAAATACAGCAGAATATTAGTAGTAATAATTTCTGGGTGACAGGGTTAGAGTAACTTTTATTTTCTTCTCTGTTTTTCTGCTTTCAAAAGTTTGTAATATGGATGTATATTATTTTCATCTCAGAAACAATATAATTTGTTACAAAAATCTAATTAGAGAGGAAATGATCATAGAATAGTTAAATGGTTCTATGTGGCAGGATGCACTTGTCACTGAATGTGTTGTATACCATCAATGCTTTCAGAAAGCAAAGGTAAGGCTGTGGGGCTGGAAAGTCCAAGATATATTCATGGAGATGGTTGGACTTTGAAGAACTGATGGGCTTTTGGGAGGTAGAGGGGGTTGGTTAGGAGAGCAACTGATCAAAAACCTGGTGTGGACAGGCTGTTTCAGGTGAGTAACAAGGAGGGCTCCTCTGCCTGTGATGAGTGTGGGAAAGGCCTCCTCTACTCAGCATCTTGTAGTATCTGAATTTTCCATGTGTGTTCTTGTTCAGCTTGGGTGGTCTCAGGCTACCAGGAGCAGAAATGTGCCCAGTTTCCTCAGATGATGGGGTTTATCCAAAGAATGGAACCTAGAGACACAAAGGTGCTCAGGAAGGACCAGGCTTTTATCTGCCATTTGAAACACTAGCTCTCAACTAATATTTCTGGCATTTTTACTTACTTGTAATAATGTCTTTGTCAGCATTAGCATAGTCTTCTTTTGCATTTATGGGGAAACCTCAATGGCCACCTTTTCTCAGGATAAGCACTTCTGTATGTTGGGAATGAAGTACTAAAATGTACCCTTTTTAACAAATGAAGAAAGTGAACTGAGTTGTGGAGAAACAAATACCTTGTCCGAATTTGTATAATAATCAACACTTGAAATAAGGTCTGGCTGACTCCAGAGTCCTTGCTTCTCTCATGGTCTCACTGAACCTCTCAAGAGAGACAGCCCTGAAGCAAACCTCCTTAATTTCCTAGAGTCTTGAGACAGGGAACTCCTTTTCTCTGTCTTAGATGGGTGTAGGGCTCACCTGTGGGTCCCTAAGCTCTTCACAGTTGCCTAGTGCCTGATGTGAAGCTCACCACTTCCCTCAGGTAGTATGAAAGAGAAGGGAGCAGAATACTTCCTCTCTCCTTTGATGAGAGATCCTAAGACCTTCTCATTTGCCTTCTAATAGGCAATTTGGCTGTCAGGCCCTTCTCCTTTCTTCCCTATCTTGTTCTTTAGCACTTTGAGACTCTTCTTCAACCTGAACGATCTCCTTGGACTTGATAATTTTCTGATCCTGATATCTTGAGCCTACCTTCTCCCTCCTATTTATATCAGACTCTTGTTCCTGGGGCTATTGAGGTTAGTGAGTGCTGATCAATTACTATGTGTATTTCTGGGTATCTTTAGAAAGATCAGATTCACAGAGGAGCAAGGTTGGCAGTGAGGGAATGGTGCTTTCTGCTAGTTTTGAGGTAGCCATGGACATGATTGGTAGGAAAGGGATGAATCGGGGCTAGAGATGAAGGCAGGTGGATTATATGGTCATGCTCCCAGATTGTCCCAGAGCTTCTGGGTTTAGGATTAGCTTACCACTAAACCTAACATTTCCCACTACTGATAATTAGTGATATTCTGAGGAGACAGGAAAGGACATGGTCAGTCTTCCTGTTCATAAGTGATTTGTAGATACCATTATACTTTCATATTAATTCTAGAATTCCAGTAAGAAGTAGTATCTGTAGTATATGGAATAAGAGTAGAGATAATACATCAAAGGTGATGGGAGGGCTTAACAGAAATATTAACTCAGAGTTCTTACTTCTGAAAGTATTTCTTCTGGGAGGGCAGATTTTCTAGGGAGATCACAGTTAACATTCATACTGTGATCATGAAGGTTACTGTGCAGCTGAATAATTATCTACTGAATGAGTGAATTAATAAATAAGTGAGTAAGGAGTTAAAAACCTAGAGGGAACATTGATTCAGTGGCATGACTCAGTGGAAACAGGAAGGCAAATATGAGGGGACTGTGTTCTTAGTTATCATTATTTTCATTATCAACATTATCACTACTAATATAACATATTCATAGTCCTTCGCTGTCTTTCAAGGGGTCTTTGTGAGGTGATGGAAATAGCATGACTTGGAATCCAGTAGGCCACTTACAATACCACTCTGAATCTCTGGTTTCTTAATGGCAAGAAGAGATCATGTGTGCAGAGGTTTGCAGAAGGCTTGGCACATATAAATGCTCAATAGATACTAAACTTCAGACACCATTTTGTCATCCTGAATTATCTGCTTTGGTTTCCATTTCAGTATCCTTCCCCAGTAGGCTTTTTTTTTTTGGAATAAATTTGCACTTGACCTTGATGAAGGTAGGAGAACATCTTCTCTGAAATCCTTGGTCAAAGCTAGTAACTTTGGTTAGTAGCCTTTTTTAAAATCATTTTTTGGTAGAAATATTATCTTCAATCTCAATACTATGGTCCAAGCTGTTAGGGAAAAATTCAAAAACATCATTTGAAACACAAAAGGTCTTATGTTTGCAAAACTTCAGAGTTCTAATAAAGTGTTAAATCCATTTAAAAGGGCATCATTAAAAATTTAAGACAAACTCCATCCTTTTATAATGAATAATGAGCAAAGGGATTTATTCAATTGAATTTGATTCCACTCATTGAGTATTCATTGAACTCTTAAGAGGAAAGAAGAGGTTCAAGAAAAGCAAAGACAAAGTCTTGCCCTCGAAGAGCTTCTGGCCATGTAGGAGTATGAAGAGGCATTTGGGATGACAGTTGGAGTTAATTCCAGCAGCTCCTGCAATGGATGGCACCATAATGAACCAGACCTCACATTTTTCAATCTATCACATGACTATCCTCATAATGTTGGCACAAAAGGATCATGATTTGGGGCACAGCTCAATCATCACATTTTTGAAATCTTCAATAGTCTCTGGATGAATGACTAGTGTCACCATATAGATTTTAAGTAGTAGGAGTACTCACTCCTTGATATTCTGAGTAAATAGAGGAAATAAGAGAAGCAACGCATGTGTGAGGGTCACTGAGGGTAAGAGGGTCATTCGCTTATTCAGTGGACATTTATTGAACACCATTCTTTTCCAGACATTAGGAAATACAGCAGAGGACAAAACAAACCATCACTTTCATGGTGTTTAGGGTTTACTGGAAAAGACACATAATATCAGAGTAAAATACATGGTATTTTTGATATTAAAAATGTCAAAGAGAAAAAACAAAGGTGGTAGGGGATATAGGAGGTGTTTGTGAATTCTAGATAGGGTCAACAGGAAGGTGCGGGAGGCTGGATAATGGTTCCCTAAAATGTTTACCTCTTAATGCCTGAAACCTATGAGTACGTTACTTTATGTGGCAAAGAGGACCCTGCAAACCTTGAGATGGAGAGGTTATCCTTGATTCTCCAGGTCAGCCCTAATGCCATCACAGGGGTCCTTTTGTAAGACAGAGGTAAAGAGAACTAATGGGGGAGACGGGAGAAATGTGATGATGGAAGCAAGAGGTTGGAGAGATGTGGCCAAGGGCCAAGCAGCCTTGAGAAGCTGGAGAAGCAAGGGACAATTCATGCCTGGAGCCCTGCTGACACCTTGACTTTAGCCCTCTAAGACTTGTTTTGGATTTCTGACCTCCAGAACTATAAGAGAATACATTTGTGATGCTTTAAGCCACTCAGATTGTGGTAATTTCTTACAATTGGGATAAGAAATACATAGGAGGGCTCACTGAAAAGGTGAAATTTGAGTAAATATCTGAAAAAAAATCAATCATGTGAATCATATGCAAAAGGCCTGAAGCAAAACTGTACCTGGTGGGTTGGAGGAACAGCACGGGAGTGAGTAGTGTGAGTAGATAGAGATGAACTTGGTTCTGGTAACATTTTAATAGGTCTATTGGGGTATAATTGACATGCAATAAACTGAACATATGTAAAGTGCACAACTCTGTTTTGATGTATGCATACACTAGTGAAACCATCACTGTAGTCAAGAGTCTGAAGATATCCACTACCCCCAAAAGTTTCTCTCTACTTCATTGGAATACCTCTATCCCTGGATTCATCCTCCTCTACAGGCGACCAGTTACCTGTTTTCTGTCACTATTAATTAATTTCATCTTTTACAGTTCTAACAAAAGGAATATTATGGTATATATTATCTTTTGATCTGGCTTCTTTCACTCAAAATAGTTATTTTGAGATATATCTATACCATTGCATGTATCATTAATTCATTCCTGCTTATTGCCAAGTAATATGAAAATATCTTGATTTGTTTATCTAGTCACCTGTTCATGGGCTTTTGGATAATTACCCATTTTTGTCTATTAAAAATAAAGTTGCTATGAATATTGTGTATAAAGACATATTCTTTCTTCTTTTCTTGGATAACTACCTAGGAATGGAATAGCTGGATCATAAGGTAGGTATGTGGTTTAATATTTAAAAAACCATCAAACTATTTTCCAAAGTAGTAGTAGCAATCTATAAAAGTACATCAGAATTCCAGGTGCTTCACATATTTTGATTTTATTTTTTATTGTGGGAAAATGCACACAACCCAAAGTATACCATTTTAACTATTTTTAAGTGTGCATTTCAGTGATGTACTTGTCTGCTTGGGCTACTGTAACAGTATACCACAGACTGGGTGTCTTAAACAACTGACATTTATTTTTCACAGTTCTGGAGACTGGGAAGTCCAAGATCAAGGTGCCAGCCACTCCAGTTCCCCAGGGAGAGCTCTTCCTGGTTTGCAGCCACCTTCATGCAGCGTCCTCACATGGCAGACAGAGAGAAAGAAAGAGTGAGGGAGCTCTAGTCTCTCTTCTCATAAGGACACTACTTCCATCAAGGGAGCTCCAGCATCATTTAAACCTAATTATGAATTACCTCCCAAATACCATCACACTGAGGATTAGGGTTCTAATATATGAATTTTAGGGAGGACACAATTCATTCTATAGTAAGTGTCATTAATTATATTCACACCATTGTACAATCAGAGCCACTATCCATCTTCACAACATTTTTATCTTCCCATATTGAAATCTGTACAGATTAAACACTAACTTCTCAGCACCATTTATTGAAGAGACTGTCTTTTTTCCATTGCATGTTTTTTCCTGCTTTGTCAAAGATTATTTGACCATAGAGTTGAGGGTCCATATCTGGGTTCTCTATTCTGTTCCATTGGTCTATATGTCTGTTTTTGTGCCAGTACCATGCTGTCTTGGTGATCACAGCTTTGTAATAGAGCTTGAAATCGGGCAACATGATACCCCCAGCTTTGTTTTTCTTTTTCAACATTTCCTTGGCGATTCGGGGTCTTTTCTGATTCCATACAAATTTTAAGATTGTTTGTTCCAGCACTTTGAAAAATGTCTTTGGAATTTTGATCGGGATGGCATTGAAGGTATAGATTGCTCTGGGTAGCATAGACATTTTAACAATGTTTATTCTTCCGATCCATGAGCATGGAACATATTTCCATCTTTTTGTGTCTTCTTCAATTTCTTTCATGAGTGTTTTGTAGTTCCTAGAGTATAGATCCTTTACCTCTTTGGTTAGGTTTATTCTGAGGTATCTTATGGTTTTTGGTGCTATTGTAAATGGAATCATTTCTCTAATTTGTCTTTCTACAGTTGCATTGTTAGTGTATAAGAAAGCAACTGATTTCTGTGCATTGATTTTGTATCCTGCCACATTACTGAATTGCTGGATGAGTTCTAGTAATTTGGGGGTAGAGTCTTTTGGGTTTTCCACATAAAGTATCATGTCATCTGTGAAAAAAGAGCGTTTGAATTCTTCTTTGCCAATTTGAATACCTTTTATTTCTTTTTGTTGTCTGATTGCTGTTGCTAGGACTTCTAGTATTATGTTGAACAATAGTTGCGAGAGTGGGCATCCTTGACGTGTTCCTGATCTTAAGGGAAAGGCTCTCAGCTTTTCCCCATTGAGGGTGATATTTGCTGTGGGCTTTTCATAGATGGATTTTATGAACTTGAGGAATGTTCCCTCTATCCCTATACTCTGGAGAGTTTTAATCAGGAAAGGATGCTGTACTTTGTCAAATGCTTTTTCTGCATCTATTGAGAGGATGATATGATTCTTGTTCTTTCTTTTGTTATGTATTGTATCACATTGATTGATTTGCAAATGTTGAACCACCCTTGCATCCCAGGGATAAATTCCAGTTGGTTGTGGTGGATGATCCTTTTAATGTATTGTTGGATCCTATTAGCTAGGATTTTGTTGAGGATTTTGGAGTCCATATTCATCAGGGATATCAGTCTGAAAATTCTCCTTTTTGATGGGGTCTTTGCCTGGTTTGGGGATTAAGGTAATGCTGCCCTCAAAGAATGAGTGTGGAAATTTTCCTTCTGTTTCTATTTTTTGAAACAGCTTCAGTAGAATAGGTATTATTTCTTCTTTGAATGTTTGGTAGAATTCCCCAGGGAATCCATCAGGCCCTGGACTCTTGTTTTTTGGGAGGTTTTTGATCACTGCTTCAATCTCGTTACTGGTTATTGGCCTATTCAGGTTGTCAATTTCTTCCTGTTTCAGTCTTGGCAGCTCATAGGTTCCCAGGAAGGCCTCCATTTCATCCAGATTGCTCAGTTTATTGGCATATAGTTGTTGATAATAATTTCTAATAATTGTTTCTATTTCCTTGGCGTTAGTCGTGATCTCTCCCCTTTCATTCATAATTTTATGAATTTGGGTCCTTTCTCTTTTCTTTTGGGTGAGTCTGGCCAGTTGTTTATCAATCTTATTAATTCTTTCAAAGAACCAACTTCTAGTTTCGTTGATCTGATCTACTGTGTTTCTGGTTTCTAATTCATTGATCTCTGCTTTAATTTTAATTATTTCTCTTCTAATGCGTAGCTTAGGCATCATTTGTTGCTTTTTCTCCAGTTCTTTAAGGTGTAGAGTTAGTGGTGAATTCGGGACTTTTCTATTTCTTTGAGTGAGGCTTGGATGGCTATGTATTTCCCCCTTAGGACTGCTTTTGCAATATCCCATATGTTTTGGACCGATGTGTTTTCATTCTCATTGATTTCCATGAATTGTTTAAGTTCTTCTTTGATTTCCTGATTGACCCAAACATTCTTGAGCAGAGTGGTCTTTAGCTTCCAAGTGTTTGAATTTCTGCCAAATTTTTTCTTGTGATTGAGTTCCAGTTTTAAAGCATTGTGGTCTGAGAATATGCAGGGAATAATCTCAATCTTTTGGTATCAGTTGAGACCTGATTTGTGACCCAGTATGTGGTCTATTCTGGAGAAAGTTTCATGTGGAGTCGAGAAGAATGAGTATTCTGTTGTTTTAGGGTGGAATGTTCTGTAAATATCTATGAGGTCCATCTGATCCAGTGTATCATTCAAAGCTCTTGTTTCCTTGTTGATTTTCTGCTTAGATGATCTGTCCATTGCTGAGAGTGGAGTATTGTGAAGACAATGGCTGGAATGGAGAAATCAATTAATGGCAACATAGAGTCTCTAAGGGCAGAAATGAAAGCTGAATTGGCAGAACTTAAAAATGCTATCAATGAGATCCAATCCAATCTAGATAATCTAACAGCTAGGGTAAGTGAGAGAAGAACAAATAAGCGACCTGGAAGACAATATAATAGATAAAAAGGGAAAAGAGGAGGCTAGCGAAAAACAACTCAGAATCCATGAAAATAGAATCAGAGAAATAAGTGACACCATGAAGCATTCCAATGTCAGAATAATTGGAATCCCGGAGGGAGTGGAGAGAGAGGACTAGAAGATGTATTTGAGCAAATCATAGCTGAGAACTTCCCTAATCTGGGGAATGAAACAAACATTCGCATCCTAGAGGCAGAGAGGACCCCTCCCAAGATCAAGGAAAACAGGCCAACACCCCGGCATGTAATAGTAAAACTTGCAAATCTTAGAACCAAAGAAACCATCTTAAGGGCAATTAGGGGGAAGAGATTCCTTACGCACAGAGGGAGGAACATCAGAATAACGTCAGACCTATCCACAGAGACCTGGCAAGCCAGAAAGGCTGGGAAAGACATATTCAGGGTACTAAAGGAGAAGAACATGCAGCCAAGAATACTTTATCTGGCAAGGCTTTCATTTAGAATGGATGGAGAGATGCAGAGCTTCCATGAGCGGCAGAAACTGAAAGAATATGTGACCACTAAGCTGGCCCTGCAAGAAATATTAAGGGGGGTTCTATAAAAGGAGAAAGACCCCAACAGTGACATACAACAGAAATTTACAGGGACAATCTATAAAAACAATGTCTTCACAGGCAACATGATGACAATTAATTCGTATCTTTCGATAATCACTCTCAACGTGAATGGCCTAAATGCTCCCATAAAATGGCATAGGGTTGCAGATTGGATAAAAAGACAGGACCCATCCATATGCTGCCTACAAGAGACTCATTTTGAATCTAAAGATACATCCAGACTGAAAGTGAAGGGATGGAGATCCATCTTCCATGCCAGCAGACCTCAAAAGAAAGCTGGGGTAGCAATTCTTATATCAGACAAATTAGATTTTAAACTGAGGTCTGTAATTAGAGACACAGAAGGACACTATATCATTCTTAAAGGGTCTATCCAACAAGAAGATCTAACAATTGTAAATAACTATGCCCCCAACATGGGAGCAGCCATCTTTGTTAATTCTTTATTTAAATTCAATTCAGTTAACATATACTGTATTATTATTATTTTTTAATTTTTAAAAAGATTTTATTTATTTGACAGAGAGAGAGAGTGAGAGAGAGAACACAAGAAGGGGGAGTAGGAGAGGGAGAAGCAGGCTTCCTGCAGAGCAGGGAGCCCGATATGGGGCTTGATCCCAGGACCATGGGATCATGACCTGAGCCGAAGGCAGACACTTAATGACTGAGCCACCCAGGCACCCTTATTATTATTGTTAAATAATTTTTTATGATATTATGCTACTCACCATACAGTACATCATTAGTTTTTGATGTAGTGTTCCATGATTCATTGTTTGTGTATAATACCCAGTGCTCTATGCAATACATACCCTCCTTAATACCCATCACTGGGCTCACCCATCCCCCCACCCCCCTCCCCTCTAAAACTCTCAGTTTGATTCCCTGAGTCCATAGTCTCTCATGGTTCATCTCCCCTTCTGATTACCCCCTTCATTTTTCCCTTCCTTCTCCCAATGTCCATGAATAAGTGAAACCATATGATAATTGCCTTTCTCTATTTGATTATTTTCACTTAGCATAATCTCCTCCACTTCCATCCATGTTGATGCAAATGTTGGGTATTCATCCTTTCTAATGGCTGAGTAATAGTCCATTGTATATATGGACCACATCTTCTTTATCCATTCATCTGTTGAAGGGCAGCTCTGTTCCTTCCACAGTTTGGCTATTATGGACATTGCTGCTATGAACATTGGGGTGCATATGGCCCTTCTTTTACTACATCTGTGTCTTTGGTGTAAATACCCAGTAGTGCAATTATTAGTTTCAGGGGTATAATTTAGTGATTCATCAGTTGCGTATAACACCCAGTGCTCATTACATCAAGTGCCTCCTTAATGCCCATTACCCAATTATCCCTCCCCTCTCACCTCTTCTCCAGCAACCTCAGTTTGTTTCTTAGAGTTTAGTATCTTTCGTGGTTTGCCTCCCTCTCTTTTCAGTTTATTTCATTTTTCCTTTCCTTCCCTTATGTTCATCAGTTTTCTGTCTTAAATTTCACATATGAGTGAAATCATATGGTATTTGTCTTTCTCTGACTGACTTATTTTGCTTAGCATAATACCCTCTATTCCATCCATGTCACTGCAAATGGCAAGATTTCATTCTTTTTGATGGCTGAGTAATATTCCATTGTGTATATAGCTATTCTTTATATTTAATTAATATTAGTTAATTAATATCTATATATGTATTCTTTGTATTTAATTAATATTAATTAATTCTTTCTATTCATCTTGCAATAGACACCTGGGTTCTTTCCATATTTTGGCTATTGTGGACATTGCTGCTATAAACATTGGCATGCATGTGCCCTTTCGAATCACTATATTTGTATCCTTTGGATAAATACCTAGTAGTGCAATTGCTGGGTCATAGGGTAGCTCTATTTTTAACTTTTTGAAGAACCTCCATACTGTTTTCCAAAGTGGCTGTACCAGTTTGCATTCCCATCAGCCATGTAAGAGGGTTCCCCTTTTCCCACATCCTCACCAATATCTGTTGTTTCCTGAGTTGTTCATTTTAGATTCTTTTTCTATTTCTGTAGAAAAATAACATTGGAATTTTGATATGTATTACATTGAATCTGTACATCACTTTAGATGGTATGGACATTTTAACAACATTAATTCTTCTAATCCACAAACATAGGATGTCTTTCCATTTATTCATGTCTGCTTTTATTCATTAGTATGCAAGTCTTTTATTTCCTTAGTTGAGTTTATTCCTAAGTTTTTTTTTTAGTTTATTCCCAAGTATTTTATTCTCTTTGGTACTATTGTAAACAGATTTTTTTTCTTAATTTCCTTTTTGGATAAAATGTTGGTAGTAGATAGAAATGCAACTGATTTTTGTATGTTAATTGTGTATCTTGCAGCTTTGCTGAATTTGTTATTGAAACAGTTTTTGGTGAAGTTTAACTTTGTTAATGTTGATATTCTATGGAACTGCCCTTTTTAGAGCATGCCCTGGACTTAAAATCTGTTTTGAGGCTAAATTTTGCATGGTTTAGTGATCATTTGGTACGGCGTGATGAGGAAGAGTGAGGAATCTGAAGTGTCTCTCATATTACTTCTTGGATGTCTAAGAATATGATAGGACTTTGACAGTGAGAGAGAAATTACTACTGGTAGAACTATTTTCACATTTACTCCTTCTTTAACAATATCAGCTCCTGTGTGAGGTCACCAGGGAAGTTTGAAAGGACATTCAGCTTGATTCACACCTGTTAATGATGGAAAAAAATGGGGAGTGAGAAAAGGAGACATGTGAGATATAGTTAAAGAGATAGGAGGAGAAGCAGAAGATGATGGAGTCACACAGAGCAATGGAAAAGATAATTTTAAGGAAAAGGGAATTACTGAAGATGGCGGAGGAGTAGGAGACCTGGATTTCGTCTCCTCTCAGGAATTCAGCTGGATAGGGATCAAACCATTCTGAACACCTACAAACTCAACAGGAGATCGAAGAAAAGAAGAGCAACAACTCTCTGAACAGAAAAGCGACCACTTTCTGGAAGGTAGGACGTGCGGAGAAGTGAATTCGAGGCGTTACTCGGGAGGATAGATGGCGGGGGAGGGGCCTCCGTCGGCCGCTTCTGGCAAGTGATAGAGCCACGGAGCACAAAATCGAAACTTTTAGAAGTCGGCTCCGCTGAGGGACGTCACTCTGGTGGCGAAGTGGGGGGTGGAACCCTCACGGGACAGTGTGGTCTCAGGACCCTCGGGGTCACAGAAAGACCAGGGGTGCCTGAGTGCGGCAGAGCTCCCAGGTATCGGAGCAGGGAAGCTGGCTGCAGAGACGGAGCCCAGGCGCGGGCTCTCAGCTCGGGGTTGCTATAAACCGTGATCCGCGGCACAGTCGGGCCACTGCTCCTCCAGCAGGGACCCGACAAGCGGCAGATCCGGGGAGACTCACCTTCTTCCCCCGGGAGGAGCGGCGCGGGAGGGCACGGCGGGGATCTGCTGGGTTTGGAGACTCCACCCGGGGTCAGGTGCCAGATAGAAAGGCGCGGTCACAGGCCGGGTGAGCGCGGAGTGTGGCCGGAGACCGGGGAGACGGGAGTGACTGACTGCTTTTCCCTGGGGGCGCACTGAGGAGCGGGGCCCCGAGTTCTTGGCTCCTCCGGGGCGGAGACTGGGAGGCCGCCATTTTCACTCTCTGCCTCCAAAGCTGTACGGAAAGCTTGCAGGGAACAAAAGCTCCGGAGAGCAAACCCGAGCAGATTACTTAGCCCGGACCGGCAAGGGCGGGGCAATTCTGCCTCCGGCAAAGACATTTGGGAACCACGGCAACAGGCCCCTCCCCCAGAAGATCCGCGAGAACAGCCAGCCAATACCAGGTTTACCGATCAATGAGAACGGCAGAACTCCAGCGCTAGGGGAATACTGCACATAGAATTCATGGCTTTTTTACCATGATTCTGTAGTCTTTCAAAGTAAATTATTTTTTTTAACTGTCTTTTTTTCTTTTTTCTTTTTTTCTTTTTTTTTGAATTTTTCTTTTTCCCTTTTTCAACCAACATCTTATCAATCCCTTTTTAAAAAAAAACATTTTTATTTTTAATTTTTAAAGTCATATTCTATCCCTTCATAGTAGTTACCCGTATTTTTGGCATATATATATATAAGTTGTTCTCTCTTTAAAATCTTGAGATAGTTTCTTCTAACCGATCAAAATATACTCTAAATCTCTAGTGTATGGTTTTTTTCTACTCCCCTGCCTGATCACATTCTCTCCCTTTTTTCTTTCTTTCTTTCTTTTTTTTTAATCCTCTTCTTTCTTTTTTCAAACAACTTATCAAATCCTTTTATAAAATTTTTTATAATTTCCATCTTTACAGTCATATTCCATCCCTTCATCACATCAACCCTTATTTTTGTACATATATAAGTTTTTCTTTCTTTAAAATTTTGGGAGGCACTTTCTTTTAACAGACCAAAATACACCCAAAATCTAGTGTGTGGCACTGATCTATAAACCAGCCTGATCATATTTGATCACATTCTGTTTTTGTTTTGTTTTGTTTTGTTCTGCTTTTGTTTGTTTTTATCTTTATCTTTTTCTTTTTTCTCTCTTTCCCTTTCTTTTCCCCCTGCTTCAGGTCTTTTCTGATTTGTTTAGAGTATATTTACTGGGGACGTTGTTACCCTGCTAGCATTTTGTTCTCTCATTAATCTATTCTCCTCTGCACAAAATGACAAGACGGAAAAAATCACCTCAACAAAAAGAACAAGAGGTAGTACCGACTGCCAGGGACCTACTCAATACGGACATTAGTACGATGTCAGATCTAGAGTTCAGAATCATCACTTTAAAGATACTAGCTGGGCTTGAAAAAAGCATGGAAGTTATTAGAGAAACCCTTTCTGGAGAAGTAAAAGAACTAAAATCTAACCAAGTAGAAATCAAAAAGGCTATTAATGAGGTGCAATCAAATATGGGGGCGCTAACTGCTAGGATAAGTGAGGCAGAAGAAAGAATCAGTGAGATAGAAGACCAAATGATGGAAAATAAAGAAGCTGAGAAAAAGAGAGATAAACAACTACTGGATTACGAGGGCAGAATTCGAGAGATAAGTGATACCATAAGATGAAACAACATTAGAATAATTGGGATCCCAGAAGAAGAAGAAGAGAGAGAGGGGCAGAAGGTATAATGGAGCAAATTATAGCAGAGAACTTCCCTAATTTGGGGAAGGAAACAGGCATCAAAATCCAGGAAGCACAGAGAACCCCTCTCAAAATCAATAAAAATAGGTCAACACCCCGACATCTAATAGTAAAACTTACGAGTCTCAGAGACAAAGAGAAAATCCTGAAAGCAGCTCGGGAGAAGAGATATGTAACCTACAATGGTAGAAACATTAGATTGGCAACAGACTTATCCACAGGGACCTGGCAGGCCAGAAAGGACTGGCAGGACATATTCAGAGCACTAAATGAGAAAAATATGCAGCCAAGAATACTATATCCAGCTAGGCTGTCATTGAAAATTGAAGGAGAGATAAAAAGCTTCCAGGACAAACAAAAACTAAAGGAATTTGCAAACACGAAACCAGCCCTACAAGAAATCTTGAAAGGGGTCCTCTAAGCAAAGAGAGAGCCTAAAAGCAACATAGACCAGAAAGGAACACAAACAATATACAGTAACAGTCACTTTACAGGCAATACAATGGCATTAAATTCATATCTTTCGATAGTTACCCTGAATGTAAATGGGCTAAATGCCCCAATCAAAAGACACAGGCTATCGGATTGGATTAAAAAACAAGACCCATCAATATGCTGTCTGCAAGAGACTCATTTTAGACCCAAAGACACCCCCAGATTTAAAGTGAGGGGGTGGAAAACCATTTACCATGCTAATGGACACCAAAAGAAAGCTGAGGTGGCAATCCTTATATCAGACAAATTAGATTTTAAACCAAAGACTGTAATAAGAGATGAGGAAGGACACTATATCATACTTAAAGGGTCTATCCAACAAGAAGATCTAACAATTGTAAATATCTATGCCCCTAACATGGGAGCAGCCAATTATATAAGGCAATTAATAACAAAAGCAAAGAAACACATTGACAACAATACAATAATAGTGGGGGACTTTAACACCCCCCTCACTGAGATGGACAGATCGTCTAAGCAAAAGATCAACAAGGAAATAAAGACTTTAAATGACACACTGGACCAAATGGACTTCACAGAACTCTTCAGAAGATTCCATCCCAAAGCAACGGAATACACATTCTTCTCTAGTGCCCATGAAACATTCTCCAGAATCGATCACATCCTAGGTCATAAATCAGGTCTCAACCGGTACCAGAAGATTGGGATCATCCCCTGCATATTTTCAGACCACAATGCTTTGAAACTAGAACTCAATCACAAGAGGAAAGTCGGAAAGAACTCAAATACATGGAGGCTAAAGAGCACCCTACTGAAGAACGAATGGGTCAACCAGGAAATTAAAGAAGAATTAAAAAAATTCATGGAAACCAATGAAAATGAAAACACAACTATTCAACATCTTTGGGATACAGCAAAGGCAGTCCTAAGAGGAAAGTATATAGCAATATAAGCCTTTCTCAAGAAACAAGAAAGGTCTCAAGTACACAACCTAACCCTACACCTAAAGGAGCTGGAGAAAGAACAGCAAATAAAGCCTAAACCCAGCAGGCGAAGAGAAATAATAAAGATCAGAGCAGAAATCAATGAAATAGAAACCAAAAGAACAGTAGAACAGATCAATGAAACTAGGAGCTGGTTCTTTGAAAGAATTGACAAGATTGATAAGCCCCTGGCCAGACTTATCAAAAAGAAAAGAGAAATGACCCAAATCAACAAAATCATGAATGAAAGAGGAGAAATCACAACCAACACCAAAGAAATACAAACAATTATAAGAACATATTATGAGCAACTCTATGCCAGCAAATTAGATAACCTGGAAGAAATGGATGCATTCCTAGAGATGTATCAACTACCAAAACTGAACCAGGAAGAAATAGAAAACCTGAACAGACCTATAACCACTAAGGAAATAGAAGCAGTCATCAAAAATCTCCCAAAAAACAAAAGCCCAGGGCCAGATGGCTTCCCAGGGGAATTCTACCAAACTTTTAAAGAAGAATTAATACCTATCCTTCTGAAACTGCTCCAAAAAATAGAAATGGAAGGAAAACTTCCAAACTCATATTATGAGGCCAGCATTACCTTGATCCCAAAACCAGACAAAGACCCCATCAAAAAGGAGAATTACAGACCAATATCCCTGATGAACATGGATGCAAAAATTCTCACCAAAATACTAGCCAATAGGATCCAACAGTACATTAAAAGGATTATTCACCACGACCAAGTGGGATTTATCCCTGGGCTGCAAGGTTGGTTCAACATCCGCAAATCAATCAACGTGATACAATACATTAACAAAAGAAAAAACAAGAATCACATGATCCTCTCAATAGATGCAGAAAAAGCATTTGACAAAGTACAGCATCCTTTCTTGATCAAAACTCTTCAGAGTATAGGGATAGAGGGTACATACCTCAATATCATAAAAGCCATCTATGAAAAACCTACAGCGAATATCATTCTCAATGGGGAAAAACTGAGAGCTTTCCCCCTAAGGTCAGGAACGCGGCAGGGATGTCCACTATCACCACTGCTATTCAACATAGTATTGGAAGTCCTAGCCACAGCAATCAGACAACAAAAAGAAATCAAAGGCATCCAAATTGGCAAAGAAGAAGTCAAACTCTCACTCTTTGCAGATGATATGATACTTTATGTGGAAAATCCCAAAGACTCCACCCCAAAACTGCTAGAACTCATACAGCAATTTAGTAAAGTGGCAGGATATAAAAGCAATGCACATAAGTCAGTGGCATTCCTATACACCAACAACAAGTCAGAAGAAAGAGAAATTAAGGAGTCGATCCCATTTACAATTGCACCCAAAACCATAGGATACCTAGGAATAAATCTAACCAAAGATCTGTACTCAGAAAACTATAAAATACTCATGAAAGACATTGAGGAAGACACAAAGAAATGGAAAAAAGTTCCATGCTCATGGATTGGAAGAACAAATATTGTGAAGATGTCAATCCTACCTAGAGCAATCTACACATTCAATGCAATCCCCGTCAAAATACCATCCACTTTCTTCAAAGAAATGGAACAAATAATCCTAAAATTTGTATGGAACCAGAAAAGACCCCGCATAGCCAGAGGAATGTTGAAAAAGAAAAGCAAAGCTGGCGGCATCACAATTCCGGACTTCCAGCTCTATTACAAAGCTGTCATCATCAAGACAGTATGGTACTGGCACAAAAACAGACACAGAGATCAATGGAACAGAATAGAGAGCCCAGAAATGGACCCTCAACTATATGGTCAACTAATCTTTGACAAAGCAGGAAAGAACGTCCAATGGAAAAAAGACAGTCTCTTCAACAAATGGTGTTGGGAAAATTGGACAGCCACATGCAGAAGAATGAAACTGGACCATTTCCTTACACCACACACAAAAATAGACTCCAAATGGTTGAAAGACCTCAATGTGAGACAGGAGTCCATCAAAATCCTAAAGGAGAACACAGGCAGCAACCTCTTCGACCTCAGCCGCAGCAACTTCTTCCTAGAAACATCGCCAAAGGCAAGGGAAGCAAGGGCAAAAATGAACTATTGGGACTTCATCAAGATAAAAAGCTTTTGCAAAGCAAAGGAAACAGTCAACAAAACCAAAAGACAACCGGCAGAATGGGAGAAAATATTTGCAAATGACATATCAGATAAAGGGCTAGTATCCAAAATCTATAAAGAACTCATCAAACTCAACACCAAAAGAACAAAGAATCCAATCAAGAAATGGGCAGAAGACATGAACAGACATTTTTCCAAAGAAGACATCCAAACGGCCAATAGACACATGAAAAAGTGTTCAATATTGCTCGGCATCAGGGAAATCCAAATCAAAACCTCAATGAGATACCACCTCACACCAGTCAGAATGGCTAAAATTAACAAGTCAGGAAATGACAGATGTTGGCGGGGATGCGGAGAAAGGGGAACCCTCCTACACTGTTGGTGGGAATGCAAGCTGGTGCAGCCACTCTGGAAAACAGTATGGAGGTTCCTCAAAAAGTTGAAAATAGAGCTACCATATGATCCAGCAATTGCACTCCTGGGTATTTACCCCAAAGATACAAAAGTAGGGACCTGAAAGGGTACGTGCACCCCGATGTTTATAGCAGCAATGTCCACAATAGCCAAACTGTGGAAAGAGCCAAGATGTCCATCAACAGATGAATGGATAAAGAAGAGGTGGTATATATATACAATGGAATATTATGCAGCCATCAAAAGGAATGAGATCTTGCCATTTGCAACGACGTGGATGGAACTGGAGGGTATTATGCTGAGCGAAATAAGTCAAACAGAGAAAGACATGTATCATATGACCTCACTGATATGAGGAATTCTTAATCTCAGGAAACAAACTGAGGGTTGCTGGAGTGGGGGGTGGGGTGGGAGGGATGGGGTGACTGGATGATGGACACTGGGGAGGGTATGTGCTCTGGTAAGCGCTGTGAATTGTGCAAGACTGTTCAATCTCAGATCTGTACCTCTGAAACAAATAATGCAATATATGTTAAGAAAGAAAAAAAGAAGAAGAAGAATGTAGCAGGAGGGGAAGAATGAAGGGGGGGAAATCGGAGGGGGAGAAGAACCATGAGAGACGATGGACTCTGAAAAACAAACTGAGGGTTCTAGAGGGGAGGGGGGTGGGAGGATGGGTTAGTTTGGTGATGGGTATTGAGGAGGGCACGTTCTGCATGGAGCACTGGGTGTTATGCACAAACAGTGAATCATGGAACACTATATCTGAAACTAATGATGTAATGTATGGGGATTAACTTAACAATAAAAAAAATTAAAAAAAAAAAAAAAAGGAAAAGGGAATTACTAGTTGTGGCAGGCAGAATAATGGCCCTCAAAGATGTCCACATCCTAATCTCCAGAACCTGTGAATGCGTTACCTTACATGGTAAAAGGGACTTTGCAGGTGTGATTAAATTAGGGGCTTTGACATGGGGCAATAATGTCCTGAATTATTCAGGTGGATCCAGTGTAATCGCAAGAGCCCTTAATCATTGGAGAGGCAGGCAGATAAGGAGGTCAAAATGATGCAATGTGAGGAACATTTGAGTACCTCACTCCCCTGTTGATGGATTTGAAAATGAAAGAAGGGGTCATGAGCCATAGGATGCAGGTAGTTTCTAGAAGTTAAAAGAAACAAAGAAATTAATTCTCAGAAATTAATTCTCTCATAGTACTTCCATAAGGAAGCAGCTCTGGTGACACCTTGATTTTATCCCAGTGAGAACCATGGCAGACTTTTGATCCCCAGAACTGTGTGATACTAAATTTATGTTGTTTTAAGCCACTAAGTTGTGGTCACTTGTTTCAGCAGCAATAGGTAATCAATACACTGGTTGTCTCCAATAAGAAAAAGACTGAAAAAAAAACCACTCCTTGCATTTAAACATTGAGAGGTAATTGGTGACTTTAATTAGAGGAGTGTCACTAAACTGTTGGGGAAAGAAGCCAGATTTGGGGAATCATAATAGGATCAGGAAGTAGAGATGTAGGTGTTTGGATTAGAAAGTGGGAGGACATTGAAGATTGGGCAGTGGTTAGAAGGGGACTCCAGATCAAGGGGGCAGACTTTGGAGGGTTGGAGACACTTCAGCAAATTAAAAGAAAAATAACAAAATTTGTCTCATTCTTCCATGCTTTGTGAATTTACAATGCAAATCTGGAGTAAAAGAATCCTACAATAAAGAATCAGATGTTGGGAACTGAAATATCTCCATTAAAGTAGAGCAGAGAGAATGAGAAAAGTGGAATAGCTGAAATCATGCTGCTGGAACAGCTGCTAAACATGGACTCCTCCGGGGCGCCTGTCCTTACTCTAGCCTAGTTGGGACCTTCCCTATGTGTTCTGGATTTACCCTTATCACTGCATTTGCCTCTTGGCTGTAGAATTAATGACCTGCTTGTGTTTCTGGCTTACCTACTGGCCTGCGCATCCTGGAAGATGGGGCTGTGCAGCAGTCACTGTTGTGTTCTTCTGGCCAACATGATGCCTGGCACGCTGTACAAGGTTTCTATGTATTTGTTACATCAGCGACTGAATGGAAAAGTGCCCATAATTTTGTCTCTTTTAGCATCTTCTTGCTCTTCTCTGCCAGACCTGATCTTGCCTGTCCTCCCAGCCTTGCTCATGTCTCTACCCTTTTAGATAGAGCCCATGTGGTGACTTCAGGTAGGCAAAGACTTGTGTGTTGATGGTCAGGTTTCCACATGAGTGTGGCTGAGTGCAGCCAGCACTAGCAAGTGCAGTGATCCTGGGCTCTGCAGCCTGGGGTGGTGGAAGGAGCACTGGACCTGAGGCCAACTGGACGCTCTCAGAACCCCAGCTCTGCCTTTGATCAGGCAGGTGGCCTGAGCAGATTATGTAACCACAAGAAACCTCCTCTTCCTCAGCAGATGGATGCTTCAATTTAGGTCTGAGGACTATGGTAAAGATTAGAAATAATATATGTAAAGATATCCCAGGATTGTACCTGGCACCCAGTAGGTACTCAATAAATTAGGGATTTCTGTTGTATACGGATGGGATGTCCACTAGTTTAAGGCTTTGGAGGCCACAGAGTTGCACTCAAATACTGTCACTCATGGTCTATGTAACATTAATAACCTTAAGTATTTCACTTAATCTCATTGTGCCTCAGTTTCCTCAAATGCAAAGCACATATAACAAAATCTCCCTCGTGGTATACGTAATTTGTGAATTTACTATGCAATTCTGGAGTAAAAGGAGCTCTGCAGTATTGCAGAGAATCTGGCTTCTGATAATTCCTTTCTCCTTTCCTTTTCTGTGTCCTGAGACAGAGTTTGACAGACATCTTTGCTCTTTAGAAGCTCGTCATCAACACAGCAGACATGCACATGGAAGTCACTTCCCTGGTGCATGCTGATATGAAAGCTGCCTCCTGGTTTATCCGGTACATGCTCAACCATGGCCTGTGTGGCACAGATGTATTTGGGGCCTTACCGCATTTAGCAAGTTGATTGTTCATTAAGAGGAAGGGACATTCACAGAGCTGACCTGACATCCTGATAAAATACCAAATGACTTTCAGTGATTTATGGGCACAGATGTGGCTCCTTGCTGGCTCATGTCAGAATGGGCTGGAGTGATAAGCACACACTTATCTCTTGGCCTTGATGAATGACAGGGAAACCTTGTACCATAAAGGCAACAAAGCCACAGTGTGGGAAGAGGACTGTCACAGAGTGCATTATGAAAGCCCAATCAGCCTCCTTGTGGGAGGACAATTAATGGAATTAAAAGTTAGAATTTTAATTATCATACAAATTAGAAGGAAATTAATCAGCTCATATTTTATGATTTGTCTTGGTGTGGAGCACTGCCGGTTAGGTTTTATGGCAAATCTTTGATTAATTGAGACACAGCATGAAGGTATAAAATGCAGACTCAAACCGCATGTGAATATCCCCCTTTCCTCCTGTGCTGCCCCAAGGTTAGGAACTGGGTAAAGGAGAGATGATATTTGAAGATGCACACCCATGCATGCGGACACAGGCTTACATTATGGCTTTCCACAAACTGTTTGTTTGCCTTTTCATACTTTTTCAATGTGGACAAGAATCTTTTGCCTCACCTTCTCTTTTTCATGTGGTGTTCTTCAACTTCTATTTTCTGCCAACCATCCTTTGGTTGGGAGACTCCTGAGCACAGCATCACCTGACTCTGGGCAGACACCAGGACCAAGTGTCACTGTAGAGTCATCGGTCAGAACTCTGCATCCATGTGTCCATCCTCCCAGACCTTCCCAGAGCCTTGGACCAAATTAAACTTTGGCAACTGAAAGATGCTTTTCACAAAGTCAGTTCATTGAGTCAATGGCTCCATGTCTGTCAGGTTGGGTCCCTCGAGTCAGAGTGAAAGGCTTTAGAGACAGAAATGGACAACTGACCAGAGCTGCCTGGGACACAGCACACAATGACACTTGTCACTCTGTTTTTTCATACACAAAGAAGCTACGAGTTTGCAGGTGACTATTTCAGGGAGGGAGTTGGAGAGAATGTGGATGGGAAGATAGTCTGTATGAGGCCAAAAATGAGTCTTGGACTGAAGATATCACTGACTGGACGTCTGATAAACATATCAGCTGTAATGTGTCTGCCGCTGAGCTACTGATCTGCCCTGTACCCCTCACTTCACCCCCAAATTTGTCCCTTTCACATTCTTCTACATTTTGGTAAATGGCATTTTAGTCCTCCCATATGCTCAAGAAAATTTGGAGCAATTTGATCTTTCCACAAATCTTGTAGGTTCTACTATAAAAACATATGCAAGAAGTACCACTTCTTACCACTCCTTTTAGACACATTGCTCCACCCACTACTGTCTGTCACCTGGGTCACCTGGGCTACTGTGGTGACTTCCTCCCAGTCCTGCTTCTGCTATCCTTGCATACGTTGGTTGATTGGCAATAAATCTGCCAGGATAAACCTGTTAAAATATAAATCAAATTATGTCACCACACTGTTTAAAATCCTCTGAGGTCTGGGTCTCATTTAAGGTAAAAGTCAAAGTCTTCATGGTGATCTACAAGGCAATGAGATCTGGCCCTCTTGACATCTCTGACTTCATGACCCATGTCCTCCTCTACTCACTTCACCTAGCCTTGTGCCATTTGCACTTGCTGTGCTCTCTGTCAGGAATGCTCTTCCTTCTGGCAACCTTTTGGCCCAGCTCCCTTACTTCATTTCAGCCTCAGCTCGAATGCTTCCTTCCCAGGGAAACCTTCTTAACCACTCCCTGCTCCATGCTCACTGCAGCCCATGGCACATGGGTGTTCTGGTAAATGGTCAACAGGTGGCTCAAGGTTGGGAGAATGGGATCATTCGGTTTGTAATGCTTTTTGACTTCAGTGAGGTGATTGCTTTTACCATGACCAATTTTAAGCCACCAGAGTAATGACAACTGCCTTGCAAAATTCCTGAAAATGCAATAGTTGGCTTTCACAAGTCTGATAGGTAGTTGCAGGATACTCTTCCGATAGTCCTTTTCCATTTTTTTCTTAGTACCAATTCTTGACATATTATGTATTTTATTCATACATCTTATATATTAGATATCACTCCCATTAGACTATACTTTTCATGGCGGCAGTACTTTTTTTCATTGCTGTTTTCCCCGGCTTCTAGTACCAGCACCTATCACATAGTAGGTACTCAATAAAATTTTGCTGAATGACAGTATGAGTACCTAGTACTCATTAGACACTTATAAGTTTGGGGATACATAAATGAATAAGACAAAGTCTTTGACTTCTGTCTAGTGGTGAAGACAAGCCTCTGTAATATAATGAAATAGGGACTAAAATAGATGTTCCTGGTAGATATAAGAATATAGAACAATCATTGAAATTAGACTCAAATATGAGTTGATTGATTCTGATGTGAATGGGGTAGTGATTCTGTAACTATTAATAGTATTTGGCAAAGTGTCCCTGGGAATGTCCAACTTCTAATTTCCTTTCTCTTCATTAAATTCCAGATATATACTCAAGATACTCTGGTGCTTTAGGAACTTGTTGAGTGCCTCCCAAGCCTCGTACCAGTTGCTAGCTGGACTGAAACACACAGCTTATTAAGTCAAGGCCCACAATGTCCAATTTTACCACCCAGACAACCCTGGAGCCAGACTTAATAAAAAAGTCTTAATGTTCCAGAATGATGTAAAGTGGGAACAAGTTACTTGTGTTTGCCTGGAAATATCCTGTGGCCCTCCATTCTAGTGTGTCATGGGCGGCAGGGACTTTAGGGAAGATCACATCCACTTGTGTGCCTTTTAAAACATAGTGATCTTATTTACTAGCAAGTGTGGTTGCAAAAGACCATGACTTCATTAGGTCAGCGTTTACTTCATTTTGAAGAAACATGAGGAGGGAATGAGGAGAAGGGTATCGCCTTTTCCTTCCCTTTGTGGATCATTAGTGATTTAATGTGCAATTTACCACAGTGACAGATGTGTTTTAAAATATGGAAGGATGAAGGGAATGAACATTTTTTTGGCAATGCTAAGTTACCTTGTTAGACACTACATACATATAGACCAAGAGTTGACAGAATTTCTGAAATCCTTTAATATATGCTCATAACCTATATGGTAATTTGGAACAGAGCATAAGAATTCCTTGGGTAAGAGTTTCTTGGTGTTTATTCATCATGCTGTGTGCACCAAGTACCTTCTATTTGCCCCTCCAGATGCATTCTTCTTTTTCCACCCTGCTTCGTGTCCTGAGAAGTGACTTACGTGGATTGCATAGACAGGTTCCCCACTGCCACACTTCTGGTTGGCTTGGGCCAATGTGAAGCCCAAGGGGAAGATCAGAGAGAGGAAGGAGAGAAAATCAAGGTATCTATTCTTCTGGCAACCTCTTGCAGAGATACTGATGCACCTGCCTACCATGGGGCAAAACTGCTTTAGGTGACACACTCTACTAATGTGGAAAGTACCTCTGACTCCTTGATGGCTTTTGTCTTGAAAAGTTTTGTGGGTATTTCCTGAAGACAAGGATGGATGTGCCCTCCTTCCGAGGACTATGACATTTGCTGTTTCCCAACTGTGAGCACCGTGGGTAGGCATCACCTAAGACCAGCTGTGAGGTTTCTTGGTGGACACAGGTTATGCCTTTGCAGAGTGTAAATATATGTGGTCAGAACTTCTCAGGGGCTTTTTATTTTGTTTTTCCATATTTTCTTTTACTTTTTTCTGCTCTGCTTCCTCAAGACAGTTTTCTGTACATTTCCCAGGGGTTTGAGGAAGCAGGGCATGGGAACAATTTGTTTTGGAGTTATTATGAAGGTAAAGCCAAGAGGCTTAAATCTACTCTTATGACAGTTTCTAGCTTGAGTGGGTCCTGGGCCATATCTTCTGAAAAAAACTTCTGCTTTTAAAAACACCTCCTTTCTCCTTTATCAAGAAGATCTGCAGAAGAGCACCTTTCCCCTTGGGGTGGGGGCGTTTCAGAAAGCAGAGGGCACAGAGCATTCCAGAACAGTGATCTCATCTTGGTAATGATGGTTTCTTTAGAAGATCCAGGGATACTTGGGTTAAAAGTATTTGGTATAGATAAAAATAACAATGAGATAACATCTTCATCTATAAATTAGAAAATGTTAAAAAAAATTTCATTCTAGTGTGACAAGACAGACACTCTCAATTATTAGCATGGAGTGGAACACATTTGGAAAGAATTTGACAACATGAATACAACCTAGAAGATAATTATACCTTTGGTTCTGCAGTTTAACTCCTAAGAAATTATCGTTAAGTAAAATCTAAAATGATGAAAAAAAGCACAATGCATAAAGATTTATTTATTCAATAAATATTTATTGAGAGCTACCATGTAGCAGATATCTTTGAAAGCTACCATGTAATGGATATCTTTCTAAGTGTTGGGAATGCAGCAGTGATTTAAGAATAAAAATGTCCTGTGCATGGAAGTACCCCTTCAAGTCAGGGATGGGAGTCATTGGATAAACAAAAACAAAAACAAAAACAAAAAAACCCCAAGGAATTAGAAAATAATGTATCATTAAAACATTCTTAAGGTTGTCCATTTATGGCCAGAATGAAATAAGTGCACCGTAGCTTATTTTTCACAGTGATCACTGCAAAACACATTGGACAAAATACAAAAGCAACTGTCTGAGAGCTCATAACAGCAGACAGACTGGGGAGGGGAGTCAAATCTCCCAACGTGAAAAATGACTGAAAAGGTGACTGTGAGTTTCCTGTTTTGTTTAGTTTGGTTTTCCTCTGTGTCAATGTTAGCGACCCGAAGACAGGTCAAAATGGGAAACTATATAGCAAGTACAGCTGGCAAAACTTCAAGATTGGTCTGTTGTTCAGGACAGAGGATAGGGACAAAACTCCCCATGAGCCAGGGAGTGCAAAGAGAAGCCTTGTAGTTTTTCTCTTTTTCCTGGTTTTCTTTTTTTCCTTTCCTGGCTCTGCCCCAAGACCTGTCCCAATCACACTAACATGGGGTTGACATAGCAACTAAGACCCCAAGAGGAAGATCATCTCACTGGAAGGAGGAACTGGGAAAAGTGTTTCACAAGGAGTGTGTGGGGTATCCCAGATATATATTTTCTCTCTCTTTTACCACTTTGTCTCAAAGGCAAGTGCCATAACGTAGAACAGCACAAGTGGTTAAAACTCTGAAGGAACTCTATCTTCCTGGCTAGAGGAACCAGGAAAAGGAGCCCCAAGGGGTGGAGAGTATAGGAAAAAATTTGAGAGGATTGGAGAAGATGATCAATCTCCGAGTGAACTGCCCCTAAGCTGAGCCTGGGCAGAACATATCCAGATAACCCCAGCAAAGCTTCCAGAGTGGAAGTACGATAGAAACCAAACCCTAGTCTCAATCCAAATCTTGACAGTGTTTATGAGGGGTGGATCAAGCAGCACAGCAACAGCTGTGAGAACTGAGCTTAGGTTGGAATTACCACTCACAGAAGGTAGAATTTGCAATTCACACCCAGTTGGGTTGACTGCGGGCTTGACAAAGAGAAAACCAGTGTTCTTAAGAGAATTTCAACATGACCCAGAGTTGCATAACATGGTATTTATAATTTTCAGAAAATGTCACCAATTCTCAAGGGAAAAATACAATCAATTCTGGAAAACGGTATGGAGGTTCCTAAAGAAGTTAAAAATAGAGCTATCCTACGACCCAGCAATTGCACTACTAGTTATTTACCCCAAAGATACAAATGTAATGATCTGAAGGGGTGCCTGAACCTCAATGTTTATAGCAACAATGTCCATAATAGCCAAACTGTGGCATGAGCTGAGATGTCCATCGACAGATGAATGGATAAAGAAAATGTGGTATATATGTACAATGGAATATTACTCAGCCATCAGAAAGGATGAATACTTATCACTTACATCGATGTAGATGGAACTGGAGGGTATTATGCTGAGCAAAATAAGCCAGTCAGAGAAAGACAATTATCATATGGTTTCACTCATATGTGGAATATAAGAAACAGGGCAGAAGACCATTGGGGAAGGAAGGGAAAGCTGAATGGGAAGTCATCAGAGAGGGAGAAAAACCATGAGAAACTCTTAACTGTAAGAAGCAAACTGAGGGTTGCTGGAGGGGAGGTGGGTGAGGGGAAGGGGTAATTGGATGATGGGCATTAAGAAGGGCCCTTAATGTGATGAGCACTGGGTGTTATACACAACTGATGAACAAATTCAACCTCTGAAACTAATAAAAAAACTTGAGAAAATCTAAATAAATATTCACTGTATGAAACAATGTATTTTTAGAGCTTCAAAATCAAACTAGTTCTAAAACTCCTAACAATAATATAATTTGTGGGGGAGCTAAAAGGTGACAAGTGATGATAATTCTGAATTCCTTAAATTGGGAAGAAATTAAGGATACTGCTAAGGTATAAGTATATGTATTTCAATTTCATGAGTTACATATAAAATGGTAGAGTTTATAACTAATAAATTACAAAGAATAAAATATAAGATGAGGGAAAATAGTCAAATCAATATAAAGAGAGTGAGAATCAAGAAAAAGAAAGAAAAGAAAGGAAATATGAAACAGGACATGAGAAAACATAAAATACCATGCAGAAGAGAGGACTCACTTAGATAATACCTTCAGAGAGGCTTTTTCAAGAAGAGGATGTTTGAACTGGGAAGAGACACAGACAAGGAGAAGGAGCCAGAATGAAGAATAACATTCTGAGAGAGAGAAAGGGTCTGACCTTGACGCCACAGTCAGGGCAAAGGCTCTGGACCACAGGAGCAGAAGTTGGAAAGGTGGAGGGACCAAATTGTGTAAGGACATGATAGAGGGATTGGCTTTTACTCCAAGTGCATGGGAAACGTTCATGGGTTTTATTTAAACAGAAGAGTGATATGGTTTGATTTTGATTTTAAAACTCTGGCTGCTTTTTGGAGATGAGTTGTGTGTGGAATGAGTGGGGCCAGGGAGGCTACAGGAGCAGTCCCAAAAGAAGTAACCATTGTGACTGAAGGAGATGTGCAGGGAGCTGGATAGGGTCATGTGTTTCCGGGAGAGAACCAGACGGGACTTTCACTGGATTGATGGGTGTGGATTAAGGATGAGGCAGAAATCAGGGATAGCCTTTCATTATGCATGGAAGGTGTGTGGAGGGTGAGAGGGAGGGAGGAAAAAAGATGAGGGGAGAGAAAGAGAGATGATGAAGTTGATGGCTCCATTTACTGAAGTAGAGCTGTTTATTTGGTCTGGAAGTCATGGGAGGTGGAAGAGTGTATATATAAACATGTAAGACAACAGAACAGATGTGGGTATAAAGCCACGGAACAAAGTGAGGTCACCAATGAAGGGAGTGAAGGGAGAGAAGAGGCCTCAGGACAACTCTCTGGGATGGTAGAATGGAGAAGCCAGGAGAGTAGCCCAAGAAAGTGCTGTCATTGGTGTGAGCAGAAATCAGGAGAGCACAGGGTTGTGAGACCAAGGAAGGGGTATCTCCAGAGGGAAGGAGCCCTGACATGGTTAATGCTACTGGGAGATCTTCTATGGCAAGGCCAGAGAACTGTCCTTTGCTTTTGGCAATGTGGAGATCATTGGAGTCCTTGATATGAGGAAGGACTCATTTGGTGGAAAAGTGAATAGTGGGGAGGGAAGTTAGCTAGACTGGGTAAGTAGAAGGTGTTTTAAAATAAGTTTGTGATGAACTGGGAAGGGCGGAAGGTACTGGCTATGTATTGTACAAAGGATGGTATCATGGGGACATGAAGAAAGACTTGCTTTTTAGGTAAAAGAGATTTTACTGAGTCTGCAGGATCAGAACTCTTGCTTCTTTAGGAAGCTTTTGTTTCTCCTGCTGATATGGCTAAGCAGTCATAAACAGACCTGGTGTTTTGTGGGTCACTGTTGCCCGCCATTGCCATTGCTATCTGGAGGGCACTCTGACCTGGGAGGCAGCAAAGCTGTGTCTTGGTGGCTTGTGGAAACAGCCTGGGGACAGTAGCAATTCTTTAATCAATGCTTATATTGTTCCTTCTGCTCCTTGCTACTGCAGAGAGGGATCTAGCCCATCGTAGGATACAGCTGAAGAAGGATATGGGTTCACAATTACTTGTACAAAATAAAATCCTATTAAACTTTACTTTATAAAATAATCTTTTGAAGGAAGAAGTTTGTCTTCCCTGGGATTCAAACAGCATCCTGCACATTAGTGAAGTTTCCATAATTATTTCTGTTGATATTTGATGCCATAGTTTCCCTAATATTTTGTATGTCAGGCATGATTCTAACTGCTTTTTATGCATTAACTCACATAATCATTACAACAATTTTATAATCCCATTTTTAAGGGGAGGAAACAGGCACAGTCAGAGTAAGAGACTTTCCCAAGTTGTGGAGGTGGGATTCCGACTTGAGCCTGCTGCCAGATGCTGTATTCTGAATTATTACATGCAGTGCCTCAGTTTTGAATTGCACATTTTTAGAAAACTCAATGGTCCACTAATTCCACAATGAATTGGGTTTATTCAACAGCAAGAGAGCTTTTGTAGTCTGTGAAAACATGCAAGAGTTAGCTGTTTAGGAAGGTAGGGACAAAAGTAAAGAAAAACAGTTTACTATCATCAACATTTTCCATTCTTGACAGGGATTATTTGGATATCTTGTAAACACATTACTTAAAAACACAAGTATGTGTGACGTGTGTCATTTTTATATCACCTGCTGTGGTGCTTGCCACATATGGATATTCAGAAAATATTTGTTATTTATGATGATGGGGAATATTTAAGCCAGGGATTGGCAAACTTTTTCTGGAAAGGGCCGTATAGTAAATATTTCAGGGTCTGTGGTCTATACAGTCTGTGTCATAACTACTGACTCTGCTGTAGCATGACAACCGTCTTGGACAATATGTAAATGAATATAGGCTGTCTATATTCCAGTAAAGATTTATATAAAAAAAAAAAAAAAAGGTTGAGGTCAGATTTGGGCCACAGGCCATAACCTACTCTTGGCTAATATGGGTAATTACACACACCCCTATGCACACACACATTATGTATGTATATGTGTATGTAGGCACATGCATAAATAGATAGATGATAGATATAGAGCTAATGTTAAAAATGACAAGTCACTACTGTACCTGGAAGCCTATTTTGCATGCAAAGAGCCTTACCCTCTGCCTCTGTGTCATTCCTTCATCCCTCAGTGTGCATCCCCTTTCTCAGTCACTAAGAATATAGCAGAGGGTGTGGCAGCCTATAGCCCATGGATGGATGTCACTGTTCCTTTCTCTTCCAAGGGGTTAACTCTGATTCTTGGTCCTAAATCAGAACAGCCAGACAAGGGACTCCCTTTGACCCCATTTGGGAAAGGTGTTCATCCTTCCTATGGAAGACATGAAGGAGGACCATAGAGAGAAGGGGTGACCTGAGCAGAGACATCCATACTCAGAGGTTTTCACTGGGGCTGATGTCAGTTCATCTGCTGCTAAGAACCAACTATTTGCCACATTATGGAGACTCAAATCTAGGTATTGCTGTGGTTCCTGTCCCCATCTGACGTGCTTTTTCAGAAATGGGAGAGATCCATCAGTGACACAAAAGAAACACTGGTGTTGAGACCAGAACACACACATCAACAGAAAAGAAGCCTCCACATATTTGTATTTGATTTATTTGGCTAGTTTTTTTAACTGCTTTAGAAAATCTTTACATATGGTCTGAACTAAGTAAATATCTTATATTGCCTCTCAACCAGACATGAGCATTTTTGCCAATTTTAGCAAGATTTGCTTGAGTTATATTCAACTATGAAATCAGAGTTTGTTTTTTGTTTCCTTGTTTTTAAGGAAAACTTTTACCCTCTAAAATTAGCAACTAGGCGTAATTGGCAGGATTCAGATCTGGGTCCGGCTGGGTGTTTGCCCATGGCCCTTCTGCTGTTGTGGGGTCTCAGAAGGCAGGACTGGAACAAAGAAGGCAGAACATTTCAGGGAGACATTTATTCAGACCCTACTACTACTACTACCACCATGGAGAAGAGGGGCAGAGAAGGAGGTGGAGCACAAAAGGAGGGGGAGAAGAAATTATAACGAAGGTATCATTTACTGAGTACTTATTACGTGGCAGAAACTGAAATAAGTAGTTTCTATAAATTACTTCTTTTTTTATAATGCTCTAATTCTCATGACAACCTTGTAGGTAGGCTTTATTACCCACACTTTAAAGAATAGGAAGCAGAATCAGAGAGGTTAAATTTGTTTACAAGGTTACAGAGCTACTAACTGACAGAGCTGAAATGTGAAACACATGTTGACTACACAGAGTATGCTTTTACCACCACACCAGCTCATTTCCCTTTTTTGCTTAGTGCTAGTCAACGGCTGAATGAACCCCTTTCTTTGTAAACATTCAGAAATAGCACAATCATCAGAGATAAGTGGCATTTATCTGTTTTATGGCACATCCAGCACCAAGATTTCATGATTCTAATAGAGTATTCTAGGAGAATCCCAAAGAAATGGTATCTCATGGAACAGATTTTTTATAGACTCTGTTCCCCTCCGCCCCACCCCCGACTTCAGAGAGGGGATTCGTTCTCAGCAACATCAAATCAAAGCAAAGTAAACCAAACCAAACCACCTTCCTGGTCATTGGATGGATTTAGGAGCTGTCAGTTCTGAGTTGGAGTCTGAAATGAAGAATTGGAAATGGTTGGAGTAGGTTCTCTCCAGACCTACAGCATTGCATATGATAGGTACACACAGAGCCCTGGCATGTGTCCCCAGAGTTCAATTCCAGCTACTGGTATCAATTACCTTCTGCAATTTGGTGGGGTAGTCCTTTATTTAAAAATGATTTTCTATTTTTATTCTGCCCTTCTCAGCACAATTCCCTGTTCTTTCCATGTATTTAAGCCTTGACCATGGTTAGCTGTTTGGCCTGGCTGACATCTGGACAAGGAGCCCACCCTCTGGGGCAGAAGTGACAGGTTTGGATCCCATGTAGGCCTAGCCCCTGAGCAACCATCAGTGGGGGGGGTGGGGGGGTGGGCAGAGTGAACTTTCCCTTCAAGGCCTTCCTAGATCTTTCCTTTGAAATGGTACTGCCTGAGGGTAGACTGTTCCACCTTCCTAAAAAAGGGGCCCTGTTCTGGGTTCTTCCCAGGCTTTAACTGTGTTCACGAACTGTTCTGTGGAGAGGAGTCTGCACGCCCCTTCTGTCCTTTGTATGAGCCTGGCTGCTACTGCTTTTTGACTCTGGCTGTGACCAGTCTTCTGGTACCTGCTGGTGTGAGTATGGGTGTAGTCCTGGAGGGACCTGGCTGTCTAGGATGGATGTGGGAGCGGTGCCCTGAGCCCTACCCCTGACCTAGGTGCCCTCACTCCAGCTACGGGACTGTCTGCTAGGCTCAGCCTCAGCCTCCTTGCTGCACGGCTGTCCTAGGTGTCTCCAAAAGGCTCCTGCGATGGGAATACGAAGTCAGACCTTATGGTCAATTTCCTCATTGGATTTGGTCCTCGCCATAATTCCATAAAGCTGTTATGATTTTCAGGGTTGAATACATGAGAAATCTGTGAGGATAGATTCAGTGACAGGGTCTGAACCCTGGTCCATGGACACTCACTAGCCCGCACTGGTCCACTGTGATGGTGCCTCCCTGTGGGCATCACCAGTCTTTGGAGAAGAGACAGCCATCTGATCGTGGCTACAGTAAATACAAAGAGCAGTGAAATCAGTTGTAGGTGCCTTAGCCTACCAACTGGTTCCTCTCACTTAGGATTTTCTCACGTTTCACCTTCTAAGAGGCCATGATTTCTGACCAGCAAAAAAGCTGGCGGTGGAGAAGACCCTTCTCTGGGACCTCAGGAGGTTGGGTTATACAGCAAGCCTGTCTGTTGTCATGTAATTTTGGTCACTTGACCTCTCTTGAGCTTTAGTTTCTTCTTTTATGAGGCTAAGGAACTGAACTGGAAAAACTTGTGAGATTATCTTCGGATCTAACATTTTGTAATTCTGTGCATAAGCCTGTGTTGTTCCTAACTCATCAACATCATCTTAACAGGTATTGACCTATTACCTTTGATTAGTAACTTTGGTGATGCCTTTTGTTTAATGCTACCTGATTTCAGATTTGCAGTATGAGGTTTCTAAAGCATGAGTAACTTGCCCAAGTTCTCAGAGATGATAGTGGTACTGCCTCTTAGAAATGCAGATCAACCTGATTCTATGTCTAGGGCTTGATGATGGAATTCCTGCATCAGCAAAGGACTGAAGTAGTTTGAGGGTGAGCAAGACACTTACCAGAGCTCCCAGGATCTTTAGGTGTTGTAATTGCTTAGTTCGCTCCCCTTTGCACATTCTGTGCAGAAAAGCATGGGCATGCCCAGCTTTTGTGACAGCATCCTGCCTCAATGACCCAGACAGCACAGAGCAAGCAGGTGAATGACGCTTGACAGAAGAGACTTGGTGTATTAGTGATATCAGCATCAAAATATGAAGAGACCAAAGTCCTCATTGGCTGTGAGCCCAGCCACCCTCCTACCAATTTATGGTTGAAGCAAGGGAGCTCAGAGAGGCCAGGGAGTTGCTGAGACAGCAGAGCCATCCCAGAGCTGCACACATGTCTCTTCCTCTCCCTGACCATCATCCTCCCTCCCTCCTGACTCCTGTTGCTTACTCCACAGTACACTAATTTGTACCTTCTAAAACTTCTCCTAGTTTGGAAAGCCACTCAAAGAATGGTGAATATCACTGTGTTCAATATCACCCTGTTTGTTTGTCCAGGAAATGCTTGGGCTGTTTGTGATATCCTTCCTTTTCCGGTTCCACAGACAGATTTGCTGAGCTATTTGTCCATGAGCCCACACACATACCTGGCTTGCCTGCAGATGTTAATTTCCAATCCAATGGCTTAGAAAAACCATGCAATCTTTTCTACAGGGATGTTGTCTCCTCCCCTGTGAGAGACACAAACAGGAGGCAGATGCACATCCTGTGCCCACTCTTCAGGTGTGACATGTTGGATTATAGAGATTCTACTCTCTGGAGTTCCCTGCACTTCTGGTAGATTTCTGCTGTGTTGATTACAGAGAAAAGAGGATCTGGATGGCCGGCTGAGGCCGTCTATTCCAGGCCAGAACTTCATAACGCTGTGGTGAGCTTTATGCTCAGTATAATCACAATTGTACAATGAAAAATTCTTTAGTGCTAAAGAGTCGATGACCATCAGAACATGATGCTTTCATGAGAATTGATTGTTGCTCTCTGGTGCAGGCATCCCAGAGGAAACTGGGATGTGGACCAGTGATTTCTCTGCATCATGCTTCTCTTAAATCACCAAGATTACTTCCAGATGTTAAGGTCTGTGCTCTTGAGGGCCTTCTGTGTTTCATTTGAGTCAATCAATGGCTTTGTTTAGTATCTTTGTTATTAAAAGAAGCTTATAGCCTCTCTACCCTTTCCTCTCTCTTCTCGTCCCTGTAAGTTGAGTAGCATTCTGAGGGCTTTCAAAGGACAGTGGCAGACAACACTATATAGTAAATTACTCAATGCCAACTACATTTATTCTTGATGTGCTCTTTATTATCTAGCTCTTATCTATTAATTCCTAGCCTTGATTTTGTCTCCAAATCTTTGGTTTTTGGAGGTGTAGCCAGACTTCCTTCCTTGATCCTGGACCTGATGCGTGAAACTGACTTTGGTGTCCTGCCTCTCCTTCCTACTTTTCTCCAATCCTTGGTCAGTAACTGGTGTCCTCCTGGAAAACTGATTTTCTTTACAACATGATGATGCTGAATGATCATTTTGCTTTAGCTCTATAGGCAAGTCTTTGGGAACTGGGTTCGTAACCTAATTCTGCAGCTTCTGGGTTGGTCTTATTTCTTTCTTTCCTGTATTCCATTTTTAATGTTATAGAGTACACATAGTCAAGGGTGGGGGAAGTGAGCTGTGCATTTGTTTTGATTGGCAGGGGGCTTGCATGTCAGCTTTTGTTACAAAAGCCCCCATAAGTGTTGCAGTGTGTCCTTTTTAAAACAGAGGCATGTAGAGGTCCTCCTTCAGGTTCCCCATGTTCAGGAGCTAGGACTTGATTAGTCAGGACTCTTTTCAGTTGTAAGGAAAAATAACCAAATCTTGAACTTGCATGAGCAGAGTGGGGATATGTTGACTCATGTTATCGAGAAGTCCACAGAGAGGTTTAGCTTCAGGCATGGCTCAATCCAGGAACCCAAGATAATGCATCTTACTCTGCATTTCTCTATTTCTTGGTCCTTTTATTTTCTGTGTTGTTTTCATTCTCATTATGCAGGTGGACTCTTCCAGGTAGTGGGTGAAGATAGCTGTTTGCTTCCCCAGATTTATTTTCTCCAATATTCCCAATTCTGGCAAAAAAAAATCAATTATTTTTGTGAATGACTCCAGGTGTGAAATTTCATTTATATATGTATATATATGTTTCATATATGTATATATATGTTTCATTTATATATGTAATATATATATATAACATATATATGTTATATATATATAACATACAACATTTCATTTATATGAACATATATTTATATATATATATAACACATTATGTTCAAGAAAACGGAGTAGTATAGTATAATTTGTCCAGACATGGGTCAGTAGACCACTGCTGTGATCATGGGATTTGAGCTTATAACTAAAAGAATAGTATGTTAGGATAGCCACTATTAAGAGCAGCCACAGTCTCTCAAATGCAACCATGCAGGACATCTTAACCTACGGTGAAACAAAGAGAAGGGATGTTCCTCACTCAATCTTTCTGCTCACCTGGGGCCTTACCAGTTATTTCTCATTTCAGTAAAACAGTGAATTTATACAGAATTGCAGTTGCCCATGCTCTTTGTCTCATCAGCCCCTGAAGTTCCAGAGGGAGGAATTACCTTTCCCTAGCCACCTGGAGATCCTAGATGGCCAAGCTAGCCGTTTTGCTGAGCCAAAGAAGGCACCATGGGCAACTCAATTGTAATGTCATTAGTTACACTTTCTACAACAACTTGTATCCTCTGTCAGTATCATCAGCACTTTCATTAAGAGGGAGAACTGAGTATGATTTTCTTTAACCTAGGATATGAACAGACTAATATCTATGATTTAAAAATAGCTTTGTGTTTAAGGAGTTTGCAATCATACACATTAGCTACTCCAAAGAAAAGCAAAAACATTAGGGTAGTTGGCTCCCAGCAGAAAAAAACACAAGCACATTTGCACAGAGTGCCAGGAAACCATTTTCATTTGAATCTCAACATTGTTTCACAGATGGTCTGTTAGCCTGATGCATTCATTAGAGGTGTGATTTTACACAAGAGCCCTTATTGCACTGTGCCATTGCTTAAGTGGTTTCTTCCCATTCCCTTTAAAAAAGCATATAAGGATCCTCAAACATAACCTGCCATAGAGATAGCTCTGGTTTCCTTGTGTGAGTGTTCTCAAAAAAGGATGCATCTTTTTGCTAAGAATAAGATACTTATTGCTTTACATTAAACCATGTATAGATTATTTATTACCTTTGTTAAAAAGCCAATTTACTTCTCAGTGTTGGTAATTGGATCTGAAGCCCTGCCATGCATCATCAGTCCATGTCTTCAAGAAAACACAAGAGATGATGTGCAAACTGAGGCTCCAAGGCACCTGCAAGAGTAGGGACGCTCATAACTTATATTTTATGCATCTCTCATTTCAATTAGCAAAATATGTCTATTTCTTCCTTTCCTCTATGTTAATCTCCCCCTAATAAACAATCTTGTTGCATCCTTCAGTAGGGAGAATACATCTTGTAGATGCACCAATTTGCAATAGCTGTCATCCAGAAAACTGAATCACAGAATAAATAACATGGATAGAGTAAGCAGAGACCTGGAAGCCCTTTTATGGTGAGTCACTTTTATGGGGTATGTGTGTGTGTGTGTGTGTGTGTGTAGTGTTATTTCTAACAAGACATTAACGTGGCTAAGAGGGCTGTCAGCTGCTGTAAACCTTGTAATGGTTTGCTATTTGTCTTTGCTACAAGAGAAACAGAAAGGCTTCTATGCCACTACATTGGGAGAGCCCATCCTAGTGACAATTTTCATATGTTAAAAAAGACCTTAATGTAACTGACAATTTTTTTATGATAAACTTGGTTTTATTTATTTATTTATTTATTTATTTATTTATTTATTTATTTATTTTTTAAAGATTTGATTTGATTTGATTTGATTTGATTATATTTTAGTCACCAAACATCATTAGTTTTTTTTATTATGTTATGTTAATCACTGTACATTACATCATTTGTTTTTGATGTACTGATCCATGATTCATTATTTTCGTATAACACCCAGTGCTCCATGCAATATGTGCCCTCCTTAATACCCATCACCGGGCTAACCCATCCCCTCACCCCTTTTCCCCTCTAAAACCCTCAGTTTGTTTCTCAGAGTCCATAGTCTCTCATGGATCATCTCTCCCTCCGATTTCCACCTCTTCATTTTTCCCTTCCTTCCCCTAATGTCCTCCATGCTATTCCTTATGTCCCACAAATAAGTGAAACCATATGATAATTGACTTTCTCTGCTTGACTTATTTCACTTAGCATAATCTCCTCCAATCCCATCCATGTTGATGTAAAAGTTGAGTATTCATCCTTTTTGATGGCTGAGTAATAATATTCCATTGTATATATGGACCACATCTTCTTTACCCATTCATCTGTTGAAGGGCATCTCAGCTCTTTCCACAGATTGGCTATTATGGACATTGCTGCTATGAACATTGGGGTGCATATGGCCCTTCTTTTCTCTACATCTGTGTCTTTGGGGTAAATACCCACTAGTACAATTGCTGGGTCATAGGGTAGCTCTATTTTTAATGTTCTGAGGCACCTTCACACTGTTTTCCAAAGTGGTTGTACCAACTTGCATTCTCACCAATAGTGTAAGAGGGTTCCCCTTTTTCCACAACCTCTCCAACCTTTGTTGTCTCTTACCTTGTCAATTTTTGCCATTCTAACTGGTGTAAGGTGGTATCTCAATGTGGTTTTGAATTGAATTTCCCTGATGGCTAATGACGATGAACATTTTTTCATGTGCCTGTTAGCCATTTGTATGTCTTCTTTGGAGAAGTGTTTGTTCATGTTTTCTGCCCATTTTTTGACTTTATTTGTTTTTTGGGTGTTGAGTTTGAGAAGTTCTTTATAGATCTTGGATACCAGCCCTTTATCTGTAGTGTCATTTGCAAATATCTTCTACCATTCTGTGGGTTGCCTCTTTCTTTTGTTGACTGTTTCCTTTGCAGTGCCAAAGCTCTTTATCTTGTTGAAGATAAAGATTAAAAAAGTTCATTTTTGCTTTTGTTTCCCTTGCCTTTGGAGATGTATCTTGAAAGAAGTTGCTGTGGCCAATGTCAAAGAGGTTACTGCCTATGTTCTCCTCTAGGATTTTGATGGATTCCTGTCTCACATTGAGGTCTTTCATCCATTTTGAGTTTATCTTTGTGTATGGTGTTAGAGTATGGTCGAGTTTCATTCTTCTGCATGTGGCTGTCCAATTTTCCCAGCACCATTTATTGAACAGACTGTCTTTTTTCCATTGCGTATTTTTTCCTGCTTTGTCAAAGGTTATTTGACCATAGAGTTGAGGGCCGATATCTGGGCTCTCTATTCTGTTCCATTGGTCTATATGTCTGTTTTTGTGCCAGTACCATGCTGTCTTGGTGATCACTGCTTTGTAATATAGCTTGAAATCTGGCAACTTGATGCCCCCAGATTTGTTTTTCTTTTTCAACATTTCCTTGGCGATTCGGGGTCTTTTCTGAATTCCATACAAATTTTAGGATTGTTTGTTCCAGCACTTTGAAAAATGTCATTGGAAGTTTGATCGGGATGATGTTGAAGGTATAGATTGCTCTGGGTAGCATAGACATTTTAACAATGTTTATTCTTCCAATAGGTTTTTCATATATGGTCTTATTATGTTTATGGTCTTTATTATGTTTAGGTATGTTCCCTCTCTCCCTACTTTGTTGAGGATTTTTATCATGAATGGATGTTGTACTTTATCAAATCCTTTTTCTGCATCTATCGGAAGGATCATGTTGTTCTTATCCTTTCTTTTATTAATGTGGTCTATCAAGTTGATTGACTTATAAATATTGAACTACCCTTGTAACCTAGGAATAAATCTCATTGATTGTGGTGAATGATTTTTTTAATGTGTTGCTGGATTCGGTTTGCTAGTAGTCTATTGAAAATTTTTGTATCCTTGTTCATCAGGGATATTGGCCTGTAGTTCTCTTTTTTAGTGGAGTCTTTACCTGGTTTTGGTATCAGGGTAATGCTGGCCTCATAAAATGAGTTTGGAAATTTTCCGTCCTTTTCTATTTTTTTGAATAGTCTGGGAAGAATAGGTATTAACTCTTTAAATGTTTGGTAGAATTCACCCGTGAAGCCGTCTGGTTCTGGACTTTGGTTTGTTTGGAGTTTTTCTTATTTCCAATTCAGTTTCTTTGCTGGTTATTGGTCTGTTCAGGTTTTCTATTTCTTCCTGTTTCAGTTTTGGGAGTGTGTGTGTTTCTAGGAATTTATCCATTTCTTCCAGGTTGTCCAATTT
>NW_022589704.1:109649073-109666436 GCF_004348235.1 Phoca vitulina
ATACAGGAATTCAGTCAAGTGGCAGGATATAAAATCAATGCACAGAAATCAGTGGCATTCCTAGGCACCAACAATAAGACAGAAGAAAGAGAGATGAAGGAGTTGATCCCATTTACAACTGCACCCAAAACCATAAGATACCTAGGAATAAATCTAACCAAAGAGGCAAAGGATCTGTACTCAGAAAACTATAAAATACTCATGAAAGAAATTGAGGAAGACACAAAGAAATGGAAAAACGTCCCATGCTCATGGATTGGAAGAACAAATACTGTGAATATGTCAATGCTACCTAGAGCAATCTACAAATTCAATGCAATCCCCATCAAAATACCATCCACTTTTTTCAAAGAAATGGAACAAATAATCCTAAAATTTGTATGGAACCAGAAAAGACTCTGAATAGCCAGAATAATGTTGAAAAAGAAAAGCAAAGCTGGCGGCATCACAATTCCGGACTTCCAGCTCTATTACAAAGCTGTCGTCATCAAGACAGTATGGTACTGGGACAAAAACAGACACATAGATCAATGGAACAGAATAGAGAGCCCAGAAATGGACCCTCAACTCTGTGGTCAATTAATCTTTGACAAAGCAGGAAAGAATGTCCAATGGAAAAAAGACAGTCTCTTCAACAAATGGTGTTGGGAAAATTGGACAGCCATATGCAGAAGAATGAAACTGGACCATTTCCTTACACCACACACAAAAATAGACTTAAAATGGTTGAAAGACCTCAATGTGTGACAGGATTCCATCAAAATCCTAAAGGAGAACACAGGCAGCAACCTTTTCGACCTCAGCCGCAGCAACTTCTTCCTAGAAACATCACCAAAGGCAAGGAAAGCAAGGGCAAAAATGAACTATTGGGACCTCATCAGGATAAAAAGCTTTTGCACAGCAAGAGAAACAGTCAACAAAACCAAAAGACAACTGACAGAATGGGAGAAGATATTTGCAAATGACATATCAGATAAAGGGCTAGTATCCAAAATCTATTAAGAACTTGTCAAACTCAACACCCAAAGAACAAATGATCCAATCAAGAAATGGGCAGAAGATATGAACAGACATTTTTCCAAAGAAGACATCCAAATGGCCAACAGACACATGAAAAAGTGCTCAACATGGCTCAGCATCAAGGAAATCCAAATCAAAACTTCAATGAGATACCACCTCACACCAGTCAGAATGGCTAAAATTAACAAGTCAGGTAATGACAAGTGTAGGCGGGGATGTGGAGAAAGGGGAACCCTCCTACACTGTTGGTGGGAATGCAAGCTGGTGTAGCCACTCTGGAAAACAGTATGGAGGTTCCTCAAAAAGTTGAAAATAGAGCTACCATACGATCCAGCAATTGCAGTACTGGGTATTTACCCCAAAGACACAAATGTAGGGATCTGAAGGGGTACGTGCACCCTGATGTTTATAGCAGCAATGTCCACAATAGCCAAACTATGGAAAGAGCCAAGATGTCCATTGACAGATGAATGGATAAAGAAGATGTGGTATATATATGCAGCCATCAAAAGGAATGAGATCTTGCCACTTGCAACGACGTGGATGGACCTCGAGGGTATTATGCTGAGCGAAATAAGTCAAACAGAGAAAGACATGTATCATATGATCTCAATGATATGAGGAATTCTTAATCTCAGCAAACAAACTGAGGGTTGCTGGAGGGTGGGGTTGGGTGGGAGGGATGAGGTGACTGGGTGATAGACACTGGGGAGGGTATGTGCTCTGGTAAGCGCTGTGAATTGTGCAAGACTGTTGAATCTCAGATCTGTACCTCTGAAAGAAATAATGCAATATATGTTAAGAAAAAAAAAGAAGATAGCAGGAGGGGAAGAATGAAGGGGGGGAAATCGGAGGGGGAGACGAACCATGAGAGATGATGGACTCTGAAAAACAAACTAAGGGTTCTAGAGGGGAGGGGGGTGGGAGGATGGGTTAGCCTGGTGATGGGTATAAAGAGGGCACGTTCTGCGTGGAGCACTGGGTATTATGCACAAAGAAGGAATCATGGAACACTACGTCTAAAACTAATGATGTATTGTATGGTGATTAACATACCAATAAAAAATTTAAAAACATTATTATGCTAAGCGAAATAAGTCAGTCAGAGAAAGACAAATGCCTTATGATTTCACTCATGTGGAATTTAAGAAACAAAACAGATGTACATATGAGAAGGGTGTAAAAAAGAGAGAGGGAAACAAACCATAAGAGACTTTTAGTGATAGAGAACAAACTGAGGATTGATGGAGGGAGTTGGTTGACAGATCGGCTAAATGGGTGATGGGCATTAAGGAGGACACTTGTCTTGTTGAGCACTGGGTTTTAAATGTAAGTGATGAATTACTCAATTTTACTCCTAAAAACAGTAAAACCAAACAAAACAAAATAAAAGTAGGAAAAGAAAAGAAAAACAAAAACCAAACTGGGAGTATCACAATTCCAGACTTCAAGTTATATTACAAAGCTGTAGTAATCAAAACAGTATGACACTGGCACAAAAATAGACACATGGGTCAGTGGAAGAGAATAGAGAACCCTGAAATGTACACAACTACATGGTCAATTAATCTGACAAGGAAGGAAGAATGTGCAATGGGAAAAAGACAGTCTCTTCAACAAATGGTGCTCGGAAAACTGCCAGCTACATGCAAAAGAATGAAACTGGATCACTTTCTTATACCATACACTAAAATAAACTCAGAATGGATTAAAGACCAAAATTTGAGATATGAAACCATAAAAATCTTATAAGAGAACACATGCAGTAACTTCTTTGACATCAACCTTAGCAAATTATTACTAGATAGTTCTCTTGAGGCAAGGGATACAAAAGCAAAAATAAACTATTGGGACTACATCAAAATAAAAAGTTTCTGCACCACAAAGGTAGCAATCAACAAAACTAAAAGGCAACCTACTAAATGTGAGAAGATATTTGCAAATGACATCTGATAAAAGGTTAGTATTTGAAATATATGAAGAACTTCTATAATTCAACACCAAAAAAACTCCCAAATAATCCAAATAAAGATGGTTCAGAAGATATAAATAGACATTTTTCTAAAGAAGACATACAGATGATCAATAGACACATGAAAAGATGCTCAACATCACTGATATTTAGTGAAATAAAAATCAAAACTTCAATGAGATACCACCTCACACATGTCAGAATGGCTAAAATTAAAAAGTCAAGAAACAACAAGTGTTGGCTAGGATGTGGAGAAAAAGGAACCCTCTTGTACTGTTGGTTGTTGGGGTTAATGTAGAACATGAAATCAGCCATAATACCTGGCTTGCTAAAATGTAACATGGAGGCCACTGGAGGCAACGAAGGTTTCGGAGTAGGGCATAGACCTTTGGAATGCTGAGGCCTGCCTGACCACTCTGCCATAGGAATGCCTGGGGAGTTGCCTTCCTGGAAGCTTTCTTAGCCCAAATAGCTACCCTGTGCTCCAAGAGATGTATGCATTGTCCCCCTAGGCTATGTTTGGCAGAACTCATAGAACACACAGATTAGCATATGGTATCTTTACCATAAACAGATCCTCCTAGTCCCAGTAAGACCCCTTGTTACACATCATATGCTAGAAACAGTGATAAAGATTTATGATTATCCTGAAGGACCAAGAACGGCAAGAGCAAAGAAGAGCAAAAGGTCTTCACCTCTGAGTGTTGACCCCCTTGCCTCTCCTCTCTTTCACAGCAAAGTTTGGAGTAATCTTTTATCCATTGGTACAGGGATTGCTGGCCATTCCTGGCAGTTGGTGGGGATGCAAACTGGTTCAGCCACTGTGGAAGACAGTATGAAGGTTCCTCAAAAAATTAAAAAATAGAACTACCATATGATCCAGTAATCACACTTCTGAGTATTTACCCAAAGAATATGAAAACACGAATTTGAAGGGATATATGCACCCCTATGTTTATTGCAGGATTATTTACAATTACCAAATTATGGAAGCAGCCCAAGTGTCCATTGATAGATAAATGGATAAAGATTATGTGGATTGTATATATATGTGTGTGTTTACATAATGGAATATTTAGTTGTGAAAAAGAATGAACTCTTGCCATTCACAACAACAGGAATGGATCTAGAGTATAATGCTAAGTGAAATAAGTCAGTGAGAGAAAACGAAATACTATATGATTTCACTCATATGTGGAATTTAAGAAACAGTATAAATGAAAAAAGAAAAAAGGAGACAAACTGAAAAAACCCAAGACTCTTCAATATAGAGACAAACAGAGTGGAGGTGGTGGTGTGATGGATGAAATAGGTTAAGGAGATTAAGAGTATACTCATCCTGATGAGCACTGAGTAATATACGGAATTGTTGAACCATTAATGTATACCTGAAACTAATGTATAACTTTGTATGTTAACTACACTGGAATTAAAATTGAAAAAAACAATAAAATGAAATGCAAATATACCTTGAATAGTTAAAAAAATAAAAACTTCTGCACAACAAAGGAAACAGGATAGTGAACAGGCAACAGGGGGAAATATTTGCAAACCATGTATCTGATAAAGGGTTAATATAAAAATATATAAGAAATTCACACAACAATAATAAAAATCAATATAACCCAATCAAACAATGGACAATGGAGCTGAGTAGGTAGACACTTCTCAAAAGAAAACATACAAATGGCTATCCAGTACATGAAAAGGTACTCAACATCAATAATCAACAGGGAAATGCAAATTAAAATCACAATACTATATCACCTCACACCTGTTAGAATGGCTATTATCAAAAAAGCAAAATATAACAAGTGTTGTTGAGAATGTAGAGCAAAGAGAACCCTTGTACTCTGTTGGTGGGTATGCAAATTAGTCCAATCACTATGGAAAACAAAATGGAGATTCCTCAAAAAATTAAAAATAGAACTGCCATATGATCCAGCAATCTCACTTCTGGGTATATATGCAACAGAAATGAAGTCTGGATCTCAAACCAATAGCTGCACTTCCATGTTTATTGCAGCATCATTCACAATAGCCAAGATATGGAAATAATCTAAATGTCTATCAATGCAAAAATGAATGAAGCAAAAGTGTGTATATATATATATACAATAAAATATCATTCAACCTTAAAAAAGGAAGCCCTGCCATTTTCAACAACATAGATCTACCTGAAGGATATTACTATAAGTGAAATAAGACAGACAAATACTGCATGATCTCACTTAGATAATGAATCTAAAATAGTCAACCTCTTACAATAGAGAGTAGAATGGTGGTTTCTAGTTGGTGGGTCAGTAGAATGCTGAGGAGGACGAAATGAGAAGATGTTGGTTAAAGGGTAGAAAGTTTCACTCATGCAAGATCAGTGAGCTCTGGAGATCTAACATGCAGACATGGTGATGATAATTAACAGTTGTGTATTGCATAACTGAAATTTGCTAAGAATGTAGATCTTTAAGTCTCAACACACAGAATGATAAAATTATATAAAGGTAATGAATGAGTTATTTAGCTTGATTGTAGTGATCTTTTCACAGTGTATCAAAACATCAAGTTTTATACCTTAAAGATACATAATTTTTATATTTCAAAGATATGTCAATAAAGTTATTTAAACATACCTCTTGAAGGAAGAATAAACATTATGTCTTCTAGTTTCTCCAGAAAATCTAATACTTCGGCTTCCTTTACCTACCCAGCTTCCAGTCTTCCATTCTGGCATTTCTCACACTCAGCAAATGTCCTTTGGGGGTGAATGTGTTAGAGGAGAAATTTATCCTGCACTGGGTCTCCTACAGTCCATTCACTTTTAACTAAGCTAAATCTGCATGTCCACATCCTGACTGAGCAGATGCCCCACAGAGGGCAGAAGGCTTATTCTTCCTTGGAATGTGTTTCTCTTAGGCTTCTTTGCATCTACTTTTCTCTGGTATATTTAAAAAATATACAGTGTTTTGCTTTATCCTCTTTCTCTCTCTTTTTTTAGTTGTTAAAATGGGAAGATTGATGTTATTCTTTCATATATCCTAGCCAGACTTGAAAGATTTTCTTATGTGACTTTTTGGAGGAATTATCTCTCTCCCTTCCCCATGCATAAAATCTTTTTTGGGAAGTACTTTTGCCTGATGCTGGGACAGGCTTGTGGTGTCGAAAGGCATGGGGGAGATAAGACCTACAAAAGTGCCGGTAAGTCATATCCATTAGTTGGGCTTCTTTTGTTTCATTTTTTTTAAATTTTATTTTATTATGTTATGTTAGTCACCATACAATACATCATTAGTTTTTGATGTGGTGATCCATGTTTCATTGTTTTCATATAACACCCAGTGCTCCATGCAGTACGTGCCTTCCTTAATACCCATCACTGGGCTGACCCATCCCCCCCCCCAAAACCTTCAGTTTGTTTCTCAGAGCCCATAGTCTCTCATGGTTCATCTCTCCCTCTGATGTCCCCCCCCTTCATTTTTCCCTTCCTTCTCCTAATGTCCTCCATGTTATTCCTGTTTTGTTTCACTTTAAACCCGGAAAAGAGTGCTCATGTTCTGCCCCTAGGCAGCTTCCTTACACCACTAGAAGATGGAATCAGAATGACTCCTATGCGGCCAGTGTCTCTGTTTCCCTGTGTACTGGATGAGCTCCATGGACTTGTGGTCCTTGAACACTAACATGTTATTCTGTGTACTGAAAAAGAGAAAGATATCAATAATTGAGAACTTAATGCTACTTCTTAAAAAATGATGATGAAAAATAATAACTCTCACTTGATTTAGTGGAAAGAAATTAGAATCTGTTTAGCAAACATGACCTACAAACTGATTAATGTCACAGGCAATGATGCTTTTTCCTCAGGGCATGGCTTTATTTCAGTTGCCATTGAATCCTGCTGTAATTACATCATTCTTTATTTGATTTAAATTATATGACAAGGTCTCAGAGGCTGGAAATGGCTACCCAGTGCTACACAACAAACAAGTGGCAAAGCCAATTGTCTAAAATCTGGGGCTCCTGAGTCCCACAGCAAGACCATATTCCATAGACATTTATAGGATGCCTCCTGTGTTGCCAAGAACCATGTTAGGCCCTATTATACTGGCATCCCTCTCCCATATATGTTTGTCCCACTCCCAGATCCTCAAAGGCAAAGAAACTTGTGTTTCTTCCATTCTACTGCCTTAGTCCAGTGTCCTCTACCTAGTAAGCTCTTGATTAGTGTTGGGTTAAATTAGGGTTGGGGCCCTGAAGAGCAATTTTTCTTTGTCTTGATTTGGCATATGTTATGGGTAGGATTATACCTCTCCCCAAGATCCATATGTTTCAGTCCTAACCCCAGGACCCCAGCATATGCCCTTATTTACTAATAGGGTCACTGCAAATACAGTTAGTGAAGTCATGTAATAAAGTTGTGTCATTAGTAAATTGTGGTGTGGCTTATCTTCCTGTAATTGAGCCCAAGGTCATTAAAAAGGGCCCTAATAATATGGCTGGTGTCTTTATTAAGAGGGGGAATGTGGACACAGAGATGGGCTCACATCGAGGGAAGGCAGTGTGAAGAGATATACTGGTCTCCCTCCCAATCTCAGAAGGAACCAACTCTGTTGACATCTTGATCTCAGACTTCTAGTCTCCAGAACTATGAGACAAATTTCTGCCATTTAAATTTTGAAAAATTATAAGATGTGTAGAATTTTTACTGTTCTACTGTGACAAATGGTACCTTTAGCATCTAGAGAGCAGAATTAAGGGAGAACCATAGCCAAATTATGGAAACAGCCCAAGTGTCCATCGATTGATGAATGGATAAAGAAGAAAAAGTGTATATATATATATATATATATATATTATTAATATATATATATATTATATATATATATATTACTCAGCCATAAAAAAGAATGAAATCTTGCCATTTGCAATGGAGTGGATGGAATGCTATGCAAAATAAGTCAGTCAGAGAAAGACAAATGCCATATGATTTCACTCATATGTGGAATTTATGAAACAAAACAAGTGAGCAAAGGAGAAAAAAGAGAGAGGGAGAGACAAACCAAGAAACAGAGTTTAAACTATGGAGAACACACTGATGGTTACCAGAGGGGAGGTGGGTGGGGGAATGGGTTATATATGTGATGGGGATTAAGGAGGGAACTTGTGATGAGCACCAGGTGTTGTACAGAATTGTTGAATCACTATATTGTACACCTGAGACTACTATTACACTGTATGTTAACTAACTGGAATTTAAATAAAACCTTAAAAAAAAGAATTAAGGGAGAACAAACAACCATGCCCATTTTCTTATAGGAACCTCCAGGTTGTGAGTTGATAATTGTGTACCTTTTCAGTTTACGACAATAAAAGTTTACTGAGCACATTGTATGTGACAGGCATTATGCTGGGAATACAAAAGTAACTTATGATGCATTCTTGAAAAAAGCAAAGAAACTCCAGTGTGAGAGGTACATGAAGATGCTGTTGGAGCCCAGAAGAGGAAAGTCAAAGAAGAATTTCTGGGTGAAAATATCTAGGCCAAGTCTTGCAGCATAAGTGGAAATTAGTCAAGAGTAGAAATGAAAGAATGGCACAAAGCCAAAGCACTGAGCTGTGAAACAATTTATTCCCTTACATTTTCACTGTGGACAGATACATACACACAGGCTTAATCCCCTAACTTCACCCTGCCTGCATCCTAATGCTTAGAGTTCATGTTTGGAGCCTCAGCTGAAGATATGGAGGGTTTTCTATAGAGCCCTTTACCCCTGCCCCACTCCCAGCTTGTGTCACGGTGTGACAAACAGATGGGCAGGTGCTCCCATGAAAACAACTGAATATCTGCTTACTTCAGGAGATTTGCACCCATACTGAAAAAGTGCAGGGAGAAGTAAATTTTATGCTTTATGTATTGCATTGATTGGGCGATGGGAAGATGGAGAAGAGAGGAGAGAGAGAGAGAGTGAGAGAGAGAGATTGCACTTGAGGAAGGCATTAAAATCATAGTGAAGTGTGAGGTCCTTGGCTGACCCTGAGGCTGTGGTGTGAGGGCAGGTTTAGAGAGGCAGGTGAGTGTTGGAGCAAGCATATTGGCTCTTATGGGGAGACACTTACATTGAACACTGGCTGCTTGGGAAGGCAGCTTGTTGGGGAGGAGAGTTGTCAGCCTGCTTCAGTAGCAATGAAAATCACAGCTCATTAGAACTAACAATGCTAACGGTTAATGAGCGATGAAAACATTCTGGCAGCCCTGGAGCTGACCATTGCTCTGCTCAGGTGTCTGTAGTGAAGGGCCCTCCTGGTTCCCTTACCTGGTTCAGAACACACAGTATGGCCTTCCAAAAGTTTCTGGTCTTCAGGTCAATGGAGTCCAGAGATCAGCAGTGTTCTTCAGACCCTATTTCCCTCTGACAGATTGGACAAGTGCAGGGGTACAGGTGTAAAGGGCATGAAATGACTTAATTATGTGATTCATAATCATTATGTAATTCATAATAGTGTGGAGCCTTACCTGACCCCACACTATGTCAGAGGGAGATAGCATACAAATATCCTAGTGATTTCACTTCTTGGTATCAGTGCTAAGGAATATACTCAGTATGGTTAATAGGCAAGCAAAATGTTTAGTTCAAATCTTAAAAATTGAAGCAAACTAATACTCAAACATAAGAGAATAGAAATACAAAATAAATACTTCAATAAGATTTAAAATTATAAAGGGATGACAAATATGTTTAAAATAATTTATTGACACTGGGAATTTTCATGAAATAATACAAGGTAGACTATTAGGATACAAAATTATAAGAGTATGTATTATGTTTTTAACTTTAAAAAACAAATATATAAGAAGATTGCTGTCAACACATTAAGAGGGATTGCTTCTGAGAGTGGGATTGATGATTGATGTTTTCTTATTTCTGCTTTTCTGTGGCTTCAAACTTTTCTATAAACATATATCAACTTCACTGTCAGAAAACCAACCATTAGCAACATTATAAAAACAATGTAAGGTGATACACTGACCATCACAAAAAGATAGAAGGCTGTAGCTCATTTGGTGAGAGAGAGTCTCACTGCTGCTATACTTTATAGGTCTTAAAGGAGGTTAGTTGTGTTAAGGTGTCTCCTTCCAGGAACATTATTTTTATGGTAGTTGTAAGATAAGAAATTTACTTATTTGCCAAGTAAAATCAGTGAAAGAAGAACTAGGGTACATTAGTTTTCAACTGATGCATAACAAGTGACTATAAACTTAATGGCATAAAAGAATACATCTCACAGTTCTGTAGGTCAGAAGTCTGGGCAAGCACAACCGAGTTCTATGCTCCTACTCTTGTGAGGCTGAAATCAAGGTGTTGGCAAGGCTCTGGTCTCATCTGGAACTCAGATCTTCCTCTAAACCACGTGGTTGTGAAAAATTCAGTCTTGCAGCTATAGTACTGAGGTTCTTATTTTCTTGTTGGCAGTCAGCTGGGGACTTTTCTCAGCTCCTAAGGATCCCCCATATCTTGAAAGTCAGCAAATTAAAATGTCCCTTATGCTGAATCCTTCTCATGCTTTGAACCTCTTTTTCAAGAAAGAGCCCACTGTCTTTTAAGGACTCATTTAATTAGGTTAGATCCACTAAGAGTAGTTTCCTTTTCTTAAGGTCAGTTGATTTGGAGTCTTAATCACACCTACAAATTCCCTTCATAGTAGCACCTACATCAGTGTTTGATTGAATGACAAGGAGATTATTGTCTGGGAATCTTGGGAACAATTTTGAATTCCACTACACAGGGTAATGGTGTGGGGCTACTCTGAAGTTGCTGCCCTTCACTACCTATTTTTTATAGGTGCTGTGCATGAATTCAAAGTAGATCAATGAAAATAAGAGTTGAAAATATTTGATGCCATTTGTTCAGTGCATAGTCACTTTGCTAGGTGCCATAGGTATACTATTTTCATAGACTGAATGAAGAAGGATCCTTACATTTCAGAAAGAGAAAATAAGACGCAGAGACTTTACACATGTGCAAGATCACCCAGCTTATAAATGACAAAGTTGGAATTCATATGCAGTCTCCCTAAGACATCAGTAAATATGCTGTGTTTTCAGATCGAGTCATTGGGCCAAAAGTTGAGCTAACTGAATTACTTCCCCGACCCTAGCACCCCAAAAAGCTTAATACAGTTTTGACAAAATCGCATGTCTGTGTCTCCACATTCCCGCGTGCACCCATGGCAGACAGCACATTTCAATCACAACGTCTACTCTCTGAGGCATTCAGCCTCACAACTCTTTTCAGTGCAGTGCTGGAAGATGCCCTTACCTGGGGATTAATTTTAGCACATTGGGTAGTAACTGAGGAAAGGGCCAGTGTTTGAGAACCTGAACTTTAAATATATTAAGATGGAATAAATAACACATCAGAAAGCGATCTAGGTTTAATCAACACACTTGAAAGCCACGATTTTTCCTTGTGATTACATTATCACATAATCTCTACATATGGCTTTGGCCATTAATGAAATATCCTTATTCATCACATTTTCTTGCTCCTCCCTATCTTTATCACTATCATTGATTGATCCACTTTTTTCAGTCATCTAACACAAGTACTAACCTCCTGTATAAAAGTGAATGTGCTACGTGGAAAATAGTGGCATCTGCCCTCTGCCCTCTATGAGTTTATAACTAATAGAAGTCTATTATGGTTTACCCTGACTTCATTTTAAAATCTTTCTCCTACATAGTGGAAACCTTCTCTGGCCCCTTTTGGATCAAACACCACTATTCAGTTGTCTGCATAGAATTCTAGGGCTTCCTGAAACTTGGATTAAGGGAAAATTAGGAAGAGATTGAAAGAAAATAAATTCTGATAGCTAACTTGATGCCATTTACTCATTGACTTGATGCCATTTACTCACTGACTCATGCAAAACATGCATTTGACATGTTTTTTCTGGGCTTCCTAGTGTGCTGATAATTGTAGCATATAAAGGTGAATAAAGCCCAGTCCTGTCCTTTAAGTATTTATGATTCACAGTGGAGAGTTTACAAGTATCTACAGTACGAGGAAGCAGCAAATCAGTATCATGAGTTTAATAAACACTTAAAAGGAAAAAAGAAATACAGAAACCTTTGTGAAACTGCCCCTTCCCCCGGGAGTCTCCTGGGTGCCAGCTCCCATACTTCCTTCCCCTGCACCCTGCCAGGGCTCACACCTGTCCTTCCCTTTCTGGAGTCCTGCCGTGGTCTCTGTCCACCTCTGCAGGTGTAGCTTCTCCCTGCACCCTGCATGTCTCCTTTCTTTGAGCCATTTCCTGTGGGATTCTACAGTGCTCCCATTATCTGCTTTTGTAGGTGCTGTGCCTAAGTCCAAAGCAGATGAATGAGAATGAGAGCTGGCCAAAGAAGTTAATGAAATATCCTTATTCGTCACATTTTCTTGCTCCTTCCTATCTTTATCATTATCATTGATTCATCCACTTTTTTAAATCATCTAATGGACAAGTACTGACCTCCACACACCAGCTTGCATTTGAGCTCTGTGGCCATCATACTTCTATAACTCGCTCTGCCCTACAACCATCCTTAATTCCTGGGGCTCTCCCAGGCATGTCCAGCATGCAAATCTCTGCAGTCAGCCCCTGCCTCTCTCAGGCTCCCCTTAAGGTTCAACTTATGGCTCACATTGGCCTAGGCATGTTACACACCAACCTCTAAAACCTGGGGAGAATGCTCATTTCCTGGTGCCTTCACTGTATGCTACAGAGATAGCTCCCAAGACACCTGTGGTACGTTCTTAGGTGCATTGTCGTTTATTTACACACTTTCTCCACACTCCCGGAAATGGCTTATGGAAAAAGACCACATTTTCTCGATGCCCCAGGGTTAGATCAGGGCACTGTATTGAATAAATGACTAATGAGTGAATTTTAATGCCCTACTGTAATTAAGAGGAAGGAGAAATGATGAGTCCGATGTGATCTAAGGAAGTATTTCATCCCAGAAGGCAATTCATCAGAGATGTACTGAGGCCCATGTGTGCCACACACAGTTTTAGGTTCTGGAAAAAAAAAAAAACTTGGATAAGTTTTAGAATTCTCATAGGTGTCATAGCTGTCAGGGAATAAGTTTTAGAATTGTTATTTATAAAATGGTGAATTCTGGGAAGAAGGAACAGGCAAAATAAAGTTATAAAGGTAGGTACAAAGTATACTTAGGAAAGAGGGGTCTAATTTGGCTTCAGGGATTTTTTTTATTAATAAACTTATTTATTCATTCACTCCCAAAACATTTTTTAACTATCTCCAGATGAGCACTGTACACTGGTAAGACTAGCATGAATCCGGATTGTTTTCTGCCCTCATGAAACTTGCAGACTTCTGAGAGATAGATATTCCCATAAATAATTACAAGAAGCTTTGCTGGGAGGAATTCCTGGCCTGGAGATAAGAGTCTAGGAAAGATGGTGTTTGAGCTGAATTTAGCCAAAGTCAGTCAGAAAGCCAGGAGACCGGGCAAGGTGGAAAGTGCAGAAGCTCTTAGAAGGCAGGCAGCAGCACATAGGCTCTCACTCTTTTGTTTGAGCTTAGAGTGATAGAAAGCTAAATGCATGAAAATCTTGTATTTTGTTGGGTTTTTCACAATGAGAACATGGTGTTTGACTTTAGGAATGGGACTTCAAAGATCAAACTTGCTTTTACGCTTTAGGGACAGCATGCAGCTCCTGTCGGAGGCAACAGTGCAGTCCCCAACAAATACCCCTGCTGAGTGGGACCCTGAGCACCAAGGTAAGGAGAACATCTTGCTGGCAAGAGGCTGGACATTAAAGGGCTGGTGCAAACACATCCAAGAGTTACCTTACAGGAAGGCAGAGGGTCTCTAGGGGGAAGCAAAGGGGTGACTAGCCCAACTAGGGAAGTCAAGGCAGAGTTGTAATATGTTATAGGCTAAATTGTGTCCTTTCTCCCAAATTTTGCATGTTAAACTACTAATCCTTAGTACCTCAGAATATAACGGTATTTGAGATCAGGCCTTTAAAGAGGTGATTAAGTTAGAATGAGGTCACTGGGGTGGGTTCTAATCCAGTAGGACTGGAGTCTTTAATAAGAAGAGATTAGGGTATGGACACACACAGAAGGAAGACCATGTGAGGACACAGGGAGAAGACAGCCATCTACAAGCCAAGGAGAGAGGCCTCAGAAAGAATTAGTCCTGCTCTTGACACCTTGATCTTGGACTTCCAGCCTTCAGAACTGTGGTATTTTTTAATGGCAGCCTTAACAGACTGATATATAACATAATAGAAGGCAGACCCTTAAGGCAGAGGGGCTGTGGAGAGAGTGTAGAATTTTTAAGAGACATTTCAGAACCTAAAGAGTATTCTGACATTTAGGGAAAATATTTTGTGCTCCCAGGGACAGAGGAAACTTGAGCTTGGTGGGTGAAATAAGCAAACATTGTGGACATACTTCACATCATCCCACAGTTGAGTGTGCTCTTGTTACTTGGGGCCTGGGCCCAGCCACTAGGGGCTGCACACCCAATCTCTTTTAAGCATCTATTTCATTTTCTGTCATGCTCATACTCTTAGAGGGGGAAGAGGAATGTTTAGAGATAACTGGTGTGTTGTCTATCAGCAGGTCCCTACATTGGGTCTGAAGGAAGAATCCTGAGCTGCTCTGGCCAAAGCCAGAGACCCTTCTGATCAACCCCAGTGCTGGGACCATAATGGGTAGACGGACCAGTGACAATGAAGTGCTCTGAAGGAGTGAGGCATGTGCAGGAACTAGAAGTCCTTCCATGAGTTCAGGTGGATAAAGGGAAGGCAGGGATGGGCTGGATCTGTCTTAGGTGGAGCTTAGGTGGGAACATGCGATTTGTCACTGTGTCAACCGTGGCTCACAGAGGCCATGGATCCCTGCCTTTAGCTGTGTTTTTCCTATTAAGCAGTTCTGCAGAAGACAGTGAAAGATGATAGCCTTACAAATGTTTTATGTATTACAGTTCACAGAGTACTTCTATACCCATTGCCTCTGCAAATCAACCTTTCTTGGGAGATAGAAATTACATTCCCATTTTATACAGGAGAAAATACATCTCAGGGGGCTGGTGGGGCTTTATATCCTTGGGCTGTTGACTCAGGCCTGTGCCTCTCCTGTATATGGGTGCTTTTCCTTGAAGCTAGATTTGAGGCTCAGGCTGATTCTCTGGGTCCCACTCGAGTGAAGTTCTTCACTATGATTGCCTGGAACTGAGACAGCAATCTCGAGCTTTTTCTGTATCTTATGATGCTGAATGGTTTCTCCAGGAAAATGAGCTTCAGAAGTAGTCTCTGTTTTCTGTGTGTTAGAAGTGGGAGCATGTTGACACACTACAGTTTTGACCCCAGCACTAAGCCTTGCATTGAGTTCTGGCCTCTTTCTGGCATTTAGAGAAAAGGACATGTAGTGGGAAAGTCAGTCTAGGTGCTGAGAGGGCAAGTTTGCATTCAGCTCCACCACTATGTGTTCCAAGCCCTGGACAGATTGTTATGCTTAACTTTTCTGAGCTTCAGTTTCCTCATCTGTGAAATGAATGTGATAATCCCCATCACTCATGACCATTGTAAGAATTAAAGCAGATGAAACAAATGGGAAGTGACTGTTATATGGGTGTGTGTGTGTGTGTCTCAGGTTCAGGCCTTTAGACAAGAACAACACAAAATAGAACAAAACAGAACCTAGTACCATGGTATTTATCCTGCTCAAACTACTCCATGTCTCTCCTCCCATGAGCCAAGCTCATCTGTGTTCTTGTTTCTTTTGAAGTTACAAAATATACAAAATGCACATAAAAATATACTTCATCAACTGTTAGCATTTTACCATATTTTTCATGTATTCTTTGTAGACCCTAACCTTTTAGGTACACATTTGAAATTCTTGTGTGTGCCTTTTCCCTCCCTGTGCACCAGAAATATCTGCTCTCCAACTTTGGCATTTGTCATTCCCACGTTTTAAATTTTTCACTACATGTTATAAGCTTTTATATATCTGTACAAATGGTAATACTCTTTTGTTTATTTTGTTGAAGTCGTTTAAGGTGTTTCCAAATGTTTATTAGAAACAAAGTTATGGTGAACATTTTTGTACTTGTCTCCTACTGTGTATGAATAAGCGCTTTTGGGATCAGAGTGCCTTTCAAATAGCAAGTCTTGGCCTATTAGTGGGTCATAAAATCAAGTAGTGGTCAAGGTCAACATGACAAAGAAGGTGGCATGATAGAATATAAAATAACAGTGTATCACATGTGAAAAGGATAGTATTTTTCATGGGATACACATACACATATACATCATACACACCTACGTGTTCTGTATATTGGGTTATGATGTAAATAAAGTGGGTTTTCTACATGGATCCAGGTAAGAAGCATTTGGAAGCCTAAGTTCTGGTTATATACCTAAGAGAGATTTACTGATCACATGGTAGGTGCACCTTTCAATATACCAGATATCTCCAGATTCATCACCAAAATGGTCATGTTAACTTTTATACAACTTGCCCATTTTTAAACCAATTTGTTGGTTAAGAAATTGTATCTCATTATGGTTTTAATTTGCTTTTCCTAGATTAGTGGTCTAGGATGAACACTTCACCATATTTATTTCCCATTTAAGTTGCCTGCACATCTTTTTTCCCCACTTGTTTATTGAGTTATTTGATTTTTTCTTTAATTTTTGCTAGGCATATATACTTGACATGAATCATTTTCTTTTACATGTATAGCTAATCTTCTCCTTGTCTATCTTGTCTTCTCACATTATTTAATATGTCTTTTGTGTAAGTTTGTATTTTATTTTTATTTTAGTTTTTTTAAGATTTTATTTATTTATTTGACAGAGAGCGAGAGAGAAAGCCAGAGAGGGAACACAAGCAGGGGGATTGTGAAAGGGAGAAGCAGGCTACCTGCTGAACAAGGAGACCGATGCAGGGCTTGATCCCAGGATTCTGGGATCCTGACCTGAGCTGAAAGCAGACGCTTAATGACTGAGCCACCCAGATGCCCCATAAGTTTATATTTTAACATGTCAAAATGATCAATCTTTTCCTATATGAATTGTTCCTTTTGAAACTTTTTATCATGTTATGTTAATCACCACATTACATCATTAGTTTTTGATGTAGTGTTCCATGATTCATTGTTTGCGTATAACACCCAGAGCTCCATGCAGTACGTGCCCTCTTTAATACCCATCACCAAGCTTACCCATCCCCCCACCCCACTCTCCTCTAGAACCCTCAGTTTGTTTCTCAGAGTCCATAGTCTCTCATGGTGCATCTCCCCCTCCAATTTCCCCCCCTTCATTATTCCCTTCCTGCTATCTTTTTTTTTTTTTTT
>NW_022589704.1:109671436-109687223 GCF_004348235.1 Phoca vitulina
ATTGAAAGATAGGAATTTAGTGCCATTGTATTGCCTGGAAGGTGACTGTTACTGTATATTGTTTGTGTTCCTTTCTGGTCTATGTTACTTTTAGGCTCTCTCTTTGCTTAGAGGACCCCTTTCAATATTTCTTGTAGGGCTGGTTTCGTGTTTGCAAATTCCTTTAGTTTTTGTTTGTCCTTGAAGCTTTTTATCTCTCCTTCTATTTTCAATGACAACCTAGCTGGATATAGTATTCTTGGCTGCATATTTTCCTCATTTAGTGCTCTGAATATATCATGCAGTCCCTTCTCCTAATCCCCTGCCAGGTCTCTGTGGATAGGTCTGTTGCCAGTGTAATGTTTCTACCATTGTAGGTTACATATCTCTTCTCCTGAGCTGCTTTCAGGATTTTCTCTTTGTCTCTGAGACTCATAAGTTTTACTATTCGATGTCGGGGTGTTGACCTGTTTTTACTGATTTTGAGGGGGGTTGTCTGTGCCTCCTGGATTTTGATGCTTGTTTCCTTCCCCAAACTTGGGAAGCTCTCTGCTATAATTTGCTCCAATATACCTTCTGCCCCTCTCTCTCTTTCTTCTTCTCCTGGGATCCAAATTATTCTAATGTTGTTTCTTCTTATGGTATCACTTATCTCTCGAATTCTGCCCCCGTGATCCAGTAGTTGTTTATCTCTCTTCTTCTCAGCTTCTTTATTTTCCATCATTTGGTCTTCTATCTCACTGATTCTCTCTTCTGCCTCATTTATCCTAGCAGTTAGACCCTCCATTTTTATTGCACCTCATTAATATCCTTTTTGATTTTGAACATAGATTTTCGTTCTTTTCTTTCTCCAGAAAGGTTTTCTCTAATATCTTCCATGCTTTTCTCAAGCCCAGCTAGTATCTTTAAATTCGTCATTCTGAACTCTAGTTCCGACATCTTAGTAAGGTCCGTATTGATTAAGTCCCTGGCAGTCGGTACTGCCTCTTGTTCTTTTTGTTGAGGTGATTTTTTCCATCTTGTCATTTTGTCCAGTGGAGAATAGATGAATGAGAGAACAAAATGCTAAGAGGGTAACAACGACCCCAGAAAAATATACACTGAACAAATCAGAAGAGCCCTGAAACTGGAGGAAAAGAAAGGGAAAGAAAGAAGAAAGAAGAAAAACAGAATATGATCAACTATGATCAGGCTGGTGCATAGATCAGTGCCACACACTAGATTTTGGGCGTATTTTGGTCTGTTAGAGAAAGTGTCTCCCAAAATTTTAAAGAAAGAAAAACTTACATATGTACAAAAATAAGGGTAAATATGATGAAGGGATGGAATATGAGTGTAAAGATGAAAATTATAGAAGATTTTATAAAAGGAATTTATAAGATAAGAAGCTGGTGTAAAAAAGAAAGAGGATTTAAAAAAAAAGGAGAGAATGTGATCAGGCAGGAGACTAGAACAAAGCCATACACTAGAGATTTAGGGTATATTTTGGTCTGTTAGAAGAAAGTGTACCCCAATATTTTAAAGAGAAAACAACTTATATATATATACCAAAAATAAGGTTAACTACTATGAAGGGATAGAATATGACTTTAAAAATGAAAAATAAAAAAGATTTTTTAAAAAAGGATTCATAAGATGTTGGTTGAAAAATGGAAAAAGAAAAATTCAAAAAAAAAAAAAAGAAAAAGAAAGTGAAAAAAAAATTAACTTTGAAAGACTAAAGAATCATGGGGAAAAAGCCATGAATTCTATGTGCAGTATTCCCCTAGCACTGGAATTCTGTCATTCTCATTGATCAGTTAACTTGGTCTTGGCTGGCTGTTCCTGCTGATATTCTGGGGGAGGGGCCTATTGCAGAGGTTCTCAGATGTCTTTGCTGGAGGCGGAATTGCCCTGCCCTTGCTGGGTCTGGGCTAAGTAATCTGCTTGGTTTTGGTCTCAGGAGTTTTATTCCCTGTAAGCTTTCCATACAGCTTTGGAGGCGGAGAGTGAAAATGGCGGCTTCCCAATCTCGGCCCCATAGGAGCTGAGAACTCGGGGCCCCACTCCTCAGTGAGCCCCCAGAAAAAGCAGTCAATCGCTCCCATGTCCCTGGTCTCTGGCCGCACCCTGTGCTCAGCCGGCCTGTGACTGATCATTTCTATCTCTGGCACACGACCCGTGTGGAGTCTCCAAACCCAGCAGATTGCTGTGATGCACTCCTGCACCGCTCCTCCTGCAGGAGGAAGGGGAGTCTCCCCGGATCTGCCACTTGTCAGGTTCCTGCTGGAGGAGCAGTGGCCCAACTATGTGGCAGATCACAGTTTATGGCAACCCCGAGCTGAGAGCCCACTCCTTGGCTCCGTCTCTGCAGCCAGCTTCCCTGCTCCGATACCTGGGAGCTCTGCCACACTCAGGCACCCCCGGTCTCTCTGTGACCCCCAAGGGTCCTGAGACCACACTGTCCTAGCGATGGTTCCACCCCCTGCTTAGTCACTGGAGCGACGTCCCTCAGTGGAGCAGACTTCTAAAAGTTCCGATTTTGTGCTCTGCTCTCTATCTCTTGCTGGTAGCAGCTGATGGAGGCCCCCTCCCCCACTGTTTATCTTCCCGAATATTGCCTTGGATTCACTTCTCCGCATGTCCTACCTTCCAGAAAGTGGTTGCTTTTCTGTTCAGAGAGTTGCTGCTATTCTTTTCTTCAGTCTCCTGTTGAGTTCGTAGGTGTTCAGAATGGTTTGATCCCATCTAGCTGAATTCCTGGGACCAGATGAAATTTAGGTCTCCTACTCCTCTGCCATCTTGCTCCCCACCCCCCTTTTGAAACTTTTTAAGGAATCCTTTCCTATCTGGAGGTCAGAAAGATATTATCCTATGCTTCCTATTGAAGCATTCAAAGAACAAATTAACTCTGTTCCATCTATCAAATAGTCTATGCCTCCTCTACTGATATATTACATACTATGCATCCATGATAGTGTGTCTGGGTTTTCTGTTCTCACCTTGAGTCTACCTCTGCCCCTATGTCAGCACCCTACTGTCCTAATTGTATTATCATCTGCCCTGATAGGGCCAGGCACCCACATTCTTCTTCTTAAAAACTGTCTTGTTTGTCTCTGTCCCTTTGGCCCCTTTATAAAATTATAGAATCATGTCAAGTTCCATGAAAATTTTATGACATTTTTATTATAATGTCATTGAATTTATAAATTTGGGAATAATTGACCTTTTTTGATATCGAACCTTCAAATTTATGGACATTTCTCTCCATATATTCAGGTTTTCTTTAATGGTTTTCAGTCATGATTTTTAAGTTTTCCTATAATTTCTTTTACATATTTATTCTTATAAATGTGAATAGTTTTTGTAACTACTTTTGAAAATTTTTTTATTGCATATTATAATTGGTAATTGTTGAAGTGCAGAAGTACTATTTATTTTTGAATGTTGATCTTATATATAGTCAGCATGTTATTCTCTCTCCTTAGTTATGATTTTATCCAGAGCTCCTTTTCAATTTTTATGTAGCCTATCAAAATTTCAAAACAGGGATTATTTAATCACTTCCTTCACAGTTTTGATACTTTTCTTTGCTTAATTTTTACACCCACATCCTTAATGAACATTGTTTTTTCAAACTGAAATGTTATACGTGCACTGGTTAAAAGTTTTTAAACTACAGAAAAGTAGAATGAAGAAAATGAAGTCCATAATGCTGCTACCAGAGTAAAATTGTTAGTTTTTTTTTACTATTTAAAAACTTAAATTTACATACAGTAAAATTTATTGTTTTTTGAGTACACTTTGTGAATTTTGACAGATGTATAGAGTCTTGAAACCATCAATATATCCAGGATACTTAAAAGTTCCCACATCCCTCAATTTTCCTTCTTGCTGCCTCTTTGCAAACAAACCCTCCTCTCACCTCTAATCTCTGGAGACTATCAATCTATCTTCTCTCCTTATAGCTTTGACTTTCTCAGAATGCTGGATAAACAGAATCATATAGTATGTAAGCTTTTGATTCTGACTTCTTTCACTTACAATAATGCATTTTAGATTTATCCATTGATGGGTGTAACAATCATTCATTTTTTGAATGTTGAGTAGTATTGCATTATATAGATATACCACAGTTTGTTCATCCATTCAACTACTAAGGGATTTGAATTGTTTCAGTTCTTGGCAATTATGACTAATGCTGCTATAAACATCCAAATGCAGGTTTTTGAGTGAAAATAAGGTTTCATTTTTTTTTCATTTTTTAAAGCATATGATAAATGTATGATTGAAATATAAAAAAAACAACACCACCAAAAACCAAGAAAAAAAACCAAACTATTTTCCATAGCACCTTTACCATTTTGCACTCCCTCTAGCAATATATGAGATTTCTAAATTCCTTGTATCCTTACCAGCACTTGATGCTGCTTTTTTTTTTTAATTTGCACTCTTCTGATAGGTAAATATTGGTATCTCATTGTGGTTTTAATTTTCCAAATGACTAATGATGTTTAGCATCCACTCATAAGCTTATTAGACACCTGTCTTCTTCAGTGAAGTGTTTGTTCAAATCTTTCAACCATTATTTAATGGTTCTTTTTCCTTATTGTTGAGTTTTGAGAGTACTTTATAAATTCTGAATACAAGTCCTTTGTATGTCCATTTATGATTTGCAAATATGTGCTCTTAGTCTCTAGTTTTCCATCTTTTAGACAATGTCTTCCATAAGGGGATTTTTTTTTTTTAATTTTAATGAAGTCCAATTATTATTTTTTCTTTTGATTATTATGCTTTTAGTGATGTATCTAAAAATCTTCACTAACCCAAGGACACAAAAATTTTCTTCATTTTTTTCCCTAAGGGCTTCATAGTTTTACCTATTAACTTTAGGTCTATGATCCATTTTAAGTTACTTTTGTATAAAGTGAGAGGTATAGGTCAAGGTTTATTTTATTTTAAAGGTTACACAATTATCCCAACATCATTTTGGAAAATACTTTCTTTTCTCCATTGAATTGCTTTTGAATCTCTGTCAAAACTTCATTGGCCATATTTGGTGGCTCTATTTCTAGACTCCATTCTGTTCTGTTGATGCATGTGTTTGTCATTTCCCCAGCTCCACAGTGTTGGTTACTGAAGCTTTAAGTATTATCTTCCTTGATGACTACATTTCCAAGGGGTGGTCCCCAGGTTCTTGAGGAAGACATCTCCTGAGTTGTAGAACTAGCAAGACACTGGGACAAGATTTATGTATGTATCAAAATGGACAGAGAGGGGACTTACAATTATAAGTTTTCTTAAAAAAAATGCTCTGAGCACTGGATGCTATATGTAACTAATAAATAATCGAACACTACATCAAAAGCTAATGATGTACTATACAGTGGCTAACAACATAAAAAAATGCTCTAAGCAGCACTGTCTACAATAGCCAAACTGTGGAAGGAGCCAAGATGCCCTTCAACAGATGAATGGATAAAGAAGATGTGGTTCATATATACAATGGAATATTACTCAGCCATCAGAAAGGATGAATACCTACCATTTGCATCGACATAGATGGAACTGGAGGGGATTATGCTAAGTGAAATAAGTGAAGCAGAGAAAGAAAATTATCATATGGTCTCACTCATATGTTGAATATAAGGAATAACACAGAGGACCATAGGGAGGGAAAACTGAAGGGGAAGAAATCAGAGAGGGAGACAAACCATGAGAGACTATGGACCATGGGAAACCAACTGAGGGTTTCAGAAGGGAGGGGGTTGGGGGGATGGGGTAGCCTGGTGATGGGTATTAAGGAGGGCACGTGTGGTGATGAGCACTGGGTGTTACAGGCAACTAATGAATCGTTGGACACTATATAAAAAACTAATAATGTAGTATATGTTGGCTAACTGAACATAATAAAAAAATGCTCTAAGGAATGGAAGCCCAGGGGACTACAGGCAGAAAGAAGACTGACTAAGGACTGGTCAAGCTAAGGGACACTTGAAAGATGTCTTGGTCAGCCCTGTGAGAAACAATTTTATCATTAAGAACTCAGTGCTTATGTGCAAGTGTTATTTTGCCATTATAGATGTCACACATTTTCAAAATTACTTCAGTCAGCATCTTTTTCCCCACTCTCTTCAGTAAGGTTGTTCTATGTGCTTATAATAGAGTTAGGTTGTTTTTTGACATTCTGCATTTCATGCTGGGATCCTTCAACCTCCCAATTTAAAAATAACTTGCATATATTAAGGTTTACTTTTTGTCTGGTGAAATTCTATGGGTTTTGAAAAAGAAATAATGTTATGAATCTATTGTATTAGTTTCCTAAGGCTTCAAAGTACCAAAGGATGGGAAGTTTAAACAACGGAAATATATTTTCTCACAGTTCTGGAGTTTGGAAGTCCAAGATCAAAGGATCAAAAGATTGGGTTTCTTCTGAGGCCTCTCTCCCTAGCTTGTAGAGTTTTCCTCTGTGTTCTAATTTCTTGTATGACACCCGTCATTTTGGATTAGGGTCCACCCTAATGACCTCATTTTAACTTGATCACCTCTTTACAATCCTGTCTCCAAATAAGGTTATCTTCTGAAGTATTGTGGGTTCGAACTTCAATATGTGAATTTTACAGGGACACAATTCAGCCCATATCTACTATGAGAGTATCAAGCAGAATAATTACACTACCTTTAAAAATATCATATGCTTCACCCATTCCACTGCCTCCCCAGTCCAAACCCCTGGCAACCTCTGATTTTTTTTAAAGATTTTATTTGGTTATTTATTTATTTGACAGAGAGAGACACAGCAAGAGAGGGAACACAAGCAGGGAGAGTAGGAGAGGGAGAAGCAGGCTTCCTGCTGAAGAGGGAGCCTGATGTGGGGCTCGATCCCAGGACACTGGGATCATGACCTGAGCTGAAGGCAGACGCTTAACGACTGAGCCACCCAGGCACCCCGATATATATATTCTTTAATTGTCTCTGTAGTTTTGCCTTTTCTGGAATGTCATATAATAAAATCACACCATATGTAGTCTTTTCAGACTGACATCTTTCAGTTAATTATATGTATTTAAGAATTTTGAAAGATTTTATTTATTTACTAGAGAGAGAGAGAGAGAGTATGGGGAGGAGCAGAGGGACAGGGGCAAGCAGACTCTACACTGAGTGCAGAGCCCAATGCAGGGCTTGATCTCAGGGCCCTGAGATCATGACCTGAGCCGAAATCAAGAGTTGAATGCTCAACTGACTGAACCACCCAGGTGTCCCTGTATTTAAGATTCATCTATGTCCTTCTGTGGCTTGATACCTCATTTCTTTTAGTCACTGATTCTTTTTATCTATTTGATGAATGCACCACAGTTTGCATACTAATTCATTTACTGAAGATTATCTTTGTTGCTTTCAGTTTGTGGCAATTATGAATAAAGCTGCTATAGACATGCATGTGCAGGTTTTTATTTGGACATAATTTTTCAAATCAATTGGGGCACAATTTCTGGATTATATGGTAAAACTACGTATAGCTCTGTAAGACACTGCCAAACTATCTTTGAAACTACCTATACATTTTTTTTTTTTAATTTCTCCACCAATTAATGAATGTTTTTGCTCCAAATCCTTGTTGGCATTGTCAGTTTTTGGACTTTAACCATTCTAATAGTAATATGATAGTATCTCATTGTTTTAATATGAAATTCCCAAATGCCAAATAATGTTGGGCATCTTTTTATATGCTTATTTTCTATGTACTTCATATGTGCTTTGGTGATATGTCTGTTGCTTATTTTTATTATTTATTTATTTATTTATTTATTTATTATTTTTTGAGATATAGGGATTATTTTTATTGGCTTGTTCACTTTACTTTTTTTAATTTAAATTTTATTTTGCTAGTATTTTGTTGAGGAATTTTGCATCTATTTCATCAGGGATATTGGCTCACAGTTCTCTTTTTTAGTGGAGTCTTTTTTTTATTATTATTATATTATGTTAATCACCATACATTACATCATTAGTTTTTGATGTAGTGTTCCATGATTCATTGTTTGCATATAACACCCAGTGCTCCATGCAGAACGTGCCCTCTTTAATACCCATCACCAGGCTAACCCATCCCCCCACGCCCCCTCACTTCTAGGGTCTATCTGGTTTTGGTATCAGGGTGATACTGGCCTCATAGAATGAATTTAGAAGTTTTCCTTCCTTTTCTATTTTTTGGAATAGTTTGAGAAGAATGGGTGTTAACTCTTCTTTAAATGTTTGTAGAATTCCCTCTAAGGCCGTCTAGTCCTGAACTCTTGTTTTTTGGGAGATTTTTGATTTCTGATTCAAATTCTTTGCTGGTTATGGTCTGTTCAAGTTTTCCATTTCTTCCTGCTTCAGTTTTGGTAGTTTATATGTTTCTAGAAATGTATCCATTTCTTGCAGGTAGTCCAATTTTTGGCATATAGTTTTTCATAATATTTTCTTATAATTGTTTGCATTTTTGTGATGTTGGTTGTTATTTCTCCTCTTTCATTGGTGATTTTGTTTATTTGAGTCTTTTCTCTCTCTTTTTGTTTGTTTTTGATGAGTCTCGCTAAAGATTTATCAATTTTGTTGATGTTTTCAAAGAACCAGCTCCTGGTTTCATTGATCTGTTCTATTGTCCTTTTAGTTTCTATATCATTCATTTCTGTTCTATTCTTATTATTTCCTTCCTTCTGCTTATTTTGGGTTTTGTTTGTTGCTCTTTTTTCTAGCTACTTTAGGTGTAAGATTGCGTTGTTTATTTGTGATTTTCTTGCTTCTTAAGGTAGGCCCATATTGCTGTAAACTTCCCTCTTACAGCTTTGGCTGTATCCCAAAGGTTTGGGATTCCTGTATTTTATTTTATTTGTTTTCATTCACTTTATTATTTCTTCTTTGATTTTGTTGGGCGATCTCTGTGCCTCCTGAATCTGGAGCTTTGTTTCCCTCCCCAGATTCAGGAAGTTTTTAGCTATTATTTCTTCAAATACATTTTCTGCTCTCCTCTCTCTCTCTTCTCCTTCTGAGATCCCTGTAATGCAAATGTTAATACACTTGATGGAGTCATTGAGTTCTCTAAATCTATTCTTGTTATGCAGTATTTTTTTGTCTCTCACCTATTCAGCTTGATTGCTTTCCATCACTCTATCCTCTAGGTCATTGATATATTTCTTTGCTTCCTGTAACCCACTATTTATTCCATCTATTGTACTTTTAATTTCATTTATTGAGTTCTTCATCTCTGACATGTTATTTTTTATCTCTTTGTCAAGGGCCCCACTGATGTCCTCCACTCTTTTCTCAAGTCCAGTTGGTAACTTTAAGTTCTTCATCAGGCTTATTATTTATTTCTGTATCTCTTAGATGTCCTGCTGTAATTTTGTCCTGTTCTTTCTGTCTTACACTTGATCTTAGCCAAAAGGCCGAGAAGCAATCTTTTGGATATATTCCTCTGTCTCCTCATTTTGTCTATCTCTCTGTGTCTGTTTCTGTGTGTTAGGAAAGTCAGGTATGTATCCTGCTCTTAAAATTAGTGGCCTTATTATTATTTTCTTTTTCCTTTTCTTTTTTTTTTAGTAGTGGCCTTATGAAGAAGTCCTGTAGTGTCCTGCAGTTCAGTGTCCCCTATTCACCAGAACCTGGCACTTCAGGGGAGTCTTCTATGTGTATTGCTTGTGTCCTGCTATTTGTCTGAGTTGCTTTTTCTTTCAGTCTAGATGTCTGCACTGACTCTCTGACATTTCTGGGCTGTGTTTGCTCTCTGTGGTGTTAGTAAGATTGAGGCATGCCAGTTCTGAGAGGGCATGAACAGAGGGCCCAGGGGTGGGGTGGTGGTGTTAGCAAAATTTGCACTGAGTCCCTAGTCCTAGGCTGGCTTCTCCAAACATGGTGGCTTCCAGGAGGCATGGCACTCAGCAGCCAGGGTGTGTTGTCTGTGTACATGGTGGCTGGGTGGGACACACACAGCATTAACAAAATTTGTGTTCAGCCCTTGGCTGAGGCCAATAGTCTTGGAATGAACAAGTCCTCAGAAGAACTTGTGGGTGGGGTACACTGCTAACAGGTTAGGTGGCAAGTGTCTGTGCAGTGCCTCCTTTCATAGGTTGTTGCCTATTTTTTAATTAGGTTGCTTCTTTTGTTATTTTCAAGTTTTAAGATATTTTTGGTATATTTTGGATACATGTCCTTTATTAAATTTGTATTTTTCACATATTTTTTCCCATTCTGTGCCTTGCTGTTTCATGCTTTTAATATTATTTCCATAGTACATAACTTTTAATTTTAATAAAATTGCATTTATCCATATTTTGTTTTTCAAGGATCATTCTTTGCTGTTGCATGTAAAAACACAACACCAAACCCAGTCTCAGATAGTTGAGTCCACAAACATTGTTCTTCTTCAGTATTGTGTTAGTTATTCTAGGTCTGAAGAAGAGGTACTGTAGTGCCTTTCCATATATACTTTAAAATTTGTTGTTATTTGTGAAAAAACTTGTTGGCACATAAAATTGCCAGGGATCCCAAATAGCCAAAACAATCTTGAAAAAGGAGAACAAATTTAGAGGACTCACACTTTCTGGTTTCAATGTGTACTATAATATACTACAGTGTTATAGCGATCTAAACAGTTTGGTACTGGCATAAGACTAGACATAGAGACCAGTGGAATAAACTGAGATTCCAGAAATTAATCAATATATTTATGGTCAATTGATTTTTAACAAGAGTGCCAAGACCATTTTCAATAGGGCAAAGAGTAGTCTCTTGAAAAACTTGTGCTGGGATAACTGGTTATGCACATTCAATACAATAGGATTTTATGTCACAACATGCATATGTTATGACATATGTTTTATGTCATAAAAATTAACTCAAAATACAACAAATACCAAATGTAAAGAAAGAACTATATAATTCCTAGGAAAAAAAAATACGAGCAATTATTGTTGATCTTGGACTTGGCAACTGATTCTTAAATATGGCATCAAAAATATAAGAAACAGAAGCAAAAAATAAATAAATTGGTGTGCCTGGGTGGCTCAGTCAGTTAAGCATTTGCCTTCAGCTCAGGTCATGATCCCAGGGTCCTGGGATTGAGCCCCATGTCGGGCTCTCTGCTCAGCAGGGAGCCTGCTTCTCCCTCTCCCTCTGTCTGTCGCTCCCCCTGCTTGTGCTCTCTCTCTGTCAAATAAATAAAATATTTTTTAAAAGTAATTAAATACATTGGATTTCATTAAAGTTAAAAATGTTTGCTCATCAAAGGACAATATAAAAAACATGGAAAGTTAATCCATAGTATGGAAGAAATATTTGCAAATAATAAATCTGAGAGTGGTTCTGAACTCTTAAACATCAACAATGAAAATATAAACAACCCAATTAAAATCTGGGCAAATAACTTAAATAGATATTTCTCTAAAGGAGATATACAAATGGCCAAAAGGTACTTGAAAAGATGTTCAATATCATTAGGTTTTAGGAAAAGGTAAATTAAAACCACAGTGGGATAATACTTAACACCTACTAGGATAATTATAATAATTTAAAAATAGAAAACGTGTTGATGAGGATGTGGAGTAATTGTAATTTTTGTATATTGCTGGTGGGGATGTACAGTGGTGCAGCTGTCATGAAAACAGTTTGGTAGGTGCTCAAAAAATTAATGTAGAATTCATTTTTGACTTAGAAATTCCACTCCTGGGGGGTGGAGCAAGATGGTGGAGGAGTAGGAGACCTGGATTTCGTCTGGTCTCAGGAATTTAGCTGGATAGGGATCAAACCATTCTGAACACCTACAAACACAACAGGAGATTGAAGAAAAGAATAGCAACAACTCTCTGAACAGAAAAGCGACCACTTTCTGGAAGGTAGGACGTGCGAAGTGAATCTGAGGCAATATTCGGGAGGATAGATGGCGGGGGAGGGGCCTCCGTCGGCGCTTCTGGCAAGTGATAGAGCCGCGGAGCACAAAATCGAAACTTTTAAAAGTCGGCTCCGCTCAGGGACGTCACTCCGGTGGCTAAGCTGGAGGTGGGACTCTCGCGGGACAGAGTGGTTTCAGGACCCTTGGGGTCACAGAAAGACCGGGGGTGTCTGAGTATGGCAGAGCTCCCAGGCATTGGAGCGGGGAAGTCGGCTGCAGAGACGGAGCCGAGGCACAGGCTCTCAGCTTGGGGTTGCCATAAACCATGATCCGCGGCACAGTCGGGCAACTGCTCCTCCGGCAGGGACCCAACAAGCGGCAGATCTGGGGAGACTCCCCTTTCTCCCCCGGGAGGAGCAGCGCGGGAGCGCACTGCAGGGACCTGCTGGGTTTGGAGACTCCACACAGGGTCAGTGCCAGAGAGAAACGCTCAGTCACAGGCCGGGTGAGCACGGAGTGCAGCCGGAGACTGGGGAGACGGGAGTGACTGACTGCTTTTCTCTGGGGGCTCATTGAGGAGTGGGGCCCCGAGTTCTCGGCTCCTTCAGGGTGAAGATTGGGAGGCTGCCATTTTCACTCTCGTCCTCCAAAGCTATACGGAAAGCTTGCAGGGAACAAAAGCTCCCGAGAGCAAACCTGAGCAGATTACTTAGCCCTGACCGGAAAAGGGCGGGGTAATTCCGCCTCTGGCAAAGACATTTGGGAACCATGACAACAGGCCCCTCCCCCAGAAGATCAGCAAGAACAGCCAGTCAAGACCAAGTTTACCCATCAATGCAAACAGCAGAACTCCAGCGCTAGGGAAATACTGCACATAGAATCCATTGCTTTTTTAACATGATTCTTTAGTCTTTCAAAGTTAATTTTTTTTAACTGTCTTTTTTTTTTAATTTTTCTTTTTCCCTTTTTCAACCAACATCTTATCAATCCCTTTTTTAAAAAACATTTTTATTTTTCATTTTTTGAGTCATAGTCTATCCCTTCATAGTAGTTACCCGTATTTTTGGCATATATATATATATAAGTTGTTCTCTCTTTAAAATTTTGAGCTAGTTTCTTCTAACAGATCAAAATATACCCTAAATCTCGAGTGTATGGTTTTTTTCTACTCTCCTGCCTGATCACATTCTCTCCCCCCCCTTTTTTTAATCTTCATCTTTCTTTTTTCAAACTTCTTATCAATTCCTTTTATAAAATTTTTTATAATTTTCATCTTTACAGTCATATTCCATCCCTTCATCCTATCAACCCTTATTTTTGTACATATATAAGTTTTTCTATCTTTAAAATTTGGGAGGCACTTTCTTCTAACAGACCAAACTACACCCAAAATCTAGTGTGTGGCACTGATCTATGTACCAGCCTGATCATATTTGATCATATTCTGTTTTTTTTTTGTTTTGTTCTGTTTTTGTTAGTTTTTATCTTTACTTTTTCTTTTTCTTTTTTCTCTCTTTCCCTTTCTTTTCCCCTGCTTCAGGTCTTTTCTGATTAGTTTAGAGTATATTTCCTGGGGACATTGTTACCCTGTTAGCATTTTGTTCTCTCATTAATCTATTCTCCTCTGGACAAAATGACAAGACGGAAAAAATCACCTCAACAAAAAGAACAAGAGGTAGTACCGACTGCCAGGGACCTACTCAATACCGACATTAGTACGATGTCGGATCTGGAGTTCAGAATCATCACTTTAAAGATACTAGCTGGGCTTGAAAAAAACATGGAAGTTGTTAGAGAAACCCTTTCTGGAGAAGTAAAAGAACTAAAATCTAACCAAGTAGAAATCAAAAAGGCTATTAATGAGGTGCAATCAAATATGGGGGTGCTAACTGCTAGGATAAATGAGGCAGAAGAAAGAATAATTGAGATAGAAGACCAAATGATGGAAAATAAAGAAGCTGAGAAAAAGAGAGATAAACAACTACTGGATCACGGGGGCAGAATTCGAGAGATAAGTGATACCATAAGAAGAAACAACATTAGAATAATTTGGATCCCAGGAGAAGAAGAAAGAGAGAGAGGGGCAGAAGGTATATTGGAGCAAATTATAGCAGAGAACTTCCCTAATTTGGGGAAGGAAACAGGCATCAAAATCCAGGAAGCACAGAGAACCCCTCTCAAAATCAATAAAAATAGGTCAACACCCCGACATCTAATAGTAAAACTTATGAGTCTCAGAGACAAAGAGAAAATCCTGAAAGCAGCTCGGGAGAAGAGATCTGTAACTTACAAAGGTAGAAACATTAGATTGGCAACAGACCTATCCACAGACACCTGGCAGGCCAGAAAGGACTGGCAGGATATATTCAGAGCACTAAATGAGAAAAATATGCAGCCAAGAATACTGTATCCAGCTGGGCTGTCATTGAAAATAGGAGAGATAAAAAGCTTCAAGGACAAACAAAAACTAAAGGAATTTGCAAACACGAAACCAGCCCTACAAGAAATATTGAAAGGGGTCCTCTAAGGAAAGAGAGAGCCTAAAAGTAACATAGACCAGAAAGGAACACCGACAATATACAATAACAGTCACCTTCCAGGCAATACAATGGCACTAAATTCATATCTTTCAATAGTTACCCTGAATGTAAATAGGCTAAATGCCCCAATCAAAAGACACAGGCTATCAGATTGGATTAAAAAACAAGACCCATTGATATGCTGTCTGCAAGAGACTCATTTTAGAATCAAAGACACTCCCAGATTGAAAGTGAGGGGGTGGAAAACCATTTGCCATGCTAATGGACACCAAAAGAGAGCTGGGGTGGCAATTCTTATATCAGACAAATTAGACTTTAAAGCAAAGACTGTAATAAGAGATGAGGAAGGACACTATATCCTACTTAAAGGGTCTATCCAACAAGAAGATCTAACAATTGTAAATATCTATGCCCCTAACATGGGAGCAGCCAATTATATAAGGCAATTAATAACAAAAGCAAAGAAACACATTGACAACAATAAAATATTAGTGGGGAACTTTAACACCCCCCTCACTGAAGTGGAGAGATCATCTAAGCAAAAGATCAACAAGGAAATAAAGACTTTAAATGACACACTGGACCAAATGGACTTCACAGAACTCTTCAGAAGATTCCATCCCAAAGCAACGGAATACACATTCTTCTCTAGTGCCCATGGAACATTCTCCAGAATCGATCACATCCTAGGTCATAAATCAGGTCTCAACCAATACCAAAAGATTGGGATCATTCCCTGCCTATTTTCAGACCACAATGCTTTGAAACTAGAACTCAATCACAAGAGGAAAGTCGGAAAGAACTCAAATACATGGAGGCTAAAGAGCATCCTACAAAAGAATGAATGGGTCAACAAGGAAATTATAGAAGAATTAAAAAAATTCATGGAAATGAATGAAAATGAAAACACAACTATTCAAAATCTTTGGGATGAAGCAAAGGCAGTCCTAAGAGGGAAGTATATAGCAATACAAACCTTTCTCAAGAAACAAGAAAGGTCTCAAATACACAACCTAACCCTACACCTAAAGGAGCTGGAGAAAGAACAGCAAATAAAGCCTAAACCCAGCAAGAGAAAAGAAATAATAAAGATCAGAGCAGAAATCAATGAAATAGAAACCAAAAGAACAGTAGAACAGATCAACAAAACTAGGAGCTGGTTCTTTGAAAGAATAACAAGATTGATAAACCCCTGGCCAGACTTATCAAAAAGAAAAGAGAAATGACCCAAATCAACAAAATCATGAATGAAAGAGGAGAGATCACAACCAACACCAAAGAAATACAAACAATTATAAGAACATATTATGAGCAACTCTATGCCAGCAAATTAGATAACCTGGAAGAAATGGATGCATTCCTAGAGATGTATCAACTACCAAAACTGAACCAGGAAGAAATAGAAAACCTGAACAGACCT
>NW_022589704.1:109687623-109707721 GCF_004348235.1 Phoca vitulina
TTCTGAAACTGTTCCAAAAAATAGAAATGGAAGGAAAACTTCCAAACGCATTTTATGAGGCCACCATTACCTTGATCCCAAAACCAGACAAAGACCCCATCAAAAAGGAGAATTACAGACCAATATCCCTGATGAACATGGATGCAAAAATTCTCACCAAAATACTAGCCAATAGGATCCAACAGTACATTCAAAGGATTATTCACCACGACCAAGTGGGATTTATTCGTGGGCTGCAAGGTTGGTTCAACATCCGCAAATCAATCAATGTGATACAATACATTAACAAAAGAAAGAACAAGAATCATATGATCCTCTCAATAGATGCAGAAAAAGCATTTGTCAAAGTACAGCATCCTTTCTTGATCAAAACTCTTCAGAGTATAGGCATAGAGGGTACATACCTCAATATCATAAAAGCCATCTCTGAAAAACCTACAGCAAATATCATTCTCAATGGGGAAAACCTGAGAGCTTTCCCCCTAAGGTCAGGAACGTGGCAGGGATGTCCACTATCACCACTGCTATTCAACATAGTATTAGAAGGCCTAGCCACAGCAATCAGACAACAAAAAGAAATAAAAGGCATCCAAATCAGCAAAGAAGTGAAACTCTCACTCTTTGCAGATGATACGATACTTTATGTGGATAACCCAAAAGACTCCACCCCAAAACTGCTAGAACTCATACAGGAATTCAGTCAAGTGGCAGGATATAAAAGCAATGCACAGAAGTCAGTGGCATTCCTATACACCAAAAAGACAGAAGAAAGAGAAATTAAGGAGTTGATCCCATTTACAATTGCACCCAAAACCATAAGATACCTAGGCATAAATCTAACCAAAGAGGCAAAGGATCTGTACTCAGAAAACTATAAAATACTCATGAAAGAAATTGAGGGAAGACACAAAGAAATGGAAAAACGTTCCATGCTCATGGATTGGAAGAACAAATATTGTGAAGATGTCAATGCTACCTAGAGCAATCTACATATTCAATGCAATCCCTATTAAAATACCATCCACTTTTTTCAAAGAAATGGAACAAATAATCCTAAAATTTGTATGGAACCAGAAAAGACCCCGAATAGCCAGAGGAATGTTGAAAAAGAAAAACAAAGCTGGCGGCATCACAATTCCGGACCTCAAGCTCTATTACAAAGCTGTCATCATCAAGACAGTATCGTACTGGCACAAAAACAGACACATAGATCAATGGAACAGAATAGGGAACCCGGAAATGGACCCTCAACTCAATGGTCAACTGATCTTTAATAAAGCAGGAAAGAACGTCCAGTGGAAAAAAGACAGTCTCTTCAACAAATGGTGTTGGGAAAATTGGACAGCCACATGCAGAAGAATGAAACTGGACCATTTCCTTACACCACACACAGAAATAGACTCCAAATGGTTGAAAGACCTCAATGTGTGACAGGATTCCATCAGAATCCTAAAGGAGAACACAGGCAGAAACCTCTTTGACCTCAGCTGCAGCAACTTCTTCTTAGAAACATCGCCAAACGCAAGGGAAGCAAGGGCAAAAATGAACTATTGGGACTTCATCAAGATAAAAAGTTTTTGCACAGCAAAAGAAACAGTCAACTAAACAAAAGACAAGGGACAGAATGGAAGAAGATATTTGCAAATGACAGATCAGATAAAGGGCTAGTATCCAAAATTTATAAAGAACTTATCAAACTCAACACCCAAAGAACAAATGATCCATTCAAGAAATGGGCAGAAGACATGAACAGACATTTTTCCAAAGAAGACATCCAAATGGCCAACAGACACATGAAAAAGTGCTCAACATCGCTCCGCATCAGGGATATCCAAATCAAAACCTCAATGAGATATCACCTCACACCAGTCAGAATGGCTAAAATTAACAAGTCAGGAAATGACAGATGTTGGCGGGGATGCGGAGAAAGGGGAACCCTCCTACACTGTTGGTGGGAGTGCAAGCTGGTGCAGCCACTCTGGAAAACAGTATGGAAGTTCCTCAAAAAGTTGAAAATAGAGCTATCATACGATCCAGCAATTGCACTACTGGGTGTTTACCCCAAAGATACAAATGTAGGTACCCGAAGGGGTACGTGCACCCCGATGTTTATAGCAGCAATGTCCACAATAGCCAAACTGTGGAAAGAGCCAAGATGTCCATCAACAGATGAATGAATAAAGAAGAAGTGGTATATATATACAATGGAATATTATGCAGCCATCAAAAGGAATGAGATCTTGCCATTTGCAATGACGTGGATGGAACTGGAGTGTATTATGCTGAGCGAAATAAGTCAAACAGAGAAAGACATGTATTATATGACCTCACTGATATGAGGAATTCTTAATCTCAGGAAACAAACTGAGTGTTGGTGGGGGGGGGGGGGGGGAGGAATGGGGTGGCTGGGTGATAGACACTGGTGAGGGTATGTGCTCTGGTAAGAGCTGTGAATTGTGCAAGACTGTTGAATCTCAGATCTGTACCTCTGAAACAAATAATGCAATATATATTAAGGAAAAAAAAAAAAAAAAGAAGAAGAAGATAGCAGGTGGGGAAGAATGAAGGGGGGAAATCGGAGGGGGAGACGAACCATGAGAGAAGATAGACTCTGAAAAACAAACTAAGGGTTCTAGAGGGGAGGGGGATGGGAAGATGGGTTAGCGTCGTGATGGGTATTAAAGAGGGCATGTTCTGCATGGAGCACTGGGTGTTATGCACAAACAATGAATCATGGAACACTACATCAAAAACTAATGATGTAATGTATGGTGATTTACATAATAATAAAAAATTAAAAAAAAAAGTTCCACTCCTAAGAATATACCCCCAAACTGTAAACATATATTCAAACAAATGCTTGTGCACAAATGTTTTTAGCAGCACTATTCACAGTATCCAAAAGGTGGAAACAACTGAAATATGCATCAATGGATGAATCGACAAACAAAATGTGATATATTCATACAATGGAATATTATTCAGTCATAAGAAAAAATTAAGTACTGATACATGCAACAGTGGATGAGCCTCAAACACATTATGTGAATAAAAAAAAAAAGGGAAAAAATGGTCACATATTATTTGATTCCATTTTTATAAAATATCCAGAAAGGTAAATCCACAGAGACAGAAAATAAGTTAGTGGTTGCCAGGGAATGGGAAAGAGAGGGAATGTGAAGTAACTGCTTTATGGGCAAAAGAAGTAACAGCTTTAAGGGTTTTGAGGTGATAGAAAAGTTCTGTAGTTTCAGTATGGGAAAATGAAAAAGCTCTGGAGATAGATGATAATAGTCACACAATATTGTGAATATACTAAATGCCACTGAAGTCATACATTTCAAAATGTTTGGTTTTATGTTATTTTAATTTCATCTCAATAAAAAAAAACAAAGTATGCTGGAATTTTTATTTAGCTTGAATTAAATATATAGATTGATTTGGGAAGAACTGGTATCTTAACAATGCTAAGATTCCCAATTCATGAGCATGGACTATCTCTCCATTTATTTAGATCTTTGATTTTTTAATCAATATTTTTCTTATGTTTTTTTATATAAACCCTATAAATATTTTTGTTAGATTTACATATAAATATTTTAATTGTTGGGGCTAATGAAGGTGAAGATTATTTTCTAATTAAAATTGCAATACTTCATTGCTGATACACACAAAAGCAATTTATTTTTGTATATTTAGCTTATATTCTGCACCCCTGCTATACTTGTTACAATAATTATTTGTTGCTTCTTTGGGAGTTTATTCATGAATTCAGACCATTTGTGAATAAAGATAGCTTATTTATTCCTTTCTTATATGTAGCTTTTATTTCATCTTTTGTCTTATTGAAATAGCTAGGACTTCTAATATGATATCGAATAGGAATGTTTAGAGAATATACCCTTTTCTTTTCCTGATACTGAAAATTGTTATCTTTCCTAATCATTAAGTATGAGCTAACATTGTATATTTAATATAATGAGTCTTAGAATTAGTCAATTCTCCAAGGACCCATGATTCCTTTTATTGGAGAGTGGAATTAGAAACCAAGATTAGTTTTACTTCTTTCTGTCCAATTTGGATGCCAATTATTTCTTCTTACCTGACTGCTTTGGTTAGAATTTCTAGTACAATGTTAGATAGAAATATCAAAAGGATACTAAACCTTTATCAGATATGTCATTTGCAAATATCTGCTCCCATTCTGAAGGCTGCCTTTTAGTTTTGTTTGTTTACAGTATAGAAGCTTTTTATCTTGATGAAGCCCCAATAGTTTATTTTTGCTTTTGTTTCCCTTGCCTCAGGAGTTATATCTAGAAAAATATTGCTATAGCTGATGTCAAAGAGGCTACTGCCTGTATTATCCTCTGGGATTTTGATGGTTTCCTGTCTCACATTTAGATCTTTCATCCATTTTGAATTTATTTTGTTTTGTGTATGATGTAAGAAAGTGGTCCAGCTTCATTCTTGCAGAGAAAGGGGTGGGAATTCAAACTGGTACAGCCACTCTGGAAAACAGTATGGAGGTTCCTCAAAAAGTTAAAAGTAGATACAAAAATACCTATTCAGAGGGATACATGCACCCCGATGTTTATAGCGGCATTATCAACAATAGCCAAATTGTGGAAAGAGACCAAATGTCCATCAACTGATGAATGGATAAAGAAGAAGTGGTACACACACACACACACACACACACACACACAGTGGAATGGAATATTACTCAGCCGTAAGGAAGAATGAAATCTTGTCATTTCCAATGATGTGCATGAAGCTAGAGAGTATTATGCTAAACAAAATAAATCAGTTAGATAAAGACAAAAAACTTATGATTTCACTCATATGTGGAATCCGAGAAACAAAACAGATGAACATAGAGAAGAAAAGAGTCAAACCATAAAATAGCCTCTTAACTATAGAGAACAAACTGAGGGTTACTGGAGGGGAGGTGGGCAGGGCATGGGTTAAAAGGGTGGTGGATAGTAAGGAGGGCACTTGTGATGAGCACTGGTGTTGTATGTACGTGATGGATCACTAAATTCTACACCTGAAAATAGTATTACACTGTATATTAACTAACTGGAATTTAAAGAAAAACTTGAGAAAAAAAAAAAAAAGAAATATCAAAAGGAGGCATCATCATCATGATCCCAATCTTAAGGGAAAGCTTTCAGTATTTCACCACTGAGTATAATGTTAGCTGCAAATTTTTCATATATTCCCTTTTCATGTTGAGGAAATTTCCTTCTATGACTAGTTTGTTGAGTGTTTTTATTGTGAAAAGATGTTGGATTTCTCAAATGCCTTTCCTGTACCAATTGAGATGATCATGAAGCTTTTTCCTTTATTCTATTAATGATTGATTTTCATATACTGAACCACCCTTACATTCTTAGGAAAACCCACTTTGTCATGATGTATAATTGTTTTTAATGTGCTGCTGTATTCATTTTACTGGTATTTTGTTGAAGATTTTGCACCTATATTCATAGAGATAATGGTCTGTAGTTTTCTTTTCTTGTGATGTATTTGTCTTTGGTGTCAGGGTAATTCTGACTCCATATATGAGTGAAATCATATAATTGTATTTCTCTGATTGGCTTATTTCTCTTAGCAATGCCCTCCACTTCCATCCACATTGTTGCAAACGGTAAGATTTCAATTTTTTTGATGGCTGAGTAATATTCCATTGTACATATATACCACATCTTCTTTATCCATTCATCTGTCGGTGGACATCTGGGCTCTTTCCATAGTTTGGCTATTGTGGACATTGCTGCTATAAACATTGGGGTGCAGGTGCCCCTTCAAATCACTACATTTGTATCTTTGGGGTAAACACCTAGTAATGCAATTGCTGGCCAACAGACACATGAAAAATGATCCACATCACTTGGCATCAGGGAAATACAAATCAAAACCATAATGAGATACCATCTAACACCAGTCAGAATGCCTAAAATTAACAGGACAGGAAACAAAGAATGTTGGTGAGGACATGGAGAAAAGGGAAACATCTTACACTGTTGGTGGGATTGCAAGCTGATACAGCCACCTGGAAAATAGTATGGAGGTTCCTCAAGAAGTTAAAAATAGAGCTACCCTATGACCCAGCAATTGCTCTACTAGGTATTTACCTCAAAGATATAAATGTAGTGATCCAAAGGGGCACCTGCACCACCATGTTTATAGCAGCAATGTCCACAGTAGCCAAACTGTGGAAAGAGCCCAGACGTCCTGTTATGAGTAACTAGTTCTTGCAGAGAAAGGGGTGGGAATGCAAACTGGTACAGCCACTCTGGAAAACAGTATGGAGGTTCCTCAAAAAGTTAAAAGTAGATACAAAAATACCGATTCAAAGGGATACATGCACCCCGATGTTTATAGCGGCATTATCAACAATAGCCAAATTATGGAAAGAGACCAAATGTCCATCCCACACTGGAATATTACTCAGCCATCAAAAAGGATGAAATCTTAACATTTACATTGGCATGGATGGAATTGGAGGGTATCATGCTGAGTGAAATAAGTCAATCAAAGAAAGAATTATCATATGGTTTCACTTATATGTGGAATATGAGAAATAGCACAGAGGCTCATAAGGGAAAGGAGGAAAAACTCAATGGGAAGAAATCGAGAGGGAGACAAACCATGAGAGACTCTTAACTATAGGAAACAAATTGAGGATTGCTGGAGGGGAGGTGGATGGGGGGATGGGGGTAACTGGGTGACAGGCATTAAGGAGGGCACATGAGGTGATGAGCACTGGGTGTTATATGCAACTTATGAATTACTGAACTCTACATCTGTAACTAATAATGTATTACATGTTGGCTAATTGAATTTAAATTAAAAAATAAAAAGAACTAGTTACTCATAACAGAAATGCAAGATGCCATTTTCAGGATGACCACTGCGTCAGGGCAATAGAGTAGAGCAAGAGTAACTTAAAATGCCTCAAAACTATCCTACCATGTTTCAGTACACTTTCATCTTGTTAAGCTTGCACCTGGATGTTGTATGCCTTTGACTATGTTACACAGTTATGATAAATTCTGATACATTTTTTGGAAGGGGGCAGGATTTTGGTATTTCTTGGGATAGATAGTCACTCATAGTTCCCTACTTTGCCATTTTTGCAGATGTCACTCCCTCCTGCTTCTATTCTCATTCCTCTTTCTGTTTTAATTTCAATTGGGGAAGTTTTATTAACCTGTCTTCAAGCTCATTGATTCTTTCCTCTGCCTTGTCCAATCTTGATAATCTTATCAAAGACATTCTTTACTTCTCTTGCAGTTCTTTTGATCTCTAGCATTTTGATTTAATTCTTTCTTAGACGTCTTTCTTAAAATTTCTATCTCTCTTCTTGAGACACTCATCTGTTCTTACATATTATTCCTTTTTTTCATTAGATACCTTAGCATATTAATCATAGTTATTTTATTTTATTTTATTTTATTTATTTATTTATTTTTAAATATTTTTATTTATTTATTTGACAGAGACAGACACAGCGAGAGAGGGAACACAAGCAGTGGGAGTGAGAGAGGGAGAAGCAGGCTTCCTGCGGAGCATGGAGCCCGATGTGGGGCTCGATCCCAGGACTCCGGGATCATGACCTGAGCCGAAGGCAGACGCTTAACGACTGAGCCACCCAGGCGCCCCAATCATAGTTATTTTAAATTCACTGTCTGACAATTGAAACAATTGTTTCATATCTGACTATGGTTCATATGTTTGCTTTGTCTCTCAAAGCTTGTTCTTTCTTTTTGTTCAGGAAAGGGTTAACTCAGCAGACCTGGGTTGCCCAAACCTTACACACTTAGAGGAAAGGCCAGTCTTCAAGACTGTCACTTGATCAGCTCCTAGGAGATGAGCTCTAAGTCCTTTAAATATTCTTTCTGAGAAGAGTATTGTATGCTGGAGGCCTTGGACCATGTGATAGTCGCTTGATCAGATAGTCTCTGCTAACAGTCTGATTTGTGGTGAACATATGTTTTTGCTCTGGGTGACTGGAGTCTGAGTAGCTAGGGTCAGTCATGCAGGAAATGTATTCCTTCATGAGTGATCCCACCCTCCAATAAGAAGCTTAAACATCAAGGCTTGGGTGACTTTCCTGGTTGACAAAGCTTTATAGGTGTTGCAACACATCATGGGAGAACTGAGAATGCCTATGTAACTCTTGGACTTCACCCATGCACTTTGTTTCTTTGCTGAATTTAATTTGTGTCCTTTCCCTCAAACAGCCTCAGCCATGAGTATAACAGCTTTTCTGAACCTTATAGTCCTTCTAGAAAATTGAGGAGCCTGATGGTAGTCTTAGGGACCCCTGACACACTTACCTTTTAGTATGCCTTGTAATTCTTTTGTTGCTGATTGTTTTATAATTTCAATTGCAGTCCATGAAAATGACTTCCTTACTTTTTAGCCTTTTTTTTTACTTTTTATTTTTTAATTTTTAAAAAATTAATTTATTTTTAAAATTATTTATTTGAGAGAGAGTGCATGCATGCACAAGTGGGGGAGGGGCAGAGGGAGAGGGAGAGAGAATCCTCAAGCAGACACCCCACTGAGCATGGAGCCTGATGCAGGCCTCAATCCCAGGACCCTGAGATCATGACCTGAGCCAAAATCAAGAGTCTGCTGCTTAACTGACTGAACCATGCAGGCACCCAAGCCTGTTTTGTTTTAAAAAATATTTTTGACAAGCTTTTTGTCTTTGCTATATGCCTGGAGCAGAGAGAGGAGTGGTGAGGAGGGGGGCTAGAGTGTGAATTCATGACCCTATCTGATTAGGTTTATTTCCTTTCTTTTCTATTTACTTTCTTTTTATTATGTTTTTTTCCCCCTTGGGTTCTTTAATCTATTTCTCCTCTCTTTCTCATTGGTCATGATTTCTTTTTTCCTATTTATTTATTTTTTTTCAATTTGGAACTTACCTTTGTCTTCCCTGTCTTTCTTTCTGCCTGTCTGCCTTACTGCCTTTCTACTTTTTTTGCCTTTCATAGCTACTGTTTGCTTTTAATATTCACACTTAACCTAAGAAATTCCATCAGTAATTAATAATCTCTATCATTTTTCTGAATAAGACATGGACATGGAGTGCTTAAATATTGTCTCCTGTCACACATTTATTTTCATCTCATTCTATAACTCTCAAATGAGGGATTTTTAAATTATTATTTATAAGTAAATTATTATTAGGATTAACCCACTTATTTGCTTGTTTCTTCACTCATTATTCTTTTTTTCTATCTTGTTCTTTCCTTTGAGATAAATTTCCTTCTTGAATTGAATTATTTTGTATTTCTTTGGACTAGAATTTGTGAGTAGTAAAATCTCAACAATTGTTCAAAAAGCTTTGATTTTTCCCATACTCTTTTTTTTTTTTAAAGACTTTATTTATTTGACAGAGAGAGAGACATAGCGAGAGAGGGAACACAAGCAGGGGGAGTGGGAGAGGGAGAAGCAGGCTTCCCGCTGAGCAGGGAGCCTGATGCGGGGCTCGATTCCAGGATCCTGGGATCATGACCTGAGCCGAAGGCAGATGCTTAACAACTGAGCCACCCAGGCGCCCCTTATTTTTCCCATACTCTTGAATAATGGTTTAAGTATGTATATGACTAGATTGACCATTATATTTTAACTGTACACTGAAGAAAGTATTTATGCTCTTTCAGATTTTGTTACTGCTTGTAAATATGTTATCATATTTATAATTATAATTATAATTCCACTGAAGGTGATATGATTTTTTAAAAAAGTCAGCTTTCAAAATTTTACAGTCTTTGAAATTTTTCAATTTTTACTACAATGTACCTACATATTATCTTCCTTTTATTTAGTTGATGGAATTGTTTTTCCTGAATGTGAGAAAGTATGCTTTTAATCAAATTTGAGAAATCTAAGCTGTTTTCTTTTCAAATATTGCTACTCTTCTATTGTATATTTTTCAAAATTCACATAAGACATAAATTAGATCTTGTAAGTCTATCTTCCAAATCTTGTAATTTCTTTCTAAATCTCTGCAATTGTTTTAAATTCTGTTTTTTCTTAATTTTTGAAAGTAATTTTCTTAGTGTTTTTTCCTTATTGTTTTGATTTACTTTATGTGTTTAATCATTTTAAAGTACTAATTGTGTACTCTTTTATCTGAAAATTGGATAGCTATTTATTTTGATTCTGACCAAAGATCATGAAGGATTATTTTTCTTATGCATTTTATTACTTTGGATTGTGAACTCGCTTTATTTTTTTAAGTTTTATTTATTTAAGTAATCTTTACACCCAATGTGGGGCTCAGACTCATAACCCCAAGATCAAGAGTCTCATGCTCTTCCAACTGAACCAGAGAGGCACCCCATGGATTCTGAATTCATTTTCAAATGGTGCTTCACTTGTGGGAATCCTTCATATCCTGCACTGAGAACTTTCCTAACAATAAGCTCTGTAAGGCACTCTAGAAACATCACTGGACTAAGACCAATTTTTATGTTAATGTTTTAGGATCATGTATTATTACAGGTTTTCCAGTAAATAGAACCAATAGGATATCTATCTTTCTATATATTATCTATATTTCTACCTTCTACCATCTTTATCTATTTATCTATTATCTTCATCATATATAAAGAACTGGCTAATGCAATTATGGAGGCCAACAATTTCAAAATCTACAGAGCCAATGTTCCAGGTTGAATCTGAAGCCAGGGGATGCTATTGAACCAGGAAGAATTGATATCCCAGTTTGAGTTTAAGGACAGGAGGCTGCTGTAGAACCAGGAAGAGTTGATGTTTGAAGGTATTCATGCAGGAGAATTATCTTTTACTTGAGAAAAGTTCTGCTTTTGTTCTATTTAGGATTTCAAATGATTGGATGAGGCACAGCTACATTATAGAAAGTAATTGCTTTGCTCAGTCCACTCATTTAAATGTTAATGTCATTCAAAAGCATACTCACCAAAGACTCAGAATACAGTTACACCAAATATCTGAAAACCTGAAGCCCGGTCAAGTTGACACATAAAATTAACCATCACAGACCATGTTGTTAGAATAAAATCAAATTTCAGATGCAAATGTGAAACGATTATATTATGTATTCTCAGGGGAGAATTATTTTGTCTTCTACCCTGGACCCAGGTGAAATGAACTGTTTTTTTTTTTTTTTTTTCCTGTAATCTTATGTTGGTGGGTAAATCATTTCAAATTAAATAATTCGCTAAAAATGCAGATATATTTAGATAATGGCCTTAGTTCCAATTTCCTATCTAATGCTCCTCTAAGATATAGTCTATTATTTCCAAGATAGCATTAAATTCCATTTCTTTTTTAAAAAGATTTATTTATTTATTTTAGGAGGGGGCAGAAGGAAAGGGAGAGAGAGTCTCCAGCAGACTCCCCACTTAGTGCAGAGCCCAATAAAGGTCATGATCTCTGAGTTGTGAGATCATGACCCAAGCTAAAATCAAGAGTTGGATGCTTAACTGACTGAGCCCACGAGCCCCCCCGCCCCCTCCAAATTCCATTTCTTGAGTTGCAAAGACTGGTGACCTCCTCAGCTTATCCATCTCCTAGGGCAATTGCTGCATGATCTCTTGTGTTTATTGGTCTTTATTTCTTTTCTCTTCTCTTAGATTCTGAGGATTTCTTCATCACTCACATTATATTGTGCAAGCTGACTTCTGCATTTAATGTAATGTTTGTTAAATAATTTCCGAGCATTTCTAGGTGCTTGTCATAGGAAATTTTCAGCATATTTATTATCTATTATGCTAATACCAAGAAGGCAAATTAATTATTGTTATTTTGCAATTTGTGGAATCAATCTACACAAATACAGTATTACTATGTTATAAAACTAGTGAAGTAAAACCAGTAGTTTCTGAAACTACCTGAACCAAATCATACCATTTAGCTTAATTCCTTTATTTATTGTAACGTCTATGTATTCTGTTCTTCCAAACTTCATTTTTAAGCACTGTTTAATTGTTTAATTGTAAAATTGTACATGGGTAATTAGGCAAACATGCTTTCCCTTTGTTTATCCTCAAAGATATAAAATCATGATTAAAAGAAGAGATAAGTATTTTTATTTCATTTTATTCAGAAAATTTATGTTTAATGTTTTTATAGTATTTAATGGGAAACAAAATCATAAGCTTTAATAGAACCTCTTGATACATACTTGATGTAGAGCGGCCTGTGTTTTAAAAGTCAATAGGATAAGTGAGCTTTTATTCCCAAGGATGCTATATTATTCCCTGTATGGTCACCCTGGACACAGAATGATAAAATACTCCTTACCTCAATTCTGCTGAGTCCCTTGTATGGAGACTTTTAATTAGATTCTGGTGTTGGTTTGATCTTCCACAGAGAGAGAGGATTGCTGAATGTGGTTATTCATTGCAGAGTTAGAGCTCAAAGCAGCTGGGACATCCAACTGGGAAACTGTAGAAATATGGATTCCAATATGGCATTTTCAGGGAAGGCAATTATTGCAGGCCTAACAGGAATAGTCCAGAGTTACTTGGGCTGCTCAGGAAATGAAAAATAGGGCTATTTTTTTAACTTATGAAATAAGCTATTTTATAATGGATTTTGGTTTATAGAGAACTTGCAATACAACATATAGATTTCTCTTATACTACAGAACCAGTTTCTCTTATTATTAATATTTACATTAGTATGATTAAGTTTTCACAATTAATGAACTACTATTGATACATCATTCTTACCTAAAGTCCATACTTTATTCAGAATTCCTGCAGTCTACCTATAATCTTCTAGGAACCCACATAGGAAAACACATTACACATAGTCACCAAGTCATTTCAGGCTCTTCCTGGCTCTGATAGATTTTCATACTTTCCTTGTTTTTGATGAAATTGAATTTTTAGGGGTACTGGCCAGTTGGAGTTTGCCAGATGTTTTTCTCATGACTGAGATGGAGTTATGAGTTGGGGGAAAAGACTACAGATGTGAAGTGCCATCTTTATCACATCATATCAAGAGGGCACACTGTCGACATGACATAACTATTGAAGTTAACCTTGATTACCATGCTGAAGTAGGGTTGCAAAGTTACTCTTCTTTTTTTCAATACCACACTCTTTGGAAGGAAGTCACTATGCATAGTTTGTACATAAAAAGTGGGGAACTAAACTCCACCTACTTGAAAGAATAGCATCTACATAAATCATTTAGTATTCTGACTGAGAGGTTTATTTATATTTCCCTTTTTATGGAATTAAATTTTTTAAGATTTTATTTATTTATTTGAGAGAGAGAGAGCAAGAGAGAGAGAGAGTGAGAGAGCATGAGTGGGGGGTTAGGGGCAGAGGGAGAGGCAGACTCCCTGCAGAGCAGGGAGCCTGATGTGGGGCTTGGTCCCAGAACACCAGGATCATGACATGAGCCAAAGGCAGGTGCTTAACAGACTGAGCCTCCTAGGTGCCCCTATGGAATTAATTTTAATTAATTCAATCGTTTATTTATATCATTATGGACTCATGAATATTTATGCCATACTTAGGATTATAATCCCAAACTACCTTACTTGTTTTTTTTTTTTGCAATTTATTTCCAGGTTTGGACATTAGGAATCACTTCTGTTGGCTATATCCCTTGGATATATCCCTATAATTGTGGTTTGTTTGTTTGAGACCTTCCTTACTTTCTGAATTCTCCACACTCATCTTGTGCATTTCCTAATCCAGTCCTAGAATCAACCATTTTCCCAACCATTTTCCATAGTTCCTTTTTTGGAAGAATGGTATTAGCAACCAAAATCTAGGCACTTGGTGTGCTCATTGTCTCTGAGGTATCATTGCTTCTAGAACCTCTCAGCTAACAGAGAAATATGTGTACATGTATGCACATACACACACATATATATACATACACATATCAATAAATATATATGTTTTTACAATCTGTATAAAAATAAACATGAGTTTATACTGATATCTCCAGCTCCAATTCATTACCTGTCCCTACTTATTTGGAACCTCCCACTCCAATGGTGAGAGATTATCTCCCACTATCTGCCATGCATTTATTTAATTTTTCAATTCCAGTACACATGCATATTTTGTTTAATCCACATCCCATGTAAAACTACTTTATCATTATTACTGTTCTTATGTGCAGATCCTTTTGCCTTTAGTTTATAGACTCCACACTTCCAAAGTTACTTAAGTCAATAACTTTTCTCACATTCCTTTCAGTAATGGAAGTTAGGTTATTTTGTCACATTCTGCATTCTATCTATTTATCTGCTGACCTCCACATTTTTAAAACTTTGCATAAATAAGTATTCATGGTTCCAGCTATAGAATTTTATGAGGTTTGGCAAATGCTTAGTGTCATACATCCATCATTACAGAGTCATACAGAATAGTTGCATCACTCTAATAAAAATTCCCTGTTCATCTCCTATTGAACAGTTCTCTCCCTGAACCTGTGGCAACCACTGATCAGTTTATCATCTCTGTAATTTTCCATTTTCTGTAATGCCATGTAAATCGAGTCATACGCTCTTCAGCTTTTTCAAACTGATTTCTTTCACTTAGCAATATGCATTTAGATTTATCATGTCTTTGCATGACTGGATAGTTCTTTTTACTGTGCATAGTATTGCATTGTATGGATATACCACAATTTGTCTATTCACTCCTTTAACGAATATTGGTTGCTTCCAGTTTTTGGTGATTATGAATAAGCTGCTACAAACATTAACTTGCAAGTTGTGTGAATGTAACTTTCGAATGGGTAAATATGTAGGTGCACAATTACCGGATTATATGGTGTGGTAAGGTGAATAAAGACCCCCAAAGAAATCCAGGTTCTAAATCTTAGAATTTGTAAATGTTATCTTTATGGAAAAAAAAAAAAAGGACTTTTCAGATGTGATGAATTTTGAAATGAGGAAATTATCCTCAATTATTTTGGTAAACCCTAAATGTAATCACAAATGTTTTATATAAGAGGAAGAAACAAAATTGATTACAGTGTAGGAGATGATGTGATAAAAGTAGGAATTTGAAGATACTACAATGCTGGCCCTTGAAGAGCCCTTGGTCAAAGCCAAGGACTGCAAGAAATGAAGCTCTAGTAGCTGGAAAAAGCAAGAAAATGAATTTTTCCCTAGAACTTCAGAAGAAGGCTGGAAAACACATTGATTTTAGCCCAGTGAAATTGATTTTGGACTTACAGTTTTTGGAATTGTAAAAGGATAAATTTGTGTTGTTTTAAGTTACTAAAAGTTCTGTTAAATTTTTTATAACAGTTACAGGAAACATATATAGTAAAACTATGTTTGGTGTTGGAACAATATGTCAAACTGTCTTCCAATGTGACTGTATCATTTTGCATTCCAACCACTGATAAATGAGAGTCTGTGTTCCTCCTCATCACAGCCAGCAACGGGTAATGTCAGGTTTCTTGTGTGTGTGTGTGTGTGTGTGTGTGTGTGTGTGTGTTTAATTTTAGACATTCTATTATGCGTGTAGTGGTAATTCATTATTTGAATTTGCTTTTCTTTAATGACAAATGATGTCAGTGATTTATTCACATGTTTATTCTCAATCTGTATATTTGTTTTGGTGATATCTTTTCAGATCTTTGGCAAAGTTATTAATTACATCATTTATTTTGTTATAGTTAACTTATAAAGTTTTTTTGTATATATTGAGTACAAGTTATTTATGATATATGGAAGTTGCAAATATTTTCTCCAGTCTATAATTTGTATGTTTGTTCTCTTACTTGTGTATTTCACAGAGCAAAAGTTTTTTTTTTTTCCAAGAAGAGTTTTATTATATAATGAAAGCAAACAAAATTTTCCAAGAATAATTTGAAATTGGATAAAATATACTGCGGTACTGAGAATTGATGACTTAATGTTGAAATAAATATTCTCGTCTTTACTCATAGCATATTTGTCAGTAAAATATTTTACAATAAAGTTTATCTTTTTTTTTTAAATTTTATTTTATTATGTTATGTTAATCACCATACATTACATCTTTAGTTTTTGATGTAATGTTCCATGATTCATTGTTTGCATATAACACCCAGCAAAGCAAAAGTTTTTAATTATAATAAATTTTAATTTATCAATTTGTTCTTTCTTGGATTATGTTTTTAGTGTTATATCTAAAAAGTTATCATTAAAATATTAAGTCACCTAAATTTTCAGTTTTTTTCTATAATTTTTAGAGCTTTGTCTTTTACAATTAATTTTATAATACATTTGAGTTAACTTTTGCATAAGATATAAGATTTGTATATAGGATAACTTATTTTCCATACTAGGGTAGAAATTTTGAATTTAAGATTCAGTATTATGAATTGTGTTTATATCTTGTAAAATTGGGAGGTCCTTGGATAGCCTAACTGCAAGTGTTCTTCCCCAATTTGCTCACATGGATATGGTTTCCAGCCAAAAAACAAACAAACAGAAAAACAAAAAAACAAAACCTCACTATGTTATCATGGTAATTAGGCATTAGTGCCTTTTTATTCCTGAGTAGTGGACTTCAGTTCACTGCTAGCCTAAGAAATTATTCAAACAAACCAATCAAATCCTCTAGAGGTGACTAGGAGTCTTTCCATTTTTTGTTAATACAAAGCCTGCCTCCCACAGCCCCTGCTTTTTCAAAATAGTATAAATCTTTTGGGCACTGCATGGCTCATTGATCTTTTCTCCCAGTCTGTATTCATATATGACTGGTAAACCACTGTCAATCTCATCTGTCTAGTGTCAGATGTATTGTGTTTGGCCTTTCAAAGGAAGAGTATAGGAATCCCTCACTCACAAACAGGTTGAAGATTTTCCAGTAACATTTGTTGAAAACACTATCCTTTGCCCATTGGATTGCTTTCATGCTTTTCTGAAACATCAGTTGACTATATTATTGTGGGTCGATTTATGAGTCCTCTATTCTAAATTATTGATCTACATGCCAATTTCATTCTTCACCAATACCATATTTTTGCAGTACTTTTGCAGTAAATCTTGAAATTGTGTAGAGTGCATTCTTCAATTTTCTTTTGTCCTTCAGATTTGAATTCTAGGTCTTTTTCTCTTTTGTATAAATATTAGAATCAGTTTGTCAATATCTACAAAGTAGCTTGTGAAGAATTTGATTTAGGGGGCGGAGCAAGATGGCGGAGGAGTAGGAGACCTGGATTTCGTCTCCTCTCAGGAATTCAGCTGGATAGGGATCAAACCACTCTGAACACCTACAAACTCAACAGGAGATCGAAGAAAAGAATAGCAACAACTCTCTGAACAGAAAAGCGACCACTTTCTGGAAGGTAGGACGTGTGGAGAAGTGAATCCGAGGCGATATTCGGGAGGATAGACGGTGGGGGAGGGGCCTCCATCGGCCGCTTCTGGCAAGTGATAGAGCAGCGGAGAACAAAATCGGAACTTCTAGAAGTCTGCTCCGCTGAGGGACTTCACCCTGGTGGCTAAGTGGGGGGTGGAACCCTCGCGGGACAGTGTGGTCTCAGGACCCTCGTGGTCACAGAAAGACCAGGGGTGCCTGAGTGCGGCAGAGCTCCCAGGTATCGGAGTGGGGAAGCTGGCTGCAGAGACGGAGCCGAGGCGTGGGCTCTCAGCTCGGGGTTGCCATAAACCGTGATCCGCAGCACAGTCGGGCCACTGCTCCTCCAGCAGGGACCAAACAAGTGGCAGATCCAGGGAGACTCACCTTCTTCCCCTGGGAGGAGAGGCGCGGGAGCGCACTGCGGGGATCTGCTGGGTTTGGAGACTCCAAACGGGGTCGGGTGCCGGAGATAGAAACGCGCAGTCACAGGCCGGATGAGCACGGAGTGCGGCCGGAGACCGGGGAGACGGGAGTGACTGACTGCTTTTCTCTGGGGGCTCACTGAGGAGCGGGACCCCGAGTTCTTGGCTCCTCCGGGGCGGAGACTGGGAGACCGCCATTTTCACTCTCCGCCTCCAAAGCTGTACGGAAAGCTTGCAGGGAACAAAAGCTCCGGAGTGCAAACCCGAGCAGATTACTTAGCCCGGACCGGGCAAGGGCGGGGCAATTCTGCCTCCGGCAAAGACATTTGGGAACCACGGAAACAGGCCCCTCCCCCAGAAGATCAGCGAGAACAGCCAGCCAAAACCAGGTTTACCGATCAGTGAGAATGGCAGAACTCCAGCGCTAGGGGAATAATGCACATAGAATTCATGGCTTTTTTACCATGATTCTGTAGTCTTTCAAAGTAAATTATTTTTTTTAACTGTCTTTTTTTCTTTTTTCTGTTTTTCTTTTTTTTTGAATTTTTCTTTTTCCCTTTTTCAACCAACATCTTTTCAATCCCTTTTTTAAAAAAACATTTTTATTTTCATTTTCAGAGTCATATTCTATCCCTTCGTACTAGTTACCCGTATTTTTGGCATATATATATAAGTTGTTCTCTCTTTAAAATTTTGAGATAGTTTCTTCTAACAGATCAAAATATACTCTAAATCTCTAGTGTATGGTTTTTTTCTACTCCCCTGCCTGATCATATTCTCTCCCTTTTTTCTTCTTTTTTTTTAAAATCCTCTTCTTTCTTTTTTCAAACTTCTTATCAATTCCTTTTATAAAATTTTTTATACTTTCCATCTTTACAGTCATATTCTATCCCTTCATCATATCAACCCTTATTTTTGTACATATATAAGTTTTTCTTTCTTTAAAATTTTGGGAGGCACTTTCTTTTAACAGACCAAAATACACCCAAAATCTAGTGTGTGGCACTGATCTATAAACCAGCCTGATCATATTTGATCACATTCTGTTTTTGTTTTGTTCTGTTTTTGTTTGTTTTTATCTTTATCTTTATCTTTTTCTTTTTTCTTTTTTTCTTTCTTTTTCTTTTTTCTCTCTTTCCCTTTCTTTTCCCCCTGCTTCAGGTCTTTTCTGATTTGTTTAGAGTATATTTACTGGGGACATTGTTACCCTGCTAGCATTTTGTTCTCTCATTAATCTATTCTCCTCTGCACAAAATGACAAGACAGAAAAAATCACCTCAACAAAAAGAACAAGAGGTAGTACCGACTGCCAGGGACCTACTCAATACGGACATTAGTATGATGTCAGATCTAGAGTTCAGAATCATCACTTTAAAGATACTAACTGGGCTTGAAAAAAGCATGGAAGTTATTAGAGAAACCCTTTCTGGAGAAGTAAAAGAACTAAAATCTAACCAAGTAGAAATCAAAAAGGCTATTAATGAGGTGCAATCAAATATGGGGGTGCTAACTGCTAGGATAAATGAGGCAGAAGAAAGAATAATTGAGATAGAAGACCAAATGATGGAAAATAAAGAAGCTGAGAAAAAGAGAGATAAACAACTACTGGATCACGAGGGCAGAATTCGAGAGATAAGTGATACCATAAGACGAAACAACATTAGAATAATTGGGATCCCAGAAGAAGAAGAAAGAGAGAGAGGGGCAGAAGGTATAATGGAGCAAATTATAGCAGAGAACTTCCCTAATTTGGGGAAGGAAACAGGCATCAAAATCCAGGAAGCACAGAGAACCCCTCTCAAAATCAATAAAAATAGGTCAACACCCCGACATCTAATAGTAAAACTTACGAGTCTCAGAGACAAAGAGAAAATCCTGAAAGCAGCTCGGGAGAAGAGATCTGTAACCTACAATGGTAGAAACATTAGATTGGCAACAGACTTATCCAGAGAACTGGCAGGCCAGAAAGGACTGGCAGGACATGTTCAGAGCACTAAATGAGAAAAAATATGCAGCCAAGAATACTATATCCAGCTAGGCTGTCATTGAAAATAGAAGGAGAGATAAAAAGCTTCCAGGACAAACAAAAACTAAAGGAATTTGCAAACACGAAACCAGCCCTACAAGAAATATTGAAAGGGGTCCTCTAAGCAAAGAGACAGCCTAAAAGCAACATAGACCAGAAAGGAACACAAACAATATACAGTAACAGTCACTTTACAGGCAATACAATGGCACTAAATTCCTATCTTTCAATAGTTACCCTGAATGTAAATGGGCTAAATGCCCCAATCAAAAGACACAGGCTATCAGATTGGATTAAAAAACAAGACCCAT
>NW_022589704.1:109712721-109819467 GCF_004348235.1 Phoca vitulina
TCTAAGCAAAAGATCAACAAGGAAATAAAGACTTTAAATGACACACTGGACCAAATGGACTTCACAGACATATTCAGAACATTCCATCCCAAAGCAACGGAATACACATTCTTCTCTAGTGCCCATGGAACATTCTCCAGAATCGATCACATCCTAGGTCATAAATCAGGTCTCAACCAGTACCAAAAGATTGGGATCATTCCCTGCATATTTTCAGACCACAATGCTTTGAAACTAGAACTCAATCACAAGAGGAAAGTCGGAATGAACTCAAATACATGGAGGCTAAAGAGCATCCTACTGAAGAATGAATGGGTCAACCAGGAGATTAAAGAAGAACTTAAAAAATTCATGGAAACCAATGAAAATGAAAACACAACTATTCAAAATCTTTGGGATACAGCAAAGGCAGTCCTAAGAGGAAAGTATATAGCAATACAAGCCTTTCTCAAGAAACAAGAAAGGTCTCAAGTACACAACCTAACCCTACACCTAAAGGAGCTGGAGAAAGAACAGCAAATAAATCCTAAACCCAGCAGGAGAAGAGAAATAATAAAGATCAGAGCAGAAATCAATGAAATAGAAACCAAAAGAACAGTAGAACAGATCAACGAAACTAGGAGCTGGTTCTTTGAAAGAATTAACAAGATTGATAAACCCCTGGCCAGACTTATCAAAAAGAAAAGAGAAATGACCCAAAGCAACAAAATCATGAATGGAAGAGGAGAAATCACAACCAACACCAAAGAAATACAAACAATTATAAGAACATATTATGAGCAACTCTATGCCAGCAAATTAGATAACCTGGAAGAAATGGATGCATTCCTAGAGATGTATCAACTACCAAAACTGAACCACGAAGAAAGAGAAAACCTGAACAGACCCATAACCACTAAGGAAATTGAAGCAGTCATCAAAAATCTCCCAACAAACAAAAGCCCAGGGCCAGATGGCTTCCCAGGGGAATTCTACCAAACATTTAAAGAAGAATTAATACCTATTCTGAAACTGTTCCAAAAAATAAAATTGGAAGGAAAACTTCCAAACTCATGTTATGAGGCCAGCATTACCTTGATCCCAAAACCAGACAAAGACCCCATCAAAAAGGAGAATTACAGACCAATATCCCTGATGAACATGGATGCAAAAATTCTCACCAAAATACTAGCCAATAGGATCCAACAGTACATTCAAAGGATTATTCACCACGACCAAGTGGGATTTATCCCTGGGCTGCAAGGTTGGTTCAACATCCGCAAATCAATCAACGTGATACAATACATTAACAAAAGAAAGAACAAGAACCATATGATCCTCTCAATAGATGCAGAAAAAGCATTTGACAAAGTACAGCATTCTTTCTTGATCAAAACTTTTCAGAGTGTAGGGATAGAGGGTACATACCTCAATATCATAAAAGCCATGTATGAAAAACCCACAACGAATATAATTCTCAATGGTGATATATGTTTTTTTTAATATGCTGTTGAATTCAGTTTGCTTCTAGTTTGTTGGGGCTTTTTGCATATATGTTCATCAAGAATATTGCCTTGTAATTTTTGTTTCTTGTAGTCTGCAAGTCTGGATTTAGTATCAGGGTAATTGTGGTGTTTCAAAATGAGTTTGAAATTTTTCTTTCCTCTTAAGTTTTTTGGAAGAATTGGAGAAGGGTTGCCCTTAATTCTTCTTTAAATATTTGGTAAATTTACCCATGAAGCTGTTTTTTTTTTTTTTTTTTTTCTTTTCTGGTGTTTTCTTTTTTGAGAGGTTTTGACTACTGATTCAATATCCTACTAGTTATTCTTCTTTTAAGATTTTATTTTTTCATCATGATTCAGTCTTGATATGTTGTATGTTTTTAGGAATTTATTCATTTCTTTTAGGTTATCCAATTTATAGTGTATAATTGTTCATAATACTTTCTTATGATCATTGTATTCCTGTGGTATCAGTTGTAATGTTTTCTCCTTCATCTCTGATTGTATTTACTGTCTTTTCTTTTTTTGTTTTAGGTCACTTAAAGGTTTTCCAATTTTGTTTATCATTTCAAAAAGACAACCCTAATTTCATTGATCTTTTCTATTGTGTTTCTATTCCTTATTTCATTTATTTCTGCTCTGATCTTTGTTGTTTCCTTATTTTGACAACTTTAGGTTTATTTTATTGTTCTTTTTTATAGTTTCCTGAGGTGAAAAGTTAGGCTGTTTATTTAAGATCTTTTATTCTTAATGTAGGCATTTATCAATATAACCATCCCTATATGTACATCCTTAATGTAGGCATTATAAACTTTCTTCTTAGTACTTCTTTTCTTTTTTTGCACCCATTATTTTGGTATATTATATTTATATATTTGTCTCAAGATATTTGCTGCTCAGAAGAATGTAAACTTGCACATATGTGTGACTCTTCCAGTTTTCTTCCTGTTATTGATTTCTAGTTTCATACAATTGTGATTAGAGAGGATATGATATAATCTCAATCTTCTTAAATTTGTTAAGACTTCTTTCATGACCTAACATAGAATTTATCCTGAAGAATGTTCTTTTTTGTGCACTTGAGAGGAGTGTGAATTCTGCTGCTGTTTTGTGGAATGTTATGTATATTCCATTATTTTGTCAAATATATTCAAGCTTAATATTTCTTCATTGATATTTTATCTGAATTATCTACCAATTGTCAAAAATGCGGTATTGATTCCCTGCTATTGTGTTTTCTTTTTCTCTCCTCAAATTGTTATTTGCTTATTATATTTAAGTTCATACATGTGCATACATACTTAGAATTGATAAATTCTCTTAATGATTTGACATTTTTATCATTATATCATAACTTTGTCTGTCTTTTTTTAATTTAAATTTTATTTTGTTTATTATAAGTATAACCACTCCCATTCTCTTTTGGTTTTCATTTGCATGAAATATTCATGTAGGCTTTCTTTAGACTTTTTAAGGTTTTTCTTTTTCTCCTCTGGCTGGGTAATTTCAAATTACTTGTCTTTGTGTTCACAGATTCTTTTTCTGCTCAGTCAAGTCTGCTCTCAATGCTCTCTATTACATTGTTCATTTCTTTCATTGTATTCTTCAGCTATAGAATTGTTCTTTCTTATTATTTTTATTTCTTAATTGAACTTCTTATTTTATTCATTGTTTTTCTGATTTTGTTGAGTTGTTCTGTGTTTTCTTATAGCTGGCTGAGCTTCCTTAAAGCAATTATTTTGAATTCTTTGTATGACAACTCATAATCTTTATTTCTTTATGGTTTGTTACTTTGTTATTGTATTTCTTTAGTGGTGTCTTGTTATCCTGATTTTTCATGTTTCTTATAGCCTTTCATTGATACCTGTGCATATGATGGAACAGACAACTCTTCCTGTCTTTACAGGCTGGATTTTATGGGGAAAGGCTTTTACCGGTGGGTGGATGTGAGGGTAATGTTTGGGTGAAGTGTGGCACTCACAGTTCCAAGGAAGACCAAACAGCATAGTCTCCATGCCACTCCATAAGCTGAAGTCAACTTTGACCAATATTTCAGGGATCCTCGATGGCCAAAGCTGCAGGTAGGCTATAGTGTTAGTAAGGGCTATTGTCATCTTCCGTAGCAAAGGCTCCTGGGAGCCACCTTATATCTTTGTCTCCCATGGGGTATATTGTGGCCAAAAGGATCCTCCTCATCACCTGATCTGGTTTGTGAGAGCTGCAGCCATGGAGGGGGGGACGGAAGTGTGGGCTCTGTGGAGTGACAGCGGCTCCAGGTTTGGAGCAATGGCTAATTCATCATGGTAGTGGCTCTGGTGTGTGTGATGAAGGTGCACACTGAACAGTCAAAGGCAGGGTCCAAACTGTTGTTACATATGGAGAGATAGCAGCTATGGGATTTGGGACACTGGCTAGCGTGCCACAATGGCACCAGTCATATCCAAGACACAGGTTTATATGGAGTAGCCATAGAGCCAGATATTGGAGCACGGGTATGTACAGAGCAGCTGCAGAGCCAGCTCTGGAGTTTAGGCTATTCTTTACTGGTGGTAAAAGCTGCTGGTGTCTTTTGTGGGGAAAGCTTCTGGAATCCACACAGATGAACACTACCCAGTTCTCTACTGTGAAAGCTGTGGATTCTCCACAGCTGTTATGGGAGCTGTTGAAGTCCTTCTTGGCGAAGGCTGCCAGGGCTCTCCAAAGAGAAGCCCCCTGGTGGGTTGTATTGGCACCTGCTGCATGCCGGATACAGACAGTGCTCACATTTGTTATTATCTATCATCTTTAGACATCTCAGTTATGTCAATCTCCCCAGTGATTCTTTCTTTGTGCTTATTCTCTCTTTTTCTCCACTATATTGCTATATGTTCTTAATTGGACTCTTGGGTCTTCCCAGAACTAGTTTTGTTCATAGATAGCTATTTATTTATTTATTCATTTGTTTGTTTGTTTGTTTTGTGGTAGAGGGACAAAGACTGGTATTTCTTACTCTGCCATCTTCTTGATAGCACCCAGCTTGCAGTGATTGATTTTTAATTAATTAATTAATTAATTAAGTTTTTATTATGATCAGTTGCCAGACTAAAATGGTTTCACTGGTGAATTCTGCCAAATATTTATGAAATCCCGACAATCGGGTAATATACAAGGAAAGAAAGCTACAGACCAGTATCTCACATGTTAAAATCCTCAACAAATTATTAGTGAATTGATTCCAACAATGTAAAAGAGAATTATATTCAACTAAGTGATGCATATTATGGAAATGCAAACCTGGTTCAACATTCAAAAATCAATCACTGATTGTATATTGTATATTACCTGATTTTGGTATTAAAGTAATGTCGGCCTTATAGAATGAGTAGGTAATGTCTCCTCTGCTTCTGTTTTATGGACATGATTGTCAAGATTTGGTGTTATTTCTTAAATATTGGGCAGAATTCACCAATGAAACATCTTAGTCTGGCAATTTCTTTTTTTGAACAGTAATAAATTATTAATTCAATTTCTTTAACAAATAAGGGGTTATTCACTTTATTTTTCCTTGTGTGTATTATGGTTATTTGTATCTTTTGAGAAATTGTTCCATTTTATTTAAGTTATAAAAACTGAAAGAATAGAGTCATTCATAGCCTTCCTTTATCATTCTTTTAATGTCCATGCCTTTAGTTATGATGATTCCTTTTCATTTCTGATATCATAATTTGCAACTTCTTTCTCTTTTCTCTTGTTTAGTTTAACACAAGGTTTATCACCTTTATTATCTATTCAAATAATCATTCTGTTGATTTTATCTATTGCCGTATTTTCAGTTGCATTGATTTGTATTCTAATTTTTACTAGTTATTTATTTTTCTGCTTGCATTAAGCTTAAATTTTTCTTTCTCTAGTTTCCTAAGGTGGAAGCTCATGTTATTGATTTTAGATCATTCTTCTTTCTTTTCTTTTTGTTTAAAGATTTTCTTTATTTATTTGAGAGAGACAGAGAGACAGAGAGAGAGAGGATGAGCTTAGAGAGCGGCAGAGGGAGAGGGAGAAGCAGACTGGCCACTGAGTGGGGAACCCAACACAGGGCTCGATCCCAGGATTCTGAGATCATGACCTGAGCAGAAGGCAGACACTTAACTGACTGAGCCGACCAGGCACCCCTTATTCTTCTTTTCTAGTACATGTATTTAGTACTACAGATTTCCCTATAAATATTGCTTTCGCTACATACTACAAATTGGATGAGTTATTTTTCACTTTTATTTAGTTCAAAATATTAATATTGTCTTGAGAATTATGATTTTACTCATGTATTATTAAGAAGTATATTTACTTATCAAATATTTGGAGGATGTTTCACTATCTGTTATTGATTTCTACTTTAACCTCACTGTGGTCTGGGAACATACTTTGTATGATTTCTATTCTTTAAAAATTTGTTAAATTGTGTTTTATGGCCCAGATCTTGTTGAAAGTTCCACTTGAGCTTGAGAAGAGTATGTGTTCTGCCATTATTGGATAAAGTATTCTATACATGTCATTTAGATCCAATTGATTGATGGTGTCATTCAGTTTTACTGTATCATTACTGATTTTCTGCCTGCATCATCTATCAATTACTCTAAGAGAGATGTTGAACTATAATAGCTGGATTGTCTAGTTTTCCTTCAGATTTATCAGTTTTTGCCTCATGTATTTTGATTCTTTTTTATTTTTATTTTTTGGGTATATATGTTTCATATTCTTGTCTTTTTAGTAAATTAAGCCCTTTATCATTATATAATATCCCTCTTTATCCTTGGTAATATTCCTTATTCTGAAGTTTGTTTTGTCTGAAATTAAAATAGCTATTCTACTTTTCTTTTGATTAGTAGTACTATTTCACCATTTCTTTACTTTTACCCTATCTGAATCTTTATTTTTAAAGTGGATTCCTTGTCAATAGCTTATAGCTGAGTTGTTTCCTTTTTTAATCAACTCTGGCAATCTCTATCTTTTCATTGATGTTACTAGACCATTCACATTTAAAATGATTATTGATATTTGATTATCTATGTAACTGTTTACTATTTTTTTATTATTGTTATGTTAATCACCATACATTACATCATTAGTTTTTGATGTAGTGTCCCATGATTCATTGTTTGCATATAACACCCAGGGCTCCATGCAGAACGTGCCCTCTTTAATACCCATCACCAGGCTAACCCATCCTCCCACCCCCCTCCCCTCTAGAACCCTCAGTTTGTTTTTCAGAGTCCATCGTCTCTCATGGTTCATCTCCCCCTCCGATTTCCCCCCTTCATTCTTCTGCTCCTGATATCTTCTTCTTTTTTTTTTTTTTTTAACATATAATGTATTATTTGTTTCAGAGGTACAGAGCAGTGATTCAACAGTCTTGCACAATTCACAGTGCTCACCATAGCACATACCCTCCCCAATGTCTATCACCCAGCCACCCCATCCCTCCCACCCCCACCACTCCAGTAACCCTCAGTTTGTTTCCTGAGATTAAGAATTCCTCATATCAGTGAGATCATATGATACATGTCTTTCTCTGATTGACTTATTTTGCTAAGCATAACATTCTCCAGTTCCATCCACGTCATTGGAAATGGCAAGATTTCATTTCTTTTGATGGCTGCATAATATTCCATTGTATATATATACCAAATTACTTTAACCATTCATCTGTCAATGGACATCTTGGCTCTTTCCACAGTTTGGCTATTGTGGACATTGCTGCTCTAAACATTGGCGTGCACGTACCACTTCAGATCCCTATATTTGTATCTTTGGGGTAAATACCCAGTAGTGCAGTTGCTGGATTGTATGGTAGCTCTATTTTCAACTTTTTGAGGAACCTCCATACTGTTTTCCAGAGTGGCAGCACCAGCTTGCATTCCCACCAACAGTGTAGGAGGGTTCCCCTTTCTCCGCATCCCCACCAACATCTGTCGTTTCCTGACTTGTTAATTTTAGCCATTCTGACTGGTGTGAGGTGGTATCTCATTGACGTTTTGATTTGGAGTTCCCTGATGCCGAGGGATGTTGAGCACTTTTTCATGTGTCTGTTGGCCATTTGGATGTCTTTTTTGGAAAAATGTCTGTTCATGTCTTCTGCCCATTTCTTGATTGGAATCTTTGTTCTTTCGGTGTTGAGTTTGATAAGTTCTTTATAGATTTTGGATACTAGCCCTTCATCTGATAAGACATTTGCAAATATCTTCTCCCATTCTGTCAGTTGTCTCTTGGTTTTGTTGACTGTTTCCTTTGTTGTGCAAAAGCTTTTTATCTTGATGAAGTCCCAATAGTTCATTTTTGCCCTTGCTTCCCTTGCCTTTGGCGATGTTTCTAGGAAGTAGTTGCTGCAGCTGAGGTCGAAGAGGTTGCTGCCTGTGTTCTCCTTTAGGATTTTGATGGACTCCTGTCTCACATTGAGGTCTTTCAACCATTTGGAGTCTATTTTTGTGTGTGGTGTAAGGAAATGGTCCAGTTTCATTCTTCTCATGTGGCTGTCCAATTTTCCCAACACCATTTGTTGAAGAGACTGTCTTTTTCCATTGGACATTCTTTCCTGCTTTGTCAAAGATCAGTTGACCATAGAGTTGAAGGTCTATTTCTGGGCTCTCTATTCTGTTCCATTGATCTATGTGTCTGTTTTTGTGCCAGTACCGTACTGTCTTGATGATGACAGCTTTGTAACAGAGCTCGAAGTCTGGAATTGTGATGGCGCCAGCTTTGCTTTTCTTTTTCAACATTCCTCTGGCTATTCGGGGTCTTTGCTGGTTCCATACAAATTTTAGGATTATTTGTTCCATTTGTTTGAAAAAAGTTGCTGGTGTTTTGATAGGGATTGCATTAAATGTGCAGATTGCTCTAGGTAGCATAGACATTTCCACAGTATTTATTCTTCCACTCCATGAGCATGGAATGCTTTCTATTTCTTTGTGTCTTCCTCAATTTCTTTCATGAGTATTTTATGGTTTTCTGAGTATACATTCTTTGCTTTTTTGGTTAGATTTATTCCTAAGTATCTTATGGTTTTGGGTTCAATTGTACATGGGAAAGACTCCTTCATTTCTCTTTCTTCTGTCTTGTTGATGGTGTATAGAAGTGGAACTGATTTCTGTGCATTGATTTTATATCTTGCCATTTTACTGAATTCCTGTATGAGTTCTAGCAGTTTTAGGGTGGAGTCTTTTGGGTTTTCCAGATCATCTGCAAAAAGTGAGATTTTCACTTCTTTTTTGCCAATTTGAATGCCTTTTATTTCTTTTTGTTGTCTGATTGCTGAGGCTAGGACTTCTAGTACTATGTTGAATAGCAGTGAATAACATCCCTGCCATGTTCCTGACCATAGGGGAAGAGCTCTCAGTTTTTCCCCATTTAGAATGATATTCTCTGTGCGTTTTTCATAGATGGCTTTTATGATATTGAGGTATGTTCCCTCTATCCCTACACTGTGAAGAGTTTTGATCAAGAAAGGATGTTGTACTTTGTCAAATGCTTTTTTTGCATTTATTGAGAGGGTCATATCATTCTTGTTCTTTCTTTTATTAATGTATTGTATCACATTGATTGATTTGCAGATGTTGAACCAACCTTGCAGCCTAGGGATAAATCCCACTTGGTCTTGATGAATAATCCTTTCAATGTACTGTTGGGTCCTATTGGCTAGTATTTTGGTGAGCATCTATGTTTATCAGGGATATTGGTCTGTAGTTCTCCTTTTTGTTGGTGTCTTTGGTTTGGGGATCAAGGTAATGTTGGTCTCATAAAATTATTTTGGAAGTTTTCCTTCCATTTCTATTTTTTGGAACAGTTTCAGAAGAATAGTTATTAATTCTTCTTTAAATGTTTGGTAGAATTCCTCTGGGAAGCCATCTGCCCCTGGGCTCTTGTTTGTTGAGAGATTTTTGATTACTGCTTCAATTTCCTTACTAGTTATGGGTCTGTTCAGGTTTTCTATTTCTTCCTCGTTCAGTTTTGGTAGTTCATACGTCCTTAAGAAAGCATCCATTTCTTCCAGATTGCCTAATTTGCTGGCATATAATTGCTCATAATATGTTCTTATAATTGTTTGTAATTCTTTGGTGTTGGTTGTGATCTTTCCTCTTCCATTCATGATTTTATTTATTTGGGTCTTTTTTCTTTTTTGATAAGTCTGGCCAGGGTTTTATCAGTCTTATTAATTCTTTCAAAGAACCAACTCCCAGTTTTGTTGATCTGTTCTACTGTTCTTTTGGTTTCTATTTCATTGATTTCTGCTCTGATCTTTATTATTTCTCTTCTCCTGCCGGGTTTAGTCTTTATTTGCTGTTCTTTCTCCAGCTCCTTTAAGTGTACGGTTAAGTTTTGTATTTGAGACCATTCTTTTTTCTTGAGGAAGGCTTGTATTGCTATATACTTTTCTCTTAGGACTTTTGCTGCATCCCAAAGATTTTGAATAGTTGTGTTTCATTTTCATTTGTTTCCATGAATTTTTTTAATTCTTTAATTTCCTTGTTGACCCATTCATTCTTTAGTAGGATGCTCTTTAGCATCCATGTATTTGAATTCTTTCTGACTTTCCTCTTGTGATTGAGTTCTAGTTTCAAAGAATTGTGGTCTGAAAATATGCAGGGGATCATCCCAATATTTTGGTACCAGGTGAGACCTGATTTGTGACCCAGGATGTGATCTATTCTGGAGAATGTTCCATGTGCCCTAGAGAAGAGTGTGTATTCTGTTGTTTTGGGATGGAATGTTCTGAATATATCTGTGATGTCCTTCTGATCCAGTGTGTCATTAAAGCCTTTATTTCCTTGTTGATCTTTTGCTTAGATGATCTGTCCATTTCAATGAGGGGGGGTTAAAATCCCCTACTATTGTATTATTGTTGATGTCTTTCTTTGATTTTCTTGTGAATTGGCTTATATAATTGATTGCTCTCATGATAGGGGCATAGATATTTACAATTGTTAGATCTTGTTGGATAGAACCTTTAAGTACAATATAGTGTCCTTCCTCATCTCTTATTACAGTCTTTGTTTTAAAATCTAATTTGTCTGATATAAAGATTGCCACCCCAGCTTTCTTTTGGTGTCCATTAGCCTGGTAAATGGTTTTCCACCCTCTCACTTTCAATTTGGAGGTGTCTTTGGTTCTAAAATTTTGCAGACAGCATATTGATGGGTCTGATATGCTGTGTCTTTTGATTGGGGCATTTAGCCCATTTACATTCAGGGTAACTATTGAAAGATATGAATTAGTGCCATTGTATTGCCTGTGACTGTTTCTGTATATTGTCTGTGTTCCTTTCTGGTCTATGTTACTTTTAGGATCTCTCTTTGCTTAGAGGATCCCTTTCAATATTTCTTTTAGGGCAAAGTCTTTTAGTTTTTGTTTTTCCTTGAGGGTTTTTATCTCTCCTTGTATTTTCAATTACTGCCTAGCTGGATGTAGTATTCTTGGCTGCATATTTTTCTCATTTAGTGCCCTGAATATATCATGGCAGCCCTTTCTGGCCTGTCAGGTCTCTGTGGATAGGTCTGTTGCCAATCTAATATTTCTACCATTGTAGTTTACAGACCTCTTGTCTCAAGTTGCTTTCAGGATTTTCTCTTTTTCTCTGAGACTTGTAAATTTTACTCTTAGATGTCAGGGTGTTAACCTATTTTTATTGATTTTGAGGGGGGTTCTCTGTGCATCCTGGATTTTGATGCTTGTTTCCTTCCCCAAATTAGGGAAGTTCTCTGCTATAATTTGCTTTAATATACTTTCTACCTCCCTCTCTCTTTCTTCTTCTTCTGGGATCCCAATTATTGTAATATGGTTTCATCTTGTGGTATCACTTATCTCTCAAATTCTCCCCTTGTGATCCAGTAATTGTTTATCTTTCTTTTTCTCAGTTTCTTTATTTTCCATCATTTGGTCTTCTATATACCTAATTCTCTCTTCTGCCTCATTTATCCTAGCTGTTAGAGCCTCCATTTTTTTATTATGTTATCTTAATCACCATACATTACATCATTAGTTTTTGATATAGTGTTCCATGATTCATTATTTGCGTATAACACCCAGTGCTCCATGCAGAATGTGCCCTCTTTAATACCCATCACAGACTAACCCATCCTCCTACCCCCTCCCATTTTTGATTGCACCTCATTAATAGCCTTTTTGATTTTTACTTGGTTAGATTTTAGTTTTTTTATTTCTACAGAAAGGGATTCTCTAGTATCCTCTATGCTTTTTTCAAGCCCAGCTAGTATCTTTATAATCTTCATTCTGAACTCTAGTTCTGACATCTTACTAATGTCCGTATTGATTAGGTCCCTGGCTTTTGGTACTGCCTCTTGTTCTTTTTTTTGAGAAAAGTTTTTCAATTTTGTCATTTTGTCCAGAGAAGAATAGACGAATGAGAGAACAAAATGCTAAGAGGGTAACAACGACCCCAGAAAAATATATACTAAGCAAATTAGAAGAGACCTGAAACGGGGGGTAAAGAAAGGAGGAAAAAAAATATGGTCAGGCTGGTGAATAGAACAGAGCCACACACTAGATTTTGGGTGTATTTTGGTCTGTTAGAAGAAACTGCCTCCCAAAATTTTAAAGAAGGAAAATCTTATATATATATACAAATCAGGGTAAATACGATGAAGGGATGGAATATGGCTGTAAAGATGAAAATTAAAAAAGAATTTGAAAGGGAATTGATAAGAACCTGGTTGAAAAAAGAAAGAAAAATATTTTTAAAAAAGCAGAGAATGTGGTCAGGTGGAAGACTAGAACAAAGCTATCCACTAGATTAGATTTAGGGTATATTTTGGTCTGTTAGAAGAAACTGTATCCCAAGATTTTAAAGAAAGAAAAACTTTATATATATATAAGTTAAATACAGTGAAGGGATAGAATATGACTTTAAAAATGACAATTAAAAATATTTTAAAAAAGGAATTGATAAGATGTTGGTTGAAAAAGGACAGAAGAAAAATTTTTTAAAAATATAGACAAAAAAAAGAAAATTTAAAAAATTAACTTTGAAAGACTAAAGAATCATGGGGAAAAAGCCATGAATTCTATGTGCTGTATTCCTCTAGCGCTTGGGTTTTGCAGTTCTCATTGATTGGTAAACTTGGTCTTGGCTGGCTGTTCTTGCTGATCTTCTGGGGGAAGGGGCCTGTTGCAGTGATTCTCAAATGTCTTTGCCGAAGATGGAATTGCACCACCATTGCCTGAGGCCAGGCTAAGTAATCTGCTCAGGTTTGCTCTCAGTAGTTTTTGTTCCCTGAAAGCTTTCCATACAGCTTTGGAGGACAAGAATGAAAATGGTGGCCTTCTGATCTCTGGCCCTGGAGGTGCCGAGAACTCATGGCCCCACTCCTCAGTGAGCCCTCAGAGAAAAGCAGTCAATCACTCCTGTCTCCCTGGTCTCTGGCTGCACTCCATGCTTACCCCTATGACCTAGCAATTCTATCTCTGGTGCATGAGCCCATTTGGAGTTTCCAAACCCAGCAGATTCCTGCAGTGCACTCCTGTGACACTCCTCCCAGGGGAGGAAGGGGAGTCCCTCCAGATCTGCCGCTTGTTGGGTCCCTGCTCGAAAAGCAGTAGCCCGACTGTGCCACAGATCACAGTTTATGGCAACCCTGAACTGAGAGCCCACTCGTCAGCTCCATCTTTGCAGCCAGCTTCCCCACTCTGATACCTGGGAGCTCTGGTCGTTCTGTGACCCCAAGGTTCCTGAGACCACCCTGTCCCAGTGAGGGTTCCACCCCCTTCTTAGCCACTGGAGCAACGTCCCTCAGTGGAGCAGACTTCTAAAAGTTCTGATTTTGTGCTCTGCTGTTCTATCACTTGCCGGTAGCCAGCTGATGGAGGCTCCCTCCCCCCCCGTCTATCTTCCCAAATATCGCCTTGGATTCACTTCTCCACACATCCTACCTTCCAGAATGTGGTCACTTTTCTGTTCATAGAATTGCTGCTGTTCTTTTCTTTGATCTCCTGTTGAGTTTGTAGGTGTTCAGAATGGTTTGATAACTATCTAGCTGAATTCCTGGGACCAAACAAAATTTAGGTCTCCTATTCCTCCACCATCTTACTCCTCCCCACATCAAACATTTTTAAGATGTAGTGGTTGCCATAGAGTTTACAGTATACATTTTAAGCTAATAAAAGTCTACTTTTAAATAATAGTATAGCACTTCACATGTAGTGAAGATTCCTTATAGCAGAGTGTTATTTATTTCTCCCTCTAAGCCTTTTGGGTATTACTGTCATTCATTTCACTTTTTCATATGTCATAATCAGACACATTTTACTATTGTTGCTTCACTTTTTTATTGAAGTATAATTGACACACAATGTTACATTAGTTTCAGGTGTAAAATATAGTGATTTTACAGCTCCATATATCATGCTATCCTCACCACAAGGGTAGTTACCATCTATCACCATGCAACAGTATTACTGTTTACTATATTCTCTATGCTGTACCTTTCATCCCTGTGACTTATTCATTCCATAACTGGGAGCATGCATCTCTCACTCCCCTTCACCCATTTCACCCATTTCCCTATCCCCTTTCCCCTCTGGCAACTACCATTTTGTTCTCTGTATTAATGGTTCAGTTTCTCTTTTTTGTTTGTTTGTTCATTTCTTTTGTTTTTTAGGTTTCACATATGAAAGTGAAATCATGATATTTGTCTTTCTCTCTTTGACTTATTTCACTTAGCATAATTCACTCTATGTCCATCCATGTTGTCACAAATGGCAAGACCTCCTTTTTTATGGCTGAGTAATATTACATTGTGTGTGTATATATATGTTACATTATACTTACATATACATATATATATGTATGTATATATATGTGTGTATATATATAATATATATTATATATATATATATATATATACTACATCTTCTTTATCCATTTATCCATTTACTCATAATCACTGCACAGCAAACCCAAAACCAAAGCCAAAAATACTCAACAAACAAAAAGGCAATTTACAGAATGGAGAAAATGTTTATAAATGATATATCTGATAAGGGGTAAATATCTAAAATATATAAATAACTTATACAACTCAACATCACAAAAACAAATAATCTGCTTAAAAATGGAGAGAAGATCTGATAGATATTTTTTCCAGAAAGGACATACAGATGAGCAACAGACACCTGAAAATATGTTCAGCATAACTAATCATCAGGGAAATGCAAATCAAAACCACAATGAGATATCACCTTACATGTGTCAAAATGGCTAATATAAAAAAAGACAAGTAATAACAAGTTTTGATTAGGTTGTGGAAAAAGGAAACTGTTGGTGGGAATGCAAATTGGTGCAACCACTGTGGAAAAGAGTTTAGAGGTTTCTCAAAAAACTAAAAATAGAAATACCATACAATCCATTAATCCCAATAGTGGTTATTTATTCAAAGAAAACAAAAACATGAATGCAAAAAGATATATGCACCCCTATGTTTATTGCAGCATTATTTGCAAAAACCAAGATATGGATGCAACTATTATTGCATTAAACAAAGTTACTTTTTTGATCAATTAAGAATTAGAAAAGAAAAATAAAATATCTTGTAGTGATTTATTCATTTTATGAAAATCTTCCTTACCTAATGTATGTTCTGGTGTCTGACTTCCATAATTTTTCTCCTATCTGAAAATTCTTTCATCACTTCTTGCCGAGCAGATTCACTGCTGGTAAATTCTTTCTCCCACTACCATTTTTTTTTTTTTTTTCTGCCCTGAGAAATTTTATTTCTCTTTCACATCTTGTACATTGTTTTGCTCAATATAGAATTCTAGGCAGTTTTCCCCCTTATACTTCAGACATTTAATTCCACTCTCTTTTTGTTTGCATGGTCTCTGATGAGAAGTCCACTATAATTCTTATCTTTCTTTTATATGTAATTCATTCCATCCCTCCACACTTCTGGCTTTTTTTTTTGTCTTTGTGTTTGTTTTTTGTTTGTTTGTTTGTTTCTTTTTTCTTTTGCAATTTTAATATAATATGTGTGTATTTGGGGAGAGAGCAGTACTTATCCTGCTTGGTGTTTTCTAAGCTTCCCAGGTCTATGGTGATTTGTTGTTTATTTTACATTTTGGCAAGTTCAGGCCCATTATTACTTCAAATATTTCTTCTGCTCTTTTCAGTCATTCTTATTTTTCTGATATACTAATTACTTGAATATTGCATCTTTTGATGTTATTCCACATTTTCTGAATAATTTGTTCCATTGTATTTGATGGTAATGATAATTATTATTATTAATCATTTCCTTTTATTGTTCTTCTTTCCTTTGCACTTTAGTTTGGCAAGTTTCTGTAGTCTTGTCTTTAAGTTCATTGATTCTTTCCTTAGTTTCATCAAGTTTACTACTGAGCCCATGAAGCTGGGTTGTGCTTAATGTTTGCTGAAGCTATAGGTATCTGGGCCTTCAGATTACTCTCATGTTCTTGTTTTTGCCTCTACATGAACTTAGTGTTTTCTTATGTACTCCTTCTCAGAAAGTGTGTGTCTTATAACTTTTTAAGCTTTAATTTATGGCTATTATATTATATTGTAATCGTACTGGTGTAATGACAAAGTGTGGGTTAGGAGTAATATTCTATTATTCTTTTTTCACTAAATCTTAGTTTTGTTTGTTCATTTTGGCATGTGAACTTTGAAAATATTTTTCCATTGACCTAGCTTTTTATTTTTCTGTTCTCTACTCCATTCTATGACTGCAGTATTCACAATCTATTTCCTAGAAGCTCTGACCCCTTTTGATTATTTTTTCCCCTTAGACAAGACATGAAATGTGGAGGTGTCTGAAGTGGGAGTAATTCTCTTTCCTTTGTGGGATAAGTCTCTGGAAAAGTGCTTCTCCTTGGAGATTAGGCTCCTTGGAGATTAGTCTGTGGACTGATTTCAGAAGGGTTAGTCTTCCCCTCCTTCTGCTAGACCCTGAGGACATCTTTTTAGATCTTCCTTATGAGAATCTAGTGAGTTTCATAGAGATAAAGCTCAGAAAATTCCAGGGTCCCCTAAGATATGGCCCCTAGGAGTTTTTTAGTCTTAAGCTAGTCCACACTTGACCCCTAGCAATTTGTCAAAATTAACACATATTTCTACTAGTAGCATATTTCTACTAGTAGATTCCAGCGCTTCTGCTCAAGGTAAACAGATCTCCACTGTGTCTGACTCTACTGGTTTCTTCCCATTATGGGATGGCAATTTGCCCTGCAATGTCAGTTCTCTGATGGGTCTAAACAAAGTTGTTGGTTTTTAGTTTGTCCTGTTTTATCTTATAGTAAGGATGGGAGTTACTATCCAAGGTCTTTTCATATTAGAACCGAAACTGGAGATTACAAAGGAGATTTTTAAATTTACTTTGGAATTTGGGTGTAGCTTCTGCTGTTCTACTTGAAAGTGCCTAGTCTGTTAAAAGTTTTTTGTTTTGTTTTGTTTTTAACATTTCATTCACTATACATGAGCCTGTGGGCTTTTATTATAATCCAAAACAGTGGCACAAAAAGAAGAAAAATGGATTTGAATGATCAGAAGTAGTGTTGATATTGGGAAATAATCTTAAAGTTGTCATTTAAAAACAAACAAAATATTGTATATTTAATAGTTGTGTGTTGATATTTTGGTGTCTGAATTCCACCTTGACTCTTATTAAATCCCTTCCTTACCTCTTGGTCCACAGTGAGTGATACAACAATAGCATTAAACTACTGTTTTTAATTAATATCTGGGCAAATTTTATCACCTCAAAATCAGGTTCTGGTGAAAGTTAGACTGGAGAAGTTGGTTTTGGTTAACCTACACCTTCTCCACATGTGTGTGAGGCTGAAACATCAAGTGAGAGACAGAACTAAGGAATGATGTTAAATACCCTGAAATGTGTTTATAGACATCCCTCTGTGATTCCAGAATCCCAAGTGTCTATGGAATGCAATCAAAACTGTCTCCCCAGTGGATCTTATAACCCATGTACAGCAAATAGCTTGAGGTGAAGGAAAGCATCAACTTTGAGGTCAGAAAGACTGAGATCAGGTGACAGTACTCTCACTCTACTGGTATGGCAGCACTGCTCAGACCTCTCTGCAAAGAGGGCAGTTAGCTGAAAGTCTTTAGCTGTTAAAAATTTCAAGACCCAGTTTCAGCTTCCAAGCTGAGACTGCTCTTCCTGGACAAATTCAGTCAATGGCTAAGCATGGCTATACCAGAGTCTGGCCATTCCCATCTAATATGGGACTCCTTCATCAGACACTTTGCCCTGAGCTCCCAGTTGGATTGGCTGATACTGTCAGGTGTCATTGAGATGTGAGGCACACCTTGCCCCATCCTGATGTCTTAGTCTCATTTTTATTGCCAAGTGTTGATCTTTCCCCCCTGAACTTCTTATACGCCTCACTTTTTTTTTTTTTCAGTGATTGCTTCTGGGGAACATTCCTGAAACAGTGTGTGATCCTGGGCAGCTTATATAACATTATAATTATACATTAAAAAAGATAATCATTACTTCAAAATTTGTTGTGAAAAAAACACTAAGATGCGGGGAATTAATGATTCCATTCCCATAACTTTTTTACTTAAATGGCACCTGAGAAGTAGGATACACCCCCCTTTATACGTGTACATATATATACTTCTCTATACTGTAGGATGAGTGTTCAAGCTAAATTGAAGTGAAAATGGGAGGTAAAAGAAGAGGTAGATCAGGAGGCAAAAATGCAAGGTTCTGCAGATTAAATTTACCATTAAAACATACTTATTAATGAATGTCAGGTCTAGTTGTAGGATAACTAGGTGTTTGTCCTGCCTGGCCCTGTAAGAGTCATCTGATCTAAAGAGTAATTTATTTTTCCTTATTTAAACAACTCATTGTTAAGAGGGTTGGAAAAGAAAGTAGTTAGAGACCCTGGGATTCAAGACAAACACCGATGAATGAAGTCTGAGGTCTGAAGAAAGTCCTTGGGTTGGGATCATTGAAAAAAAAAAAAGCGCATGTAGTATCTTAAATATTACAACACAACTGTCTCAAAAACAGTTGTCAAAATACACTAAATTTATTAAAAATCCTTCATATAAATTACTTCTTGTACTTATGACTCTGGCAAATTAGATATCATTTTCTCCATTTTTTAGAAGAGTAAAATCAGGCCATGGCCATTTCCCAAAGTCACACAAGAGAAAGTGATTGGCCAAATTCAAAATGTCAAGTCAATAACATCTGCACCATCACCTTTATGTCAACATGTTTCCATGAGCAAGATGATTCTCTTCAAGCAAAATAGATTGTCTGTGCAACATCTGCTTAGAAACCTTTATTTTCAACATAGTGGAGGAAGTGTTTTATCTTTGAGTATTTACTAAATTGAGAAACCATGAGCTTTTCCCATCAGAGAATCTGGCAGGTGAATATAGGTAAACCTTGGGCCTGCCCTGGACTAGCATTTCAAGAACACTGATCAATAAACACAGTTCCAGTCACTCTGTGTCACAGCCAATGGTAGTGGTAGGGTTTGGCAGCTGCAGCTCCAGGTGCTTATGCCTGGGCACTGCCAGTTCCAGTCTTGTTCTTGGAGATTATCCACATGGACATTTAGCTCATTTAGCCAGGCAAGAGTTTTCCAAAATGTAAGCTTATTGCCAAATTAGTAAAACAATTATACAACACACCAATTTTCAATATCTAGCCTAAAGTCTGGTATACACTAAATGCTCAAATGCTTCTTTAAAGAATAAATAAAATATTTAATAATAGGAGACTTCTATTTTCCTACATAGCTTCCTAAAAAGGCCAATATTTAGTAGTTAGGATATTGGTTTCAATGAAGATTAAGCAAAATCATTAATATTTATCAGATGTTTACACTGATACCCTTCAACTACATAATTTATACAATTTAATTTAATCCCCACAATTATCTTGAAAGCTGTTTCTTTTTTATTTACAGAAAAGAAAAGGGATAATCAGATAAATTAAATGATATACCCAAGGTGACCTGCAAGTAAATGGCACTGGAAGGATTTGAATATAGCACTGAGTAACTTCAAAGTCAAAACATGTATCCTATCACACTAGTGGTTTCTAGGTGTAGACCCTGGACCAGCAGGATCAGCATCACCAAATTGGAAACTCTGGGGATAGGGCCAGCAGCCTTGTTTGGGCAGTTTCCAGGAGATCCTGATGCAGCAGAACACGAGAGCCATTAAGCTACTGTCCAATCTTCTCCATTCCCATCTGCTGGTCTTTCACCATGTCTTTGCTCCATATTTATATACATCATACTTTCAAAAAATATCTTCTCGGCTTCAGGAAGTCATCAGAAAATTTCTGTGATGGAAATGTTTTCCTCACATAAAAACTGAATTACATGGCACAATTCTGGGGATACTACATATCTTGGAAAACATAATTTTTAAGTAGTCACAAGGATAACTGCTACTCTCTATAATTTTATCCCAAGTCTTAATAGAGTTTTGTTTTACTTGTCAAATTATTTCAGCATGAAAAATGATTCTACAATTAAACACTAAGCAGTGAAGTACTGTGCAACATTTCTTAATAAAGATAAGAATGATCAAGTAAGTAAATAAGTCATTGAGGTGGGACATGTTTACCACCACTAAGTGGTTCTTGTGCTTTTCGATGTGAGCTGAAGTGATGCACACTCTGTAGGTAGTCTCCATCTTCCCACACCCACCATAAAGCCAGAGTCAGCATCCACCATTGACCAAAACAAAAACAATGCAGCAACAGAAGCCCTTACTCCAACTCCACAACAGTGGTACCCTGCATGGACGCTTTCTGTGGAAATCAGAGGAGGGGTATTCTTGCCATGTGCACAGGAAAATGGAATTTTATTCTTACAACCTGCCAGTCCCAGGTCTGCTGTCTCTCTAGGATTCTCTATATGCTCTGTTACACTGTGCTCACTCCAGCCTCCTCCTTTTTGCCTCCTCTCTGATTTTTCCCTTCTGTCTCTTTCTGTTCTTCTACAAACAAAGGATCTTCCTTGAGATTCATTTTCTCAAAACACAGAGATAGTAATAACTTTTTTTGTTTTATTACACATAATCAAAGAGAAGAAAAAGATGTAATTTTAAAAACCACCCATTTTATTTATTTATTTTTTTGCATGTAATTGACTTTTCTTTTCTTTCTTTCTTTTTTTTAAATTTTATTATGTTATGTTAGTCACCATACAATACATCATTAGTTTTTGCTGTAGTGATCCACGATCCATTGTTTTCGTATAACACCCAGTGCTCCATGCAGTACGTGCCCTCCTTAATACCCATCATCGGGCTAACCCATCTCCCACCCTTCCCTCTAAAACCCTGTTTATTTCTCAGAGTCCATAGTCTCTCATGGTTCATCTCTCCCTCTGATTTCCCTCCCTTCATTTTTCCCTTCCTTCTCCTAATGTCCTCCATGCTAGTCCTTATGTTCCGCAAATAAGTAAAACTATATGATAATTGACTTTCTCTGCTTGACTTATTTCACTTAGCATAATCTCCTCCAGTCCCATCCATGTTGATGTAAAAGTTGGGTATTCATCCTTTCTGATGGCTGAGTAATATTCCATTGTATATATGGACCACATCTTCTTTATTCATTCATCTGTTGAAGGGCATCTCAGCTCTTTCCACAGATGGGCTATTGCAGACATTGCTGCTATGAATATTGGGGTGCATATGGCCCTCCTTTGCATTACATTTGTGTCTTTGGCGTAAATACTGAGAAGTGAAATCGCTGGGTCATAGAGTAGCTCTATTTTTGATTTTTTGAGGCACCTCCACACTGTTTTCCAAAGTGGCTGTACCAACTTGCATTCCAAGCAACAGTGTAAGAGGGTTCCCCTTTCTCCACAACCTCTCCAACATTTGTTCTTTCTTTCCCTGTCCATTTTTGCCATTCTAACTGGTGTAAGGTGGTATCTCAATGTGGTTTTGATTTGAATTTCCCTGATGGCTAATGATGATGAACATTTTTTCATGTGTCTGTTAGCCATTTGTATGTCTTCTTCAGAGAAGTGTCTTCATATCTTCTGCCTATTTTTTGACTTATTTGTTTTTTGGGTGTTGAGTTTGAGAAGTTCTTTATAGATCTTGGATACCAGCCCTTTATCTGTAGTGTCATTTGAAAATATCTTCTCCCATTCTGTGGGTTGCCTCTTTGTTTTGTTGACTGTTTCCTTTGCTGTGCAGAAGCTTTGTAACTTGATGAAGTCCCAAAAGTTCATTTTTGCTTTTGTTTCACTAGCTTTTGGAGATGTACCTTGAAAGAAGTTGCTGTGGCTGATGTCAAAGAGGTTACTGCCTATGTTTTCCTCTAGGATTTTGATGGATTCCTGTCTAACATTGAGGTCTTTCATCCATTTGAGTTTATCTTTGTGTATGGTGTTAGAGAATGGTCCAGTTTCATTCTTCTGCATGTGGCTGCCCAATTTTCCCAGCACCATTTATTGAAGGGACTGTCTTTTTTCCATTGCATGTTTTTTCCTGCTTTGTCAAAGATTATTTGACCATAGAGTTGAGGGTCCATATCTGGGTTCTTTATTCTGTTCCATTGGTCTACATGTCTGTTTTTGTGCCAGTACCATGCTGTCTTGGTGATCACTGCTTTGTAATATAGCTTGAAATCGGGCAACGTGATACCCCCAGCTTTGTTTTTCTTTTTCAACATTTCCTTGGTGATTCGGGGTCTTTTCTGAATTCCATACAAATTTTAGGATTGTTTGTTCCAGCACTTTGAAAAATGTCATTGGAATTTTGATCGGGATGGCATTGAAGGTATAGATTGCTCTGGGTAGCATAGACATTTTAACAATGTTTATTCTTCCGATCCATGAGCATGGAATATTTTCCCATCTTTTTGTGTCTTCTTCAATTTCTTTCATGAGTGTTTCATGAGTCTAGAGTATAGATCCTTTACCTCTTTGGTTAGATTTATTCTGAGGTATCTTATGGTTTTTGGTGCTATTGTAAATGGAATCGTTTCTCTAATTTCTCTTTCTACAGTTGCATTGTTAGTGTATAAGAAAGCAACTGATTTCTGTGCATTGATTTTGTATCCTGCCACATTACTGAATTGCTATATGAGTTCTAGTAATTTGGGGGTGGAGTCTTTTGGGTTTTCGACACAAAGTATCATTCATCTGTGAAAAGAGAGAGTTTGACTTCTTCTTTGCCAATTTGAATACCTTTTATTTCTTTCTGTTGTCTGATTGCTTTTACTAGGACTTCTAGTACTATGTGGAACAATAGTTGTTAGTGGGCATCCTTGACGTGTTCCTGATCTTAAGGGAAATGCTTTCAGCTTTTCCCCATTGAGGATGATTTTTCATAGATGGATTTTACGAAGTTGAGAAATGTTCCCTCTATCCCTATACTCTGAAGAGTTTTAATCAGGAAAGGATGTTGTATTTTGTCAAATGCTTTTTCTGCATCAATTGAGAGGACCATATTGTTCTTCTCCCTCCTCTTATTAATGTGTTCTATCACATTGATTGATTTGCGAATGTTGAACCACCCTGCATCCCGGGGATAAATCCCAGTTGGTCGTGGTGGATGATCCTTTTAATGTATTACTGGATCCTATTAGCTAGGATTTTGTTGAGGATTTTGGAATCGATATTCATCAGGGATATTGGTCTGAAATTCTCCTTTTTGATGGGGTCTTTGCCTGGTTTGGGGATTAAGGTAATGCTGGCCTCATAGAATGAGTTTGGAAGTTTTCCTTCTGTTTCTGTTTTTTGAAACAGCTTCAGTAGAATATGTATTATTTTTTCTTCGAATGTTTGGTAGAATTCCCCAGGGAATCCGTCAGGCCCTGGACTCTTGTTTTTTGGGAGGTTTTTGATCACTGCTTCAATCTTGTTAGTGGTTATTGGCCTACTCAGGTTGTCAATTTCTTCTTGTTTCAGTCTTGGCAGTTTATAGGTTTCCAGGAAGGCATCCATTTCATCCAGGTTGCTCAGTTTATTGGCATATAGTTGTTGATAATAATTTCTAATAATTGTTTGTATTTCCTTGGTGTTAGTCGTGATCTCTCCTTTCATTCATAATTTTATGAATTTGGGTCCTTTCTCTTTTTTTTAGATAAGTCTGGCCAGTGGTTTATCGATCTTATTAATTCTTTCAAAGAACCAACTTCTAGTTTCGTTGTTTGATCTATGTGTTTCTGGTTTCTAATTCATTGATCTCTGCTCTAATTTTAATTATTTCTCTTCTAATGCATGGCTTAGGCATCGTTTGTTGCTTTTTCTCCAGTTCTTTAAGGTGTAGAGTTAGTTGGTGAATTCTGGATTTTTTCTATTTTTTTGAGTGAGACTTGGATGGCTATGTATTTCCCCCTTAGGACTACCTTTGCAGTATCCCATATGTTTTGGACCGATATGTTTTCATTCTCATTGATTTCCATGAATTGTTTAAGTTCTTCTTTGATTTCCTGGTTGACCCAAACATTCTTGAGCAGAGTGGTCTTTAGCTTCCAAGTGTTTGAATTTCTGCCAAATTTTTTCTTGTGATTGAGTTCCAGTTTTAAAGCATTGTGGTCTGAGAATACGCAGGGAATAATCTCAATCTTTTGGTATCAGTTGAGACCTGATTTGTGACCCAGTATGTGGTCTATTCTGGAGAAAGTTTCATGTGGAGTCGAGAAGAATGAGTATTCTGTTGTTTTAGGGTGGAATGTTCTGTAAATATCTATGAGGTCCATCTGATCCAGTGTATCATTCAAAGCTCTTGTTTCCTTGTTGATTTTCTGCTTAGATGATCTGTCCATTGCTGAGAGTGGAGTATTGAGGTCTCCTACAATTAACGTATTGTTATCAATATGACTCTTTATTTTGGTTAACAGTTGGCTTATGTGGATGGTTGCTCCCATGTTGGGGGCATAGATATTTACAATTGTTAGATCTTCTTGTTGGATAGACCCTTTTAGAATGATATAGTGTCCTTCTGTGTCTCTAATTACAGACCTCAGTTTAAAATCTAATTTGTCTGTTATAAGAATTGGTACCCCAGCTTTCTTTTGAGGTCCACTGGCATGGAAGATGGATCTCCATCCCTTCACTTTCAGTCTGGATGTATCTTTAGGTTCAAAATGAGTCTCTTGTAGGCAGCATATGGATGGGTCCTGTCTTTTTATCCAATCTGCAACCCTGGGCCATTTTATGGGAGCATTTAGGCCATTCACGTTGAGTGATTATTGAAAGATATGAATTAATTGTCATCATGTTGCCTGTGAAGACGTTGTTTTTATAGATTGTCCCTGTTAATTTCTGTTGTAGATCACTGTTGGGGTCTTTCTCCTTTTATAGAACCCCCCTTAATATTTCTTGCAGGGCCAGCTTAGTGGTCACATATTCTTTCAGTTTCTGCCGGTCGTGGAAGCTCTGCATCTCTCCATCCATTCTAGATGACAGCCTTGCCGGATAAAGTATTCTTGGCTGCATGTTCTCATTTAATACCCTGAATATGTCTTGCCAGGTCTTTCTGGCTTGCCAGGTCTCTGTGGATAGGTCTGATGTTATTCTGATGTTTCTCCCTCTGTACATAAGGAATCTCTTCCCCCTAACTGCCCTTAAGATGGTTTCCTTGGTTCTAAGATTTGCAAGTTTTACTATTACATGCCGGGGTGTTGGCCTGTTTTCCTTGATCTTGGGAGGGGTCCTCTCTGCCTCTAGGATGCGAATGTTTGTTTCATTCTCCACATCAGGGAAGTTCTCAGCTATGATTTGCTCAAATACATCTTCTAGTCCTCTCTCTCTCTCCACTCCCTCCAGGATTCCAATTATTCTGACATTGGAACGCTTCATGGTGTCACTTATTTCTCTGATTCTAGTTTCATGGATTCTGAGTTGTTTTTCGCTGGCCTCCTCTTTTCCCTTTTTATCTATTATATTGTCTTCCAGGTCGCTTATTTGTTCTTCTGCCTCACTTACCCTAGCTGTTAGATTACCTAGATTGGATTGGATCTCACTGATAGCATTTTTAAGTTCTGCCAACTCACCTTTCATTTCTGCCCTTATAGACTCTATGTTGCCATTAATTGATTTCTCCATTCTAGCTATTGTCTTCACAATTGCTAGCCTGAATTCCATCTCCGACATCTTGGTTATATCTGCATCCATTTGTAAATCTGCAGCATAAGTCATAATCTCTGAGTCTTTTCTATTTTGGGGGTTCCTCCTCCTAGTCATTCTGTTGATGGGTGTTTCAGGGAATGTATAGAGTCCAAATTATTGATCAGAACCCAAGCAAGATGCACCTGTTTTCTAGGGACCTTAGGGTTGCTGGCCTCTTGTTTTCCCAGCCTGTCTTCTGGGGGAGGGGCCTGCTGTGCTGTTACTCAGGCAACCCTGTTTGGGGTGGCGGGGGATGGGCTCAGTAGGAATCAGTTTTGGGGGCTTTTGTTCTCTGGCAGCTTTCCCTGGTGGCTTTCTGCATCTCTTCCGTGAGTCAGAGCAGAAGAGATCATTTCCAACCCTCTGCCTCAGAGCAGAGAGATTGCAGTCTGTTCTTCAGTGAGCTCTGCAGGCCACACTGTCTCCGTTTCTGTCCATGCTGCTATAAACTGCTGCATCCGGGGTTCTGCGCCCCTCCGCAGCGCTCCCAGTCTTGCCTCCAGGTCAGGGCATGTCTCTGCCCTTTGTGCTTCTAAAACCACCAGCCACTCTCAGTTTGCACACGCGACCCCACCACTCCGGGTTTCTGCCCCGGGGGTTGCCCTAAAGTCCTTTCCCCGCTGCTACCAGTCTGCGAGTCTGTGCCCCGTCCCCAGCGAGTGAGGCTGTCACTCACCAGCGGTGTAGGATCCCCATGGCCAGGTACCCTCCCGCTGCCGTTTATCCTCCAATATCTGCCCACAGAATCACGGCTCCCTGCTTCATACCTCGAAACCAACTGCCTGTGATATTCTGTTTGTAGGATCCAGATCTTCTTATATCTCAGGCTGATTTCGTGGGTGCTCAGAGTGGTCTGGTAGATATTCAGCTCAATTCTGGGGACTGGTTGAAATAGGGTCCCCTACTCCTCCACCATCTTTCCTCTTCCTTTTAAAAATATTTTTATTGTTATGTTAATCACCATACATTACACATTAGTTTTTGATGTAGTGTTCCATGATTCATTGTTTGTCTGTAACACCCAGTGGTCCATGCAGAATGTGTACTCTTTAATACCCATCACCAGGCTAACCCATCCTCCCACCCCCTTCCCCTCTAGAATCCTCAGTTTGTTTTTCAGAGTCCATCGTCTCTCATGGTTCATCTCCCCCTCCGATTTCTCCCCCTTCATTCTTCCCCTCCTGCTATCTTCTTCTTCTTCTTTTTTTTCTTAACATATATTGCATTATTTGTTTCAGAGGTACAGATCTGTGATTCAACAGTCTTGCACAATTCACAGTGTTCACCATAGCACATACCCTCCCCAATGTCTATCACCCAGCCACCCCATCCCTCCCACCCCCCCCAACTCCAGCAACCCTCAGTTTCTTTCCTGAGATTAAGAATTCCTCATATCAGTGAGGTCATATGATACATGTCTTTCTCTGACTTATTTTACTCAGCATAACACCCTCCAGTTCCATCCACGTCGTTGCAAATGGCAAGATCTCCTTCCTTTTGATAGTTGCATAATATTCCATTGTATATATATACCACATCTTCTTTATCCAGGAAATGACAGATGTTGGTGGGGATGCAGAGAAAGGGGAACCCTCCTACACTGTTGTTGGGAATGCAAGACGGTGAAGCCACTCTGGAAAACAGTATGGAGGTTCCTCAAAAAGTTGAAAATAGAGCTGCCATATGATCCAGCAATTGCACTACTGGGTATTTACCCCAAAGATACAAATGTAGGGATCTGAAGGGGTACGTGCACCCCGATGTTTATAGCAGCAATGTCCACAATAGCCAAACTGTGGAAAGAGCCAAGATGTCCATCAACAGATGAATGGATAAAAAAACCTGCTCATTTTAAAATTTCTAATTCTAAACCACTCAGTTGAATGACATGGAAACTTCATAAGTGTTGTTGAATAATGGCAGGGAGGAGCAATAGACAGGTGTTGCCACCACTATGAATCTGCTGTCCAAACATATTAGCTAAGGCTGGGCCTGAGTGATGCTGCTGGCCCCAGGATATGACAAAAGCCTTCCTTTTAGATGGAACAACCAGATGATACATCCTTTTGCATATGAAGTTAGACTTAAACTTCTGGTTTCCCCTCAGCTCCCTGATAGTTCCTCGTTATCTTTCTTTGGGGGAGGAATGACCTTGATGACAAAAACAGGCGTCCTCCACCTGTGATTACCATTGTCTAATTTGGTGCTGATTATTATCGGATCTATTTACGAGGCACAATGTGATTATACATTTTACTGAACAGATCTTTATACTCTATTGTGTCATTAAGGAAACAGACACCACAACTTCAGGGAAGGAAAACATTCAGCAAGCAAGAGGAACATTTGAGACACTATGAAAATCACAGTGCTGGTCTCATGAGCAATGAACACAGAGGTCTCTAAAGTGCAGAGTGTAATAATGAAAGTAAGGTAGCTGAATGGGAGCCAGGACCCAACACAAGCTCATCTGACTCCCACTACTTCTTTCTTTCCATCTGGTTTCTGCAACAAGCAGTATAGAACACTGGTTAGGAGCAAACATTCTGGAACCAGACAGTTTGGGGATTAAAATCCTTGCTCTTCCCCTTAGCAGTAGCATAACCTTGGGAAAGTCATTAATTCCTCAGTATCTCAGTATCTTCATTAATTTAATGGGGTGATAATAAAAGTTCCTGTGTCATAGGTGTCTGCTTACCTATTGCTGCATAATAAATCACCAAATGTAGTGGTTTAAAACAGGAGCAATCACAGTATCTCATGTTTTCTGTGGATCATCAGTTCAGGAAGGGCTCTGCTGGATAGCTCTGGCTTGGTGTCTTTGCTGGGGTTGTAGTGGTCAGACAGTGGTGGAAGCTGGAACTGGGGGTGGGTAGATGAATCAGCTGGAGATGGCTACGACCTCCCTACTTATGCAGCATCCAGGCTTCCTTATGCTGTCCTTCCAGGTTAATTAGTTTGGACTTCCTCACAGCATGGCAACCTCAGGGCTTATATAGCAATGAAAGGCTTTGAAGAATATTCTAACAAACAAAGTGTCATCTTCTATGAACCAGTCTTGGAAGTTACCCAGTGTCACTTCTACAACATTCTGAACATTTACAACAGCCCCACTCTCAAGGAGACACCACTTCCTCATGAGAGGAACATCAACATTTCATGCTACAATTACCTGTAGGATGGGCAGGAATGTTGTGGTCAACTCTATAAAACACAATCTGCTGCAACAGTTTTATAAGTTAGTTCATGTAAAGCTCTCAGACTGTGCTAGCCCTGACAAAGGATGGACCTTACAAAGATGTGCAGTTAAATCTCCAAAACAGGGTTAGGCAAGCATTGAAAAAACGAGATGGAAAGCCCACTCTCTGTGCCTGAGCAGAGGTTCTCAGGAGCATCTACTGCCAACTCAGCACTAGAGAGACTGTGCCCATTTAGAGACCTCTGTGCTCAGGCCTGAGGCACCTCCCCCATGTGTGAGGAGTAGAATAGACAAGGGCATTTCCTAAATGGCTGGAAAGTGGTTCCAAGTGCTATTTGGACCCACCCATATTGACTGCATATGCTCATATGAGATTTAAAATATAATTGTATTGAAATTCCAGAGACAAGGTCTCAGGGGTTGCTTCAGTCTCTACATGTTCAAATTACCTAGGACAAGAACTTGGCCAGAGTTGCCATTTGCAGTTGTCCTTCCTGTGGCCTTTGAGCCAGATGGATCAATTCAGATCTGAGCACTGCTGCTCAATGGCCGTGAAACCAAAGAAAGCAGGGTGAGGGAAGAACCAGCTGGTGGCATTGCTCCTGCAATGGACTGCCACTCTCACCCTGTGCACTTGACCCTGCCTCTCTCAGGCTTGCCCTTGGACTTTGACCATTGCATATTTAGGTGCCCTGAGGCCTTTGTCATCCCTTCACATATACTCTGTAACCTGTCTCTAAATCTCCCTGGTTCTACATCCACATATATCTCTATCTATCTCTGGTCTTTCCCTACTGCTTCTGCCTTCTCATTTATTTTCATTTCTCCTTTGTCATGTCTGTGTCATCTCTTCTTCTAACAGGCTCCACCTTCACTGGGGCCCTCCACCCAACTCTTTGCACTGGTCATCTTACCATGAGCACTTCAAATACGTGTTTCACCACTACAAAAAATACTATTATTATATAATAGACTTCCTTTTGAGAATAAGAGAACAGATTATGAAAAATGTTAAAAGGTTGTGATTTGAACTACATATTTTGACTTGTATGCAGTTTCAATTTAGCATCTGCCATGAAATGCAAGGATGGTATTCTTTCCCAGTCACCTCAGCTCCCCCTTGTAGCTCACGATATTAGTCAGTTATTATTTTTATATTGTCAATGTTTATAATGTTCATATTCTATTCTATAAACATAATTTTGATTATTTAGCATTGATACAATGTATAAAGTGGTCTGAGGCTCAGGACACTCTTCTCCCTTCCCCATGCCTGAGTTTTTCAACTGACTGCCTTTCACTATTGGTAGGTTTTTTTTGCTTGTTTTTGATTTTGTTTTGTTTTGTTTCAAATCGAGTTTAAGAGTGTTGTGTTTCTTGAGATCTATCACCTTTGAGATGATCTACCTAGAGTTGTAATACTTGAATGAAATCTTTATTTAGTATACTATTCTTGGTCATGCTTTATTTCCCTAAGAATATTTAGGATTACTTTTAGGTACTCATGGCACTGAATAGTGCTGAAGAAAAATGTGATGTGATGTCCATCACTCTCACCAAATGACCTACTTGAAGTTAATCAGTTTATCTATTTTTTCCTGGAAATGGTATGTACTTTTGAACTTCAGAATTGGGAAGGTTTTCTCTCTGGGGATGCTCTTCCTTGTGTATAAGAATATGTGTTTTGTTCCATTTGTTGGAGGCTCCTTTCTAGGGACCTAGTTATCCTTAGATTATATCATCTTTGTCTATCTTCCATATCTGTCATATTTTCTCTAATTGATTTATTTATTTGAAATCAAGTCTTTCTGCTTGTAATTCAGTTGCCAGTGGTAACTATTCAGTTCTTTGTTTATACTACTTCACTGGTTCTGAGATAATATGATCATGGTATTGTTTTGGTTCCTAATTTGACTAGGTTATCCAGTCCTTATTTTGGTCTCATATTTTGGCTTATTAGCTCTTCTTTGAACTTTTGAATCCATTTTTTATTAACCATATTCTATAGTATAAATGAATAGTGGTTAATTTTCTGGCATTTTTGTGCTTTTTTTCCCATAGTTTTTTATGTGCCTTTGATATGATACATTACATGTGTATTTGCTGCAGTAAGTTGTTTCTTTTCATCTTGCTCAGGCTTGGGTAGTACTATTGTATTTCTATAGTTTAGTGTGAGTGATTGATTCTATAGTTTAGTGTGAGTGAGTGATTCCTTCTCACCATATAGTATCTGAGGCCAGCTTGTTTCCTCTCTTCAGTTACCATTGGAAGGAAGGTGTTGGGTACTTTGAATTCTGGCAAGTCTTGGTAGCCTGAGGGTATGGTGAGCCCCCAAAAGAATCTAGGATCCCATTGTAGATCCTTAGTTGAATGACTTAAGCTTTTCATGTGAGTTTTTTTTTTTTAATGTCCTATATCAGGACTTCTCAGCCTCCCAAGTTGAGGTATAAATTCCATTCTTAATAGGGAGTACTCTTGGGCTTTGGGTCTTTCCCAATAACTCAATGGGAGCACTGAGATACAGCTAGCACTATTCTATACAGTTCATTCCATGCATTTCTCCCCAGCCCCTACTATCTCTCTGCTTTAAGACAAGAGGGAAATGGAAAGGCTAACCACTCACTTTGCTTCTCTTGAATTTTGGGGTTACTAGTGCACATTTTCAGGATTAGTGTGATTCTGGGATATGGGAACAAGATTAGCATTCTAATCTTTCTGTGCCTCCCCAGGCACTTTAGAATGGTGCAATTCTTTCATTAGTCACCAAATTTTTTGCAATTTATTACATTATATTATAACTCCAGTCATTTGCACTTGCTGCTGGTTAGTTTTCCTGCTGTGTGGTAATTTCAATCTGTCATCTTAACCAGTAACTTTTCTTTGAAATGAAATCTTTCATGGAATCAGTGCTCATGCAGTTCAGTGTCTAAGCAGTTGAAATGCAGTTCACCACTAAAAAGAAATAATGAAACAATCTTAAAGGATTCTGTTCCTCTCTTGCACCTCCTGGAGGGTGTCAAATAACAGGTAGTTCATTCATCACACACCCATTCCTGCAACACCCCTTCATGTTCTCCCTTCTCTCCTCCCTGAATTTCTAACACCACACACATTCTTCCAAACTCAGAAACTCTTCAATCAGTGCTAGTTTAGCACATCTTTTGTCCTCATCTTGTTTTTTTCTTCCCAATTCTACTTTGCAGAAGTTAAAATAACCAGTTCAAGAAGAAAGTCTCTCCCTCCTTGGAGGGCAGAGAAGGGAATAAGCTGAACTCTGCCTAGTAGGGAGAAAAGCAGAGGCTAGAGATTTTCATATAATAGTCTCTTTTGTCCTGTGATATGTAAGACAGGTAAAAGTGCATGTGGTTATTTTAACTAAAGAAAGGTGGAGGAGGGTCTTATATCTTCAACCCACATTTAGTCTCTTTGTCTTTCCAATGGCCTCCCTTCAACTGCATGGACTTGGGGAGGTACCTTTGCAGGACCCTCATGCTTAGCAGAAGCACCACTTTGAAGAGCACTTCCAGGTATATAGATAATGAAAAAATGCAGCATTACAAATTGATGGAGGAGAGTATAGACTCCTTAGTTAGTGTGCTGGAACAATTGGCTTGCTTATGGTAAAATAAAATAAAATTAGATCACACTACACAAAATGTGTATTCTTTGTGGACTAAAGATTTAAATGTAAAAAATAAAACCACAAAAGTTTAGAAAAAAATACATCTGTATTACATCCGGGTAGGAAACATTTTTTTTTAAGACAAAACAACACAAAACATAAAGGAAAAAACTGATAAGTTTGATGAATTAAAATAACAAGATGGTTATGCTCTAAAAATTCAAAATAAGCAAAATTTTTTTGAAAAGCTGCTGGGTAGGAGGAGATTTTACCAAGCAAACTTATTATGGTAACCGGAATGCATAAAGAACTCCTGTAAATCAGGGTGTAAACAACAAAGCAACAAAGTAAATGAAGGATGATATGTACAGGCAATTCATAGAAGAAAAACCCAACTGACACATCAACATTTATTAAGATGCATATGTTCTTCAGAAATCAGGAAAACTCAATAAAAGCAACAAAAGGATATCACTTCATTCTCATCACATTGGAAAAAAACAAAACAAGTCTGATATTTCAAAGTGTTGGCAAGGATGCAGGCTTGGGGGGTCTGCTGGGAAAAGTGCAAATTGTTATAACTGAATGAGAAAGAAATGTGGCAATGTCTATCCAAATGAAGATGCACATTCCTTAAGTCTCATCAATTCTACTTGCAGGTAAATACTCTCCAGATGTTCCTGCTTGTGTGCACAAGGAGGCATGTCAAAGAAGTTCATTGCAGAAGTTCATTTGTTTTTCATTTTATTGCAAGTTTGCAATAAAATGAAGAACAAAACAAAACATAAACACTTACCAGCAAGAAAATGGATGATTATGTTTTGGTATATTAATACAATTAAATATCATTCAGACTTAATGAGTGATCTAGATCCACATGAATAAGTCTAGGAAAATAAAATCAAATGAAGAAAGCTTGTTATATAAAAAGCAATAGAAGCCATTTTTAAAATACCCAGAAAATATAATATGCTGCTTATGAATTTATATATATGAGGTACTAGTATAAAAACATTAACTTCAGAATGGTGATTATCCTAGCAAAGGGGGAAGAGGAAGCATAGGGGATCTGGTAGAGGTGTTAAGGGTATTTTAACAATTCAAAAATTCAAAATGTTTTATTTGTAAAATAAAACATGAAAAAATATGATAAACATATCAACACTTGTCTGTCATGTAACTCACTCTAATTTTTGAATGTTTGAAATATTTCCTAATAAACACAGGGAAAAAGAGATGAAAGGAAGCAGGTTACTGCAGGGTGAAGTCCAGCTGCTATGGGCATTCCAAGTCCCAAGAACATGGCTCAGCCTGCCTATTCAGCCTCATCTTTGTCCACATCCTGACTCAAATCACACTTGTGCTTTTAATGTATCAATCCTCTGTGGATTCCCATGCAGTGATCTCCCCTCATGCTTCCATCCTCCTGACCCCACTGGGTCCTCAGCCTTCTCTTTGGGAAGCAGACCCTCTCAGCTGGGCCAGTGGTTCCTCTCCAGGTGGATGTTTTCAGATGACTCCATAACAATCATTAAATGTCAGTCCCATGGATAGACTGAGAACATTCTGAGGGCTGAGAGGGATGAGCTTGTGTTTAAATCCTATCTAGACCCAAAATTCAGTCTAGAACCCAGTAGAGCTCAATGTTTGCTGAAGTCAATTGACCTGACCTCAGGCATGCAACTGGCCGTCTTCTGACCTGTCAGCTGGAGCAGCCACAGAGCCCAGTGCTCCCTAGCCTGCCTCTGGCTGGTGGGGGAGGTTACAATTGTGTGACTACAGATTAAGGTGTTATAAAAAAACTGACCTTGTTTCCTCTCTTCTGAGGTTTTTCCTAAATTTTTAAATGGCTTTTATTTATGTTTCAGCTTTGACAGCTTATAAGAGGCTTACTCCCCACCCTCACTAGCCTGCTCACACCTTGGTTGTTTGCTTTCAGGGATTGAATTAATTTTTCCTGCTCTAATGATTGAGAGGAAACTCATTGCCATGGGTCTTTGCTCTTTATCAAGCACCTTCCATAATTATATCATTTAATCTTCTGGCATCCCTGTGAAGTGTGTGATCATTGTCTCCATTTCACAAATGAGTAAACAGGGATTCAGAGTGGCAAAATGACTCATGCAGTCACACAGCAAGAACCAGGTCCAGAAATTCTCCCCTAGATGGTGTGATTCTGCAACCAGCACCCTGCTATCTCCCCACCAGCCTGCTCCTCCTCTGTGGTTCCCCATCCCCACTGCTCCTGCCCCTTGGGGTCAGCAGTCCTCATTGTCAGTGCTGTCTGGGATTGAACTAGCTGAACAGACATGACAATAGCATAGATGTGTCTAAGCCTGGGGGAAAGACAGTTAATAATGAACAGCCTCATTACTCTGGGGCAATCACACACAATTAACAGATTTGCTAATTTCATATTCTTACCTTTCTAATAAATGTGCAGTTTCATATGGGAAGTTATTCATTTATTAACATGAGATTGTTCCACTCTGAAGTATAAGTGAAAAAGCAATGGGAGGGGGCTGAGCCATGTGCAGGGGCAGAAATGTGCACTCTCCATAAGTTTTATCAGTAAGCTGGCATCTCTGAAGGCAGAACACTCTACGTAGATGGGGTCATTAGCAAAATTACATAGCTAATGAAGGACAAGTTAATGAAACTCTGTAACATTTTATAAGCTTGTACAAACAGCAACTTGTCATACATCACTGGGAAATAATTGCCAGAGAGTTGCTTAGAATGTACTCATTAAGTCTTAACAATACCAACTGGACAGTTTATCCCCCATGGGGCAGATCACTCAAATGCAGTTCTCTCTTTATCTCAGGCTCTGAGAAGTGGATTTCAGGTCTCAATCTCAGGCAAGCATCTAGCTTCACGTCCCATAGTGGGATGGGCATATTTGAGGAAATCATCTTAAGAGCTAAAGGAGGAGGAGAAAGATGTCCCATTCCCCAGCAAAAAGGCACCAAGACTTCAATTGCAAAAATGTATGTGTTATTAGAAAGCAAGAGCAGAGAAAGAATTGTTTTATAATAAGTAAAAGACAACAAACAACAAAGGAATGATAATACCTGTTTGGATCAGTGAGCACTCCTGACTGCATCAGGACAATGCTCTGCAGGCCAGTCATACCACGTGGTGGTAATATTATAGTATAGCATGGGCACAGATATATGTCTTAAAATAATTAGCATTCTTTCCATTCACTCTCATTATGTTGGAATATAACTAGCCTAAATTTGGAAATTCTTTTACAAATATTCATGAGGCCTCAAATTAGGACTGTTCTTTGTGGAGCTGCTAGTGGAAACACAATTACAATAAGCCCAAAGACTGCCATATGTTGGTCTTGCTGTTCATCGGCCAGTGTGAATGGATATGCCTAGCTAAATGGCTATGTCTGCTGGAGCAGCCTTAGCTTCTGGTGTTAGCCTGTTGAAGACACTGTGGGAAGGTTGGTGTCATGGTTCTGTGGGATAGGCAAGGATGCTGGCAGGACATTGATGGTTACTGAATTAGGAGGGAGAAAAGAAAGAGAACAAAACAAGGGAAGGCAATTATAAAAATACTGGGCACCTCATTGGTCTTGCAGCTCTATCTCCCACCTGAGGTCATCAGGAGAGCACCAAACAAGCTCTGACTGGACATTGAAGTGGTCTGTTCGGTGGCAGGTTCTGGGATAATGGTTATAACTATTCTCTACAGGATCAGAAGAAGCAGAAGCGATATGGAAAGAGCCCAGATGTCCATCAACAGATGAATGAATAAAGAAGATGTGGCATATATATATATGTATATATATATATATATATATATATATATATATATATATATATATATCTGTGTATACACACACACACACACACACAAGAATATTACTCAGCCATCAAAAAAAATGAAATCTTGTCATTTGCAATGACATGGATGGAACTCTATAGAGGATAATACGCTAAGTGAAATAAGTCAGTCAGGGAAAGATAAATACCATATAATTTCACTCATATGTGGAATTTAAGAAACAAAAGAGATGAACTCAGGGTAAAGGAAGTAAAAATAAAATAAGAAGAAAAATGAGAGGGAGGCAAACCATAAGAGATGCTGAACTATAGGAAACAAACTGAGGGTTGCTGGAGTGGAGGTGGGTGCGGTGAAGGGATAATTGGGTGATGGGCATTAAGGAAGGCACTTGATGTAATGAGCACTGGGTGTTATATGCAACTGATGAATCACTAAATTCTACCTCTGAAACTAATAATACATTATATGTTAACTAAATTGAATTTAAATAAAAAGTTAAGAGAAAAAAAAAGAAGCAGGAGCCTCTGAGCAGCCAGCTGGGGAATCCAGAGAGTTGCAAAGGGAACAGCTGTGGGAGAAAGACCCTGGGAAACTTTATGTGGCCTGGAAGACCTGCCTCAAATCCTTGTTTGCTGCTCACTAACTGTCCAAATGCTGACAAGTAGCAACTTCTAAGCTTTAGATTATTAGAGCTGAACTGTGTACCTCCCAAAGTCCTATGCTGAAGTCCTAACCCCCATTACCTCAGAATGTGACTGTATTTGGAGATGGGGTCTTTAAAGAGGTAATTAAGTTAAAATGAAGCCATTTAGGTGGGCCCTAATCCAGTTTGACTGGTGTCCTTAAAAGAAGAGAGTGGGACACAGACACACACAGGAAGACCTTGTGAAGATACAGGGAGGAGACAGCCATCTACAAACTAAGGAGAGAGGCTTTAGGAATAACTAAACCTGCCTACACCTTGATCTTAAACTTCTACCCCCTAGAACTGTGAGAAGTACATTTCTGTTGCCTAAGGCTCCTATTCTGAGGCACTTTGTTACCATAGCCCTCACAAACTAACACAGTTGAGAAAGTAAGTGTGACAGGGTGGTCTTGACTAAGTATTAACTAGGGTGAGACACCAACACCCTGAGCTTCCTCTGGCCTCAAAATCTTGGGCAAACATGAACAAATGTACCCAAATGTCACTAGGTTTAACACACCCCCATTCACCCACCTCCTGTACTTGTCACAAAGGGCCTTAGAACCATCCCATAGTTGCAGCAAACAAACCTATACTCAGAGAGAAGTCTGCTTCTCCACCCTCTGTGAAGGGTCTCATATGGACCAGCCTCTCTGTGGACCCTGCATCCTGGGATTGTTGAGCCTGAGTTAAGTAGCACGGTGGTGTTGTGCACCTACAGAAGGGAAAAGTACCTTCTTCCACTGTCTGCTTACTAACAGAGGGTATTAAACAGTGATACTTTATGCTTTTGTCCTGATGACTTAAAGTATTGAAGCTAAAATGGTTCTTTGGTTTTTACTGACAGTTTCTTGCCTCTCACACTTGTTCCTCCATCCCCTCTCCCCCAAGCTTTCATTTTCTAGATAGTGGTGGTTGCTAAAGAATGTTTGGATAAGTAAAAATTGACTTCGGGGAGGAAAGGATTATTTCTGCTTCCAGTGGATCCTGAGCCAGTGCTTCTCAAACTTGAACTGCCTTGAGAATCACCTGGGGAGCCTATTAAATAAAGACCAAATTCATAGGCCTCATCTCTAGAGTTTCTGATTTAGCAGTTATGGGGCAAGGCCTGGCAATGTGTATTTTTACAGCTCCTGGGATGCTGTTGCTTCCTGTCTGAGGACCACCTTTTGTTTTGTTTTGTTTTGAAGGTTTGCACACAGCACAGTTTTAATGAGTTTAGCATAAGTCTATTCCCAGTGGCTTCTACACATAAGTTTACAAATACTTATATCTTTTGTGTGTGTGTGATACTGTGATTTATTCTAATTATTCTTTTAAGTTTTTATTTAATTTCTAGTTTAACATATAGCATAGCATAATATATAGCATATATATATATAGTTAACATATGGCATAATATTAGTTTCAGGTACACATTATAGTGAGTCAACAATTCCATACATCACCTGGTGCTCATCACAAGTGCACTCCTTAATCCCCATCACCTATTTAACCCATATCCCCACCCACCTCCCCTCTGGTAACCATTAGTTTGTTCTCCATAGTTAAAAGTCTGTTTCTTGGTTTTTCCCCTCTCTCTCTTTCCTCCCTTCATTTGTTTTGTTTCTTAAATTCCACATATGAGTGAAATTATATGGTATTTGTTTTTCTTTATCTGACTTATTTCACTTAGCATAATATTCTAGCTCCATCCACATTGTTGTAAATGGCAAGATTTCATTCTTTTTTTATGGCTGAGTAATATTCCATTGTACGTATATACCATGTCTTCTTTATCCATTCATCAGTTGATGGACGTTTGGGTTGTTTCCGTAATTTGGCTATTGTTGATATTGTAGCTATAAACATCAGGGTGTATGTATCCCATTGAATTAGTATTTTTGTATTCTTTGAGTAAATACCTAGTAGCCCAATGGCTGGATCATAGGGTAGCTCTATTTTTAATTTTTTGAGGAACCTCCATATTGTTTTCCAGAGTGGCTGCACAAGTTTGCATTCCCACCAACAGTGTAAGAGGGTTTACCTTTCTCTGCATCCTTACCCACACCTGTTGTTTCTTGTGTTAGTTTAGCCATTCTTACAGGTGTGAGGTGATATCTCATTCTGGCTTTGATTTGCATTTCCCTGATGATGAGTGATGCTGAGCATCTTTTCATGTGTCTATTGGCCATCTGTATGACTTCTTTGGAGAAATATCTGTTCATGTCTTCTGCCCATTTTTTAATTGGATTATTTATTTTTTTTGGTATCATGAGAACCAACTTTTAAATGGACCATACTTTTTAGTGGGTAAAAAACCCCTGACTTCCCTAAGGGTTGAATTGGGCAAGAGAAGTCAGGTCCTGATTACCCTTTGTTTCTCAAGAAATATACTGAACAGGGTGCCTGGGGGCCCAGTTGGTTAATCATCTGCCTTTGGCTTGGGTCATGATCTTGGAGTCTTGGGATCGAGGCCCACACTGAGCTCCCTGCTTGGCAGGGAGCCTGCTTCTCCCTCTCCCTCTGCCTGTTGCTCCCCTTCCTTGTGCTCTCTCTCTTTCTGTCAAATAAATAAATAAAATCTTTAAAAAATAAAATAAAAAGAAAAGAAATACACTGAATAAAGAATCATGCTTCCTTTGTGTAATTTGCTATAGAAAATGTAGGAAGAAAAGGTGGTGTTGTGGCAAGGGGGACCTTTTTGAGTCAGGGCTTGAGTTCATAATATTCCAAATCCTCATGACATTGAAAAGTATTGCCCTTTACAGCTGGGCAATGTTAAAGCTCAGAGAAGTTACCTCATCTATCCAAAGTCAGACAGAAGTCTGCCATTGGATAGCTCATTCCTGTGCTGAAGGGGCTGTGACATGCTGATCACAGTGTGGAATTAGGGTACAAGAACAGAAGGTAGGATGATAAATTTTAGTCTCATGCAGTTTCCTGGAAGAAAGTAATACTTTTGGCTGCAAACTTTCAGCACTTCATAGGCTTTCTGACTGGCAAACAGTTTTCTAAAATATCTGGATTCTTAATGGAATTCCATAACAGAAAAGTGAAGAATGTAGCAGAACTCCTTACCATTTAACTGGATAAATTTATTTAAAAAAACCCAGTTATGTAAAGTCCATGGAAATAGTCCTAAGGACATACAGCAAATGGAGAAATATTTCATTAAGCAATATCTACTCTATCTTGGTAAGAAGAGACAGTGTGTTGGGCATTTGAACCAATGCCAGCTCTCTCCATATCACTCCCAGCTTTCTTATAGAAACTTTACCTCAGGCACTCTATACAGATGGATGTGGCCAATAAGAGGGGGTCTTTTTTCTCCATCTCCAATCTGGAACTGTTTGCATTCAGGAAGGAGCCGTCTGCTACATTTCTCATTTCCTCCAGCCCCATATTGCAGAAGCTCTATTCCAGGGAAGCACTGCTGAGAAGACTCTCTTCTATACTCAGCCTCTACTCATAAGGTGGAAGCTCTACTCCAGGTGCAGCAGGCTAAGAGTACAAGGATTCCAACCCCCCCCCCCACCAAGAATAGTCCTTATGGGGCAGAGGTTCTATGTCAGGAGAGGAAAGCCAAGACCAGGGGCTATGATTCCCCACCCCTAGTGTCTGCCCACAGAGCAGGGGTGCAACTCCATAGTCCCCACATCAGGTCCTTGGCAGTACAGAATTTCTGCCAAAGGGGATGGTGGGGAGGAAGGTCAGAAGGACTAAATGCAGCACAGCTCTGTCTTGCAAGACTGACTCTATTTGGAAGAGAGTACAGAATTGCATGCTTAAAGATGTTGCCAAAAACAACAAAGAAACAAACAGATCTTGGTAGAAAGTAATTATGAGGACACACATAGCTCAATGATACTAGTAGCAGCAGTATAAATGGTAGAGAAACCAGGGTTAATTAGGATAACCAGGGAGAGAGAGAGCTAAGACCAAGAAAAGCCCTCTGAGGATCATGATTAACCCTGAGTGCTGGGAAAGCTGTGTGCAAATGCTGAGCTCCACCAATCAAAATAACACAGAGAATGATGTGGGTAAAACTTGAAAACATTCCCAGTGCCCGAGACAGGTCAGTCAACAGAGGGTTGAAGCCTTGTTTGCACTAGGAGCTTGAAGTACAACCTCTGACCAAACACTGAACAATAAGTTTGCTCTGATGCAAGGTGACTCTTGGAAGCAAGGTTTAAACATAATATTACTGTCATCCCTCAGTCTGAAAGACAGTGTAGTGTGTATGCTCAAAACTACACCATCTCATTAGTAATTAAATTTAAAAAAACAAGTTAGTCACAGTAGGCAAGAAAACACACACACACACACACACACACACACACAACTTATATCAGCCTTTAAGACACACATACATTCAACAGTAAAAGGTAAAAAAAAATATCTTCCCAAAGGGACTTAACTGCAACTTTTGACCAAAAAGTGGCTCATGCTGACCAAGGAGTGACCCTTAGGTAGCTAGGCTAAGAAATAACAACAACAACAAAAAATTAAATCTGAGCAGTCATCAGCGGCTGTATTCTTCAGAGTTAATTCAGTCATGTTACTACCCTGAAAAATGAGTGACCATGTACATAACAACATCAGCCCTGGGGGAGGTGATGAACAGTATTCGTAGTTGCTATATTATCAAAATTGTCTAGCTTTAACAAAAAATAATGTATGTGTAAAGAAACACTAAAGTGCTATCCATACACAGGTAAAAATTCAGGCAATAAAAACTATTTTTGGGGGCAGAGCAAGATGGCGGAGCAGTAGGAGACCTGGATTTCGTCTCCTCTCAGGAATTCAGCTGGATAGGGATCAAACCAATCTGAACACCTACAAACTCAACAGGAGATCGAAGAAAAGAAGAGCAACAACTCTCTGAACAGAAAAGCGACCACTTTCTGGAAGGTAGGACGAGCGGAGAAGTGAATCCAAGGTGATATTCGGAAGGATAGATGGCGGGGGAGGGGCCTCCGTCGGCCGCTTCTGGCAAGTGATAGAACCACGGAGCACAAAATCGGAACTTTTAGAAGTCTGCTCCGCTGAGGGACGTCACTCCAGTGGCTAAGTGGGGGGTGGAACCCTCATGGGACAATGTGGTCTCAGGACCCTCGGGGTCACAGAAACACCGGGGGTGCCTGAGTGTGGCAGAGCTCCCAGGGATCAGAACGGGGAAGCCGGCTGCAGAGACAGAGCCCAGGCGCGGGCTTTCAGCTCGGGGTTGCCATAAACTGTGATCCACGGCACAGTCGGGCCACTGCTCCTCCAGCAGGGACCCAACAAGTGGCAGATCCGGGGAGACTCACCTTCTTCCCCCGGGAGGAGAGGTGCGGGAGCGCACCGCGGGGATCTGCTGGGTTTGGAGACTCCACCCGGGGTCGGGTGCCAGATAGAAAGGCGCGGTCACAGGCCGGGTGAGCATGGAGTGTGGCGGGAGACCAGGGAGACGGGAGTGACTGGCGGCTTTTCTCTGGGGGCTCACTGAGGAGCGGGGCCCGAGTTCTCGGCTACTACAAGGCAGAGAGTGGGAGGCCGCCATTTTCACTCTCTGCCTCCAAAGCTGTAGGGAAAGCTTGAAGGGAACAAAAGCTCTGGAGAGCAAACCGGAGCAGATTACTTAGTCCGGACGGGGCAAGGGCGGGGCAATTCTGCCTCTGGCAAAGACTTTTGGAAACCACGGCAACAGGCCCCTCCCCCAGAAGATCAGTGAGAACAGCCAGCCAAGACCAAGTTTACCGATCAATGAGAACGGCAGATCTCCAGTGCTAGGGGAATAATGCACATAGAATTCATGGCTTTTTTACCATGATTCTTTAGTCTTTCAAACTTAATTTTTTTTTAACTGTCTTTTTTTTTTTTGAATTTTTCTTTTTCCCTTTTTCAACCAATCAATCCCTTTTTTAAAAAAAACATTTTTATTTTTCATTTTTAGAGTCATATTCTAACCCTTCATAGTAGTTACCTGTATTTTTGGCATATATATATAAGTTGTTAGCTCTTTAAAATTTTGAGATAGTTTCTTCTAACAGATCAAAATATACCCTAAATCTCTATTATATGGTTTTTTCCTACTCCCCTGCCTGATCACATACTCTCCCTTTTTTTTTCTCTCTCTTTTTTTTAATTCTCTTCTTTCTTTTTTCAAACAACTTCTTATCAATTCCTTTTATAAAATTTTTTATAATTTCCATCTTTACAGTCATATTCCATCCCTTCATCATATCAACCCTTATTTTTGTACATATATAAGTTTTTCTTTCTTTAAAATTTTGGGAGGCACTTTCTTCTAACAGACCAAATACACCAATAATCTAGTGTGTGGCACTGATCTATATACCAGCCTGATCATATTTGACCACATTCTGTTTTTTTTTGTTTTGTTTTGTTCTGTTTTGGTTTGTTTTTATCTTTATCTTTTCCTTTTCCCTTTTTTTTCTTTTTCTTTTTTCTCTCTTTCCCTTTCTTTTCCCACAGCTTCAGGTCTTTTCTGATTTGTTTAGAGTATATTTTCTGGGAACGTTGTTACCCTGTTAGCATTTTGTTCTCTCATTAATCTATTCTCCTCTGGACAAAATGACAAGATGGAAAAAATCACCTCAACAAAAAGAACAAGAGGTAGTACCGACTGCCAGGGACCTACTCAATACGGATATTAGTACGATGTCAGATCTAGAGTTCAGAATCATCACTTTAAAGATACTAGCTGGGCTTGAAAAAAGCATGGAAGTTATTAGAGAAACCCTTTCTGGAGAAGTAAAAGAACTAAAATCTAACCAAGTAGAAATCAAAAAGGCTATTAATGAGGTGCAATCAAATATGGGCGTGCTAACTGCTAAGATAAATGAGGCAGAAGAAAGAATCAGTGAGATAGAAGACCAAATGATGGAAAATAAAGAAGCTGAGAAAAAAAGAGATAAACAACTACTGGATCACGAGGGCAGAATTCGAGAGATAAGCGATATCATAAGACAAAACATTAGAATAATTGGGATCCCAGAAGAAGAGGAAAGAGAGAGAGGGGCAGAAGGTATAATGGAGCAAATTATAGCAGAGAACTTCCCTAATTTGGGGAAGGAAACAGGCATCATAAACCAGGAAGCACAGAGAACGCCTCTCAAAATCAATAAAAATAAGTCAACACCCCGACATCTAATAGTAAAACTTATGAGTCTCAGAGACAAAGAGAAAATCCTGAAAGCAGCTCTGTAGAAGAGATCTGTAACCTACAATGGTAGAAACATTAGATTGGCAACAGACCTATCCACAGAGACCTGGCAGGCCAGAAAGGACTGGCAGAATATATTCAGAGCACTAAATGAGAAAAATATGCAGCCAAGAACACTATATCCAGCTAGGCTGTCATTGAAAATAGAAGGAGAGATAAAAAGTTTCCAGGACATACAAAAACTAAAGGAATTTGCAAACACGAAACCAGGCCTACAAGAAATCTTGAAAGGGATCCTCTAAGCAAAGAGAGAGCCTGAAAGCAACTAGACCAGAAAGGAACACAGACAATATACAGTAACAGTCACCTGACAGGCAATACAATGGCACTAAATTCCTATCTTTCAATAGTTACCCTGAGTGTAAATGGGCTAAATGCCCCAATCAAAGGACACAGGCTATCAGATTGGATTAAAAAACAAGACCCATCGATATGCTGTCTGCAAGAGACTCATTCTAGACCCAAAGACAGCCCCAGATTGAAAGTGAGGGGGTGGAAAACCATTTACCATGCTAATGGACACCAAAAGAAAGCTGGGGTGGCAATCCTTATATCAGACAAATTAGATTTTAAACCAAAGACTGTAATAAGAGATGAGGAAGGACACTATATCCTACTTAAAGGGTCTATCCAACAAGAAGATCTAACAATGTAAATATCTATGCCCCTAACATGGGAGCAGCCAATTATATAAGGCAATTAATAACAAAAGCAAAGAAACACATTGAAAACAATACAATAATAGTGGGGGACTTTAACCCCTCTCCCCCACTGAAATGGACAGATCATCTAAGCAAAAGATCAACAAGGAAATAAAGACTTTAAATGACACACTGGACCAAATGGACTTCACAGACATATTCAGAACATTCCATCCCAAAGCAACGGAATACACATTCTTCTCTAGTGCCCATGGAACATTCTCGAGAATCGATCACATCCTAGGTCATAAATCAGGTCTCAACCGGTACCAAAAGTCTGGGATCATTCCCTGCCTATTTTCAGACCACAATGCTTTGAAACTAGAACTCAATCACAAGAGGAAAGTTGGAAAGAACTCAAGTACATGGAGGCTAAAGAGCATCCTACTGAAGAACGAATGGGTCAACCAGGAAATTAAAGAAGAATTAAAAAAATTCATGGAAACCAATGAAAATGAAAACACAACTATTCAAAACGTTTGGGATGCAGCAAAGGCAGTCCTAACAGGAAAGTATATAGCAATACAAGCCGTTCTCAAGAAACAAGAATGGTCTCAAATACACAACCTAACCCTACACCTAAAGGAGCTGGAGAAAGAACAGCAAATAAAGCCTAAGCCCAGCAGGCGAAGAGAAATAATAAAGATCAGAGCAGAAATCAATGAAATAGAAACCAGAAGAACAGTAGAACAGATCAACGAAACTAGGAGCTAGTTGTTTGAAAGAATTAATAAGATTGATTATCTGATTAATCAATGGCCAGACTTATCAAAAAGAAAAGAGAAATGACCCAAATCAACAAAATCATGAATGAAAGAGGAGAGATCACAACCAACACCAAAGAAATACAAACAATTATAAGAAAATATTATGAGCAACTCTATGCCAGCAAATTAGATAACCTGGAAGAAATGGATGAATTCCTAGAGATGTATCAACTACCAAAACTGAACCAGGAAGAAATAGAAAACCTAAACAGACCTATAACCACTAAAGAAATTGAAGCAGTCATCAAAAATCTCCCAAAACACAAAAGCCCAGGGCCAGATGGCTTCCCAGGGGAATTCTACCAAACATTTCAAGAAGAATTACTACCTATTCTTCTGAAACTGTTCCAAAAAATAGAAATGGAAGGAAAACTTCCAAACGCATTTTATGAGGCCACCATTACCTTGATCCCAAAACCAGACAAAGACCCCATCAAAAAGGAGAACTACAGACCAATATCCCTGATAAACATGGATGCAAAAATTCTCACCAAAATACTAGCCAATAGGATCCAACAGTACATTAAAAGGATTATTCACCACGACCAAGTGGGATTTATCCCTGGGTTGCAAGGTTGGTTCAACATCCGCAAATCAATCAACGTGATACAATACATTAACAAAAGAAAGAACAAGAATCATATGATCCTCTCAATAGATGCAGAAAAAGCATTTGACAAAGAACAGCATCCTTTCTTGATCAAAACTCCTCAGAGTATAGGGATAGAGGGTACATACCTCAATATCATAAAAGCCATCTATGAAAAACCTACAGCAAATATCATTCTCAATGGGGAAAAATTGAGAGCTTTCCCCCTAAGGTCAGGAACGTGGCAGGGATGTCCACTATCACCACTGCTATTCAACATAGTATTAGAAGGCCTAGCCACAGAAATCAGACAACAAAAAGAAATCAAAGGCATCCAAATTGGCAAAGAAGAAGTCAAACTCTCACTCTTTGCAGATGATATGATACTTTATGTGGAAAACCCAAAAGACTCCACCCCAAAACTACTAGAACTCATACAGGAAATCAGTCAACTGGCAGGACACAAAATCAATGCACAGAAATCAGTGGCATTCCTACACACCAACAACAAGACAGAAGAAAGAGAAATTAAGGAGTTGATCCCATTTACAATTGCACCCAAAACCATAAGATACCTAGGCATAAGTCTAACCAAAGAGGCAAAGGATCTGTACTCAGAAAACTCTAAAATACTCATGAAAGAAATTGAGGAAGACACAAAGAAATGGAAAAACGTTCCATGCTCATGGATTGGAAGAACAAATATTGTGGAGATGTCAATGCTACCTAGAGCAATCTACACATTCAATGCAATCCCCATCAAAATACCATCCACTTTTTTCAAAGAAATGGAACAAATAATCCTAAAATTTGTATGGAACCAGAAAAGACCCCGAATAGCCAGAGGAATGTTGAAAAAGAAAAGCAAAGCTGGCGGCATCACAATTCCGGACTTCCAGCTCTATTACAAAGCTGTCACCATCAAGACAGTACGGTACTGGCACAAAAACAGACACATGGATCAATGGAACAGAATAGAGAGCCCAGAAATGGATCCTCAACTCTATGGTCAACTAATCTTCGACAAAGCAGGAAAGAATGTCCAATGGAAAAAAGACAGTCTCTTCAACAAATGGTGTTGGGAAAATTGGACAGCCACATGCAGAAGAATGAAACTGGACCATTTCCTTACACCACACACAAAAATAGACTCCAAATGGTTGAAAGACCTCAATGTGAGACAGGAGTCCATCAAAATCCTAAAGGAGAACACAGGCAGCAACCTCTTCGACCTCAGCCACAGCAACTTCTTCCTAGAAACATCACCAAAGGCAAGGGAAGCAAGGGCAAAAATGAACTATTGGGACTTCATCAAGATAAAAAGCTTTTGCAAAGCAAAGGAAACAGTCAACAAAACCAAAAGACAACCGACAGAATGGGAGAAGATATTTGCAAATGACATATCAGATAAAGGGCTAGTATCCAAAATCTATAAAGAACTTATCAAACTCAACACCCAAAGAACAAATAACCAATCAAGAAATGGGCAGAAGACATGAACAGACATTTTTCCAAAGAAGACATCCAAATGGCCAACAGACACATGAAAAAGTGCTCAATATCGCTCGGCATCAGGGAAATCCAAATCAAAACCTCAATGAGATACCACCTCACGCCAGTCAGAATGGCTAAAATTAACAAGTCAGGAAATGACAGATGTTGGCGGGGATGCGGAGAAAAGGGAACCCTCTAACACTGTTGGTGGGAATGCAAGCTGGTGCAGCCACTCTGGAAAACAGTATGGAGGTTCCTCAAAAAGTTGAAAATAGAGCTACCATATGATCCAGCAATTGCACTCCTGGGTATTTACCCCCAATATACAAAAGTAAGGATCCGAAAGGGTACGTGCACCCTGATGTTTATAGCAGCAATGTCCACAATAGCCAAACTGTGGAAAAAGCCAAGATGTCCATCGACAGATAAATGGATAAAGAAGATGTATATATATACAATGGAATATTATGCAGCTATCAAAAGAATGAGATCTTGCCATTTGCAACAACGTGGATGGAACTGGAGGGTATTATGCTGAGTGAAATAAGTCAAACAGAGAAAGACATGTATCATATGACCTCACTGATATGAGGAATTCTTAATCTCAGGAAACAAACTGAGGGTTGCTGGAGTGGGGGGTGGGGTGGGAGGGATGGGGTGACTGGGTGATAGACACTGGGGAGGGTATGTGCTCTGATAAGTGCTGTGAATTGTGCAAGACTGTTGAATCTCAGATCTGTACCTCTGAAAGAAATAATGCAATATATGTTAAGGAAAAAAAAAAGAAGAAGGAGAAGATAGCAGGAGGGGAAGAATGAAGGGGGGGAAATCGGAGGGGTAGACGAACCATAAGAGATGATGGACTCTGAAAAATCAACTGAGGGTTCTAGAGGGGAGGGCGGTGGGAGGATGGGTTAGCCTGGTGATGGGTATTGAGGAGGGCACGTTCTGCATGGAGCACTGGGTGTTATGCACAAACAATGAATCATGGAACACTATATCTAAAACTAATGATGTAATGTATGGGGATTAACATAACAATAAAAACACTATTTTTGAAGAGACTTAGCACACAAAGATTTATTAACAAATATAAATATATTTAAAGAACTAAAGACAGCTACACACACACACACACACACACACACACACACACAGGCTCTGTTTCTCTGGAGAACGTTGACTAAAAGAGTGAGTTTTTAACAGACAGATATACATAATAATAACATCACAAAAGTAGAGTGAAGGGATGGAGCTATACAGAAGTAAAGTTTCTATATGTTACTAGAATTAAGTTCTATAATTAAGAAATGGATTTTGTTAAATTGAGATGTACACAATAAGCCCCAAAGTGGCTACTAAAATAATAATTTAAAATATAATTAAATTATTAAAGAAATTAAAGTGTTACAGTAGAAAATATCCATTTAATCAAATAAAAATAGTTATAAAGGTGAAGCAGAGGAACAAAAGTGGCATGAGATACATTAAAAAAAGGAAAAATGACAACCATAAATTGAACCATATCAATAATAACATTAAATGTGAATAAACAATTCAATCAAAAAACAAAGATTTTCAGATTGAATAGTAGAACAAGGGTCAACCCTATGTCATCTACTAAAGACACTGTTTATACACAAAGATACAAGAGTTGAAAGTAAAGGAATGGAAAAAGATATACCACATAGAGGAGGAGCAAGATGGTGGAGGAGTAGGATACCTAAATTTCGTCTGGTCCCAGGAATTCAGCTAGATAAGGATGAAACCATTCTGAACACCTACAAACTCAATAGGAGATTGAAGAAAAGAATAGCAGCAACTCTCTGAACAGAAAAGCGACCACTTTCTGGAAGGTAGGACGTGTGCAGAAGTGAATCTGAGGCCTTATTAGTGAGGATAGATGGCGGGGAGGGGGCCTCCATTGGCCGCTTCTGGCGGGTGATAGAGCTGCTGAGCACAAAATCGGAACTTTTACAAGTCTGCTCCGCTGAGGGACGTCGCTCCAGTGGCTTAGTGGGGGGTGGAACTCTCACTGGGACAGTGTGGTCTCAGGACCCTCAGGGTCACAGAAAGACCGGGGGTGCCTGAATGCAGCAGAGCTCCCAGGTATGGGAGCAGGGAAGCTGGCTGCAGAGACCGAGCCGAGAGGTGGGCTCTCAGCTCAGGGTTGCCATAAACCGTGATCTGTGGCACAGTTGGGCCACTGCTCTTCCAGCAGGGACCCAACAAGCGGCAGATCCAGGGAGACTCCCCTTCCTCCCCTGGGAGGAGCGGTGCAGGAGAACACCACAGGAATCTGCTGGGTTTGGAGACTCCAAACGGGGTTGTGTGCCAGAGATAGAAATGCTCTGTCAAAGGCTGGGTGAGCATGGAGTGTGGCTTGAGACCGCAGAGATGTGAGTGATTGACTGCTTTTCTCTGGGGGCTCACTGAGGAGTGGGGCCCCGAGTTCTTGGCTCCTCCAGGTCAGAGATTAGGAGGCCACCGTTTTCACTCTCATCCTCCAAAGCTGTACAGAAAGCTTGCAAGGAACAAAAGCTACCAAGAGCAAACCCGAGCAGATTACTTAGCCCAGCCCGGCAAGGGCCAGGAAATTCCACCTCCAGCAAAGACATTTGAGAACCACTGCACCAGGCCCCTCCCCCAGAAGATCAGCAAGAACAGCCAGCCAAGACCAAGTTTACCAATCAATGAGAATGGCAGAACTCCAGCGCTAGGGGAATACTGCACATAGAATTCATGGCTTTTTTCCCCCTGATTCTTTAGTCTTTCAAAGTTAATTTTTTTAATTTTCTTTTTTTTCCTTTTTCTTTTTTTCTTTTTTTTGAATTTTTCTTTGTTCCTTTTTCAACCAACATCTTATCAATCCCTTTTTAAAAAATCTTTTTTATTTTTCATTTTTTAGAGTCATATTCTATCCTTTCATAGTAGTTAACCCTTTTTGGTATATATATAAGTTGTTCTCTCTAAAATTTTGAGATACAGTTTCTTCTAACAGACCAAAATATACCCTAAATCTCTAGTGTATGGTTTTGTTCTATTCTCCTGCCTGATCACATTCTCTCCCACCCTTTTTTTTTAAATTCCTTTTCTTTCTTTTTTCAACTAACTTCTTATCTTACAAATTCCTTTTATAAAATCTTTTATAATTTTCATCTTTACAGTCATATTCCATCCCTTCATTGTATTTACCCTTATTTTTGTACATATATAAGTTTTACTTTCTTTAATATTTTGGGAGGCACTTTCTTCTAACAGACCAAAATAAGCCCAAAATCTAATGTGTGGCATGGATCTATGCACCAGCCTGATCATAGTTGATCATATTCTTTTTTTAAAAATCTTTTTCTTTATCTTTTTTTTCTTTTTTCTTTCTTTCCCTTTCTTTTCCCCTGGTTCATGTCCCTTCTGAATTTTTTAGTGTATATTTTTGGGGAGTCATTGTTACCCTGTTAGCGTTTTGTTCTCTCATTCATCTATTCTCCTCTGGACAAAATGACAAGATGGAAAAAATCACCTCAAAAAAAAGAACAAGAGGCAGTACTGACAGCCAGGGACCTAATCAATACGGGCATTAGTACGATGTTGGAACTAGAGTTCAGAATGACGATTTTAAAGATCCTAGCTGGGCATGAGAAAAAGCATGGAAGTTATTAGAGAAACACTTTCTGGAGAAATAAAAGAACTAAAATCTAAGTTCAAAATCAAAAAGGCTATTAATGAGGTGCAATAAAAATGGAGGGTTTAACAGCTAGGATAAATGAGGCAGAAGAGAGAATTAGGGATCTAGAGGACCAAATGATGGAAAATAATGAAGCTGAGAAAAAGAGAGATAAACAACTACTGGATCACGAGGGCAGAATTCGAGAGATAAGTCATACCATAAGATGAAAAAACATTAGAATAATTGGGATCCCAGGAGAAGAAGAAAGAGAGAGAGGGGCAGAAGGTATATTGGAGCAAAGTATAGCAGAGAACTTCCCTAATTTGGGGAAGGAAACAGGCATCAAAACCCAGGAGGCACAGAGAACCCCTCTCAAAATCAATTAAAATAGGCCAACATGCCGACATCTAATAGTAACTGAGTCTCAGAGACAAAGAGAAAATCCTGAAAGCAACTCGGGAGAAGAGATCTGTAACCTACACTGGTAGAACATTAGAATGGCAACAAACATCCACAGAGATCTAGCAGGCCAGAAAGGACTCACATGATATATTCAGAGCACTAAATGAGAAAAATATGCAGCCAAGAATACTATATCCAGCTAGGCTGTCATTGAAAATAGAAGGAGAGATAAAAAGCTTCCAGGACAAACAAAAACTAAAAGAATTTGCAAACACAAAACCAACCTTACAAGAAATACTGAAATGGGTCCTCTGAGCAAAGAGAAAGCCTAAAGGTAACATAGACCAGAAAGGAACAGAGACAATATACAGTAACAGTCACCTTACAGGCAATACAATGACACTAATTTCATATTTTTCAATAGTTACCCAGAATGTAAATGGACTAAATGCCCCAATCAAAGACACAGGCTATCAGATTGGATAAAAAAACAAGACCCATTGATAAGCTGTCTGCAAGAGACCCATTTTAGACCCAAAGACACCTCCATATTTAAAGTGAGGGGGTGGAAAACCATTTATCATACTAATGGACACCGAAAGAAAGCTGGGTGGCAATCCTTATATCAGACAAATTAGATTTTAACCCAAGATTGTAATAAGAGATGAGGAAGCACACTATATCCTACTTAAAGGGTCTATCCAACAAGAAGATCTAACAATTGTAAATATCTATGCCCCTAACATGGGAGCAGCCAAATATATAAGCCAATTAATAACAAAAACAAAGAAACACATCGACAACATAACAATAATAGTGGGGGACTTTAACCCCCCACCCCACTGAAATGGACAGATCATCTAAGCAAAAGATCAACAAGGAAATAAAGACTTTAAATGACACACTGGACCAAATGGACTTCACAGAACTCTTCAGAACATTACATCCCAAAGCAATGGAATACACATTCTTCTCTAGTGTCCATGGAACATTCTCCAGAATAAATCACATCCTGGGTCACAAATCAGTTCTTAAACAGTACCAAAAGATTGGGATCATTCCCTGCATATTTTTGGATCACAATGCTTTGAAACGAGAACTCAATCACAAGAGGAAAGTTGGAAAGAACTCAAATACATGGAGGCTAAAGAACATCCTACTGAAGAACGAATGGGTCAACCAGGAAATTAAAGAAGAATTAAAAAAATTCATGGAAACCAATGAAAATGAAAACACAACTGTTCAAAATCTTTGGGATGCAGCAAAGGCAGTCCTAAGAGGAAAGTATATAGCAATACAAGCCTTTCTTAAGAAACAAGAAAGGTCTCAAATACACAACCTATCCCTACACCTAAAGGAGCTGGAGAAAGAACAGTAAATAAAGCCTAAACCCAGCAGGAGAAGAGAAATAATAAAGATCAGAGCAGAAATCAATGAAACAGAAACCAAAAGAACAGTAGAACAGATCAATGAAACTAGGAGCTGATTCTTTGAAAGAATTAATAAGATGGATAAACTCCTGGCTAGACATATCAAGAAGAAAAGAGAAAGAGCCAAATAAATAAAATCATGAATGAAAGAGGAGAGATCAAAGCCAACACCAAAGAAATACAAACGATTATAAGAACATATCATGAGCAACTATATGCCAGCAAATTAGATAACCTGGAAGAAATGGATGCATTCCTAGAGATGTATCAACTACCAAAACTGAACCAGGAAGAAATAGAAAACCTGAACAGACCTGTAAGCACAAGGAAATTGAAGCAGTCATCAAAAATCTCCCAACAAACAAAAGCCCAGGGCCAGATGGCTTCCCAGGGGAATTCTACCAAACATTTCAAGAAGAATTAATACCTATTCTTCTGAAATGGTTCCAAAAAATAGAAATGGAAGGAAAACTTCCAGACTCGTTTTATGAGACCACCATTACCTTGATCCCCAAACCAGACAAAGACTCCATCAAAAAGGAGAATTACAGACCAATATCCTTGATGAACATGGATGCAAAAATTCTCACCAAAATACTAGCCCATAGGATCCAAAAGTACATTAAAAGGATTATTCACCACGAACAAGTGGGATTTATTCGTGGGCTGCAAGGATTGTTCAACAATCAATCAATGTGATACAATACATTAATAAAAGAAAGAACAAGAATCATAAGATCCTCTCAATAGATGCAGAAAAAGCATTTGACAAAGTACAGCATCCTTTCTTGATCAAAACTCTTCAGAGTATAGGGATAGAGGGTACATACCTCAATATCATAAAAGCCATCTATGAAAAACCTACAGCGAGTATCATTCTCAATGGGGAAAAACTGAGAGCTTTCCCCCTAAGTTCAGGAACCCGGCAGGGATGTCCACTATCACCACTGCTATTCAACATAGTATTAGAAGTCCTAGCCAAAGCAATCAGACAACAAAAAGAAATAAAAGGCATCTAAATCAGCAAAGAAGAAGTCAAACTCTTACTCTTTGCAGATGATATGATACTTTATGTGGAAAACCCAAAAGAGTCCACCCCAAAACTGCTAGAATTCATTCAGGCGTTCAGTAAAGTGGCAGGATATAAAATCAATGCACAGAAATCAGTGGCATTCCTATACACCAACAACAAGACAGAAGAAAGAGAAATTCAGGAAGTGATCCCATTTACAACTGAACCCAAAACCATGAGATACCTAGGAATAAATCTAACCAAAGAGGCAAAGATCTGTTCTCAGAAAACTATAAAATACTCATGAAAGAAATTGAGGAAGGCACAAAGAAATGGAAAAACATTCCATGCATATGGATTGGAAGAACAAATATTGTGAAGATGTCAATGCTACCTAGAACAATCTACACATTCAATGCAATCCCTATCAAAATACCATCCACTTTTTTCAAAGAAATGGAGCAAATAATCCTAAAATTTGTATGGAACCAGAAAAGACCCCGCATAGCTAGAGGAATGTTGAAAAAGAAAAGCAAAGCTGGCGGCATTACAATTCCGGACTTCGAGCTCTATTACAAAGCTGTCACCATCAAGACAGTATGGTACTGGCACAAAAACAGACACATAGATCAATGGAACAGAATAGAGAGCCCAGAAATGGACCCTAACTCTATGGTTAACAAATTTTTGACAAAGCAGGAAAGAATGTCCAATGCAAAAAAAGACAGTCTTTTCAACAAATGGTGTTGGGAAAATTGGACAGCCACATGCAGAAGAATGAAACTGGACCATTTCCTTACACCACACATAAAAATAGACTCCAAATTGTTGAAAGACCTCAATGTGAGACAGGAGTCCCTCAGAATAGTAAAGGAGAACACAGGCAGCAGCCTCTTCGACCTCAGCCACAGCAACTTCTTCCTAGAAACATCGCCAAACGCAAGGGAAGCAAGGGCAAAAATGAACTATTGGGACTTCATCAAGAAAAAAAGGTTTTGCACAGCAAAAGAAACAGTCAACAAAACCAAAAGACAACCAACAGAATGGGACAAGATATTTGCAAATAATGTATCAGACAAAGGTCAGTATCCAAAATCTCTAAAGAACTTATTAAACTCAACACTCAAGAACAAGTGATCCAATCAAGAAATGGGCAGAAGACATGAACAGACATTTTTCCAAAGAAGACATCCAAACGGCAATAGACACATGAAAACGTGCTCAGCATCACTCGGCATCAGGGAAATCCCAGTCAAAACCTCAATGAGTTATCACCTCACACCAGTCAGAATGGCTAAAATTAACAAGTCAGGAAACAACAGATGTTGGAGGGGATGAGAGAAAGGGAAATCCTCCTACACTGTTGGTGAGAATGCAAGCTGGTGCAGCCACTCTGGAAAACAGTATGGAGGTTCCTCAAAAAGTTGAAAATAGAGCTACCATATGACCCAGCAATTGCACTACTGGGTATTTACCCCAAAGATACAAATGTAGGGATCCGAAGGGGTACATGTGCCCCGATGTTTATAGCAGCAATGTCCACAATAGCCAAACTGTGGAAAGAGCCAAGATGTCCATCGACAGATGAATGGATAAAGAAGATGTGATATATATATACAATGGAATATTATGCAGCTATCAAAAGGAATGAAATCTTGCCATTTACTACGACGTGGATAGAACTCAAGGGTGTTATGCTGAGCGAAATAATTCAGTCAGATAAAGACATGTATAATATGACCTCACTGAGGTCTCTTATTATATTATTCCTCATATTAACAGGAATTCTTAATGTCAGGAAACAAACTGAGGGTTCCTGGAGTGGTGGGGGGGTGAGAGGGATGGGGTGTCTGGGTGATAGACATTCGGGAGTGTATGTGCTATGGTGAGCGTTGTGAATTGTGTAAGATTGTTGAATCACAGACCTGTACCTCTGAAACAAATAATACATTATATGTTAAAACCAAAAAAAACCGGAAGAAGTTAGCAGGAGGGGAAGAATGAAGGGGGGGAAATCAGAGGGGGAGACGAACCATGAGAGATTATGGACTCTGAAAAACAAACTGAGGGTTCTATAAGGGAGGCGGTTAGGGGGATTGGTTAGCCTGGTGATGGGTATTAAAGAGGGCATGTTCTGCATGGAGCACTGGGTGTTATACACAAACAATGAATCATGGAACACTACATCAAAAACTAATGATGTAATGTATGGTGATTAACATAACAATAATAATAATAAAAAGAACTCATTGAGAAAAAAACTAATGATGTACTGTATGGTGACTAACATAATGTAATAAAAAAATAAAGTGATTGATGACACATTTTCTTTCTATTTTCTGCTTTGGTTTTCCCTCTTCATCTTTGTTCCTTTTTTTTTTTGGTCTTATTTTAAATTTATTTGTACTGTTACACTTTCCTCATAAGTTCTTGTTAGTTTTATGTTCTTACTTATTTCTTTAGCAATTGCCATATAAGCTATAATATTCATTTCTGACTTATTAAAGTTTAATAAAATTAGTTCTTTTGTACTTTGTTGGTCTTTTACTTTTCTTCTTTTCTACTTTGTCCACTCTTTGGTCAGTGCAAAAATTTCAGAGAACTCAGCCGCCTGCCCATTTCCTATTATATAGTTCTTGATTATTTACATTTTCTATAATGCAATTATGTATTACAAGATTTTTGGAATTGTGCTTATTTGTATTAATTGGTCAAAAATCATTTAAATTTATCATGTATGTTGCTCTTTATTCTCCCCTGCATCTATGGGTAGTAAATGGCACAAAGCTTTTGATTTTTTATGACCACTTGATTGGCTTTGGCCTTGGCCAATGTGTTACAAGTAGGTATGATTATACGTGGTTGTGTGGGTCAGGTCCACATTTTCCCTTTAGGCTCTCCCATAAGAATGAGCATGTTTTTCATAAGGGCTATTCTTTCATGACCATCCTTATGTTGATGAGTAATAAATGTTTGTAGTTGTAAACCACTGAGATATTAACTTTGTAATGAGGAAATCCAGGAAAAAGTGAGCTTCCATCCCAGGGCATTATCCTTCTATCTTTAGTGTAGGTGTGCTGAGAACACAGTTTTTCAAATTTTGTTAACTTGAAAACTTTATTCCACGTTCACTTTTTTTGCATTCTGTTTTGAAATATAACAAAATTAGTAAGTGCACAAACTGATGAATTTTCACAGGGTAAATACACCTTTGTAATCAGTACACAGATCAAAAAGCATAGCACCATCAGCATCACAGAAGCAACCTTTTTCAAATTAATGGCTCCTGATTTTAAATACCATACATTAATGTTCCTATTTCTGAACTTTATATAAAGAGATTCTTACAGTGTACATATTTTGTCTGATTTTTTCTCAATATTCTAATATTTGAAAAATAGTCACAATATATAATTATATCAAGTTTTACACCTTTAATGTGTTAAACCTATTTATTTCTCTCTCTTTTTTTCCTCCTCACCCTTGTTAGGAGTATGCCACTTTTTTCAATGCTTGATTATTTTGTTTGGTACTATTACTTTCATGCATGTGCTTTGTGATTACTGTGTGTCTCCTGTATGTCAGACACTGTGCAGCCAGAGGGAGGGCAGATACTACTAGGGCATTGTCTCAGCTTTAGTAGGTTCACAGTCTTGGGTGGGTATAAGTAATTAAGTAGAGTGATGACTGTCACAACTGGGGTAAGTATAGGATTCTTGATTATTATGTATCAATGAAAAAATGAAATAAAAATTAGCTGTTTGTTACTTCTGTGGCAGTCCTATGCAATTATTGAACACATCTTTATTGAGCAACTCCTTATGTCTATGGCACTGGTCTAAGATACAGCAAAGGTTATGATGTCTCAGTCCCAGCTCTCTGTTGACTTTGAATTGGGTTTATCACAGATCCTTAACAAATAAAACAATAAATGTGATGAGCACTGGGTGTTATATGCAAGTAATGAATTGCTGAACACTACATCAAAAACTAATGATGTACTATATGTTGGCTAACTGAACATAATAATAAAAAAATTAATAAAAAGAATGAAGGGGGGAATCAGAGGGGGAGACAAACCATGAGAGACTATGGACTCTGAGAAACAAACTGAGGGTTCTAGAGGGGAGGGGGGTGGGGGGATGAGTTAGCCTGGTGATGGGTATTAAAGAGGGCACGTACTGAACGGAGCACTGGGTGTTATACTCAAACAATGAATCATGGAACACTACATCAAAAACTAATGATGTAATGTATGGTGATTAACATAACATAATAATAAAAAAAAGAATGAGAAAAAAACCCCACAAGAATATAGTCATGTTACTATGTAAAAATATTAAAAAAAAATAAATGAATGATGACAAGCAGTGATGTTTGCTGTAAGTTGAGTATACCAGAGTGCTCTGAATAAGAAGACTGGGACAGCATATTCTTGGCAAGAAGTGCTGAAGCTCCAAAGTTGAAAGAGAGTAGCTCAGTCAAGGGAAGAAAGGTCAGGTGGTTGTGGCTTCAGCACCAAGGCAATGGTGAATGGCATGACATGAGACTGATGAAACCAACAGGACCCAGCCATGGCAGGCTTCAGAGGCCATGTGGGGAGTTTGGTTTTTATCCTGGGAATAAAAGAAAACCAAGGCAGACCTAGAAGATGGAGGTTGAGAAGCAAAGGAGAATGCTCAGGGTACTTTAGAGAAAAAATAGAACAGATAATGCTGTGACCTACCCAAGGACAATGAGATCCCCTCATCTTGCTCGAATTTCAGGTGTAAGAAGTAGTGGAGATGAGCCTGAAGAGACAGATCATGAAGGATCTTGAATGCCAGGCTGAGAGTCTGAAACAGTACCCAGAGGGAAGGAAAAGTCACAGAAGGATTAAATCTAAGAAAGGGACATGAGCAAAGAGAGGTTTGGGTGTTGATCTGAGGGTACTGAAGGATGGCTTAGAGTAGAGGGCACATGTCACCCTTGATTCTGAGAAGGCTGGTGCTTAGGCAAACTGGCACATTTGATACAGCACTTTAGGAAGAAAAATTAGAGAAAACACGGATTTTTGCCTTCAGACTTACCTATTTCCAGGCCCACTCTCTGAGGATCCTGATAAGTTTGGAAAATGTCACAAAGGTGAGGTTGTCAACAAGGTTTCAGGGGTAGGAATCTGGCCGGGTCTCCCCCCCTCTTCTCTGAGCATTGTTTCTTGACCATCCTTCTCCCTCTAGGAGCAGCCAGCTCTGCTTTGCCATGTTGTTCACTGAAGAGGCTGACTTATTACTGATAAGACCCAGAGGCTGAATGAGACTGTGAAGTGGGGCAGAGATACAGCAGGGGCTGCATTGATGGCTAGAATCCTGAGTGAGGAGGAGTCAGAATTAAACACAGTAGGGAGCCATGGGTGGCTTCTGATCAGGGGAGGACTTGGGAAAATGGATATTTTAGGAAAATTTGCTTGGCAGTGGTAGGCAAGAGAGCTATAAGAGCAACACTTTGATAATGGAGCTAGAAAAAGCAGTAGGATTTTTAAAAGTCATTACATATAAATGTAGGTCTCCATTCAAAAGGGATTGTGTAGATATCTGAATATTTATATTTCTAAATACGGAGAAAGCATAGTGCTTCAAGGGACATAATGACACTTTTGAGTTTTAGCCAGAAAGATATTATATGAATCTAAATTGCTTCTTTATATATTATCACATTTTATTCTCATCACCCTTAGGAAGTGAGGAAGTATAGGGAATAGTCGCATTTTCAGAGAGAGAAAAATAAGCCAGCATTTAAGCCCTTTCCCTGGTTGAGGATGGCCATAGGAGACAGAACCTGGTAGCTTAACCACCTGGATCAGTGGCGCTTAACCTACCAAGTGGTCTCCCCTTTCCATACCATAGGTACAAATCTAAGTTCCCAGGCCTGATGTGTTTAACAGAACTTTATGCCATAACGCAAATATTCTGTATTTCAGCTGCCAAATGCAGTATCCACTAGCCATTTCTGGCTTTTGTAGATTTGAAATATGGCTGAAGTGAATGAGAATCTTTTTATTATTATTATTTTATTAAACTATAGCTAATTGAAACTTAAATGTGAATGCCCACGTGTGGCTAATGGCTGGGGCTAGAGCCCACTGCTCCTTTGCTGAACTGTCTCCTTGGCTTTTACTCACTCATCTGTCAGCTCTTGGGTTGCTTTTTTCAAGATATTGACAGAGAAACAGCCTTTTACTGGGGAAGTGGGGGAAGCAACAGAATGTCAGTTCAGAGTTCTTCAACGTATATTTGATATGATAAAATGTCTCAGTAGGTCTGGGAAGTTGTGGGTTGAGCTGGTCTTGGTTAAACAAAGGTAAATGAGGTATTTACTGCAGGACTTCTTTGAGTCTTTTCTATGCTAATGTCCCCTAAAACTTCAAGAGAAAGAGATTCAGTAACTATAGGCCCATTTTCATAGAGAGTGTATTTTTGAAAACTGATTTCAGAGAAAGAAAAATGTGGCTGAGCCACTTATTGGTTGTGTGACCTCGAATTACTTCTTCAGCTTGCCTTTCTTCAGTTCCCTTACTCACCAAATGCTAATAATGTCTCCTAATTTAGAGGGTTGCCATGAGTATGTGCCTGGCAAGGTGGTTACTTAGGAGTGACTCAGGCCTTGCTGTTAATCATGGAAGGTAACTATACAGAGATGAGTAGTTCTGATAGAAGTGGCACAGAACCTGTTGTTGGGCAACAGGTTTTCAAATGTCTTCCCTCACCTTCATTTTCTCTCACCCAGAGGTTTGCAGTTGCCTGAGTGGGTTTACATTTATACAGTGTTGTTTTCTTTTTTAAAAAATTTTTTATTGTTATGTTAATCACCATACATTACATCATTAGTTTTTGATGTAGTGTTCCATGATTCATTGTTTGTGCATAACACCCAGTGCTCCATGCAGAACATGCCCTCTTTAATACCCATCACCAGGCTAACCCATCCTCCCACCCCCTTCCCCTCTAGAACCCTCAGTTAGCTTTTCAGAGTCCATTGTCTCTCATGGTTCATCTCCCCCTCTGATTTCCCCCCATTCATTCTTCCCCTGCTGCTATCTTCTTTTTTTTTTTTTCTTAATATATATCGCATTATTTGTTTCAGAGGTCCAGATCTGTGATTCAACAGTCTTGCACACTTCACAGCGCTCACCATAGCACATACCCTCCCCAGTATCTATCACCCAGCCACCCCATCCCTCCCACCCCCCACCACTCCAGCAACCCTCAGTTTGTTTCCTGACATTAAGAATTCCTCATATCACTGAGGTCATATGATACATGTCTTTCTCTGATTGACTTATTTCGCTCATAATAACACCCTCCAGTTCCATTCATGTCGTTGCAAATGGCAAGATCTCATTCCTTTTGATGGCTGCATAATATTCCATTGTATATATATACCACATCTTCTTTATCCATTCATCTGTTGATGGACATCTTGGCTCTTTCCACAGTTTGGCTATTGTGGACATTGCTGCTCTAAACATTGGCGTGCACGTACCACTTCAGATCCCTATATTTGCATCTTTGGGGTAAATACCCGGTAGTGCAGTTGCTGGATTGTATGGTAGCTCTATTTTCAACTTTTTGAGGAACCTCCATACTGTTTTCCAGAGTGGCAGCACCAGCTTGCATTCCCACCAACAGTGTAGGAGGGTTCCCCTTTCTCCGCATCCCCGCCAACATCTGTCGTTTCCTGACTTGTTAATTTTAGCCATTCTGACTGGTGTGAGGTGGTATCTCATTGACGTTTTGATTTGGAGTTCCCTGATGCCGAGGGATGTTGAGCACTTTTTCATGTGTCTGTTGGCCATTTGGATGTCTTTTTTGGAAAAATGTCTGTTCATGTCTTCTGCCCATTTCTTGATTGGAATCTTTGTTCTTTCGGTGTTGAGTTTGATAAGTTCTTTATAGATTTTGGATACTAGCCCTTTATCTGATATGTTATTTGCAAATATCTTCTCCCATTCTGTCGTTGTCTTTTGGTTTTGTTGATTTTTCTTTTTTTTGATGAAGTCCCAATAGTTCATTTTTGCCCTTGCTTCCCTTGCCTTTGGCGATGTTTCTAGGAAGAAGTTGCTGTGGCTGAGGTCAAAGAGGTTGCTGCCTGTGTTCCCCTTTAGGATTTTGAGGGACTCCTGTCTCCCATTTAGGTCTTTCATCCATTTGGAGTCTATTTTTGTGTGTGGTGTAAGGAAACGGTCCAGTTTCATTCTTCTGCATGTGGCTGTCCAATTTGCCCAACACCACTTGTTGAAGAGATTCTTTTTTCCATTGGACATTCTTTCCTGCTTTGTCGAAGATTAGTTGACCATAGAGTTGAGGGTCCATTTCTGGGCTCTGTATCCTGTTCCATTGATCTATGTGTCTGTTTTTGTGCCAGTACTATACTGTCTTGATGGTGACAGCTTTGTAATAGAGCTGGAAGTCCAGAATTGTGATGCTGCCAGCTTTGCTTTCCTTTTTCAACATTCTTCTGGCTATTCAGAGTCTTTTCTGGTTCCATACAAATTTTAGGATTATTTGTTCCATTTCTTTGAAAAAAGTGGATGGTATTTTGATGGGGATTGCATTGAATGTGTGGATTGCTCTAGGTAGCATTGACATCTTCACAATATTTGTTCTTCCAATCCATGAGCATGGAACGTTTTTCCTTTTCTTTGTGTCTTCCTCGATTTTTTTCATGAGTATTTTATAGTTTTCTGAGTACAGATCCTTTGCCTCTTTGGTTAGATTTATTCCTAGGTATTTTGTGGTTTTGGGTGCAATTGTAAATGGGATCGACTCCTTAATTTCTCTTTCTTCTGTCTTGTTGTTGGTGTATAGGAATGCCACTGATTTCTGTGCATTGATTTTGTGTCCTGCCACTTGACTGATTTCCTGTATGAGTTCTAGCAGTTTTGGGGTGGAGTCTTTTGGGTTTTCCACATAAAGTATCATATCGTCTGCAAAGAGTGAGAGTTTGACTTCTTCTTTGCCAATTTGGATGCCTTTTATTTCCTTTTGTTGTCTGATTGCTGTGCCTAGGCCTTCTAATACTATGTTGAATAGCAGTGGTGATAGTGGACATCCCTGCCGTGTTCCTGACCTTAGGGGGAAAGCTCTCAGGTTTTCCCCCTTGAGAATTATATTTGCTGTAGGTTTTTCATAGATGGCTTTTATGATATTGAGGTATGTACCCTCTATGCCTATACTCTGAAGAGTTTTGATCAAGAAAGGATGCTGTCCTTTCTCAAATGCTTTTTCTGCATCTATTGAGAGGATCATATGATTCTTGTTCTTTCTTTTGTTAATGTATTGTATCACATTGATGGATTTGCGGATATTGAACCAACCTTGCAGCCCAGGAATAAATCCCACTTGGTCGTGATGAATAATCCTTTGAATGTACTGTTGGATCCTGTGGGCTAATATTATGGTGAGGATTTTTGCATCCGTGTTCATCAATGATATTGGTCTGTAATTCTCCTTTTTGATGAGGTCTTTGCCTGGTTTGGGGATCAAGGTAATGCTGGCCTCATAAAACGAGTTTGGAAGTTTTCCTTCCATTTCTGTTTTTTGGAACAGTTTCAGAAGAATAGGTATTAATTCTTCTTGAAATGTTTGGTAGAATTCCCCTGGGAAGCCATCTGGCCCTGGGCTTTTGTTTGTTGGGAGATTTTTGATGACTGCTTCAATTTCCTTGTGCTTACAGGTCTGTTCAGGTTTTCTATTTCTTCCTGGTTCAGTTTTGGTAGTTGATACATCTCTAGGAATGCATCCATTTCTTCCAGGTTATCTAATTTGCTGGCATAGAGTTGCTCATAATATGTTCTTATAATTGTTTGTATTTCTTTGGTGTTGGTTGTGATCTCTCCTCTTTCATTCATGATTTTGTTGATTTGGGTCCTTTCTTTTTTTCTTTTTGATAAGTCTGGCCAGGTGTTATCTATCTTGTTAATTCTTTCAAAGAACCAGCTCCTTGTTTCGTTGATCTGCTCTACTGTTCTTTTGGTTTCTATTTCATTGATTTCTGCTCTGATCTTTATTATTTCTCTTCGCCTGCTGGGTTTAGGCTTTATTTGCTGTTCTTTCTCCAGCTCCTTTAGGTGTAGGGTTAGGTTGTGTACTTGAGACCTTTCTTGTTTCTTAAGAAAGGCTTGTATTGCTATATACTCTCCTCTTAGGACTGACTTTGCTGCATCCCAAACGTTTTGAACAGTTGTGGTTTCATTTTCATTGGTTTCCATGATTTTTTTTTAATTCTTCTTTAATTTCCTGGTTGACCCATTTATTCTTTAGTCTCCATGTATTTGAGTTCTTTCCAACTTTCCTCTTGTGATTGAGTTCTAGTTTCAAAGCATTGTGGTCTGAAAATAGGCAGGGAATGATCCCAATATTTTGGTACCGGTTGAGACCTGATTTATGACCTAAGATGTGATCGATTCTGGAGAATGTTCCATGGGCACTAGAGAAGAATGTGTATTCCATTGCTTTGGGATGGAATGTTCTGAATATGTCTGTGAAGTCCATTTGGTCCAGTGTGTCATTTAAAGTCTTTATTTCCTTGTTGATCTTTTGCTTAGATGATCTGTCCATTTCAGTGCGGGGGTGTTAAAGTCCCCCACTCTTATTGTATTGTTGTCAATGTGTTTCTTTGCTTTTGTCATTAATTGACTTATATAATTGGCTGCTCCCATGTTAAGGGCATAGATATTTACAATTGTTAGATCTTCTTGTTGGATAGACCCTTTAAGAAGGATATAGTGTCTTTCCTCATCTCTTAATACAGTCTTTGGTTTAAAATCTAATTTGTCTGATATAAGGATTGCCACCCAGCTTTCTTTTGGTGTCCATTAGCATAGCAAATAGTTTCCCACCCCCTCACTTTCAATCTGGGGGTGTCTTTGGGTCTAAAATGAGTCTCTTGCAGTTAAAAACTCTCTGGAGTTTTTTAATCCAATCTGATAGCCTGTGTCTTTTGATTGTGGCATTTAGCCCATTTACATTCAGGGTAACTATTGAAAGATAGGAATTTAGTGCTATTGTATTGCCTGTATGGTGACTGTTACTGTATATTGTCTGTATTCCTTTCTGGTCTATGTTGCTTTTAGGCTCTCTCTTTGGTTAGAGGACCCCTTTCAATATTTCTTGTAGGGCTGGTTTCGTGTTTGCAAATTCCTTTAGTTTTTGTTTGTCCTGGAAGCTTTTTATCTCTCCTTCTATTTTCAATGACAGCCTAGCTGGATATAGTGTTCTTGGCTGCATATTTTTCTCATTTAGTGCTCTGAATATATCCTACCAGTCCTTTCTGGCCTGCCAGGTCTCTATGGATAGGTCTGTGGCCAATCTAATGTTTCTACCTTTGTAGGTTACAGATCTCTTCTCCTGAGCTGCTTTCAGGATTTTCTCTTTGTCTCTGAGACTCATAAGTTTTATTATTAGATGTCGGGGTGTTGACCTATTTTTATTGATTTTGAGAGGCGTTCTCTGTGCTTCCTGGTTTATGATGCCTGTTTCCTTCCCCAAATTAGGGAAGTTCTCTGCTATAATTTGCTCCAATCTACCTTCTGCCCCTCTCTCTCTTTCTTCTTCTTCTGGGATCCCAATTATTCTAATGTTGTTTCATCTTATGATATTGCTTACCTCTCGAATTCTGCCCTCGTGATCCAGTAGTTGTTTATCTCTCTTTTTCTCAGCTTCTTTATTTTCCATCATTTGGTCTTCTATATCACTGATTCTTTCTTCTGCCTCATTTATCCTAGCAGTTAACGCCCCCATTTTTGATTACACCTTATTAATAGCCTTTTTGATTTCGACTTGGTTAGATTTTAGTTCTTTTATTTCTCCAGAAAGGGTTTCTCTAATAACTTCCATGCTTTTTTCAAGCCCAGCTAGTATCTTTAAAGTGATGATTCTGAACTCTAGATCCGACATCGTACTAATGTCCACATTGAGTAGGTCCCTGGCAGTCGGTACTACCTCTTGTTCTTTTTGTTGAGGTGATTTTTTCCGTCTTGTCATTTTGTCCAGAGGAGAATAGGTGAATGAGAGAACAAAATGCTAACAGCGTAACAACGTCCCCAGAAAATATACTCTAAACAAATCAGAAAAGACCTGAAGCTGGGGGGAAAGAAAAGGAAAGAAAGAAAAAAGAAAAAGAAAAAAACAAAAGAAAAAGAAAAAGTTAAAAACAAACAAAAACAGAACAAAACAAAAAGAAAACCAGAATATGATCAAATATGATCAGGCTGGTGCATAAATCAGTGCCACACACTAGATTTTGGGTGTATTTTGGTCTGTTAGAAGAAAGTGCCTCCCAAAGTTTTAAAGAAAGAAAAACTTATATATGTACAAAAATAAGGGTTGATATGATGAAGGGATAGAATATGACTGTGAAGATGAAAATTATAAAAAATTTTATAAAAGGAATTGATAAGAAGTTGTTTGAAAAAAGAAAGAAGAGGATTTAAAAAAAAAGAAAGAAAAAGGGAGAGAATGTGATCACGCAGGAGAGTAGAACAAAACCATACACTAGAGATTTAGGGTATATTTTGATCTGTTAGAAGAAACTGTATCTCAAAATTTTAAAGAGAGAATAACTTATATATATATGCCAAAAATAAGGGTAACTACTATGAAGGGATAGAATATGACTCTAAAAATTAAAAATAAAAAATGTTTTTTAAAAAAGGGATTGATAAGATGTTGGTTGAAAAAGGGAAAAAGAAAAATTCAAAAAAAAATTAACTTTGAAAGACTAAAGAGTCATGGTAAAAAAGCCATGGATTCTATGTGTATTATTCCCCTAGCGCTGGAGTTCTGCTGTTCTCATTAATCGGTAAACTTGGTCTTGGCTGGCTGTTCTCGATGATCTTCTGGGGGAGGGGCCTGTTGCCGTGGTTCCCAAATGTCTTTGCCGGAGTCAGAATTGCCCCGCCCTTGCCCGGTCAGGGCTAAGTAATCTGCTTGGGTTTGCTCTAGGTAGCTTTTTTTCCCTGCAAGCTTTTGGTACAGCTTTGGAGACTAAGAGTGAAAATGGCAGCGTCCCAATCTCCGCCCCAGAGGAGCCGAGACCTCGGGGCCCCACTCCTCAATGAGCCCCCAGAGAAAAGCAATCAATCACTCCCGTCTCCCCGGTCTCTGGCTGCACTCCGTGCTCACCAGCCCTGTGACTGAGCATTTCTATCTCTGGCACCCAACTCGGTGCGGAGTCTCCAAACCCAGCAGATCCCTGTGGTGCACTCCCACACCACTCCTCCTGGGGGAGGAAGGAGAGTCTCCCCGGATCTGCCACTTGTTGGATCCCTGCTGGAGGAGCAGTGGCCCGACTGTTCTGCGGATCATGGTTTATGGCAACCCCGAGCTGAGAGCCCCTGCCTCAGCTCGTCTCTGCAGCCAGCTTCCCCGGTCCGATACCTGGGAGCTCTGCTGCACTCAGGCACCCCTGGTCTTTCTGTGACCCTGAGGGTCTTGAGACCACACTGTCCGGCGAGGGTTCCAACCCCCGCTTAGACACTGGAGCGACGTCCCTCAGCAGAGCCGACTTCTAAAAGTTCCAATTTTGTGCTCTGAGACTCTATCACTTGCCAGAAGCGGCCAACGGAGGCCCCCTCCCCCACCGTCCATCCTCCCGAATATCACCTCGGATTCACTTCTCCTCACGTCCTATCTTCCAGAAAGTGGTCGCTTTTCTGTTCAGAGAGTTGTTGCTATTCTTTTCTTCGATCTCCTGTTGAGTTTGTAGGTGTTCAGAATGGTTTGATCTGTATCCAGCTGAATTTTTGAGACCAGACGAAATCCAGGTCTCCTACGCCTCTGCCATCTTCTGTCTGATCCAGTGTTGTTTTCTTGAACACTCTGTACCATCCTTCCCTATACCTGTAGCCCTCCTGATATCAGTCTAATTATTCCTTGTTTGGTTTACACAATCGGTTTTTAATGTATGGATGTTGGATAGTGCAGATACAACTGTTGGTCAAGAAGGATAAGCAGCCTGGCAGCCCCACACCTTCAATTACTGACAGAAGTGAGTCCTGTTTTCGGAAATTTGGGTCACAGCAGTTTTGTGTTTGGCCAATATATAGTAGACGGGAGGGCAGAACATTAAGCCAAAGAGGATTATTCTTGGGCTTTAAGACCCAGTAGAATCGGCCTTGCTAGGTTTTGGACTTGCTTGGGACTGGTCACCCTTTCCTTCCTTCTTTCTTCTCCCTTTCAGAATGGATCCTCTGCCTGTCCCATCATTGCATTTTAGAAGTATGGCTTCACAGTTCATACAACTGGAGAGGAATTTTGCCTCAGGATGGACTGTACCCACAGTCTCACCTACACCTAATTTAGCTGATATTTAGGTGATACTTTGGGCCTTGGACTTTAGAGTTTCTGCTAGGATGACATTTGGGTCTGTTGGAAAGGAATGGATGTGCTTTGCATGCAAGAACATTAATTTTGGAGGACAGGTGTTGAATGTAATGGACTGAATATGTCCCCTAAAAATTCATATGTTGAACCCCTAACCCCAACTATGATATTTGGAGATGAGGTCTTGGAAAAATAATTAGAATTAGACAGAATCATGAAGGAGGGGTAGATTAGTGTCCTTATACGAAGAGATACCAGAGAACTTCCTTCCTCTCTCTCTCTCTCTGCCATGTGAGAGCACAGCTAGAGGGTACTCATTTGCAAGCCAGGAAGAAGGCTCTCATCAGAACCTGCTCTGTGCTGGTGTCCTGGTCTCAAGACTTCTAGCTTCCAAAACTGTGAGGACCAAATATCTGTTATTAAAGCTACCTAGTCTATGGTATTGTGTTATACAAGAACATTAAGCTGAATAAAATACCCACCTTAAACCATGCATTCTTTCTTGGCTTTAATTGCATCTGATGTTCCTCTACATGGTCAAGCAAAGGATGGGGCCTGGCATGTAATATTTGCTTCATTTGTTAATGGAACTTAATGACAGGGCAAGTCTGTTCATCCCAAATGGTACAAGCTTTTTACTGCCTGTGTACTCATATTGTGACAAAGCAACTAACTGGGAAATTATTGTTTTTGAGAGAAAAGGCAGAAAGGGAAGCCAGTGGAGTTGGTTTTACCTGTAAAAAAAAAAACCAAAAAACCCCTTTCCTATGAAGGGTGAGAATGGGGAGTGGGAACATGAGCAAAGGTATGAAGCCCCTGAATGCAGAGAACAGGTCTGTGTCCACAGTGGCAAGGAATAATGGGGGATGAACTAGATAGCTAAGGTGTGGAGGTCTGATCCCAGCCCATTCTCATCCCAGGGGCTGATGTGTCTGAACACAGTCCTCCCAGCTGCCCCTCACTCCTTCACCTGCTACCCCAGCCTGTAAAGTTATTTCCCACATTTATTTCGCTTTCCCTTCACTCTGAAAGAAACTGTATTGCCTGAGGGTAGCAACCTGGAGAATTGCTGGCCAACCTTGTCTCTGATACCAGGGATGTCAGGCATGGACTCAGCTGACAAAACCAGACTTCCCAGGACAGCCCTGAATTGTGAGAAAGAAAGGAGCTGGCAGTGGAAGTGAGGGGCATGGGGTGACCATAAGGAAGGCAAATGCTCTGGGGATACACAGTCTCTGTGGGCATCTCTGGGGAATAAACCATTGGAGCAGAGGGTTCTCCAGGGTCCATTCCCTGGCAAAGCATTTTGAGAGGACAGGCTAGCCTCCACTGCCTCGTAAAATCCAGAATTGGTGTGCCTATATCAGTCCATATCTCAGAGACACAAAGTGGTAGTGACTGTCAGTGTCGCAGATAGTCAAGGCTGCTTCAGCTGGCCCCTGCCCCACACTGAGCCAAAATGAAAAGAGAGGGAAGAAACTGCAAAGGAAATCCTCCTCTTCGTGGGGGCAGAAGTTTCTGAAACCCATTCTGGGGGTTGCAAGGAGAAGAGGACTTTGTCATAATGGGTGTTGTGAATCTCCAGCCAGCAGCCCAGAAAGTCATACAACTGCAGCTAATATTCTTTGGGTTTTAACATCAGTAAGGTTGCTATAGTTTTTCCATAGGTCCTAAGAGGTGAGGTGGGCTCTGCCTGTCTCACCTGATTGGTTACTGTCATTGTGACCAGGTAACATGTTAGGTCAAGTTTAATAATGCTTACAAAACATCATGGCCCTGGGGTTTTATCAGGAACTTCCAATGAAAGAAAAACAGGTATGTGTGAAAGAAGGTGGTGTGGTAATGGAAAGAGTCCATCTATCCTGTATTCTAAATTCAAATTCATTATTTAATGCAGTGTGAGGTGTTCTGGAAGATGTTCAACCCCTACAAGCCACAGCCTCCTTATCTGTAAAATGGGGTGGCAATGCTTGTCCCACATCATTTTTGTACAAGCTAAATCAGTCTAGTGTGAGGGCACTCCTTTTGCCTACATAATATCAGTTCACACACTGAATTTGAAAGATAACCCATTTATTTTGGGCAGTAACATACAGCAGCACAATACTATAAACACTTTTTTTTAAATGGACACTTTCAAGTAGGATTTGGTATTCATTTTTTTTTTAGTGAAGTAAAAAAAAAAGTCATGAAAGAAAGGGATCTTAGGCAACATCCAGGATTGGTGAAATATCAGGTCCTTCTTACGTACATCAGATAACTATAGCTCTTTGTGAGGCATTTTCGAAGCTTCTTTTCCACCCAAACTGCAGACAAGTAGCAACTGAGTTCAGAATCATAACATCATTTTTAAAAATTGAGATATTATATAAGAGGGGTCACCTATTTCTTTCATATCAGGAAGTACCTTTGTGGTATGTTAAAGTACTGAACATAACCTCCTCCCCACTCCGTCAGTGAAACAGAATGACCATGTACGGAAGAGTCCACAATATAGAAGCAGCCATGTCAGTGGAAACATCCTCATTGGAGTCAGAAAGCTCCATGATCAAACACTGAGAATGAGCTGCGTGACTTTGGAAAGACTGCTCAACATTTCTGATCTTTCTGTGCCTTCATCTGTAAAATGAGGATAATAATGGCTCATACGGCTATTATGTTACATAATATAAGAGATTAAAAAGTTATTTTTAATAATAAATAAATATGTTGGCACAATGCCTGATATAGAATGAGCACCCAAAGGCGCTCACTTCACCAGTATATTAGTGACATTGTTCTAAACACATTTTTTGTGTGCCAAATTCAGAGGCCAGTGGAGGAGCTGAGCTGTCATCCCCTTTACACATCCCTGGGCACCCTTGCCTTTGTATTTACAGTTTCACTTTGCTGATTTATGCCCAGCTGTGGTGCACTCTGACCCTGACTGCTTTTTCAGCCATCTGCTGTGTGAACAGGGGTATTCCCGACAGACCTAAATTTTCTTTGCTCAGTCCCACAAAGCTGAGTAATAAATAGTAATATGTTGTTGGTGATGGTTGCCGACAGCTGTAAGAAAAATGATAACCCATTCATGTATGGCACTGAAACTACTGAATTTCTATCTTGAAAATGTTTCCCAACTTTTATTTCCCCCTTTTATTCTAGAAAGGGAGTTCTGTGAGATAATAGGTTATAACAACAAATGCCAGCTTTCACTTGTTTTTAGTTTCCTTAAACACAATCTATTATTTGTTTAGAATAGTAGCTTTAAAGTGATAATAATAATAGTAATAGTAATAGTAATAGCAGTTTGTATTTATTGAACTCTAGGCACTATGTAGACATTTAACCCATTTATACTGTATAATATTCTGGATGGTCACTATTATCATTCCCATTTTACTGATGATGGAGAAACTAAGGCTGAGAGAGGTTAAGTAGCTTATTCCAGGCTATTCAGCAAGTAAATGGCAGAATTAAATTCAAATCTAAGTTAGTTGGGTGGCAAAGCCCTGTGAGCTTTCTCCTGCATTCTATGGACCTCCCTTTTTGGTTTGGTATTTCTAGTGTCCTCCACATGGTTAGATCCTTTTTAAGTGTGTGTTGAATGAGTGAATGAATGCACGAATGAATGAATACATAAGTAGTTTAATTCAAACTCCTTTTGTAACCATGATGCATTGAGAAACACATATTTTTCTGGCCAAATTAACACATTTTTCTCCCGCTTGTTCATGTGTCCCCTTGGGACAAATGACTCTGATGAGCTGACCCACTTTTTATGTTTTCCAGAAGCTCCTGCCAGGTGGGGAATTAGCTGTGTGCATTTGTACTTGGAAATAAGTCCTACTAGGACAGACAAACCCTGGGCAGAAGGGAGAAGAACAGGTGCTTCTGCACTGCTTACTTCTCTTGCAATGTTTACAAGAAAAGAGAGATTTATAGAGCATGGGGAAACTGGCTGGAGAAACAGAGAACTAAAAGCAGGCATGATAATGGGAACAGGCCCTATGCCTGAGAGGCCACGTGAAGCAATGTTAAATCGTCCCTGCCTGCCTGAGGACTTTCCCTGACTGAGGGACCTTGGATGTTGTTCTTCTCAGGGCTTCTGTTAGTCAGAAACAGGAAAATAAGGCACACTTGAGTATGAATGCAGTTGTCAGTATGAGGGCTTCCTACCAAGGGTATTTGGCCTACCTTGAGAGAGAATAGAAAATCTACATGCAAATACCTGGAAGGTGCATGGAGTCAGGGTTTCATAAACAGTAGCTTGTATTATTGACCATCAGATTTGAACTCATCCTTGTCTCCCATCTCTGCCACTGAGATGCTGTTACTACCCATAGCTCCAGGGTTCCACCCCAGCAACTTCTTGAGATCACAAAATTAGGACACACAGCCTGTCTGGAACACATAGCTTCCACCCCTTCTGTGTTTTCCACATTGAAGGTTGCTTCTTGCACGGTGCCTTACTAAGCACTTTATACAGGTAATCTCATTTCACGACCACGATAGCCCTATTTTTTTTAATTTAATTTAATTTTATTATGTTATGTTAGTCACCATACGTTACATCATTAGTTTTTTTTTTTTTTTAGTGTTCTATGATTCATTGTGTATAACACCCAGTGCTCCATTAAATACGTGCCCTCTTTAATACCTATCACCAGGCTAACCCATCCCCCCACCCCCTCCCCTCTAGAACCCTCAGTTTGTTTCTCAAAATCCATAGTCTCCCATGGTTCGCCTCCCCCTCTGATTCCCCCTCTTCGTTTTTCCCTTCCTGCTATCTTCTTTTTTTTTTTTTTTTTTAACATATAATGTATTATTTGTTTCAGAGGTACAGGTCTGATTCAACAGTCTTGCATAATTCACAGCCCTCACCATAGCACATACCCTCCCCAATGTCTATCACCCAGCCACCCCATCCCTCCCATCCCCACCACTCCAGCAACCCTCAGTTTGTTTCCTGAGATTAAGAATTCCTCATATCAGTGAGATCATATGATACATGTCTTTCTCTGTTTTACTTATTTCACTTAGCATAATACCCTCTATTTTTACATCAATTTTTTGTGTGAGAAAACTCAGACTCAGACAGGTAAAAACATACCCCAGTTCACATAGTTAGCAAATTGTGCCTTGATCTATGTACACTCCTGTACCTGAATGTTTAACCTTTAGTCATTATTTATAATGTTCTTGTTGTGCCGTACTATCCTGCTGTTAGGTGACGAGGTCCCTACATTTACCTGGCAGAGGTCTGGGCCACCAGATGCTGGCACCCTCAGGTCCACAACATCCTGGCAGGGAGTGGCCTCTGCAGGGATTTTCTGTCTACTCAGGAAGTCTGTCCTGTGAGGTCCTTTTGGTTTCCACCTGAGCTTCAGCAAGATCACTACAGGGGCCTCTGTCTGCCAAGTCTCCAAGAAATTCACAGGCCTTTCTTGACCTCCCCCCCTCCCTGCCCTTTAATTAAGAGACAGCACCACAGGCTACCAAAGCATAGGCCATCCATCTTCTAGAAAAGGTCACCAGCTGAAGGGACAAGGTGATAAATCAAAGCATTTAGGGTCAGCTCAGAGAATGTTTGCCTACCACGCTGAGAACCATGTTTTTTCAGGATGGGGAAAGCATGGCTGATGGGTGATTTTATTTTGAGGAATATGTGTTGGGTTTTACAGACAGAAACATGCAGCTTTTCTTGTTCTTGTCTTGACAATGAATTCTAGAACAGAAACCGCCTTCTCTTCTTTGTCTGCATGCATGCTGTTTAGCAGAGCACTGGGCACAGAGGAAACATTCTCAGTAACGGCTTGATCATTAATTAAAAACAGGTTTGTTTTAGATAATTCATTCATTCATTCACTGATAAAATACTAACTTACTGTCTGCTAAGTAACTGATAGTGAACTGAAAATTATTCAAGCATCATGCTAAAAAGAAAAAAAAAATTGTTCTTGTAGAATACAGCCTTATTGGGAGACACCCAGTAATTAAAGAACATATTTGAGTGTAAAATTGAAAAAAACTCTGCCCAGGTATTTAGCCTAGTCAGAGGTCCAAGAAAAGCTTTGTCAAGAATGTGGTTCTTCAGCTAATATCTGACTTAATTAAATGAAGAGAGGAAGTAGCCATTCCAGATAGAGGAAGCAGCATGTGCAAAGGCCCTGTGGCAGATAGGAATATGTTAATTAGGAAAGACCTAAAGATGGTTTGTAGGTAGAACAGAAAGAGGAATGGTGCCCAAGAGGCTGAAGACAAGGGGGAGGAGGTGACAGACCAGACAAACCTGGGCACCATATTCAGCAGATTGTTTTATCTGTCTTTTCTTTCTTCTTTTCTTTTTTCTTTTCTTTTCTACTTCTTTTCCTTTCCTTTCCTTTCCTTTTCTTTTTTCATTTCTTTTCTTGATTTATCTATTAAAGGGTTTACAGTTTATCATTGGCATTCTCACATGTGTTTGTTTGTTTGCTTATTTTAAATGTCACTCTAGGTGTGGTTTGATTAATTGATTACAAAGGATTAGGGAGAATTCAAGAAAACCAGTTTAAAGACATTTGCAGCAGTCCAGAAAGAAATGAAAGTGGCTTGGATGAGGTGGTAGTGGTGGCAGAAATTTGCAAAATGTTTAGGAGATAAAACCACAATACTTGTGCAAATAAGGCTTTGCCTTGAACAGAACTGCCCCTGACCTTTTGAGCCTCTCTAAGCCAGGGAAAGAGTCTGCTCACTCAGCTCTGGCACCCAGGTAGGTCATCATACTCAGCCCCAGCTCCTGCCCTCTGCATAGGTGGCAGTGAAGTGGTCCCATCTGATAGATTCCTTATTGGAACAAAACTTTCCAATTTGCAGGAAGTCAAGTTCCCTTCTTCTGAAGTCCTTCTCTTTTTCTACTCATTTTCCAAGGTCCTACTCGGACTCTCCCTTTCCAGGAATGTTCTGGAACAATAACAGTCTTAGGTGCCGGCTCTTACTTTTGAACTATCTGGAAGCTTTGCGTTTCACTTATCTGCACCTCACCTGATTCCTGGTGAGTTAGAACAGATTAGGTGCAAAGTGCAGTTTCCTGTCTGGGCCTCAGTTTCCTACTTGTCAAATGAGGAAGGAGCCAGATGTTCTCCAATGTCCCTTCTAGCTCTATAGCTGTCAGTTCTTGTGACCTATGTGCATTTTGGACACTCTTATATCCTTGCCTCCTAATGTTCAGTTGTAGCTGTAGTCCTTTGTGCATTAGGCATGTGTTTACACTCTTTTGAGCACTTCACAGTGGGTGCACAACGAGCATTTGCTGATTTAATTTGATTTGATTTAACTTGAACATTGGCTTCAATGCCAAGATCAGAACAGGCAGACTGACTGAGAAAAGCTGTCCAGTCTTGACCTGTGTTCTGGCCTGTCAGTCACTGTGGTCAGGACATGGTGTGAGTGACATTAGCATGAAGAAAAATGAGGTGAGTGACAAGCAAGGCATGATGGGCAACCCTCAGCTGATATCAGCAGAGGGGAGGCCATACGATTAATCTACTAATTGTTATATTTAAGTTTATAATGCATGCACATAGCTAAAAGATCCAACAACACTAAGAAAGATTATAATACAACAGTAGATTTTTGGCTTTCTTCTTACATTTACTGTCATATTTCTATATATGGTGCCAAAACTGTTGCTTCTGTACTTATCATTTTCAACATCACTTGTTGGTACACTTCACATGAGGTTAGGATTTGGTACTCATGTCTTTCACCACACGTCTTCCCTGTTTCTTCTACCTCAGGGGGCCCCATCCTTCTGACTGCATTATAGCACAATTTTTAAATTTTTTAAATTATTTTTTTATTATGTTAGTCACCATACAGTACATCATTAGTTTTTGATGTAGTGTTCCATGATTCATTAGTTGCATATAATACACAGTGCTCCATGCAATACATGCCCTCCTTAATACCCATCACTGGGCTAACCCATCCCCCACCCCCCTCTGAAACCCTCAGTTTGTTTCCCAGAGTCCATAGTCTGTCATGGTTCATCTCCCCCACTGATTTCCCCCCCTTCATTTTTCCCTTCTTTCTCCTAATGTCCTCCATGCTATTCCTTATGTTCCACATATAAGTGAAACCATATGATAATTGTCTTTCTCTGCTTGACTTATTTCATTTAGCATAATCCCTTCCAATTCCATCCATGTCGATGCAAATGGTGGGTATTCATCCTTTTTGATGGCTGAGTAATATTCCATTGTATATATGGACCACATCTTCTTTATCCATTCATCTGTTGAAGGGCATCTCGGCTCCTTCTACAGTTTGGCTATTGTGGACCTTTGCTGCTATGAACTTTGGGGTGCATGTATTTTTTTAAAATTAAGTTGATGTTCATTAGACTCCACACTCATCCATACTCATCCAAATTGTGTTTAGGCACACAGGTCATAAATACAGATGGACTGGGACAGGCTAAAACAAAGAGGAATTTACCCCCTTCTTCTCCTTCCCTCAAACTCTTTTGGGCCTTTAAACATATGTTGTTTGGGACTTAGCATTTTTTCTGAGGAACACAAATTATCTGGGTTAACATTTTAATAGCTAAGGAATAGCTTTTTTTTCTTTTATTTTGTGGTCATGAAGCCAATATTGTGATACATGCATATGCACTGTTAACTGTTTATACTTATTATAAAAATGAGGCCAGAGATTATGGGCTGGACCAATTCAACTTTGGGCTTACTGAAGGAACACTCCCCATGGTTGAAGACAGTCCATGTTCTAGCTGCTGTAGAAATACTGATGGTCTCCAAATGTTAAGGAAGTCTCAGCATGAGAAAACAACAACAACAACACAAACAAACAAAAAGAAACAAGCAAACAACCCCCTCCCCCACAAATCATGAGCCATAAATCTGAGAAGAATTGGAAGTAGAATGTGGACATAAAATTCTTTGAATGTTTTGTTTCTGGGAAGTTGCAAAATACATATTTCCCCTATTCTTATTACCAAATAAAACTAAAAATTCTGGATGCTCTACAAAAAACAAACATAGACTCTGGAAAGTGGAGACAAGGTAGACTGGCTAGGCACCTCAGGCTTGAGGGACAACATGGTAGAGAATTTATTGGATTTTCTTTTTACCTCATATATTCCAGACATGTGGAAATCTCAATGAGCACAGATTTTTGTCCTAGTGCAGTAATAACTACATTAAATGTTAATGGCCTAAATACACCAATTGAAAGAAAGAGATTAGAAGAGTGGATGGTAAATCATAACCCATCTATATCCTGTCTACAAGAAACTCACTTCAAATATGACAGGCAGGTTGAAAGTAAAAGGACAAGAATATCATAAAAATATTAATCAAAGGAGAATATGAATGGCTATATTAGTAGCTATCAGATAAAGTAAACTTCAGAGAAATGAAAGTTACCAGAGACAGAAAGGGAAATTATATAATGTTGATCATTGATAAAATGATCATTCCACCTAGATGACATAGCAATCCTACCTGTGTACCAACCAGGCAACAGAGTGCAAAATATATAAAGCAAAAACTAATAGAACTAAAAAGAGACATAAACAAATTGCCAGTTATAGTTAGAGATGTTAACATCCTTCTCCTGTCAATTGGTAGAATAACTAAACAGAAAAACAAGGATACAGAAAAATACAACATCACCAACCAAGAAGATCTAATAAATATTTATAGAATGGAAAAACATTTTTTTTCTTCAAGTATACATGGGCATATACTAAAATAGACAATATCTGGAGCCATAAAACAAACTTCAACATTTTTTCAAATTGAATTTATACAAAGTGTGTTCTCTGACCACACTGGAAATCAGTAACAACTGATTTAACAGGATAATTTCTAAACACATAGAAACTAACACCACACTTCTAAATAAACAATAGTCAGTCTCATAGGGAATTTTTAAACACACTACACACACTAAACTGAAAGAAATGAAAATACAACATGTAAAAATTTGTGAGACACAGCTAAAGCAATGCTGAGAGGGAAATTTTTAGCATTAAATTCTAACATTAGAGAATAAGAAACATCACAATAATATTTTCTCCAATCTCAAGAACCTAGAAAAAGAACAAAATGCATCCAAGTCAAGCAGAAGGAAACAATAAAAAGAGCAGAAATCAATAAAATTGAAAATAAAAATAATAAAACAATGAAACAAAGAACTCATTTATTGGAAAGAATTTTCAAAATGACAAATATATTCTAAGACTGAATAACAAAAAAAGTGGGATGATACAAACTTGAAATGAATGAAACAGAATGAATTAAACAGAAAATATGTCACAGTTCTTTCAGACATCAAAGGGATAATCAAGGAATGTTACAAACAATTCTACACACATAAATGTACAAATTAGACAATTCTCCAAAACCACAGACTACTACAACTTATTTTATATGAAATGGATAGTTTGAATAGCCTTAAAATATTAAAGAAATTTGATTCTTTTTAAAAAGATTTTATATATTTATTTAGCAGAGAGAGAGAGAAGGAGAGAGCATAAGCAGGGGAGTGGGGGAGAGGTAGGCAGAGGGAGAAGCAGGCTCCCTGCTGAGCAAGGAGCCCTATGTGGGACTCCATCCCAGGACCCTGGGATCATGACCTGAGCTGAAGGCAGTTGCTTAACTGACTGAGCCACCCAGGTGTCCCAAGGAAATTTGATTCTTTTTTTAAAAATTTTATTTTATTATGTTATGTCAGTCACCATACAATACATCATTAATTTTTGATGTAGCGATCCATGAGTCATTGTTTTTGTATAACCCCCAGTGCTCCATGCAGTATGTGCCCTCCTTAAGACCCATCACAGGGCTCACTCATCACCCCACCCCCTTCCCCTCTAAAACCCTCAGTTTATTTCTCAGAGTCCATAGTCTCTCATGGTTCATCTCCCCTTCCGATTTCACCCCTTCATTTTTTTCCTTCCTTCTCCTAATGTCCTCCATGCTATTCCTTATGTTCCACAAATAAGTGAAACCATATGATAATCTAAAAACTCCACTCAAAATTCTCCAACCTCAGATAATTTCATTGATGAAGTTTCCAAAAATTTACAGAAGTGTTAACTCTAATTCTACATGATTTTTTACAGATTATGAAAGAGGAGGAAACACTTCTCAATTCATTTTATGAAGCTAGAATTACCCTGATTGTAAAACCAGACAAAGGCAGTTTAAAAACAAAACAAAATTATAGACCAATACCCCTCATGAATATAGATGCAAATATCCCTAAGAAATATTAAAAAATAGAATTTAGCAATATGTAAAAATAATTATATGCCATGACAAAGTAGGGTTTGTTTCAAGGAAAAGGAGGTTGGTCAATATTTGAAAATCAATCAGTGTAATCCACTGTATTAACAAGTTAAAGAGGAAAAATCACATGATCATATCAATAATGCACAATAATAATTTGACAAGATTCAACACTCATTCATGATTTAAATAAACACATAAACAAACAAACCTCTCAATAAACTAGCAACAGATGAGAACTTCATCAGATTGGTAAAAACATCTACAAAACTCCACAGCTAACATTATTCTCAGTTGTGAAAGGTTGAATGCTTTCCCCCTAAGATTGGAAAAAAAGGCAAAATTGCCCCCACTACTGTCTCACCACCATTGTTCAAATAGGGGCTGGATGTTCTAGCCAGTGCAATAAGACCAGAAAAGGAATTAAAATGCATATAAATTGGAAAGAAAGAATGAAAATTGCCTCTATATACACATGACATAATTGTCTGTACAGAAAAATCACAGGGAGTCTACAAATAAACACACAGAAGTAGTGAGTTCAGTAAAATTATAGAAATCAAAATAAACACACAAAATAAAATATATTTCTACATAAGGCAATGAGCACATGAACACCAAATTTAAAATACAACCATTTAAATCCATAAATCTAACAAGGCAATGAGTTACTTAGTTGTACATCTAATGAACCGTATATATAACTTGTATGCTGAAAACTACAAAACATTGATGAAAGAAATCGAAGATCTGATCAAGATCTAAATATCAAAGAAGGAATTTATGAGTTAGAAGACTCAATATAGTTAAGACAACAATTCTCCCCTTATGTATAGGTTTAACCCAGTTCTTATCAAAATCCCAGCAAGATATTTTTATAGCTATCAACAAGGTTATTCAAAAATTTATATGGAAAGTCAGTGGAACCTGAATGGTTAAAATGATTATGGAAAAAAAGGTAATCAACTTACCTAATTTCAGGATGAATTATATAGCTACAGTAAAGACTGCATGGTCTTGGAGGAGGAAATGACACATATGTCGAGCAGAATAGAGAACCCAGTAAATACCCATACAGATTTTACTGAACTCACTACTTCTGTGTGTTTATTTGTAGACTCCCTGTGATTTTTCTGTACAGACAATTATGTCATGTGTATATAGAGGCAATTTTCATTCTTTCTGATTTTTTACATTCAACTGATTTTTTACAGAAGTGCAGAAGAAATTCAATGGAGGAATGATAGCCTTTTCAACAAATATTCTTGGAGCAATTGGACATTCATAGGCAAAAGCAACAACAACAACAACAATCCCCCCCCCCCCCAAAAAAAACAACTCCAAAAACTCCCAACCCAAAAAACCTCCATCTAAGTATTACATCTTATACAAAAATTATCTTGAAATAGATCATGGGCATAAATATAAAATTTAAAACCATAAAACTTTAGGGAAATCACAGAAAAAAATATTTGGGACTTAGGGATAGTTAAAGAGTTCTTAGACTTGATATCAAATGCACATTCTGAGAAAAAAATGATAAAATTAAAAAATTTGCTTTGTGAAAAATTCCTATTAAGAGATATGAATGTAAAATGGGACAAGCACTCACTCTGGAAAGCTGTTTCTTATTTTCTTGAAATACTAAACATGCAACTATCATAAGACCCAAATGTGCTCATAGGCATTTATTCCAGAGAAATGGACACTGATTTCACACAAAAACCTACAAATAGACATTTATTTGTATTTGAATGAAACAAAGTGTAGCACATTCATACTGTGAAATACTACACAGCAATAAAATACACCATATTGATTCATGCATCAACTTGGATGAATCTCCAGAAAATTATGCTGAGTGAAATATCTAAATATGAAAATATTACATACCATATAATTCCATTAGTGTAACATCTTTAAAATTAAGAATAAACTTGTAATTGCATTCTTATACACTAACAATGAGACAGAAGAAAGAAATTAAGAGTCAATCCCATTTACAATTGCACCCAAAACCATAAGATACCTAGGAATAAACCTAACCAAAGAGGCAAAAAATCTGTACTCAGAAAACTATAGAACACGCATGAAAGAAATTGAGGAAGACACAAATAAATGGAAAACCATTCCATGTTCATGGATTGGAAGATCAAATATTGTTACAATGTCTATGCTACTTAGAGCAATCTACACATTCAATGCAATCCCTATCAAAATACCATCAACTTTTTTCAGAGCTGGAACAAATAATCCTAAAATTTGTATGGAACCAGAAAAGACCCCAAATAGCCAAAGGAATGTTGAAAAAGAAAACCAAAGCTGGTGGCATCACAATTCCGGACTTCAGGCTCTATTACAAAGCTATAAACATCAAGACAGTATGGTACTGGCACAAAAACAGACACATAGATCAATGGAACAGGATCAAGTAATAATATATTTTATTAAAACCCAGAAATGGACCCTCAACTCTATGGTCAACTAATCTTTGACAAAGCAGGAAAGAATGTCCAATGGAAAAAAGACAGTCTCTTCAACAAATGGTGTTGGGAAAATTGGACAGCCACATGCAGAAGAATGAAACTGGACCATTTTCTTACACCATACACAAAGATAAACTCAAAATGGATGAAAGACCTAAATGTGGGACAGCAAACCATCAAAATCCTAGAGGAGAACACAGGCAGCTACCTCTTTGACCTCGGCCACAGCAACTTCTTGCTAGGCACATCTCCAAAGGCAAGGGAAACAAAGGCAAAAATGAACTATTGGGACTTCATCAAGATAAAAAGCTTTTGCACAGCAAAGGAAAAACAGTTGATAAAACCAAAAGACAACCAACAGAATGGGAGAAGATATTTGCAAATGACATATCAGATAAAGGGCCAGTATCCAAAGTCTATAAAGAACTTATCAGACTCAACACCCAAAGAATAAATAATCCAATCAAGAAATGGGCAAGAAGACATGAAAAGATATTTCTCCAAAGAAGACATACAAATGACCAAGAGACACATGAAAAAATGCTCAACATCATTCAGCATAAGGGAAATACAAATCAAAACCACAATGAGATACAACCTCACACCAGTCAGAATGGCTAAAATCAACAAGTCAGGAAACAACAGATGTTAGCGAGGAGGTGGAGAAAAGAGAACCCTCCTACACTGCTGGTGGGAATGCAAGTTGGTGCAGCCACTCTGGAAAACAGTATGGAGGTTCCTCAAAAAGTTGAAAATAGAGCTACGCTACAACCCAGCAATTGCACTACTGGGTATTTACCCCAAATATACAAATGTAATGATCTGAAGGGGCACCTGCACTCCAATGTTTATAGCATCAATGCCCACATTAGCCAAACTATGAAAAGAGCCCAGATGTCCATCACCACATGAATGGATAAAATGGATAAAGAAGAGGTGGTGTGTGTGTGTGTGTGTGTGTGTGTGTGTGTGTGTGTAATGGAATATTATGCAGCCATCAAAAAGAATGAAATCTTGCCATTTGCAATGGCGTGGATGGAAATAGAGGGTATTATGCTAAGGAAAATTAGTCAATCAGAGAAAGACAATTATCATATGATTTCACTGATATGTGGAATTTAAGAAACAAAACAGAGGATCATAGGGGAAGAGAGGAAAAAATAAAACAAGATGAAATCAGAGAGGGAGACAAACCATAAGAGACTCTTAATCATAGGAAACGAACTGAGGGTTGCTGGAGAGGAGGGGGTGGAGGGATGAGGTAACTGGGTGATGGACCAAGGAGGGCATGTGATGTAATGAGCACTGGGTATTATATAAGACTGATGAATCATAGGCATGCACCTCTGAAACCAATAATACATTATATTTTAATTAATTGAATTTAAATAAAAAATGTTTAATAAAAAAGGAATAAACTAGTAATTACTAATCACTAAAGAAAGATGAGGGTAGGAGACAGGTGGGTAAAGTGTGGCTATAAAAGGATCCTTGTGGTGGTGGAAATGTTCTGTATCTTGACTGCATCAATGCTAGTATCCTGCTTGTAATATTGTGTTACAGTTTTTTAAATGATTACATCACTTAGGGAAACTGCACAAAGGATACACTGAATCTCTCTATATTATTGGTTACAGCTACATGCAAATCTATGAAATGAAAAATTTTTAATTAAAACTTTCTCTGCACATTAATTTGAAAACAAAATTGAATTTTGGAGATTGATTTCCTTATACTTTATTTAAACTTTAATTTATTCTGAGAACTTCATAATGGGAGGGATTTTATATTCAAATTTGGGGCATCTATCAATATGTTGTTCACATTTTATGATTGAAATATCTCTGGGTTTTTAATATCATTGTAAAACTTTGATGAACTATATTGGGCAGCGTGGCTGGACATAATTTGGAAGGGGGAAATGGAAAAGAAAATTCATTTTCAACCTTGGGTACAGAGTGGCTTTGAAGTCAACTTCTATTTTTGTTTCCTGGGGACAAAGTTCATATGCCTGGCAGTGTCCACAGAAGAAAAGGGTTCTCATATATTAGGATCAGGACTGCCTTGACTGCCACATGACTAGCTGATGGTAAGATTAACAGTTATGCCCACTATGCTAAGAAGACAAAAATCTGGCAATTGGTAGTGGTGGGAGCGGGTTAGTTTGTAGAAGCAGCACCTATTGGATGGAGGAGGATTCTCTGATTGCAAGTTTGAGAGAAACAGCTGAGACTGCTTGACTTAATCCTCTTTTTCCCCTTTTGGGTCTTCCTGTGGAAATATTCTCTGCTTCTCCACACTGTGAATTATACAGGGCAGCCCCTAATAGAGGTACATGGCAGTGGGTATTCTAGTAAGCACACTTGGCCAGCACCTCAATCACATTCTACTCTTCCTCCTATGACTATATTCCAGTTGGTTCTGAATCTGGGTGTGGATAAAAAGAGTGTTATGTATTGAGTTCCTAGAAATCTCAGCTGCTGTTAGCCAACAAAATTATTGAGCAACAGCTCTGTGTTGGTCATTTGTGCAAGGTGATGAGATTTGTTTCTGTATGTAGGACTCCAAGCACCAGAGGGTCTCTGGATGAAAATTTTTTAAGACCAAATGGTGAACCCCTACTGTTCTCCTTTTTTTTTTTAAAGTTTTTATTTATCTATCCATTTGAAAGAAAGAGTGGCTGTGAGCAGGGTGAAGGGCAGAGGGGAAGGGATAGGGGCAAGCAGACTCTGTGCTGAGCACGGAGCCCCAGGTGGAGTTTGATGAGGGGTTGCACCCCATGACCCCGAGATCACTACCTGAACTAAAACCAGGAGTTGGACACCCAACCAAATGAGCCACCCAGGCATCCTTGGACCCCTACTGTTCTATCATAATAATGTTTGCTGTACACATTCTTAATTAGTCTCTGTAGTAAATCGTTTGTAAAAATGATCACAGCAGTTTCCCTTTCTTTATCTACTGTGGGGTAGTCTCTCTCGTAATGACTCTGGGCTAAGCCATATAACTGGCTTCACTGATGGGTCAATAGCAAATGGGTCACAAACATAAATATGAAAAGAGTGCTCATTGGGATTCAATTTTTCTTGATACTCTTGGGAACAGGTGTCCACCACCATGTGAGCTTGGACTAGCCTAATGGATAATGAGAGACACATGGAGAAGCCATTCCCATTGCCTTAAGTGACCTACATATGAATGAGACCATCCCAGACCATCCAGCTCCAGCCTAGCCAGCTCCAGCCTAGCCAGCTCCGGATTCAGCTGACCATAGAATCATGAGTAATAGTAAATATTTGTTCTTTTACAAATTACTAAGTTTTGGGGTAATATGTTATGCCACAAAAGCTAACTGATACCATTTTCATATGTATTTGTTCAAGATGTTATCTTTTATTGGAATCAGTTTGTAATTTTGCCCCAACATATCAAAAAACCTTCAAAAATAACTTTAATCTTCCATTCCATATACAAAAAATAAGGGGTTTAATATATAATATATATTATAAAATATATAAATCCCATTGTATTGTATCCAACCATCATGGGGTTTTCATGACTCTGTCACTGGGGTTCTGCCATTCTCAATTGTAAAATCACCTCTAAAGGAAAATGGGGATTTCTCACTCACACTTTCAAGTGAAATCTCTTCTTTCGCAGTTATAAATAGCCAGAACTGTCCCACTGAAAGTGATGAGATGCTTGCCCTCACCATGGTAATTTTGTTTCTATTGATTTTGCTATAGAGAGATTTTGGTCACAGCCCATGTTGCCCATAAAAACTTTATGTCATCATTAATGCTGTAGCATCTTAGAAGTCAACTTTATTTAGTGCTATTTTATGTACTGAGTGAAGGTGTGGGCTGCCTTAGTCTCCCAAGGCAGTGCAGGGAATGATGCTGGTTCATATCCCTTCATTGATTCTCCCCTCCTCCTACTTCTCTGACACCAGCACCAATACTTATCCTTCACCCCACTCTCTTTCTTATTCATTTTTTCTGTTATCTCTCTATCTTTTGCGTATTTGTATTGCTGGATTTCTCCACATTGCACTTGATTGTGAGTCTCTTGGGGACAGGTACCATGTGGTGCTATGGTGTTCACCTCTGCCCTTCTCTTGGTACAGAGTAAAAATTGAATTATTTGAGGGTTGAGTTCAATTCAATTTATTCATTTAATAAATGTTTATTGAGTTTCTATTATATAATAGGCCCTGGGTAAATATTCTGTATAGAATAGTGAATAAGATAGATACGGTACCATATCCTTGCACAAATAAATGTCTAATTATAAAGTGTGATGGTTTTGTTGATAAGAAAGCATGAAGAGGATAAGAAGGAGAACTGATTTATGTTGAAAGGCTGGAGTAAGCCTTTATGAAGAAGTGCATTTCAGGAGATAATGAGAGCACATGGCAGTCTGGGAATGGTGTCCCCTTGAGTAATGCAACCCAGTCACCTTGAGGCATAACATGAAAGATTTTCCAGGAAGAATACATTCAATCATCCAGAGAGAAAATTGCTGGGTTTGAAAGAAATCTGTGCACCAAGAGCATAGTGAAGTTCACCTCCTTCCAATAACCATTCATTTCAAGCACCTGCTACGTTGTAAAGCAAGATGCTAGGCAAGGTTTCTTAGAGAGATGTACTGTTGGATATGGTTGCATGAAGCATAAAGAATAGCTCAGAGATGAAGATGTAGATGAGTAATATTTGGCCTATATATGATAATTGAAGCAGTGGGGCGGGTGGGGAGATAGAATCCATAACTATGACATGAGAGGGTCTGGGACAGAACCTTCAGGGAAACCAACATGTGAGGATTGGCAGAAGGAGAAGAACTCAAAGGGAAAGTGGAGAAGTGGTAGAAAAATGATGAATAGAGCTTGGGGAAGAGTGTGCATGCAGAGGGAGGGAAAGGCCAAATAGCCCAGGCCAGTGAGACTCTCCTGCAGAGTGTCTTCTTCAGCCCCCACAACACATGGCATGTGGCCCATGTGACCACCTCTTATCTTTCAGTTACCTGCTTCAGCATCTGTCTTTCCAGGGCCCATGATTGGTGCTGTATCTAACGTACTTCTGTTCCCAGCCAAGAGCAAGCTAAGCATGCTTTAATTTCTGACTAAGGAGTCACTCACTCCCATGGGCTGTCCTTGACTCCATCACTTTCCCCCACCCCACTCATTTCCAGCCTGGGTTCAATGCCTTTGCTGCGCTTTCTAAATACCCAGTATATCTTTGCTGTTGCCCAAAGTTTCATGTCTGTCTTTTGTAGATTTCCCCTAAACAGACTTTGGGTCAGACCTTCAAGTGCAAGCAGTTTATTTGGGAAGTGTGAGGATGTTAGGAACGAAAGGCAGCCAATAAAGATGCACAGATGTATTTTTAAGTCAGAAAACACTGAACAATTGGGACTTACTCCCACAGGGTGATTGTGAGCTAATATGATACACTCAGTTTTCCACCCAAGGGGTGAGGGAGCTAAGAGTATTTATGCACTGACAACTAATATTCATTAAATGAGGGCTCCGTGTGTGTGTGTGTGTGTGTGTGTGTGTATGTGTGTGTGTAGCTTTTCTCACTGTGGGCAGAATGATCTTATGCAATTCTGGAAAAGAACGCTAGACACAGAGATACAGACACTGTCACCTGTAGACTGTTAAGCTCACTAGAAGGTCAGAGGCACGTGGGTGGGTCACTGAGAACATCTGCTTCAACTTATCACACACACAGAACCTATCATCTATCTATCTATCATCTATCATCTATCTATCTATCATCTATCATCATCTATCATCTATCATCATCATCATTTATCATCTATCATCTATCTATGTATTATCTATCATCTATCTATCTATATCTATCTATCTATCATCTATCAATCATCTATCTATTATCTATCTATCTATCATCTATCATTTATCTATCTATCTCTCTATCTATCATCTTATCTATCTATCATCTATCTATCATCTATCTATATCTATCTGTCTGTCTATATATCTATCTAATCTACCTATCTGTTTATGGGTCTGATTTTCTTGGATCTAGCCCAATGCTTGGCACAAGGAAAGAACACAGTAAGTACATAATGAACAAATGAATGAATCTATGGGTGAAATAAGGCAAGGCCATCCAATGATTAATTTCACATATTTTGCTCTCTGTCAGTCTATGGGGGTTTGTAGGGTTTTTAGGAGAACAGAGAGCAAGGCAATAAGCTTGCTCCAAGTACTTTTCTCCACTTGAACTAAGAAAAGAAGAAGCATTTAACAAACTCATTTTGTTGCTTTGTGGATATTGAAATATTGCCTTTAAAATGTTTATCATAGTAATACATTTAAAGAGTCAAATTGTTCTATACAGTTTATTCAAGGAAAGAGTAGTCCCTCTCTCCATCACTTCCCCAATTTCCCTTTCTCCAGAGGCAACTGATTTACATTCTTTTTATCTGTTTTCTGTTCCTATTTTGTTTTGGTATTTCTACGTCTTTAGATAAAATTCTTTTATTTCTGCTTCAGTTTCTTAGTTTCAGGCATGATGCATTGAATTTTTCTTACATTAGATGAAGACTTACCTCTTTCACCACCTCCAACCTTCCCCCCCAGAGTTCATATTATTGTAATTATGCAAGTGCCCTTGCCAGCTCAGCCATAAATTATACACGATTGCTTTTTCTTTCCAGCACACTCTTTTCTCATTTTCCTTGGAATGTATCTTTTTCTGCCTTTCTGTCTCCATTTTCTATGAATTTGTCATAAATTAGGCCTCAAACTCCCTTGATATGTTAAGACATTTTAGTTATTTATCAATCTCTTCTTCAGGAAACCTCCGCAGAGCGCTTTGGTCTGCTCCAGTCTGTGTTAGTTGCCCTCCAGCCTGGTACACAGCTGCTGTTTCTGTAGTCTTCTGTCCCCTCACACGTGGGGTTCCTTCTCTAACCTGGTGCCTTCTACTCTCCTGCATCCATAGGTTCGTCTTTCTCAGTTTTCTCCCTTGCTGTGTGAAACATATCTTCCAGTAACTCCCAGAGACACAGTGTTATGAGATCAATTTTTGTAACTGTGTCTACAGGAAAATTTATTTTATTCATTCCACCTTTCTATCTGAGTTTTCATTTGCTAGGTGTAGACTTGCTTCAGAATTTAAAAGGCATTGATTTATTGTCTTCTTTTTTCGGGGGGGGGGTGGCTGTTGACAACCCAGAACACATTCTATTTCCTGATTCTCTGTATTTAACCTTGTTTTTATTCTGCCTAGAATCTTACAGAATCTTTCTTCATACTCAGTGTTCTGAAATTTCACAATTATGTGTTTTGCAAGTGTTTGCTTTTATCCACTCTGTGGGCCTTTTCAAACTGAACATTTGTCTTCTTCAGTCTGAGCAATCTTGAATTATTTCTTTGATAAGTCCCTCCTCTACGTTATCTCCACTCTCTTTTCCTAGAGTTCTTTTTTTTTTTTTTTTTGTATTTTGTACGCTGGCTGTGCTGGGCTGGTTCTCTAAGTGTCATGTTTTCTTCATATTTTCCATTCTCTTTTGCTTCCCTTCTTGGGAGATTTCTTCACCTTTATATTCTGGATTTTCTATTGTATTTTTATTTCTGCTATCTTATTTTTAGCCTCTAAGAGATATTTTTTTCTTCTCTGCATATTCCATTTTTATAGCATCTACATTTTTTTTCTAAATACAGTATTTTCTCTTATAGTGCTGAGAATATTTATGATAGTTTGGTGGTGGTGGTGTTTTTCTATATAGTTTCTATTTCCTTTGACATTTTTTTTAAATAAGACTTTCTTAGTTTGGTCTTTAATTCTCATGTGAACCACATTCCTTAAAGCATCTGGTGATATTTGGTTTTCTGACTATATTTAAAGCAAGACATTGAGAGGCTGATCCAAGGCTCTGGAACATGTGTGAGGTTCTTCATCTGTGAATTACATTGTGAAGTGTATATTGGGGCATTTCCTTGGAGAATCCTCTGATGTCAGTATCTTTGTATTTTCTTTTGGATTGATCAGATTCTCTAGAGAATATATTCTGGTCTCTAGCCTGGAGTGTAGACACCTGGCCACCAGAATTCTGGGAATTGTGGGGACCAAGTGTTGGCATGCAGTGGGTCTTAGTATTCTTTACGTGACTGTCAACTGACTCCATTTCAAAGCAGGAAAGCAAGAAAAGTGTGTGAACTAATTTAGCAAATCCAAGAAAGCTGATTCCCAAACCAGAAGTGGGTAAAGACAAGAAATGACTCAGGATATACAAGCGAACCACTAAAAAGCTCTGAATTTTATGGCACTACGTGCCTCTAATATGTTGTAGTGAAGGCAAGACAGGGGACTGGCACACACAGCAGACTGAAGCAGCAGGCTTCTCAGGTTCCCTCCACACCCTGGCAGAGGACCTCTCTTCTGGAATAGGAAAAATAGGAGGCTAAGTATGTTCTCCTGTCAGTCAAGAATGCCCCTACCCCTGATGCCATGGCCTCTCTCCTTGGCCGCACCTCATTCCTTTCCCATCATTGTGATGGATAGTGCAGTGGCAGATAGCAAGCTCCCTGAGGTCATCTCTGTGCCCATGTCCCCAGTGACCAGCATAGAGCCTAACACTGGGTAGACTTTTAGAGACAGTATTTTTTTTCTAATAAATGACTTACTGATATTGAAAATTTATTGATGTTTAAATGTCTCTCCCATGTATTCTCTTCCTGAACATCATCTTACCCTTTTCTTAGAATCTGCAAGCTCCGGCATATGTCCATTATAAAGAGTACTGGGTATAGGCCCACCGGAGTTTCCTGTGACAAATGAAAAAAATAAAGCACAATGTTTGCGATGTTTCTTAACATGGAAGTAGGAGAATGTGTTTCCTCAGTTTTGGAGAAGAGGTCATGAGGGTCAATCCACACATGGACATTCAACACATTTGGGTTATACCAGGAGGAGAAGCCACAATAAAAATATTGATATCTTTGTCATGTTTTTTAACATTATTCTATTATTCTAAGTAACAGGTGCTGGTGGTCTTTACTGGCCAACATATATGCAATAACAAAAGCAAAGTATCATATTCAATTCATCTTTTATATTTGTATATAAGTTTTCTTAAAATGAGTGACACCAATATGAACCTTATTAAGTAAAAAATTGCCTAACAATTATAATCCTTTTACAAGATACACTAAAAGGCTATTTTTGCCTTTTCTAAGACTTAGCCTTAACCTTTTTAGATGATACATTAACAACTCAAAGCCCATGGAGAAAAATATTAAAAATGCACATGTATTTTATAGAAAATCCTTTCTGTCTCTAATATTTCACTACACAAAGCTCATATATTTTTCTTTAGGAAAATTTATGTTTTATTATAGAAGTAATGGCTGTAGTACATATCTAAAACCCCCAAAGTATAAAGAAAACAGTAAAAGATATCCATTATTTTACCTCTCATGGGTAACCACTAGTAGCATTTTGATTTTTTAAAGTTTTTCCTCAAATTTGTAGGTTGTATTTTTCACATATAGAATGACTCTATAAAAACAATGTTATGCCCTGCTTTATTTTTTCATCAACAATATACCAGATTTTCTTATCTTAAAATGTATTAAGCATGATTTGTATCATTGTTTATTTAATAATTCCTCATGTTGGATGTTTAGGTCCCTTAAAAGTTCTCACTATTATAAATGTTCTCAGGGATATCTGTGTACATCAACCTTTGGCTACATCTCTGATTTATTCCTAAGGATAGGTCCCTGGAGGTGGAATTACTGTTTCAAAGATGAGAAGAATTCATAAGGTTTTTATGCATGTTTTTGAATTGACTTCCAGGAAGATTGTACCAGTTTCTCCTGCAATGTACAATATCACTGAAAGACAACTATAAAGCACTTGCATCTTGGTGCTGGTGACAAGCTCCCTCCCACCTGGAAGAGTGAATGTCAGAGTCAGGATATATGCAATGTCTGGACTGTTGCCAGACCAGCTTTTGAAGGGTTAATTTAAAGCATTTTCTGTTAAAATACCTTGTGTTCCACATTCCATCATGTGTTTCTCCCCCTTCTTTGCCAAATAAACTAGCTTCATGGTATACACAGCCTGTGCTGTGGGAGAGAGGGACTCTGAAATAACCTAAGGTATAGACAAGGATCTTCTCTAAAAGATCCCTCCCTCTCTCCCTCCATCCATCCAACATCTCAGGGATGGACATCACACTGGATGCTGTGAATGATGAAAACAAAAATCCAGCCCTTGCAAGCTCTCACTCTATAAGGAAAGACAAGCCATCTAATTAGTTGCTTTGCCATTTTCTACTATATGAATAGATCATGAATTTTTATTGTCCTGTGTTAGTATAATCCTCTTTCACTGAATAACTGTGGCAGCAAATGAACATTTTTTGAGGAGCTGAGCACCCAAGCTTGACATAGTTATTCCACATCCCCACACCAACCACAAAAGGATGATATTATATTAGCACATCTATTTCACAGAGGGGGAAACCAAAGCTCAGAATGTGTCTTTGCCCACCACAAAAGTCTCTGCTCCCTGCTCCTCTCTCTGTTGCATGTGGTGATCACCACAGCAGGGACATCCCATAAAGCTCAAGCAAAGCTAGGCTTCCTCCAGATTAATTCAGTTTCTTAAGACCAAATTAGTAGCCACTCCTGAGGTACATTCCCTAGAAATGTGAGGGCTTCACATGTGGGCACAGAGGCTGGTGCCTGTTTCCAAGGCAGTGGGCCTGGGGAGTAGGCTTCAGGTGAGTGAGGTATGTTCTATCTGTTTGGGGAGCAGGTATATGAGAGTTTCCCATGGGTCAAGTAGGGGCTGCAGAAGGGTACCAGACTGCAGAAGTCTTGAAAGTGCTTCTCCAACATTCCCCAAGCTGCTGCACAGGTGAAAAGCCCACAAGGCTGGACTTCAGATGCAGAAGCTGAGGAGGGTTGTCAGAAGGAGGCCGGGAATGAAGGAACTGAAGTTCAGAGGTCCCAGCAAGCAGTCTCTAGACACTACCAGTGGGCCACACTGAGGCAGTTGCAACAGCCCCCATGACTCATTCCTTTGTCCTTGTCTTCCAACTCAGGGTGCTCCAAAGAGGGCAAAAGGCCAGACCTGAGCAGAGAGCTGTGCTGTGGTTACGCTGCTTTCTCTGTTAGGAGTACTACTTGGAAGAATATGGGATTGAGGAATTAACTCAAATTACACTCTTCTTTCTCCATTTAATAGTTCAGAAATTTGAAGCTCAGCAAGATCAAGAAACTTGCCTGAATCTCAAAATTCTAGCTAGTGGTATGCTTAAGATATTGATCCTACATGTTACATCATTTCTTAAGAAGAAAAGTAGTGTTCATTCTTTATTTATTCAATTTTTAATTCATTAAAAAAATACTGATTAAGCACCAACTCTCTCAGGCATGACATGTTCCTGGCAATATGCCCATGCATACGATTAGAAGACAAGCTCTGTCCCCAAAGAGGTCTAGGACTAAATGGACACAACTTAGTGTTGATATAGAGCATTAACTGGAATTCCCTAAGATAATAAATACTACACATTTTTTAGAATAAGTTTTTTTTTTAAGATTTTATTTATTTATTTGACAGAGAGACACAGAGAGAGAGGGAGCACAAGCAGGGGGAGTGGGACAGGGAGAAGCAGGCTTCCTGCAGAGCAGGCAGCCCGATGTGGGGCTCAATCCCAGGACCCTGGGATCGTAACCTGAGCTGAAGGCAGATGCCCAAACAACTGAGCCACCCAGGTGCCCCTAGAATAACTTTTAATATCTTTTATAAAATTATGTGTGATTTGGTTCCAAGAAAATCACTATGTAATAATGAAGAAATGCTCACGTTCAAACTTTAGTTGTTATTATTTCACTCTGGTTTTACTTCCAGCCTTAAATATTAGGTTGAGCCATATAAAGTTGTAGGCCAGATAGGTCAAAATGGTTAAATAGCAGCAATCTCTAAAGGTTAAGTCTAAGTAGAACTAACCCTGGAACATTCCCGGAGTGCCTCCTCACAGGACTGAACAGAAATGTTGGGCTCATGGCTCTGCATTACATCCAAAGCTATGAGTGTAGAGTTCCCCAAAGCTTAGATTATCCCACATATTAGACAGAGGATGTCCCTCCTCAGGCTCTTACCGAATGAAAGGAAGGACTGGGAGCTGGCTGGAAGTCTCACCATCTTCCATCACTTTTATTAAAAGAGAAGATTAATAATCACCCACACTCCCACATAAACACCCAACCTTCAACCTTCACTGATTCCTCTGAGAGTTTTCTCCACAGTTAGCCTATCCATCAGTGCCTTTGTTTATTTGTTTGTTTTTTGATAGCTCAAGCTGGTGTTTTTACCAATTTAAAAAGAATAACATTTACAGGATGAACCCAGCTCAGCTGAGTCTTTGGAAATGACTTCACAGTCTCCCTGACCTGCTTCTGATTCAGCTCAGCATCAGTTAAGATGCAGGCTTATCAGAGCATAGCTAAAGCACATTTACATGAAACACTACAGAGGGTTCACAATAGGCATGTCAAATGGCTTCTCCCCATGAGCCTAAAGGGTTAGATTACTCCGGTGGGACACAGTCCCTGGGGTAAGTTTTATAGACGTGATTAACTCATGGGTTCATGGTCTCTTGTAGCTTCAGACTTAGAGAGTCAACAAAATTTAAAACATATACATTTAGTACGTGTTGCAGTCCACAATGTTGCACGCTCACTTGCAGCAAGATTAAAATGATGTAATCTATTAGTCATGCTCTTTTTCCTCCAAAAAAAGAGAAGGAAAGGGAACTAACTGGGGGTGGGGAGGACAGGTTAATGAGTGCTCAGTGTAGGAGGGCTATGTGGGCCTGCATGGATGTAGTGTAGGAACTGAGTGTCAAGAGGTTCCCAGCACATTAATGTTTTAGTTGGAAGCCATGGTGACTACAGCTTTTTGAGAGAGTTACATGTATGCCAGAGATTGTGAGGTCAAAGACAGAGGAAGATTTAATTAGTGTGTCCCTCCATGGGACATTCCCATGAAGGACTGTGCCTGAGACACAGGCATTCCAAGACTCACCCATGCCAACAGAGCCCCTGTCAACTCACTCCTGCTCTTCACTTCCTCAGGCCCACTGCACACACACACCCCTCCTGGCTTGCCTACTGCTTTCTGTCAACTCCTTACAATGTGCCACTGAATCTCAGCTCCAGGAAATAATCCCTGAATAACCTCCATCCAGCCATACCTCCCCTGCCCCCGTTCTCATGGAGACAGACAGTAAATGCACACCTGTGTAATATGCCATGTCAGCAAGTGTTACCAAGAAGAGCAGGTGGGAGTAAAGGAGTGGAGAGTGACTGGAGGGTTTTTATTTTAGAAGTAGGGTTCAGATGGAAACACTTCTGATGATGGGGAATTAGGAGGGAGGCCAGGCAGAGCAAGAACAAGTGCAGAGCCCTAAGGGAGGGGAAGGCTTGGCAAACTCTAGGGACAGGAAAAATGGGCCCAGAGCTTGGGATGAAGGGAAAGTAGGTACTGAGCCAGCGCCAGATCGTCTGGAAGTAGTTTGTGGCCACTAATTTAGAATTTCTCTGAATGAGATGGGAAGATTTGAACAGAAGAATTGATATAATCTGACTTAATTTCTGAAAAAGATCTCCCTGGCTCCCATGTTGGAATAGAGTGATGGGCCAGTGGGACAAGCAGAGAAGTGGGTTAAGAGGCCTCTGCAGGAGTGAGGCAAGAGCCAAGGGTAGCCAGACCAGGTAATGGTGGTGTAGGTGGGGAGATCTCCTGAAAGCCAGAGGATTTTCAACAGAGGTTTAGAGCCAAGGGGGAACCAAGAACAGCTTTGAGGACAACTGTGATAGAAGGAGGTGATGGCTGGAGGGGTTCAGGAGTCCAGCCCTAGGCGCACTGAATTTGAAATACCTGTCAGCCAGATGGGGAGGACATTGACGAGGGTTGGATATCTTGGTCTGGAGTTAGGAGTGGGCCTGAGCCAAGGAATGAGGGTGAGGTGGGAGAAGGAGGCTGAGGACCAAGCCAAGGCAATCCAACATTCACAGGTCAGGAAGGCAGGGGGATCTACAAGAAAATGGAGGCAGGAAAACAATCCCTCATCTAGACCTGCTTGTTCCTCATGTTAGCAGTTGGTGGCTAGATTTAGGGACTTAACACAGCACTGGGCACCTGCTATGTGTCAGGTCTGTATCCATGTTGGACAGAATGCTTCTGTCGGGCTCCCATAAATGAGGAAGTTCAGTGGGGCAGACACACAGGAAAGTGGATGGGTCATTCCACTGATGTGGTTTCTGGGTTAGATGAGGCCAAGCTCCAGTGAGTACAGAGGCAGTGTTGAGGCTGTCAGGAGGGTGCTGATCTTAAAACATTAACAGACACTCACCAGGCCCTCAGTGGGGGCCATGGGAAGGCAGGGAAGACTGGGGGGAATGTTTCAGAGGGACAGCAGCACTTGACATCCTACATGTCTGTGACAGTGCAAGGGATTCTCCAGCTTGCTGTCCAGCAGGCTCTGGTGTCTCTGTCTCTATGTGGCTTTTTTCTTGCTAAAGGCACAAAGGCCCAAATCACCATGTTCACTCATGCATTCAGTGATTATTAAACCCCTACTTTGTGTCAGGCCTGGGAAATACCCGTGGAGTAGACAGATGCCCTTTCTGCCTTTCAGGAGCTGATTGGTAGGGAATAGGAGTAATAAACAAATAAACAAGGTAACTGCAAGTTCTATGAAGCAAATAAAACTTCACACATCCATGAAGCATATGTATGGAGAGGGGCTGTGTGGAGCTGGTGGTCAGGGGAAATGTCAGGGTGGCATTTGGGTTAGACAGTTTGTGTGCATCTGCAGCGAGGAGCTGGGCCAGCCTGGAATGATCCAAGGAACATGATGCAGGCACAAGTGAAGGATAGTAGTACAGACTAAGTCATAGCACTTAGGAGGGACAGAGCAAGTTGGAGTTTGCTAAAACATTCAAGCTTTATTCAGAGGGAGAGGCAGGGTCATTGATCAGACTATTGAACTAGGGAAGATATAATCTGGTTGAACTTTTAGAAAGCTGACTTTGGCTGCTGGGTAAAGAACATCTTATGTAGGAGTGGTGTGCAGCAGGAAGGTTCTTTCTGGTGGGTGAGAGGCAGTAGTTGCATTCAGGATGGTAAGGAATGGTTGGATCCAGGCCATGCTTTGTAGGTACAGCCCACAGCCTTGCTAAGCAGTTTTATAAGGAAAGTAAGGGAAACAAACAGCAAGATCAAGAAAGACGCCTAGGTTTTTGGAGTGAGTAGTTGGGTGATCTTCCACAGACATGGCAAAGACCCTCCTACATCCTTCACTCACGTATCACAATTCTCAACATCAGATGCTGCCTAGAAGTCATTCAGCCTGGACTTCCCTAAGGATGTGGCCTCCTTGACCACACTGACTCTGCTCAGATGCATCCAGTGACAGAGGTCAGGATGGCCCTCCAGGACTCTGCCCAACCTGCTTGTCCTGGAAGTCTGTTCTCCAAACATTAGGAGGTTGTGGGGGAGTGGATGTCTAGTCGTACTGCCAAATGCATTTACAGGAGTGAGGCCCCACCAGAAACTGTTCCAAATTCTCATTTCTTTACTTTTTGTCCTACTAATTCTGCCACAGAAGCCAACAGAGGAGCTAGCATATGTGATGGAGTCTCCTTTGTGGCATCTCGTTGTCATTGTGTCTAAGAAGGTGACCAAGCATACAGTGCTGCATGCCAGCAGAGGTGCATATTTTCTCTCTGAATTAAAGCATTTTTCAGACAATATCAGATCAAACACCCAAGTGTGTCTCAGAGGTCTACTATGTACTCGATAAAGAGCTGAATTTAAAATGTTGTTCTTGCCTTACTAGCTGCGTAATCTTGCCCCAGTTACCAAATCTCTTTGAGTCTTTGTTTCCCTGTTTGTGAAAGACTACTTACCTGAAAAGGATTATGACTATCTCATAAAGTGGTTGTTGCTGTTGTTCCCCATAATTTTATTTTGTGGGGTAAATGAAAAGCACTGATGTGGCTAGTATATCGCCAGGCATGTAGTAAATACCAAATCAGTGTTAGCTTTTCTCCCCTTTCTATGGCTTTCTGTGCTCTGGGTTGTGCAGGGCTGTGTGTGCTTGGTCAAGTGGCTGCAGACCACTGTGCTTCTATGATTTTACCTTGTCTTTTATTTTTTTTTATTTATTTTTTTTTTTTAAGATTTTATTTATTTATTTGAGAGAGAGAGAATGAGAGACAGAGAGCATGAGAGGGAGGAGGGTCAGAGGGAGAAGCAGACTCCCTGCCGAGCAGGGAGCCCGATGTGGGACTCGATCCCGGGACTCCAGGATCATGACCTGAGCCGAAGGCAGTCGCTTAACCAACTGAGCCACCCAGGCGCCCCTTACCTTGTCTTTTAGAGAAGGTCTTTGGGTTTTCTCTCTTCCCCAGTCTGGACTGAGACATGGTGGTCCCACAGGGTGTCTATGGAACGTCCTCTAGGCATCGACCTTACTTCTACTCAATGCTTCTAATCCATGTTCAGCCAGTGAATTAATGACACAGAAATATCCTTGGTCCCTTTGTTAGAATTGGTGCCAAATAAGGCCAATGACACACAAAACACTGGTAAAAATGATATAACAGTACCTTTTTCAGACAGTTGTATTGAGAAGCTTCAAAACTGCTTAACACAGTACCTGGGACATAACAAATCCTCAATTTAGTGAGAGAGAGAGAGAAAGGCAGGGCATAATTTAAATATTTTGGTTCACTGTATTTTTAGAGGTAAGGTAAGAGTATATCAATAACTTCTACTTAATGAACAACTGGACTGGGCATTTTGCTCATTTCACTAAAAACCCATGAAATGCTCTTTAGCAGATGAGGAAGCATAGACTCAGTAAGATCAAGTACTTTACCCAAGGACCCAGAGCTGGTCAGTGACAGAGCTAGGATCGAGCCCCACTGTGATCCCAGAGTCCTTTCCATTTGCTCTTTCTAGCCAGCTGTATTTGTTGCTCAAGAGAGGCAGATCTGATGGGGTCCCTCTCTGAGAGTCAGAACTGAGGCACTGGAGGAGGTTCTCTGCATGGAGGAGAAAAGCTGGTTTGAGGAAGAAACACAGGTTGGAATGGGGTTAGATTTTTCAAGCAGGGGCACTGGGCCAACCAGGGGGAGTGTACACACAGACAAGGAGCAGGATGCTACAGGAAGCCTGAGTGTAAGTGGGATGTAGCTGAGCATTCACCTCAGGCAGCTGGGCAACCTCAAAGAAATGCTGTTAAGTTAGGATTCCTCTGAGGGTAGGTCAACATTCTTCTCTGCCAGGAAAGAATACAGAAGGAGCAGATATAGGAGAAAAATCAGAGACTTTCCATTTAAATGAGTTAGAATTGGAATGTCTGTGAGGCATCCTGGTCGACATGGCCAGCGTCAATGGGGGATGGGGTTTGAAGCTCCAGAGATGGGTTGGGCTGGTGATCACTGCGGATGTCAGCTGTGCAGTGGGTGAGGACATGGATGCTGGAGCTTCTGGCCTGACTCAAGTCTTCATCAGCACATGCCCTGGATAAGGTTGCCAAGTCCTTGGAGGGGCCATGATCTTGTGGGAGTAAATGAGTTTGTTCTCATGAAACCTGGCACATGTAGTGTGGCATTAAGAGAGGGTAGATACGTTTGTGGGTGAAAGCTGAGCTCAGGAGATATTGTCATATAAGTGATCTCCAAATTTGGTAACATCTTATCTCTTCAGATATAATTAGACATAGGATCCATTCAAACATGTTTTTGACCAGGACTCTGATTTAAACCAAATTGCAGTGTTTTGGTTGTATATAGCCATTGAAAAGTGTTCATATCCATGATGAGAGAGAATGAGTCAGCTGAGTGGGTTGTAGGGTCTGTCTGGAAATTGTTTCCTTTATCGTGATCAGGTGGTCATAAAATTTATAATCCCAGCAAAGATGCATTTGAGAGTGAAAGAAGAGAGGGTATCCCTGGGGTACCCCTGGACATATGGCCAATTGTTATGGGGAGGAACCTCACCCTGTAGAGAGCATGCTGCCCCACAGCGTTGGGCAGCTTTGAGAAGCCTCCAAGGGCTATGGAGCATGTTGGGAGTCCAGCTGTGGTCTGTCAGTGGTTCCAGCTTCATCTCATACCCCTCCCCTCCTGCTCTCTCTGCTCACTCACTCAACCATGGCCAATGGCCCTAGATTTTGTCAGCCTTTCCATTCTCAGCCCTTGGCACTGTCCCCCTCCCCACAGTGCCTTCCACCAGCAATATGCTTGCTCCTCTTTGTCCTTCTGACCTCCGTTCAAATATATCCTCCTCAGACTTCAACACCCACCATCCAAAGGAGGTGCCTCTTTTTGTTTTGTATTGCTTATCCTCTCCACCCTTGCAATTTCCTGCATGGGTCTCATTGCAGTTATTTGTAAATTGTCTCTCTGCCCGCTTAAATGTGAGATCCACAAAAACAGTGACTAGTTCTGCCTTGTTCTCACCCAGAATGGTGTTGGAATACAGTAAGCACTCAAGAAACGTGAATTAGAGGAGTAAAGTGGGTAGGGCTCTGAGTTGAACCTCTGGGTGTCCTCTACTTTGAAGGCTCATTGAGTCTCTTCTATCTACCCTATTATTGACTTAGGGATTTCATTTCTGTCCAACTGAAGTCAATGATCAATTAACGAAATGTGTGCACTTTCCATCAAAATCACTTACTGGGTGCCACCTGAAACACTCTGCCTACCCTTCCTACTCCTGCTTCCAGCTAACTGCTTAGCCTCATCACCTCCAGTCAACTCTTCCTCATGCCCCATAGAACCAGGGTTCCTCTTTGTCCCTCCCACACTGCATCACATTTGCCTACTTCAGTGTGGGGCTGCCTCTCCTAGCAGCCTGGGCACTCATTAAGTTCAGGGGCAATGCCTGGTACAGAGCAGGGCTCAGTTTGCTCAGTGGGTGTTTGAAGGATGGAGAGGGCTGCACATGTGCACTGGTAGCTAGGGGCACTGGAGAGGGGCTTGTAGAGGAAGATCCTAAACTCCACGGGGGCATGGATTTGGGCTTCTATCTGTTGCAGATGCCAGATGCTAACGGCAGAGGAAATTTATTCTGAATAAAAAGGCGGTTAACATTCTGCAAACATTTTCTATCTCAGACACACACAGAGTAATTTTGATGAAATGTGTTGGTTTACGGAACCTTTGGTATTATGCACATTCACTGAAATGCATTTGGACTTGACTCTGCCTTGGAGGACTGTTGTGAAGGAATGTAATCAAATCACTTGTGAACTCAATATTACTTTCCTATGGATTATTTGAATGTGGCTCTAATAAAAATGCTTGCTTTTTTTTTTCCTCTCCAGCAAATCATTGCTGTGTGCAGCCATGAGATGTTGTTGTACTCCTACTTTATTGCAGATTTAAATTACTTGGATTATTTTGTTGGACAGTGGCTCCCTAAAGCACAATGAATCAAATCATTAATTACTTCTCGAGTGTACGTGATCCACTGGAAAGCATTAAGCTCCACTCAGGAGCTCGTTTGGTGATGATGGCTTCTGAGTCAGTCCCTCGGGCTCCAATCAGATGGAAACTTCTGGACAAGATGTTGCCATTTGCTCCTCTGGTACTGAAAGTGGCAAACACTGCTTGACATCATTGGGCACCTGGCACCCAGGGATTTTTGATCTTGGTAGAAAGGCACTCTTTCATACCCCATTCAGCAGGCCTAGAATAAGCACTCATGGCACCTTCTTTTCCCCACAACAGCCTCCTATTCTGCACCCTATACATCCTTTCTTAGACAACAGAGGAAGCAAGCCTTCTAAAGCCCAAATATGGCCACTCCTTTTACCTTGAAAAGAGCTTCAAGGCCTTTCCATTGCCCTGCAAGGTAAATAAAGGCTCTGCACCTGCAGTCCTACTTGCTCTGGCCTTTCCTACATCTCTAGCTACATTCCCAGCCTCTTCTACCATAATCCCTTCTCTCCAAACCCTGTGCTAACTTCCAGACTGACTTGCTTATGACTCCCTTGGGTTTCATGTCTATGGACAGTCCTGCAGTCCTTCACCATTATTCATGAGATGGACTTCAAGGCACAGCCCCCACATCCAGACCTCTGGCTGGATGAGGGTGTCACCTCTGAGCTCACTACCCTCTGATCACCGGGATCAATCCCACCCTGAGTACATGGAGTACAGACATGCAGACTAAGGCCTCCCTCTGTGTTGTCGGTGGGGGAGCAAGTGCCCCCTTGTGGGGTCTTTAATGATCACTCCAACCTTGGAAAAACATATGAAACTGCAGGTGTATTATACACACAAGTCCTAGAGGAGGAGGCTGCATGGGAGGAGCTCCCAGGGATTGGGCTCAATCAAATAGGTGAGGAGGTGAGAGAGAAGGAGGACCTGTGGGCCAGTGCCTTCATTAGGGGTCAGGGTGGAGACCACAAGCAAAAGCCATAATGGGATTTTACTGATACATTTGAATCTCACTGGGTCATGGTCAGAGGAGGGCAAGAAGGGGAACTTGTGGCAGGGACCAGCCTTATCACACAGGTGCACCTGTTCACCTGGGCAGGTACTCATAACCTGTTTGTGGGGACATTGAGGCAGCAGGAAAATAGGAATTTTTGAAAATTTACATATACACTCACATGCCCACAAGTGACAGATGTGGCCCGTGTGAATCACTGGTTCTGAGGGACAATAGGAATGGCGGGTCTGAGGAAGAGTCCAGACTGAAAGGTGAGGAGCTGTTACCACTTGCTGCAGGTGATGCCCGCCACACAGAAAGGCAGGCTCTGTGGCCAGTCCCTTCAATGACTTAAAAGGCAGGAAATCTAGATTTCCTATGAAATCTTCTGGATTTCTTCTAGACATTTTAATGTAGTAGCAAAAACTAAGTTCTTTTGTGTGGTTTGCTTTATACATATATTTTTATACCCTATGTGTGTGTTTTTTTTTAAGATTTTATTTATTTGACAGAGAGAGAGAGGCAGGCAGAAGGAGAGGGAGAAGCAGGCTCCCCACTGAGCAGAGAGCCCGATACGGGGCTCGATCCCAGGACCTGAAATCATGACCTGAGCTGAAGGCAGATGCTTGACCAACTGAGCCACCCAAGCACCCCTACCCTGTGTCTTCTGACCAAAATGTGTCTGCCTGTCATGTGTGGCCCACAGGCCACCAGTGTTTGTCCCCTCTGGTTTGGATGTAGGCAGTGGATGAGAAAAGTTGATGTAAATTGATTTGTTTATAGTAATTAACCTCAGGAAGAGGCACACACACCTCTCTGTAGTGAATTCTGTGCTTTGAGCTGGAATGGAAGCAGCAGACTATGGTGTGGCAGAGGCAGGTGACTCCCACAAATGCATGCATGTTTTCTTCCTCTTACTGGGCATATATTCAGCTAGATGATGTTTCCAGAGGCTCTTGGAGTTGGGTGGGCGATAAGACTGACGTTTGGCCAATGCAATAAGGTGGGAGTGAATACCGTAGAAACTTCTCATACCATCCTCTGTTCTCTCTTGCCCGTCTGATGCTTGGAGGACGACACCTTGGGTGACCTCAGAAGCCACAGGATTAAGAGAAGAAAGACTCTGTCAGCCAAGTCCTCAAATAACTGGGTGAAGTGGAATCTCCCTTCCACACTCCACTCCTTACCAAGTATATTTTACATGAGCAAATACCAAGGTTCCATGTTCACAGCAGCTCAAATTACTTTAACTAACACAGCATGGTTTCCCCCACAGGTGTGACTGCACCCACAGGGAATCCTTCAGTCCTCTGGAGATGCCAGCAGGTTGAGCCTGATTCAGCTTGCCTCTCATGGGAACAGGGACAGAGAGGAGGAGTCCTTGACTAGGTCCCACTTAGCCCTCATCTGGCTTTCCTGATGGATAAAGGAGGCACAGCAGGCTGGAACCCAGAGTAACCATGCCTGAGGATAGGTTCTATTTGGGTCCTAGGGCACAACTCAGGAGGTATTAATCTCCTTGTCCTGCTCCAGCCCTACCCTTTATTCTAACTGAGCCACTTCTACATTACCCTTAGGTGTGCTGCCCCATAAGCCACACCTTCCACTTGCTCCCAAGTCCCTTGAATTTACTCTCGTCTCCTTACTCTGACCTTCTGGCCCTGGCTCTGACTGTGACAGCCATCCTTGACCTTAGGCTTACTGAATTGCCCAGGCCCATCTAGGTAGCTCACCTTGGTGACACACCCTTCCTGTGAAGGAATGCACTGGCATGATGCCCCGTGGACCCCTACCTCAATGGGGTCAGATTCCAATCCCCCAATCTTATCCCCAAGAAACGCTCCCACTTGGCTAGCTCTTGGGCTTTGGGTTTGAAAAACTCTGCTTATAAGGTAAGGAGATACCTGCCACAGTGAACGTGTCAATGGGCAGGACTTAGGACCTAAACTTTTGATCCGGGATTCAGGCCTTGGCCACAGCTGCCCTGATTGTGGGGCTCAGACTCTCAGGATATATCCCTTGCCTACATGGTACATCTGTTTCCTCCCCTGCAGAGACAGACTCTGAGAGCAGAGAATTCGTCTAATTAGCAGACAGATGCTATTTGCCCAGCTCATCCAATTAAGATCTTCCATCTACTGAATTTCTAAATAGAATAAAGACAGGTGGCCTTATGTCCTTGATTCACCCCAGGTGACTAGGCCATTTTCTATTGAGGGTCATTGACACCATATACCTGAAATTAATTCACCTAAGAATTTTATGGACATTGTTGAGAATAAGTAAGCAAAGTTTTAAATTTGACTTTAAAAATTAAAGCAGTTTATCTGACAAAAAAGCTGTTATTTTATTAAGTTATAGTATAATTTCTTATTCTGAATAGTTTGCAGAGCAGGCTACATATGTATGAGTGTCTGTGTGGTGCTTTTTTGTGTGTAGGAGTCACTTGCTCTGCAAGAACATGCACCCAGCAGGCAGGAAAGAGGGACTTGAGGGGAGTGAAAGTCCAAGTAAGCCCTTTATTCTTTGTCAATATTGGTTACTTTAAAAATAAAATGAGCATGTATGCTGTTTTTAAATTAAAATAAAAACAAGAGAAGGGGGAAAGAAAGGGAACGAGAAAAAAACGAGGGAAAATATGAAGAAACAAGGGAAAAGAAGGAACGAAAAGAAGGAACAGTGAGAGCCCTGGAGGGTGTCCTCTGCAGGGACAGAGGGGAAGGAGGGTGGAGAGCAGGAAGACTCAGCAGACTTCTGTGATAAAGGGGCATCTCCTGCCCTCTGCCGTGCTGATCACCTGACTGCAATGAACTGGGCAACTGCTTTATGTGTCAGTTTAACTGCCCAGCATTTTCAAGCCTTACTTTAAAGTCACCGCCATCCAGAAGTGAGAAGCTAATCTGTGGTTAGCATGGCAGAAACCATGGCACTTGGTGCCACAGTGCGGAGTAGGGTCAGGGGTGATGAGTTCAGGAAACATCATACATCCTATCCATAGTTATGGCCCCAGCCCTAAAGCAGGAAAATCAATGGGCTTCTAGGCATTTTCCACATTCAATCCTTATGTTCACTTTTTGACAAAGCTATTTGCCAATCAACTAAACCACATTTCAAACATTCACACGCTCCCCACCAAATACCCCTGAGTAAGAGAAACACATTGCATTTACATGCAACTGATGCTGCAGTCATCTGTGTGACACCTTCCCTGCCTGCCTTGGGGACCCATCTTTAAAATTCAGCACTGGCTGAGAGCTTTATCTTCTGTGTGTGAGCTATTAAACTTGCTTTGAGGCAAATGAAGGGGGAAAGAAATGTGGTGTCAGGTAGGCTTGATTGGAAGAGGCATAGGAACAAAGTTCTCAGCACCTGACTTCTTCCCATTTCTTGACAAGGAAAAATCAGGCCATTCAAAGCAATCTCCTATGGAATATCATCTTCAAAGTTCTTTAAATTGTGTGTTAATTTCAAAAAAAAATATTAGAACCTGCTAGGAATGAAGTATTTTGTTTATAAGCAACCTGAGTTGCCTGATAGCGTGTTTGCCATTACCAAGTTACCTGTAATTACTTTCTAACAAAGCCTTAACAAGTGTGTCCTCAGATGCCCTGTCTCCTATTTAGCTGCCAAACAGGGGGCATTGAAGATGTAACAAGGTGAGGCTGGACCATTCCCATTACAGTGTACAGTCTTTAGTTTAAAATTGTTTTATGGAAATTTTCAATGAATTAAAAAGAAGAGAGAATCTTATAATGAGTCCTCATGTCTCTGCTTCTACATTATCAACCTGAAACCAATCTTGTCTCCTCTATAACCAAAACCCACCTCCTTTTTTCTTGTCTTCTGTTTTCCTTCTTTCTTTTCTTCCTTCCTTCCTTTTTTTTTTTCTTTCTTTCTTTCTTTCTTTCTTTCTTTCTTTCTTTCTTTCTTT